>NC_134691.1:83123985-83723985 GCF_050947455.1 Rhinoderma darwinii
ATGTAAATGCAATATTTTAGTTTTTTTTCATTTTTAATAAGTATTCAGACCCTTTAAGTACTTAGTTGAAGCACCCTTGGCAGCGATAACAACCTCCAGTCTTCTTGGGTAGGATGCCACAAGCTTTGCACACTTGGATTTGGGGATTTTCGGCCAGTCTTCTTTGCAGATCCATTCAAGCACTGTCACGTTGGATGGGGACTTTCGGTAGACAGATTTTCAGGTCTCTCCAGAGATGTTCGCTTGGGTTCAAGTCAGGGGTCTGGCTGGGCGACGCAAGGCTATTTACAGAGTTGTCCCATAGCCACTCCTGTATTGTCTGGGCTGTGTGCTTAGGGTCATTGTCTTGATGGAAGGTGAATCTTCGTCCCAGTCTGAGGTTCAGAGCACTCTGGATCAGGTTTTTATTAAGAATATCTCTGTACTTTGCTCCATTCATCATTCCCTCAAGCCTGACCAGTCTTCCTGTCCCAGCCGCTGAAAAACACTCCCACAGCATGATGCTGCCACCACCATGCTTCACTGTAGGGATGGTATTGGGCAGATGATGAGCAGTGCCTGGTTTCCTCCAGACAGGACGCTTAGAATTGAGGCAAAAAAGTTCAATCCTGGTTTCATCAGAGCACAGAATCTTGTTTCGTACAGTCTGAGAGTCCTTTAGGTGCTTTTATGCAAAACTCCAGGTGGGCTTTCAGGTGTCTTTTATGGAGGAGAGGCTTCTTACTGGCCACTCTGCAGCACTCCACCAATTTGGGCTTTATGGCAGTGATGGTTGACCTTCTGGAAGTTTCTCCAGTTGTGAACTGGAGCTCAGCCAGAGTGACCATTGGGTTCTTGGTTACCTCTCTCACCAAGGCCCTTCTCCCCCTGATTACTTAGTTTGGTGGGACAGCCAGCACTAGGAAGTGTCCTGGTTGTTCCAAAGTTCTTCCATTTAAGAATTATGGAGTCCACTGTGCTCTTGGCAACTTTCAGTTCAACATACATTTTTTAGTACCCTTCTCAGATCTGTGCCTCCACACAATCCTGTCTCTAAGCTCTACAGGCAGTTCTTTTCTCCTCATGACTTGGTTTTTGCTCTGATATGCATGGTCAGCTGTGAGACCTTATGTAGACAGGGGTGTGTCTTTCCAAATCATGTCCAATCACATGAATTTACCACAGGTGGACTCCAATCAAGGTGTAGAAACATTTCAAAGACAATCTAGAGAAATGAGAGGTCCCCAGAGCTAAATTTCAAGTGTCATAGCAACAAGTCTGAATACTTCTGTCCATGCAAAATCTTTGTTTTTCATTTTTAGTAAATTTGCAAAAATGTCTAACATTCGGTTTTCACTTTGTCATTATGGGGTATTGAGTGCAGAATGATGGGGGAAAAAAAACCTTGATGATTTATTTTATTTTTTTAATTTTAGCACAAGGCCTCAACATAAAACGTGAAAGGGTCTGAATACTTTCCAAATGCATTGTATCTTAAAATAGGAAAGACACAATTCGATCTACCTAACAATCACTTCAACCAAAGCTTCTGCTTCAAAGCATGCAACCAGGAGAAAATTTAATATCCAAAGCATTCCCGTTACTAACCAAGCAATTTCCAACAAAGAAATGAGCAGGACAATGAACTACAGGTGAATAGTGAAAGTCCGTTTGACAAATTCTAAAAAGTTTACTTCCCTTGGGTCACAAGATGCAGAGATCTCAGGAGTCTCATAGCTTCTTTCATCCATATTGTGACAACCTCAGACATTTCATGATCTGCCCCAATTCTCTGAATAAATGTTATACCCTCTAGAGATGTAAATTATTTATACAACTTCACCGGCATGACGCTGCTCCATGAAGGTCCTTAGGTTGTCACTAACAGAACACTTTTTTTTTTTTTTTTTTTTTTTAAAGGCATTATGACTTTGTGAGAAATTAAGATTTAGGCCATGTAACAATACTAGCTTGTTCCATTCTCTACAGGAACACTACCTATAACTTTCAATTTATTTGTGAATAAACTTTTCCCGAATTGAGGGAGCTGCAGAGTTTAACAGAGTTCAAATGGAATGAATAAAGAACCAGGACTCTTGCTGAGATTCATGGACGACAATGGCCTTTTACCCCCTTGACAGCCTAATTCAAGTACAATCATGGGATCACTTCTATAAAAGCTTTCTCTTTACTTAATTGCTGCTTTTCATTCCTTTATTCTACAGTCTTGTCCACATTCATTCCTTCGCCCTTTCTCCTTTGTACAGAATCACTTGTGCCTAGTAAACATTGATCTTTCCTATAATACCTATTCTTGTAATTTGGGCTAAATCTTGTAACCTTGGTGTCCTATAGGCAAAAATAGCATAACGCTGACCTAAACTTTTTTTTTTGTGTGTCTTTTTATTCAAAGGTCATATTTTTTTTTGTCCTATGATAAATGTGCAAAGTTACAACAGGATATATTGGAGCCAATAATATAAAAATATTGTACAGTTTATTTTTCTGCTAGAACATTTTCACAACTCATACTTTTTCAAATGACATAAGCCCACGAGCCGCTGATCAGTGGGTCCTGCTTCTGAATGCCCTGGTGAACAGTTGATATTACTGGCCACATATTGTAGTATTACACGGCTCCCATTCATTCAAATAAATACACGGCTGGTCCTAGTCTGCCAAAGTGGATGCTGCGCTTTTCTAGCGGCTCTCCGCGCTGGCTTATGTAGAACTGGGAACTCCCCCCTCCTCTATAATATCCAAAACCCCTAATAGGGAAAATGTAAAGGGGTGGACTACCGTTTTTGTAACAATTGTGTTTTCTTTGTTTTTTTTATTGCAAATGTTGACACTGCTTATTTAATTATTTATTTATTTTAATCCAAATATATTCAAGATATCTTTGAGCTAACTTTTTAGATCACGTTCCTGGAGACTACAGTCTTTTATATTACCTACCAACCATTCCCCATTTCATCTTCCAGCATGCATGTGTGGAGATAATAAACTCATATCTGTGGTTTGTGGTCCCACCATGTGTGATAAATGTAGAGGGGGTGCCGCTTGGTTCCTTGAAAGCCGTTACCTGTAGTTCCATCAGCTCAAGCAGATCATAGAGGTGTCAGTGAGGATTTCGCAGAACTGGTGCAAAGGAAAAGTGGAGCAGCTGCCCATAGCAACCAGATTCCAGCTTCTATTATCCATAGGGCTTTCTCAAAATTAAAGAATTAATCTGGTACAAAGGGAATGTGGAGGAGCGGCACTATGGGGAGAATCAAAATAGGTTTTATTTTTATGTCCAAATTGCATCTTGATTTAAGCAGATTCTTGACCAACCGTGACATTCCTGCTAGCTGGCACCTCCCCGATATGTACACTTAAAAAGGGATCCTGTCGGCCGTCTCTGACAGCAGCATAAAGTAGTGACAGGCACACGGATTTCAGTGGTCTGTGACTTATGTGATTGTGGAGAACTTACATTTTTAACGTTGCAGCGTGATGTAAACGCTGTGAGGAAGGAGTCCTCCCTATTTATGAGCTGCCACTCCACTGCCGCTGATTGACAGCTTTCTCCCGATTACTCCCTAACAACTTAGCGAAGCCCCTATAATGCACAGTAGGATCAGATTACTATTTAGTGCCTGGTATTCCATGAATGCAAAATCACCAGAGCAAGCTCTATGCAGACTTTGAGCCACCAATGAATATTGGATGATTTCAGCTCTTTACCCTGCATTATTATAAGTGAGGTCAAGAATTATACTACAAACAAGTAAAGCATTAAGGTTATGTTCACACTGAGTTTTTTTTCACTTTCTTTGCAGCGTTTTTCAGCCAGGGCCTTTAAGTGCCGATCTGGGCCGTTTTCTTTTTTTTTTAGTAAAAAACGGCTTAAAAAAACAAAAAAAAAACAACTCTGTTAGGGCTAGTTCACACAAAGATATTCAAATTTCTTTTCTACAAATTATAGAATAAACTGGATTATGCAGTCAGGGTTTTAATTTACTCAATACAGTTACATTTTTTCCTAATCCAGACCCCGATGTTCTGGAAATGCAGCTAATCTAGCATTAGGCAAATATAGTCTCAATACTAGTAAGGACTGGAAATAAAAGCTCCACATTGTAAACGTGGGAAGAACAATAAAAGTCCAAACACTAAAAGGGGTTATCCAGAATTAGGCTTCATTCACATCTGCGTTAAGTCAAAACGACGGAACCCTTGCACAACGGAGACAAACGGAAACCTTTTGCACCAGATCCGTCACCATTGAGATCAATGGTGATGCATACGGAGAGCTATGGTTTCGGTTTGTTTCAGTCGGGGTTCCGTTCATGGGTTGCCCTGACGGAAAGCTTAGACGGAACCTCTGAATGGAGCCCTGACGCAGATGTGAACGAAGCCTTAGAAAAACATAGAAAAACATGGCTGCTTTCTTCTATAAACAGTGCCACACCTGTTCATGGGTTGTTTCAAGTATTGCAGCTTAGCTCCATTGAAGTTAATGAGGATGAATTGCAATACCACACACAACCTGTCGACAGGTGTGGTGCTGTTTTTTGGAAGAAAGCAGCCATGTTTTTCTAATCCTACACAACCCCTTTAACATGGAGGAGCACAGACCCTCAAGCCAAAGGCCTGAATACAGAACAGAAAAGATATGGGCATGTTTTCTTCCTCATTTTCCTCTTTTAAACACTTATTGAGGGTCATCTTCAGGCTCTGTTTGTGAATGAATGCTCTCACTGCTGTGATACGGACACATCTGGCAACTTCCAGTGATCCACCGTTTCAATTATCCAGCACCTTGGTGGTCACCAGCATGCCGGACTATAGGACTTTTTCCTGTTTCATGAGCTATTCTTTATGAACAAGAAGTAAATAGAAGGGTATATTAAGATTATATACATCATGGAATTTTTTTTTTAAATTAAAAAACAGTCTAGGAGGCTGAAAGCGGTGCTAGGCGAGCACGTGCAGCATCAACATACGTCTCACTTTAGTCGTGGATAATACCGCCATTTATCTTAATTTTTATCTAGACAAAACCAACTAACACTCCAGACACGTTGTGGCAGCCAGCCAGTTGTATGACCTAGCGACTGCGCAAAGACATTTAGAAGGTCTGCCCTTATTTAGTGACACTGGAAAGGACTAATTGTAACAAGTTATGCTTCATTCACACCTGCGTCGGGGTTCCGTCAGTCCTATCAGTCAGGGGAACCCATGAATGGCAACCAAACGGAAACCATAGCTTTCCGATTGTATTACCATTGATTTCAATGGAAACGCTTCCGTTGCAAATGGTTTCAGCTTGTCGCCGTTCAGTAAGGTTTCCGTTTTTTTTTTTGGTGAAACAATAGCGCAGTCAACTAGACTATTGATTCCGCCAAAAAAAACGGAAACCTTACGGAACGAAGACAAACGGAAGCCATTTGCAACGGAAGCATTACCACTGAACCCATGAACGGAAGCCCGACTCAGATGTGAACGAAGCCTAAAAAAATTTCTCGGTTTAGGATGCACTTTACCATAAAGACGTATCAATAATTAGAAGCAAAAAATGTGTGGAAAAAAATAATTAGATTTTAACTGTACATTTCCAGCACATCTCATCACATTACCAGCTACAGTAGCCATCATACTGCCAGCCACAGTGCCCTATCACATTTTCAGAGCCCACCATACTGCTAAGTACAGTACCTAGTCATACTGCCAGCCCCAATTCCCCATTCACATATGCCAGCCACAGTGCCCTCTCATGATCATGGACAGCCTTGCAGTAAACCCCCTTCCCTCATGTTGGTGGGCTCCTTCAAATGGGGACATGGCTAGAAGGTCCTGGCAGATCAGACATTGCACAGATTTATTATGCTGGGTGTACAAATGTCTTGTCATCTGCTCAGTGAATAGTCACACATACAGAAGTCTGTGGTGTGTAAGATGCGATTGCTCAGTGAACAGATAACACAGAGATTCTGTACACCGAGCCCAGTACATGCTGCTTCCCTTCATGCACTGCCAGGAACTTAGACTTCTGCAGCTTCCTGCGCATGTATTCCGATTATTAGACCAGATTGCTGCAAAGTTTTTAGAAAGAGAAAGTGTCTAATATTCTGGAAAAAAATAAAAATTTATATATATATATATAACCACTAATTATGCTATGTTGCCATCACGCTTTTTGATCTACATTTAGGGAATATGCTGGAAAACGCACCTGACAAATACGTTAAACCTAGACTGAAACATGTACCCAACACAGTCATTCATCATCCATAGGCTAGAATTGTGTACTTAGAAACAGGGATACGTCACAAACTTTCATGACATATACGTTAATCAGATACCATAATAGCCTATGGGTAATGGGTGCCACTCATCTGTCACAGACATCCGTCACCCATAGTCTATTATGGTATTCGTTTAAATTTGTTGAAATTTTCAATAACTTTTCATGACATACGTTAAACGAATGCCTGTGATGGAAGCTTATTGGTAAATTATGCCACTGTATAACATACATGTTAAAAACAAAAACATTTTATACACGCGATACATTTTTTTGCGAGATCCCGTTGTATAGAATAGTTTAGTACTTGTCTATTCTATACAAGAAAAAAAAAAAAAAAAGAAGGTACACTGATGTACGGTATAACAGCCCGATGGAAGTCAGAAGTACTCTTTTGGCCTCCTTCAGGCTAATAGAGCCCTATGGACATGTTAAGAATGTACGTGAGGAGCTTTTTCGATGTACAAGCTAAACGTAGGGCAAAAACATAATGCGAATGGGGCCATACGGACATCGGTAAAGAAGTTTGTTACCTCTACGACCAACTTCAGGCACACGGGCAGATTTACGAAGCTAAATGCACGAGGACTCTGGGTCAATTTGTGATCAATCAGAGGAGCACCTTCTCCCTCTTCTAGTTTTTACCGGTCTAAATTTAAGACCGTAATAACTCCCTCAATGCGGTTCTCAAACTAAATAATTGCTCAAAACTTCTCGGTTTGACCGTGATCAGTGTGTTCAAAAGGCCTCAAAATGAACTAGAAGTCACAACTTGCCAATAGTTCCTTTTGTGAGCTGGACAACAAGGCGACTGGGTTTACGGAAGTCCCACAATTTGGGATTCAAAAACATTATTTTTATTGTTGCAGTCGGATAAATGCATTAGAATAGATGCATCAGTTACCGTAATAAAGGCTTTTAACTAAAGTTATGGCTACCTTAGGTTTGTAAAGTAGAATACAAACAAATGAAAGCTATACAGTCGATCTATAGAAGGATATATTCCATAGAGCTAGATTATATACATATATATAAGCACTAAACAAAAAGAAAATTATAACAAATAAAAGACGGCTAAACTGGGAGAGAAGTTCATGTACCATGTCATAAAGTGCATTCAATTCTATATGCACAAAGTAAAATCTACTCTTACTCCACAGAACACAATCGCCGTGTCATTATGAGGTTACGTCTGTAGATTCGTCATTATTTCATGTAACGGAAGACAGAATTTACTTTTAAGAAACAGAAACTTTGTACGATAGAGAAAAAGAAGAAACATGCTGGACCCAGTCTCACGTCTGCTGCGGTGACATTCCCAGAACACAATATAAATCACATTAATAGGACAGCACAACACATTAAACAGATTACATGATCACGACCATTCATTTCATGCATGGCTTTACAGTAGAGATTGGATATAAAGGGCAGATGTACCCTCTTGTTTGACCTCTGCTTGCAGTCAAGTATGATCCTCCAAGAGAGAGGAATGTCTCTGGCTGGTGGGTCTCTTTATCCTATGCTCCGAGCTCCTTCACCACTTACTGCGCGGAACACAATACCTCTGTGTTTCGAACGCAGCTCAAAAGATAAAACCTATGGAAGGAGGTAAGCAGCAATATGAGCAGCCAATGGAGAGGAGATCCATGGCAGAAACGAGCACATGCTCACTGAGGCTCTGCTACTGTCACCAGCGTTTAGAAGCCTCCTAATCTAATTATAGCCATTTGCAAGGACCGTACTACTCAGGCAAAGCCCAGGAGCAAATTACATTTTAATAAGTAAAAACCTTTTTAGATCATCTTAAGATTCCGGCTGGATATCAAGCTCTGCCGCTATCAATTGACGTGCTCTCTGGATTATAAACTCTGTTGCCACGCAGTTTTTTTCCCCCCTTTCTTCCTGCTTAATCATGAAAAGCGTTTGTCACTTTAACCTGCGTATGTATAATTTATTAACTCCGCGTGCACACATTGCTAGCAGAAGGAGATCCTGCACTTATTTGCTCCGACCAGATTAAAGCAGTTATCGGTAGAGATGAATAGAATTGATTCGCCAGGTTTATGATCCGGAGCAAGTCAGGCTGCTTCCATTCTCGGAGAATCAATGGAGAAGAGTCTGTTGTGAACACATACCCTATGGATGCCCTAATAAAGCTTGAGCAGCAACTACAGTAATAAATGGCCCCTTAAAGTGACATAGGGGTGAAGAAAGTTCGAATATTTAACCCCCTAAGTGTTCACACTTGGCAAGTCAAAAGAATCAAGAGGACTCCCTTGACAATCATTGTTTGCGGAGCCACCAGCACAGACCAAACAGTCACATCAATAAGAATACATTCAGTTACAGGGCTGCGCTGAAGGTTCAGCTGAAAATAGTGACGTCACAGACTACAAAAGAAGTGAATGAATTCTCAATACTATCCCTTAGTCATTCACATCAATCGGATAGTGGTCAACGGGAGGTAGAGAGTCACATTAAAGAGGCATTACAAAGAGTTTGGTCACATGACTTACCTGTTGCCAGGTTTCCACATTACAGGAGGTATTAAGAAGCCCATGTGACCCCCCTCAGAAGAATTTCTCAAGAGTCTGACTAATTAAAAGGGACTCACTGAAGGGCAGGGGCATTTAGTGGATGTAATTGCAATAATAGCCGTATTATGCCATATAATAGAAACCCCAATTTAAAAAGCATTTGCCTAGATTTCAGATCTTCTAACTATACATATTTATGAACAAGTCCTTCATATTCTCTACTGAATTAACTATGCTAGTACTACACGTGCTAGGCAGTGTCTGAAAAAGTTTGGTTGGATGTGTAGCAATAAGCCAAGCTGCCAAAGTGGCTAAATTTATATAAAAATGAGTACCTTTCAATATTATAAAAGCGTGGGTGGGGCATGTTGCTAAGAAGATGACCACCAGTCCCGAGCGCTGGTACAGTTCATTCAGCCATTTTTTTTCCCTGGTGCAAAATGGGAAGAGAGAGAAAGAAAGAGAGAGAGAAAGAAAGAGAGAGAGAGAGAGAGAAAGAAAGAGAGAGAGAGAGAGAGAAAGAGAGAGAGAGAGAGAGAAAGAAAGAGAGAGAGAGAGAGAGAAAGAGAGAGAGAGAGAGAGAAAGAGAGAGAGAGAGAAAGAGAGAGAGAGAGAGAAAGAGAGAGAGCGAGAAAGAGAAAGAGCGAGAGAGAAAGAGCGAGAGAGAGAAAGAAAGAGAGAGAGAAAGAGAGAGAGAAAGAGAGAAAGAAAGAGAGAGAGAAAGAGAGAAAGAAAGAGAGAGAGAAAGAGAGAAAGAAAGAGAGAGAGAAAGAGAGAGAGAAAGAGAAAGAGAGAGAGAAAGAGAAATAGAGAGAGAAAGAGAAAGAGAGAAAGAGAAAGAGAGAGAGAAAGAGAGAGAAAGAGAGAGAGAAAGAGCGAGAGAAAGAGCGAGAGAGCGAACGAGAGAGAGCGAACGAGAGAGAAAGAGAGCGACCGAGAGAGAGAGAGCGAACGAGAGAGAGAGAGCGAACAAGAGAGAGAGAGCGAACAAGAGAGAGAGAGCGAACAAGAGAGAGAGAGCGAACAAGAGAGAGAGAGCGAACAAGAGAGAGAGCGAACAAGAGAGAGAGCGAACAAGAGAGAGAGCGAACAAGAGAGAGAGCGAACAAGAGAGAGAGAGCGAACGAGAGAGAGAGAGCGAACAAGAGAGAGAGAGCGAACAAGAGAGAGAGAGTGAACGAGAGAGAGAGAGAGCGAACGAGAGAGAGAGAGAGCGAACGAGAGAGAGAGAGCAAACAAGAGAGAGAGCGAACAAGAGAGAGACAGAGAGCGAGCGAGCGAGCGAACGAACGAACGAACGAACGAACGAACGAACGAGAAAGAAAAGGAGTTTGTATCTTGTAGATGATGGTCTTGAAAAATGATTAACTCCACATCTTTGAAGACTCACTTATTTCTTGGTACCAATACACATTGACCTCGCAATGATAATAGATTAACAGCCTTTGTGCAGCAAAATGCCTTTAAATTGTCATCCAATAGTGTAGAGATCAAGCAAAAAACGGCAAAACAATATGGAATCTCCGTCATGGTTGGCACTATTTTGTCTGGTAAAAACAACGGAATCTGTGACGGAATCCTCTAATGGAGCCTTCAATGCAGATGTGAACAGGGCCCAAGAATCAATCCTGATGAACCAAAAATACCACCACCCAACAACAAACATGAACAAAAGTACAGGTTTCCATATACTGTAAGCATTTTATCTCCCCTTCACGAAATTTGATAATCCAAAACATTTGATAAACTGGAACCTGTCAAGTCGTGTTAATGCTGAATTAGAGGATTTTTACTGTATCATTTTTCTTTACCTTTATGAACAATAAAGGCAGTTTACATTATTGTCACTGCTGATTCTTGCGTATTTCCTCAGTTACAAGGAGGCAATTTGTGTTACGTGTCAAAGAAACGTTGGTAGTGACAGCAGCATTATGGAGCATCTAGCTAGAGGGGGGAAGGGTACCAAGATATAGAAAATAATCTGTGATCTATAGCACACAGGGAACCCCCGAGCTATAACACTGGTCTGTAAGACGTGATGCAAAGAGACTACTACTAGCTCCCAATGGACAGATGTCACCGCAAGGTAAATAGTCTATAAGTGTGGGTAAAACGCTAAGTGACCTGGCAAGAACAGGATTTTTAGAATACTGAATTTGCAGGAAGCCAAGATTATACTATACAGTATCCTTGTATCAACTAGCTAGGATTTAAGTACCATTTCATTTTTGGTCGTAGATATGCATAGATGTATTGCTACATTTGTTGTAGAACTTACAGGTCCCACAGATTCAGAATACAAATGAAAACATAAAGTGACCCACAATGCAATAAATAAAAATCTGCTTGAAAAAAATCAATAGAAACTTCACAATGCATGGAAGAAAAAAAAAAAAATTGCTTTTGTGCACAATCTCCAGTATACAGTTAACCCCTTCAGGTCTGAGCCGGTTTTGGCCTTGCGGGCACAGACGATTTTTTTCAAATCTGACATGTGTCACTTTATGTGGTAATAACTTGGGAATGCTTTTACCTATCCAAGCGATTCTGAGATCATTTCCTCGTGACACATTTTACTAGGTTATTTAAAAAATGTGGTCCATAAATTCAGTGTTTGTGAAAGACACCAAAATTAAGAGAAAATTTGCAAAAATTTGAATTTCTCAATTTAAATGTATATACTTGTAAAACAGATAGTAATACCACACAAAATAGTTACTAAACATTTCCCATATGTCTACTTTAGTTTGGCATCGTTGTTTGAACGTCCTTTTATTTTTCTAGGACGTTACACGGCTTAGAACTTTAGCAGCAATTTCTCATATTTTAAAGAATTTTTTTTTTTTTTTATAGGGATCAGTTCAGTTTTGTAGTAGCTTTGAGGGGCTTATGTATTAGAAAGTCCCCATAAGTCAGTAAGGAGCGCGATTTGGATTTTGGAGCATAGATTTTGCTGGAATGGTTTTCGGTGCCATGTCGCGATTGCAACGCCCTGGAGGGACCAAAACAGCGGAAACCCCACAAACGTGACCCCAGTTTTGAAACTACACCCCTCAGAATTTATCCTGGGGTGTAATTGCAAAAAACAATGGCAATTTCTCTTCTAGGGGTATACGAAGAGGAAAATTTTTGGGACAAATGAGATAAGGGGTCTAATTTTGAATAGTCGGTCGAAATTGGAGTAATCTGGGAGTGGCACTGGGAATTATTGTTATAATGTAAAAAAAATTTGATTGCCTCAACAGAAGCCCTGGGCATTGTGGTGCAATATAAGGGGCAGTGGTAAAGAATATCAGTGGACCAATAGGCCCTCACCGATGGCTTCTTAGTTAGGCCCATATTCAGGACAAATCCCAGTATTGCAGCATTTCTGCTGTGTTGGTGGGATGTGTGGCCTGGCAAAAAAAGAACTGTGGTTTGCAGCAATAAACTGTGGAGCATAAAGATTCGTCTGCTCAACAATTTTTTCAACAAAGCTGTCCGAAAAGACCTTGAAAAATTATATTTCTTCTGTCTGTACTTTGACCCCTGCAGCAGCAGTAAAGTCCGATACTTGGGGGTGTAGGAGGTTGGGGGCAACCAGTTAGGTTCAGGTGCAGGTGTAACCTGAACAATAACCCTCCTGCTACTGCGAGGAGGTTCCTTGTGTCAGGAGGACCGAGCAAAATATGATCCAGCATCACTCGCACTCTCTCTGATGCGAGCATCTCATATGGCTCTACTGCTGTATATGTTCTGCAGGCCATTTTTATTCTTTATGTACAGTAAATATATATGTATACTGTAGTGGGCTATATAAAAAAAATTATTTATAATATATAACTTATATACAGGGATACTTATATACACCTTATACACTGGGAGAGGTAGGGGAGTGATCATAGTGGGGGAAATGTGATCAAGGGGATAAGGTTTTTTTTTTTTCCTTCTCACGACGATACAAGCTCTGATCTCCACTGTAGGTGAATGTATGTTGGAGAGATCAGAGCCTATATAGGTCGTTGGAAGGAGAAGAGTGAAAAAAACAAAAACATGTAAAACACATTTTACTATACTTCTAAGCTCCGATTGCCAAGTCTGTACAGACTAACCAATTGGAGTGATCTGAGACATGGGACCGCTAGGTCCCTTGTACTCTACCCGCAGACGCTCTGTACAGTTAACCACCGCTGTGGTGGTAAACTTTTAATGTGCAGACGTAACAGCACGTTAAGGTGTGCAAAGTTACTGCTCACCTATACGTGCAGTTACGTCAAGGTGTGGGAAGGGGTTAAAATGATGCAGTGAAAAGAAAGAAGAAATAAAAACACAATCCCACACTTGAAAAATATCCCAGTGTGGGATTGAAACGTCGCACAATGTTGGTTAAATAAAATCACTAACGTTTTTTACTTTCTTAGTTGGAGTGCTGCAAGATATTTTTTCTTTTACATACAATAAACAGTGAGCGCTACCGCTGTGGAGAGGGGAAAAGGCTTGGATGACGTTCAACCAGCATGTACCTTAACAGGATTGACCTTTTACACAGGCACCACGTTGGCAAATAAGGGCAGGGGGGCTGGCCCAAGGTTCATCCTGTTACCACTCCTAACCCCAACAAAGGAGGGGGAAACAAGCGCATGGCTCTTCTGCTTTGGGATTGCATTGCCTGGCCCCATGATATTTCTGCTGCACCTTTGGGATGGACCAGGTAGGTTCTCGATATTCACGATGGAGATGTACAAGTTTGAGAGAATTCATGTTTCCATTATAAAACACTACTCATATACAGTGATATTAATTCAAATACATATATGTGATGTTTCGGCTCACAATGAGCCTTGCACAGATATACTGTATACATGTGGCCAGTCAAGTGACAGCCATTTACAGTTCTGTCAAACATGGGTAATATATGGTTTTATTGCCAGGCAGTTCTAGGAAAGATCGTTAAGAAACATTAGACGTCAAACTCTTAGTGGTAGATGGAAGTTAATTGATCATAATATAGAAACACATCATCTCTAGGAGCCTGAATGGCAGTACCACATGCATAGATCGACTACAATTCATTATTAATTCATTTAAAAAAGTAGAAGGAAAAAAAAAAAAAAACACGACAAAACAGTGATGTATATGTTGTCCACAAACAGGACTAAAAATGAGAATTATAGTAAGGGGATTCAGCCTTCACTTCCAGTCGTTCTTGAAAAGACTACATTGGGAATACTTTTCAGACTGGACAAGTCAGCTCCTTATTGCCCCTTACAAATACTATAAATTTCATGGCAAAAACCGAAATGCAAGTTACCAGTGGAGGACCCAGTACCTTTGAATGCAAATCTGATTATACAAAACACATACCAGCAAACTTCTGAATTACTCTTTGCAGCTATTTACACACAGTTCACATCTGGATGAGGTTTGTTGGAAAAAAAAAGGATAAAATGGGGAAAGAAACGAAAAAAAAAAAAAAAAAAAAAGAAGTACGGATTTTGGAATAAAAAACAAACGTGCATTATGACGTACTTCCAGGGATTAATAGGAGCTGGTAAATAGCACAATACACTTACACTGCAATTCATAAGTATTGCAGTGTATTGTACCAGCGATCAAATATTCAAATGTTCAAGTCCCCTTAAATAAGTTAACCGTATTAAAAAAAAAAAAGTTTGCCAGTGCATTATATGGTAAATGAAATTATGCCATTAAAAACTACAGCTTGTCACGCAAAATAACTCTACCACTATCCTCAGAGTAAAGAAGCAACAGCACTTATGAAGCAGTACTGCTACTTTAGATTTTCCCTTCCCCAACGGTGCTCCCGTGGATACCCACTGTGCAAGTGAACAGGGCAGCTTTGTGGTTCCCCCGAACAGGTGGCAGGAAGCGCTCGTGTGCAGGGAAGAAGGCAGGGTTGGACACATTTTTATGATTGGACCCCCACTGACCATACTGTTATGGCATATCTTCGTGATATACAATAAAATTATTAGATGGGAATACAGTTTGTGATATTTTACCATTGCATTGTAGGGAACATATGCGTGAAATGAGTAAGCATGTCCAAAATCATTAATATCTAGTAAATGGGACGAAAAATTATTGTAAAACGATCCGAATGATAAAAATCGGCTCTTTAAACCTTCTTAGCCCGAATTCAGATGACCGTAGCATACGTCCATATGACGGCCGTTAAAACAACGGCCGTCACACGGACGCATGTATTTTAATGGGTCGTTCACACGGCCATTGTTCCTCATGACACATACACAGATGCTTTACAGCACATACAGGGCATAGGAGAGTAGGGCGGGAGCCGATCCCATCTCCTATACTTGTGCCTTTCTAAATGTGAACTGCGCACGCTCTGTGTCATGCGAAGTTCACACCGATAAAACATAGAAGCTCGTTACTAGGAAAAAAGCCAGCACCATTTTCCTGAAGCCGCTGTCAGAGTATTATGACAACTTCCAGCCGCAGTTTCCGGCAATACAGAGCCATTTTAGAAGAGAAGTGACAGCAGAAGAGAAGCGGCAGCAGGAACAGAGCAGGTAAGTTAGGCGCTACGTGTTTTTACAAAAGTTGCTGTTTGTTCTTGAGGCTTATGTACAAGGCCACATAACAAATCCGTGCATAAACTGTATACTTCGAGCTAAGAACGGGATCCACTCCCACACTGACATCAGGAAAGCTTTTTCCGAAAAACTTTCCTAATCTCACATGATGGGATTGGCTACCGTCCTTGGCTCTAAATATACAGCTTATGCACGGATTTGTTATATGCCATGTAACGGATCGGTAATAAGGCCATCTTCATAAGGCCTAACTCAATAAAATAAACTTTTAAAATATTTAAATTTACTATGAAACAGTTCCGTTATATTCACATATATTTCTGCATTTTCTAGCTGTTAAACTTCATTTAAACAAGAGACCTGGGTTAATATAAAATTTTTTTATTAGATCTGGTTGCAGTAGCTTTTAAGCTTTGGTATCTGAAATAGTAATGCTTGCTAGAACATTACAAACTCTTTGTTCCTACCATCTCCTCCTGTCTCCTTCAGACAGGGCTTTGTGCTTCCTTCGAGCATCAGCTTTTTGCATATGAATACAAATACATGGGGTAAACATTCTATTCGGTTTTGTTTTCAGAAGAATGACCTATAAATGGACAGGAATCTTCTCTTTATCGGTAGCTGTCGACAATCAGAATCCATAGTAGTCGTTGTTACAAAGCGAGTAACTGCAATTACCATTAATGTGGACTACGCTTTAATGAGGCCATAACTTCTGAATATGCAAAGCCCAAATAAAACAAGATAAACCCGTAAACATAACTACACAATAAAAAAGACATTTCCGGAAAAGTTATTTTACTTTATTTATTTTGCTTAACAATTAGATGTACATGACACTACACAATTATTTGCATGAATGGGGCTGTATACATTCCTGCAGGCACAATGCACCAAAAACTATTACAGTATGTAATAAAGATTATGGTGGCAAGAGAAACATACACTGGCTTTATCAATTATTTTTGCATGTTCCGAAAATAAAAAGGAGGAACTTCTGGACAGGAAAGTGGGGAAAACTTTATATAGAAGTAGATGGTGTTTTCCTCAATCGGCTATACTATAAAAGTTACATAATGGCGTAACGCTCTAGGACAGTATTCGTAAATACCTCCTGTCCTACGAATGAGTCTGTTGCTTCACTGAAGTGGTAATCTAGCCAGGTCCCAAAACATCTAGAAAAATGATGTAATGCTATAGGCTAGATCACTAATAATGCTAGCTGTCTGTTGGCGAGATCTCAGCTTCTCAACTCCAGACCTCGATTTCCAGGTCATATATTGAAGACTTCATTAATATTACCACAGGTAATCGAATAAAGTATCACTGGCTTAGTAGTTGTCACAGGTGTTCTTTCAAGGGTGGGATCTGGCTGGTTTGCCCAGGTTCTCCCGAACCTGTTAAAATTGCAGCCGGAGAGCCAGGGTGAAGTGGGAAACAGAACAGTCCCCTGCAATCAGTTGTATCCACGTGTACCAGGGGAGGCAGGGAACTATCAGTTCCATGTCTCATTATTTGGCGCTTTAGCAATGATGCAGTCCTCGTGCTGGCTGCGTCGTTCTGTTGGATGAGGCCTGGTCTCTAACCAGACCTGCGTTGCTTGAGGACGTCGTGGAAACGGAGACAGAAGAGAATGTAATTTATTTATTTTTTTCCTCAGTTTTGAGAACACTATCTACAGGGGCAATATCTACAGAGGGCTCTATATGGGACACTACCTACAGGGATCATTGTGAGTGGCACTTTCAACAAGGGGCTCTGAGTAGAACTCTCTACATTTGCACTGTGTGGGGTGCTTTACGTCAGTGCTTGACAATTTTATAAATGGGCACAGTATATGGTACTATTATATTGAGTGGCAGTGTGTATAGTACTATTATATTTAGGGGCATAGAGTGTGGCACCATGAGAATTTTATCTTTGTTTATAGGTGCGGAAATGTTCGAAAAGTGAGGAGACAAAGCCATCTGAGTGGCAAACTATGCAGAAATGGATTGTGGCCAGGTGACGCCATCATGGAGGTCTGGACCGGATGGAGAAGAAAAGAGAAAGACTCCAATCCGAGGAGACGTCACCTGTGAGTCACTAAATGCAAAGGTTTATTCTCCCGGTGACTGATCAGTACTGTAAATCGCTGTATGATCAGCAGGATGGTGGGTGGCAGCATTCCCTTTTTGTGAAATGGTAGGTCCCAGCATATCCTTACCATGGTACGGGCCATACTGGGAGCTGCAGTTTTATGCAGTACAAACTTATATGGCAGGTGTTAAAAGGGGTTGTCTGGGCACCCGGACCGCACAGATCATATACTGACCTACCCACAGGATAGGTCATAAGTATGAATTTGCAAACAATCTCTGTATTGAGATTATGTACGGAGCTTGGTTCTGGTGCTGTATCTGTAGGAGATTTGTATCACTGGGAGATTTATTGTGGCTTACTGTGCATGCCACATGGTCCTCCACCCTTTTCACAGTGCACAGCCTAACTAAATGGCACGAGCACGCTTAGGATATTGAACGTGCACATATGGGTCTATACGTAATGGGTGAGTTTAATATGTGTGGGTGGGTAGGTAGGCATGTAGGCTTCTGTAATTATATACATAGTGTGGCAATCCAGTTAGACATTCTAGACAGGGAGTTTCTTTATTTAGAGTCCACCTTAATATAGGGTGTATTTGGAATACTGTAATTGTTTTATTTATTGGAATCATTTTGCATGGTGATACACCATGACTCTGACGGGTGCGTATATTTTTGTCAGCAAGAGAGAACCTGTAAAAAAACTTGAATCCCACCACTATGTTCTTTCAATGGAAAGTCCACAAACTGTGAGACACACAGAATTTCTACTTTTGGACCCACTCATAAGGAGTTGCTAATAACCAAATGCCCGAAGGCAAAAGTAGCCCTAACTTGCCAACTACCTATGAAGGATAAATAAAATGAAAACTTTACTAATGCTATTGTAAGCAAATAAACTAACCACAATTATTAAAATGGGCAATGCCTGCTGCTAGAAGGTGAATTCTTCTTAGCTATCTCGCAGGCAACGTGCCTATCAATAGCACAATTTTATCTAAACCAGTATATTCAATTGGTGTCAGCGGCTTAATCTCCACTAACTAATAGATGCAATTGTACCTAGCGGCTAAGCATTGTATTAAAAATAGTAAGCCCCCCCCCCCCCCGACATGTTTCGCTACATATGTAGCGTCTTCAGGGGACCATAGAAAAGCCAAGTGTTTTGCAACCACAATGGAGAGAGCTGCGTGCATGCACAGCCATTTCTCTATCTCATTTCATCCTCTTTGGAGTGCCAAACATGGAATCAGGGGATATTCCATAAAAGGTCCCAGATCGGAATACCCCTAAAGAAGTATCACTAAGGGTTAAACGGACTCTCTGCGCTATGCCTAGAGCAGAGCAAGAGAGGGGTGTGGTACATGACACAGGGATACAAATAGCTCCACAGAGAGAATGGCAGTCCTGCGCTGCGCCCTCAGGAATTCCCTAGGCATAAAGTAAGTTTTTCCTGGATTGCTCCTTTAGGTTGCCCTACGGTACCCTCCATAATGGTGCCAGCCACACAATGCCCTTACAGTAGCACTAGGTGTGCACCGTTGCTCGCCACTCACATGTATCGTCCAAGACCTACACTGAAAACTATGCCCAGTGCAGGGAAGAGAGAGCGGACCTGCCGTCTAATGAAATCAGAAGGATGCTGTGGTCCTTTGACAGTGTACCTTTCTGATCTACAGAAAATCAGACAAGCTTGCATGTGTCCTGATTTTGTGGGGCTGCACAAGAAGGCATTGCGGGGCCCACAGGTGGTACACCCCCGCTCTAGAATGGTTTCATACATGTGTTAAAGAGTTGGACATTATGAGGAGAACATCTTCTAAAAACTGATGTGGACTAAACTGAAAAAGAAAAAAAAAAAAAAAGTGGATGGTGGAGGAGGGAAGAACATATGATTTACACTACATTATATATTATGGTCACTACAGGGCACAAAAAAATATTTTAAAAATGGAGGTGAGGGAATTCATATTTTTACAACAATGAATTCCAACTTAAACATTTTACCACAGTAGAAATACTCCCACTGAGGATTAAAATATAAAAGTTTTATTTTTGTATTCCCAAAATCAGTGTTGATTTACTGTACTAAATCCTCTCCTAAACTGGAAAAATTATCAGTAAGAAGGACCGTATACTGAACAAAATATATCCAAAAGTAATTATTATTGAGCATAGTTTGTCAAACATTCGACACCGTCAAAGTCATGACACTGATTTTAGGAACACAACAATAAAAGGTTATTTTTAATTTAATCCTCCAATATTGGGAGTAAATCTATTGGGTTGGCAAAACAAGCCATTAGTATAAAGACTACACTATGCACAGTCGTGTCACTTAGAAATTGTTTAGGCTGGAATACCTCTTACTTATCCACTGGATAGATGATAAACGTTAAATTGGTAGGGTCACACTCCCAGTTTGAATGGAGTGGCCAGGGATGCATGCGCTCTATTCAAAGTCTATCTCAAAGATGGAAACAGACGATCACAGCACTGGGAACCCCACTGATCAAACATTTATCACCTCTCCAGTGGGTAGGTGAGAAAGCTTTTAGGCTGGATTACCCATTAACAATATGGCGGGTGACACATGGCTGAAGATTTTAGCAGATGATTTATGGAAGAGGCAGCAAAGAGGCACTTCAAGGATACCTAAATACATACATATTTATTCTGGTGTCATTAGAATAATCTCAGTTGACTGGTTTCGTTTAGAAGGGAATTTCAAATTCCGCTCTGGGACTTGCACATATGTCCAGAATGGGGGTGACCCAACCTGAATCCCGCAGACAATGTCTTAGGACAAAGTTACAAAATTAAAATAAAATATTCTCGATTGCATTTATTAATAATATTGTGAATGCGGTAAAACCGTGCCAAATACTAAAAAAATAAATTAAATTGGACTAAAAGAACAATCTGAAAGCAAAGGTTTATATGGTCATAGCAACAGCACAGGAGGGGAATCACTTAAAACTGCTCGGCTGGGGCTGCACAAGCCAAACTGATTGATAAACACAAAACGCTAAGAAACGTGCAATGGTCAGTAAGGTAAAAAAGCACTAGCACAGCAAATCAACAGATTATTCAATTTTACTTTGTCAAAACAAATGTGCAAAAAGCAGAATGCAAGTAGATCTGCGACATTTCCTGAATGATTACAAAGTACATACACTAACATACAGCATGCTGTTTGCGGACCATGAAAAACATGTACTTCGTAGTATTTTAAATTGATATTTTCCAGATGCGTAAAATTGACTTTGCCACAGAATGCATTGCTTTGAGCCTGGCAAAATACATCACAAACCAGCAAAGAATCCCTGGTGCCCAATTTACATCATTACAATATTTTGGATCTTAAAAGGGGAACCCTTCACCTGCATCTAACCACAAAAACCGCTGACATTCCTTTTTATTTTTATATCTTTGAGCACCGCACCTTAGCAAACGCAATTAATCGTTTTCCCGTCTGAATTTCAGTTGGCCGTATTAAGTCACCTAGGCAGCTGTCTACGTTCTGCAAACCCGCCTGTTCATTGACCTGTTGGTCAAGCCCTATGCCGCCTGGTTTGGTCTCAAAACCCACGCCTGAGAAGAATCCCTGCACAGATGAACACTAAACCCAGCAGGGTGGTGATTATACTGCCCTAGATAACTCGTACAATGCGCAGGAGTGGGATTTGAGACAAGTCTTAGACACGGGGTAGGCTGTCAATCAAACCCTAGGAGGAGTGCTTAGGCAGGAAGCTCATGAATAAACCAGATTCGCCTCATCTGCACAACGCACATCAGGCCCATCCCGTGTCATAAGCATTCAGCACGGGAAAACTTTGGGTACAGATTATTCCAGTACAGGGGCTTATTGAGAAACGGTCAAGATCAAAGAGAATGTTCCATTAAGGCATCAGTCTATATAAGACCACATCTGTCTGCTACAAACAGCAGCTCCTTATCTGGAGGACTGGGCACAAGTATTTACATAGTTGCCCATTCGTTTGTAATTCATTAGCAATACCACATTTCTTCTGCAGCATCCCCTAGAAATATCAGATCCTAACAGGGTTTCAGCTGTCTGACCCTAGTGAGGTGGGTCATCATTTAGAGTAGGGGGTTCTCTAAATTAAAAAATAAAAATAAAAAAGGAAAAAACCCCAAACTATTATTGCCTTAATTTCTAAATATGGTACCCCCAAGTAATATTGCCCTTTTTAAGCCAAGCATCCCAATTAAAAGGGAAATTATCACATTGTAAATGCAGTCTAACCTGCAGTCAGACCCCTAATACGGGGAAGGTTGTCAATCACGGAGTAGGACCACCCACTGGACTAGTCAGATATTTACGATCTTAATATAATCCATACGATGGTAGATAACCTTGTTTGTTTAAAATGAATACTTATATGGAGCATAAGATATCTGCTGGTCTCATATGGAGCTCCGAGTAAGAAGCATACCGATTAAAGTCTGCATTTCTAAATGTGTAACACTCACGCCACCACTAGAGGACACAGTGATGACCAACTAATCGTCGGGAACACAGATTTGGTGCTTTGTATTAGAGAATTAAACTTCATATTAATAAAATACTAATAAAAAATACTCTTAAAATAAAAACACGTTTTCTACGTCATCTCTGCAGTATGAACTGAACATTGTGGTCTATCTACATTCTGTACTTCAAAACAATAAATGACATTATGTCCAGGTCAGATACTTGGTTTTATGTTATTTTTAGATATTTACCAATGACGCATGTATCCATAATTATATTATGTCATAAAGTCTTTTATGTTCAAGTATGGACAAATCACACCTATTAGGGAATTATCTCCGGTACTTCC
Source organism: Rhinoderma darwinii (assembly GCF_050947455.1). Lineage (NCBI taxonomy): Eukaryota > Metazoa > Chordata > Amphibia > Anura > Rhinodermatidae > Rhinoderma > Rhinoderma darwinii. Next base: position 83,146,285 of record NC_134691.1, read on the forward strand.
ACACCAGAATATGAAGCATCCCTTACTGGTGTTAAATAGTATGAGTATATGATATTACAATGACGTTCTATGACACTCGTACTCTTCAGCCAGGGCGTTAAAAGCTTTCCATCACAAACACAAATTTGAGGAACATTTGACAGACTGCTAAAAACTTTTCAGCTTGAGTTCTTGCAGGCTGAGGAATTTACTTCTGTCAGATCTCCTTCCTATATAAAAAGTAAGCCATTTGTAGCTTCTCAAAAGTCAATTACACAGTGACTGAACATGCTTATCTTGTCATTTCCATGTCTATGCCCCCACAATTTAGCTGATGAGCAAAAGCAGTGTCATAGTTTTTGTAGAAAGCGTGAATGCGGTATGGTATACAAATTGTATGGAACTTTGAGAAGTTCTTGGAGCAGTAGGAAAATGTGACAAACTAAAATATGAAAAAAAAAAAAAAAAAAAAGTCTAAAATTATGTGAAAGGGGAATGAAAACCATATATTTTATAGGTTCTATATTTTAAAAAAATTTTTTTAATATCTCCATGGATGTTTAATCCATGCATAGCATATTTTAGCAGTTGTGCTAGTGCACAAAGAACATCTGGTGGTATAAGAACTGTAGAATTTTATATCTGCTATCACTCAGCCTAAACAAATTGAAGGAATGTTAAACAGTAACAATAGGCCTTTTGTGACCAACCAGTACAAGATTAACCAAAAATGGGTTAAATCATGTGAAATATCTTTATTGCAAGCTGAACTCAAGGTTTCCCATGAGTAACAATCAACACGGCTGAAAAAGTATAACTTGGTTAGCTTAGCTGAAACGCTTATCGGAAAATGGGAAGTTTAATTGCTTGAGTCACTGCAGTGGTTCTCTCCGTGGAAGGAGTCTTAATACAATCGCTTGGTTCGGAGAAAAAAATTTGTACTACTTTAACATAATAAAAGTGAAGTACAAATAACATGCTTAAGAGCATAAGGTTAAAATAAGAAATGAAGACAAAAATAAGGAAGACTTCAGGATCTACCTCCTAGTTGACTCCCAATTTCTGCTGCTCAGAAGAGATCTGGAGATATCCTGCTTCTCAAGGGTAAAGGCAATCATAAAGGCAGATGTGTCTTCCGGGTGTTTTTTGGGGGTGGTCTTATCTGTACAAAGAGGGGAAAAAAAACAAAAAAAAACTATTAATATTGGCAATACCAGGGGTGGACAGAGACAGCGAAGGGCCCCTGTGCAAGAACAGTATATGGGCCTCTTGCTCAACAATACTTTATCATAAATAACTCCCTTATGTCTCCATAACAATGCATCAGTAATGGTTAGCCATAAAAATTCATCATCTCAGGCATTTACATGCAATCTAACAGACAGAAGAAAGCAGATTTAATGTGAGCCAGTGGGCCCCCATGCAGCTTTACAGGTTGCACCAATGATATGTCCGCCCCTGGGAAATACCATGAAAGCAAAAATACAAATCATAATATATATTTCACACAATTATGCAAATCCACAAGATAGATACATTTTGCTAGGCATTACCCGTAATAGGGGCTGGACAAATCCCAGGTTAGTTACATCGTTAGTACGGTTGAAAAAAAAGACATGTCCATCAAGTAAAACCAAGGGACGGGAAAAAATTCTACACATCGGAGCGAATATTTTTTTGTTCTAGGAAATTATCTAAGCCTTTTTTAAAGCCATCTACTGTCCCTGCTGTGACCAGCTCCTGCGGTAGACTATTCCATAGATTCACAGTTCTCACAGTAAAGAAGGCTTGTCACCTCTGCAGGTTGAACCTTTTTTTCTCCAGACAGAGGGAGTGCCCCTTTGTTTTTTGAGGGGGTTTTACATGGAACAGGATTTCACCATATTTTTTGTATGTGCCATTCATATATTTATATTAATTAATCATGTCCCCCCCTTAGTAGTCTTTTTTCATGGCTAAATAGGTTTAATTCTTTTAATCTTTCCTCATAACTTCGATTCTCCATGCCCCTTATTAGCTTCATTGCTCTTTGTATTTTTTCCAACTCTAGGGCATCCTTTCTATGAACTAGAGCCCAGAACTGAACTGCTTATTCTAGATGAGGCCTCACTAATGCTTTGTAAAGTGGTAATATTACATCCCTGTCCCGCGAGTCCATGCCTCTTTTAATACACAACAATATCTTGCTGGCCTTTGAAGCAGCTGATTGACATTGTGCGGTTATTTAGTTTTTGATCTACAACTACACCCAGATCCTTCTCAACAAGTGACTCCCCCAGTGTGGCTCCCCCTAGGACATATGATGCATGCAGGTTGTTGGTACCCAGATGCCGAACTTTACATTTATCTACATTAAACTTCATTTGCCAAGTGGTTGCCCAAACACTTAGTGTGTTCAAATCTGCTTGCAATTGATAAACATCTTCCAAAGACCGAACAATACTACATAGTGTGGTGTCATCTGCAAAAATAGAAATAGTGCTATTAATCCCATCCTCTATATCATTAATAAATAAGTTGAATAATAGTGGTCCCATTACTGAACGCTGGGGTACACCACTTATTACCGGGGACCATTCAGAGTAGGAATCATTGACCACAACTCTCTGGAATGTTAATGTGTGAAGAAATTTGCTACAGTTTGGCCTCTGCAGTAATTCCTAAAGTCTACAGTAAAATGTCCACCACTAGACAACTACACAGATATTTTAAGTCAAGCGCTTGACCAACCTACAGGAAAGATTTAAATGTGGTTATCATCTTTCCTCTTTTCCAATAAGTGACTGGAGCAGATACTACTGCCTACAGAGAGAAGGGCGATTCCTATACAGCCATGCTATGTACAGACTCCTCTCTCCAAATTAAATGAAGGAAAAGAACATGACATCACTCCATTTATCCACTTGAAAAAGAAAGGCTTATGTACTACGTATGTAATAGCATCGTTCCATACAAATCAATGGCTCCCGTGTAGGCATTGTTGAGATTACTTATTCACTATTAAAGTCAGGTACTTCTTAGGTTGCATGCACACTTCCGTCTACCGTTGTACGGCCGCTAATGACTGTTCTGTGAAACACAGACAGAAGTAGGACCTGTTCTATTTTTGACGGAACGGCCGCACGGTTCCGTTAAAACAACATCAGTGTGCATGGCCCCATTGAAATGAATGTGTCAGGGTGCTATCCGTTAAAACAACGGATAGCACCCCGACGAAAAAAACTGAAGTGGGCATGAGGCCTTAGGGTAACAAGGTCAGTGGGTCAGGAACTAATCTAAATAACTAGATTGTATGTACCTTGTGGAAATGTACAGGTTGGCTAGAAAGTAGGCGACAGATGGAAGGGAATATGACTGTAGGATCAGTCAGTGTTCGTTGGTAGTCTGTAACCCTGGAGACACAGAAGTCTGCATAGCAATGGTATACACAACTGTTGATATTTCATTTTTTTAAGAAGTCAGACTATTTGCAAAATGTCATCAATTTTTATTTTAGATATATTGGAGTAATAACAAAAGATTGGTTGCAAGAGTGTACACACCCTTCATGTCTTGTATCCAAATATTACATTAAAAATTATATAATAAATGTGTGTGACAATCACCATTTGCATACTTTAAATGATTGAAAACACATTTGTAAGGCCGTGATGGCAAAACTGCGTGCAAGGAGCCTTTACAGCGGCACACCAAGTACTTATGGTTCTGTATTACAGAGGTTTGCTTCATGGACCACCATATAGTGCCACTGTGTGGCCCTGTTTTCACCTCTCAGAGAAATGGCTCCATAATACGGCATCCGATGGAACATGCCCACATTTTTCTTGTGGATCCAAACAGAAAAAAAATTCCATGTGAAATCGGAGACTCACTGATATGGACCTGAAGGTTTCCATGGGCGCTGTATTAAGGATCCATACAACACAGATCCGTCAAAGGATTGTGGGTATGAGGGCTGAGAGAGACAAAAGGGAATAGGGAGATAAGGGACGGTATGAATAGACACTTTGGCCTGGTTTTACAAATGCAGTTTATACTTTGAGTAACCATAAAGCAGGGAAATCCATTCTCTTTTGTATCCACTCCTGTGTTGGGCTGCATGTGTGAATCCAGTCTAAAAGGGGATATCGCACATTCCTCACCTATCCACCGTATCCCGGGACTCAACAGATCGTTGGACTAGTGGCTGAGCATGGCCGGTATTCCATGCAGTCAGACCCCAACCAATCCAACATACATCACGTATCCCGTGGATAAATGTTCGGGCTGGAATAACCCTTTGAAATGGGTGGTAAACAGAACTATATTAGTCACATCGATGATTAAATTATAAAACTATCTAAGACATGTAGGATACTTGGACAGACACACAGAATTAAGTATTTGCGCGGTTGAACTTGAGGGCATATAGAATGCAGCAGAATTCTACAGTGATTTTAGATAGCCACAGAGAATAGTTAAGGAATGTGAACTGAACACATTGCATTATTTGTAACCAAACTATTACATCACCACATATCGGTCATAGAAATAAAATCAAAGTTGCCAACACTCTAAGTTTATGGAAACGTCGAGATTTATGTAGATTTTTCTACATGTATCGAATAATGGAAAGGCTAACAGAGTCAGTTCCATGAAAACATGTGTTTAACGTTTAGGAAAGTCAGCATTTAAAATTTCACTTACGTAAAACAGATGTGTGTATACATTGCGTTTCCCAGGATCACAGATTATTCTACACACTACTTTTCACAGTCAACTCTTGAGGCATTAAGTCTGATATTCCCATTGGGAAATATCTTTAAAAAAAAGCCACAAGAGTGATCACATCCAGGCAGATTAAACGGTTCAGATTCTGTACAGTACCTGAATAATGTAGTCATATAAATACCATAAACACCATCTAAAACAAAGGTAACAAGGAGGTTGAATCCAGCGCTTGGGTGGAGATAAAATGGAACAGTTTCCAAGTTTAATGATTTTTCGTTAAAAAGTCCAACAAGGTATGGTCCTGGTGTGTAGACAATGGGGGAATATGATCCTTTAAAGCCTACGCGTTTCGGACGATTGCGACGTCCTTAGACTTGGCTGTAGTGTGATTCGAATCTGGCGCGCTGGCAAATTTAAGCTATGTCCGGGGTAACAGCTGGGGGTCCTGATTGCGTTCCACGACTCGGAGAGTCACTTGGACCGCAACCCGGAAGTGGAATGGTATTAGCGTTAGATGCGCCCACTCTCGTATCTAGTAAGTATTGATTGGCAAAGTTACATCTTGATTAAAAAGCATCTTGTGTATCACTTGTTTAATAATGTTTGAAATTTTAACTCATTGGCAGGGTACAGGGTGTCAGTGGAGACTTTTGGTATAGATCATAGTTTACAGTCACATGTGCGTTCCAGGTCTCGTTATATGGAACGCAGACGAACCACGAACAAGCCGGGTCATGACGTGTCTGTCTCAATGAGAAGTGCCATCCTGGTTCAACTATCCATAGTAAGTCAATATTTAAATTCTTCGGAATTACCATGGATTTTGAGATGAGTGATGCTTTATTCGGTGTATTTGTACGAATATGTACTAGAGATGTTCATATGGCTAATTACCATTTTGAGGAACAAGGCATAATGTTGGCATGATGAAGAAGGCCAGTTTAGAGATACCATGCGTATCTGTAATTCGGTTACACTAGTTTGGATCAGAGGATCAAAAAAAGGTGCAAAGGTAAGGAAGGGTAAAAGTAAAGGCTAAAATTGATAATGTGGGGGTATCGTGCATGTCAGTTAGCATATATTATGCATGCACCACAAAGGGTGGTTTTAGGATCATTAGTGACTTGGAGAAGCTCTGGTGGGGACAAGATGTTAAGTGTACTTTTTGATCATATGATGAAATTATTATGAATGTGCACAGGAAGGTAGTGGACACTGGTTACCTCACTGTTAAGTTAATATTGGAACATAAGTTTTTAGGTTGAGGCCATCTGGAAATCTTGTTTTTAATCTGTAGATCCAGTAAGCTTCTCTTAGGTGGGTTTTGTTTTTTATGTCTCCTCCCCTCTTGGCCAGATGAATTTTTTCAATAGCATAGCAACGAAAAGTTTTAGTTACCCTGTTATGTTGATATATAAAATGTTTTGATGCGTTAGACATTGAGAATATTCGGATTTCTTACATAACTGAGGTGTTCCAGTATTCTAGTTTTTAATTTACGATTTGTACAGCCGACATATTTCAGATGGCACTCTGTGCACTCAATTACATAAATAACAGATTCAGTATTACAATTGATGTAATTTTGGATGATAAATGTGTCTGTTTGAGTAGAGTTGCTAAAATTTTTGGTGGGGTACGCATAGGAACAGACCTTGCAGGGGTGTTGGCCACACTTGTAAAAACCTTTTGTTTCTAGCCATGTAGTTTTTGTTTTTTCGTTTGAGGTGAAAAAGGACGGGGAGAGAAGACTACCTAAGGACGGTGCTTTGCGGGCTACTATTCTAACTCCTCCTGCCAAGATGGTACGCAAACTGTCGTCCTCCATGAGAATCGGTAAGTATTGATTTACTAGGTTCTTGATTTGGGAGAATTGATTACTCTGTTGGAGAATTAGTGTGGGCTGACCACTGGTAGTTTGGTTAGGGATGGTTTTATTATGGTACTCAAGTAGCTGTGTTCTGTTTTTTTTTTACATAATGTCGCTTGCTCTATTGAGTGACCATTGCGGATAGCCTCTTGTTGTGAGTCTGGATTTAATTTGTTCTTCTTCTAATTTGAACTGGTTATGGGAACTGCAGTTCCGTTTCGCTCGATGCATCTGCCCCACTGGTATGGCCCTAATGGTTTGTTTCGAATGGTTACTTTTGGCATGAAGTATATTATTAGACGCTGTTGGTTTACGGTATGTTTGAGTAGATATAATCTGACCTACTTTGCCACTTAGCTTTAAATCTAGGAAGACGATATTGGTAGTGTCATAGTTGTAAGTGAATTTAAGATTACATTGGTTATGGTTCAAACTTTCTACAAACTTAGGGATGATGTTGATGTCCCCTTTCCATATGAGTAGAATATCATCAATGTATCTACCGTACCATTCGATACAGTTGCTATACAGATTGTTACTGGAGAAAATATGGGACTGTTCCCACCATGACATAACCAGATTCGCCACTGATGGGGAGAATTTTGCCCCCATAGAGACACCCCTTAATTGAAGATAATACTTTCCATCAAATTGGAAGTAATTATTCGTCATCAGGAACATTAGTACTTCTAGAATGAATATTTGAAATTTTTTATCATAGCTGCTGTGTATAGACAAATGATGTTCCAAGGCAGTGTAGGCTATTTGGTGGGGAATTGAGGTATACAATGAGACCACATCACATGTGAGCCATGTATAGTTCTCTTGCCAACATTTGTTATGTAGCGAGTTTAGGACATTTTTGGTATCACTTAGAAAGCCAGGTGTTCTTTGTACTAACGGTTGCAACAGTGTATCGAGCCATTCAGATAATCTCTCCAAAATTGATCCAATACCTGAGACAATGGGTCTCATCGGTGGAGGGTGAATTCTTTTATGTGTTTTCGGAAGTGCGTGGATTATCGGAGTAATAGGTTGCTCAATGAATATGAAATCCAGCTGTTTTTGGGTAATGAAGCCTTGTTGTAGCCCGTCATTGAGTAACTTTTTCATGTGAATTTTGATGTTTTCCACTGGATTTTTGTCCAAAATCTTGTAAGTTGATTCATCCGATAACATAGTCAGAATGGATAATTTGTAGTCGTGTTTATTCATTACCGTGACATTGCCACCTTTGTCCGACATTTTAATAATTAGTTCTTTGTTGTCCTGTAGTGATTTAGCTGCTTTTTTCAGGCGAGTTGGCATATTGGTTTGTTGTTGTTGAAATTTTAGACCATCTGCCAGATTTTGTCATTCTTTTTCGAGCACCGTTTGGAATTGATCCATTGAGTCTGTCCGTGAACTAATTAGATAGAACTTGGGATTTGATGTTTCAAAATTGGTGGCTGTCATTACTGTTTGGTCAAAATTTTCAGTGCACAAGTGATCCAGGCAGACAATAGTTGTAAGTTCCTGGAACGAGAAATTAGGCTGGATATGAGATTTATCCACTTGTGATCCTTCAATGGTGTTAGTTGTTTTTGATAAAGGTGTCATTATATCAATGGCCTCAGTAGTTGTTTCTGATACAAGGAAGTGTTTCTTAACCGTCAAATTACGGATGAATTTGTTAATATCTAGTATTGTGTTGAACAGGTTAAAATTATTTTTAGGGGCAAAATTCAGGCCCAATGATAACACTTCGTTTTGTTCCTTAGTTAGCGAAATAGAGGATAGATTGGTAACATTCGGTTCTAGTAATGTTGAAATTTTCGGGGGCGGAGGCGGCGATTTTGATCTTGATTTAGTCTGTTTGTGCTTCCTACCGCCCCTCCTTCCTCGTTTTTTGACTGATGACCTGTGATATCTTGTCTATGATTAGAATAGGACCGTGTTCTCATGTTTTCTTCTTCTGAAAAACCTTCGGCTGAGTCTGGTTCAGTTGAACTGAAACTTACTCTGTTTGGCAAATCTTTGTATTGTTTGTGTTGGTAATTTAGTTTTTTGAGAATGGGTCTGGGCCTGTTATAATTTCTTTCTTTCTTGTTCCAGGTGTAAATTTCATTCAATGCATAATCCTTAGTGTCTCTCTTGAACTTGCTTTTTTTTGTTTCTGCTATAGAGCGGTCAAGTTTGTCGATAGCCGATGATGTGCGTGTGTGAGGAAAAGAGAAGGACGGTGAGCTGGAAAAAACCTCTGTTTCCTGGTGTCCAATATTTGTGTATCCAGTTCTACCAGTTTGAGTTGTTCCTGTTTTGTGATCAATTTCATTAAGTTGATAGAGCACTCAGATAGCGTTTGATTCCATTCTCTTTGGAAATCTTCAGTGTAGATGAAGGTAGGTGTCTTTCTCAGTCTTAGGCCCCTTGGAATCATGTCTTTTGCAATGTAATTTTTGAGAGTAGTGAGGTCCCACCAGATTTTGGCTTGTTGTGCCAGATGTTTTTCAAGACTATGGAAAAGGTCCTCCATGTCTAGTTCATTCTCGGTCAGATTGTCGTTTATGCCAAACACTTTCTCGGCCAATTCTGTTCGGGTTAGTTGAACCTCATGTGCCATGTGGAATGGTTTGTTTGTACCATCCCGTGTATCCTACGAGAGCCTCCAAAGTGTTTAAAAACTTGGTGTGATGGGTTAAAATCAATGCGATACAAGAAAATAGCCAACGTATTCGTTATATTTTGTTGCAACTTGATGCAAACTAGTATCCAACGTGTTCGTGATGTCACGTGTGCGATAAGGTATAAATTTTTCCTTAATTTAGCAGACTTTCATAGACCCATTGAAACACACCATCAGGTATAATGAAACAACAACATGCACAGGTATTCTGGTGAGCTCACAGTTGTTCAATTGTGGACATTTGACAGATGTGAGCACGTGAGGGAAAACACTGATTTTGTAGATTTTGTTTATTACCATCTAAACAAAGTTATATTTATAGTAAAAATAGTGTCAACAGGAAACCCCTAATAAAAAATAAAATAAAAAGTTTGATGATATTATGCTGGATTCTACACCAGGCCAAGGCCACTAAAAGAGTTTTAAATCCCACACCATTTTCAAAACCTCTGCTTTTGGTCAGCGAGTGGAAACATTCTTGTTTACATTCAGAGGCTAAAAACCAAATACAGAACTCAAACTTCTCATAATTTAGCATTTAAAATAATCTGGAAGCTACATACATCAGCAGAACAAATGTATATCCTGTCTTGACAGTTGTATTAGTGCAGATACAATGCATCAGCCTGGAGCTCAGGCTGTTTAGCTCACAGATGATTTCCTAGACCAGGACATCTCCACCTTTTTCTACTTTACCATGCAAAATATGGTGATGCCTGGACTTAAAAACTGGTCCATGCCAAAATTAAAAAACTTAAATAAAAGATAATTTGATATCTCCTGAATAATCACAAATAGAGTCAAATATGTTGCTAAAACCAGAGAGTGGTGCAGACAGAGAAAGGCTGGTGTGTCAGATGTGATCAATATATGATCACTTTTGTTAAAACTGCCTCACCAGCTCAGCGACTGCTTGGAACCACAGTTTGAAAAGAGCTGGCCTAAACTGAGTACAACTGCAGCCAACCCTCATCTGTGAGAAATATTAGGCCTGTACGTGTTCATCTTCTAGATGTAAACAGGAATGTTTCTGTTCACTGACAGCATACAGGTATTAAAAAGAAGTTGAGGAATTGAACTACAAAAAGTGCAGACGGAAGATTGCATGACTAGTCATTATAGGGGTTTTATGTAAATACAGCTTAGTCATTGTATAAAGAGGTTATCCAATGAATCATTTTCATACCAAAAGTCCAGAAATGCTGGTAATAGCAGGTTTAAAGTAATTTGCAGTGTTTCTAGCCTATAAAAAAACCTAATTTTTTTCTTCTTCCCTGTGTCCCCCTTGGTGCTGCAAATCTGTGAGGCTTGGGAGGGGGTATGAGCTGAATCTGTCTCCTTCCCCCTCTGGCAGCTGACACAATTGTCCCTTCTTATTATCCTTGCAGATCGGTAACATCGGATCCAGACTAGTGAAGTTATACACTGTGTGGCATCCACCAGTATGCACTCCCTTAGAAAACAATGAAAATATAATGAAATAAACAAAAAAGACTGAGTGGGAATGTGCAAGGTTCACGTCTGCCATCAGGATTCAGAGATTTACAGCCCTAACATGTGGATATACTACCATGTTACTGCAGAGGCTCTGGTCCTTCCCTGACAAGCAGGGCAGAAAGATATTTTAACAGGAATGGTAACACCCAGTTGTAAATTAACTCTTTCATTTCCAGGATGAATAGAGGAATAGAACATAGAACTCTCCGATTTGTTATATTATGGGGAATTATTTACTAAAACAGAGAAGAGAGCGGAGAGGTCCTCTTTGGTGACAGAGCCTCTTTTTAGTTTATAAGTGCCCCATCTCCTACCTAATCTGTTATCTACATTACAGCGCCTATCAGTGTTTTTTATTTTGAAAAACAATCATCTTTGAGCAAGTTATGAACCATTTTAGATTTATGCTAATTAGTTTCTTAATGCCCAACTGGGCGTTTAACTTTTTAGCAAGTGGGCATAGTAAAGAGATCACGGGAGTGTGAATAGGCATCGCATCCTGGCTGACACTTCAGTAAAGTTACTGTGGGAGTATGTGACAGCACAGCGCGATTTCGGGAGATCACGCAGGTGCTGTGGATCAAGCAGGGCTGGAATGAAGAGAAGTGTATGACGCTGATTGATCAGCATCATACACTTGTCTTTACAATCCCAACTTGGTAAAAAAGTTAAAAAACACACAGTTGGGCATTAAGAAACGAATTAGCATAAATCTAAAATTGTTAATAACTTGCTCAAAAATTATCGTTTTTCAAAATAAAAACCATTGTTATCTACATTACAGCGCCGATCAGATTAAGTAGGAGATAGAGCACTTATAAACTGGTGACAGAGCCTCTTCAAAGTAAAATACTATAACATCTTTATAGAATTTATATCTAGAAGACCATTTCGAATGTTTGATCCAGTCAGTATGGTTTCCATTTGTTTTGGATTTTCTCTCTGCAGATTGCAATGCACCATTTTCCCCTGAACAGCGAGTCCTCAGCTGCCGCAAGCTGAAACCTCTGAGACTGATTAATGTGACTGTACAACACCATACTGGGGCTGCTGGACCATGGAGTGCTTCTCTCAAGTCATGTCCTCTCCAGTCAAGTGAACAGGACAAAAGGATTTTGCAATCAGTTTAAAAAGGTCAGGAATGAAAACCGCTTTTCTGTGGAGAAGAAAAAAAACACGCAGTACAGAAAACAAATTCAATGCTCGAAGTAAAAAGTCTACTTGCACTACAATCATTTTGAAAAACATAGGCTGAGGTGACTTATCCTAGGTCAGCCGACCTACCACTGCTTCAGATTTCCAAGGACACACACCTGTTGAGGAACCCATCTTTCCCTGTAAGGGAATGTTCACACAGGGCGGATACACTGCGTAAAAGTATAGAGCATATCTGCCCTGGTCGCCGCTGGGAATTCCGGCTTAAAAACCGCATCAAATTGTGGTGCAATTTTTTGGCTGGAACATCTGCTGTGGAACTCTGCACGTTTAAAAAACAACCACATACTTTGCCTCTGACGTCCTGCAGACCGGCCCCCCTGGGATGACGTTTTATCCCAGGCCTGTGACTGGCTGTAGTGGTCACATGGGATAAAACTTTATCCCAGGAGGCCGGCCTGGACGAAGAACAGAATTCTGGGTAAGTATAAGATTTTATGTTTTCGGAGTTTCGTTTATTTTGAGGCGGAATTGCAGCTTTTCCGCCACAAAAACTGCAACATCTGCTATTTGTTGCGGGTTTTACCTCCCCATCGAATTCAATGCGGAAAACCTGCAACACAAAAGCAGCGATCACGCAAATACAAATTTACATGCTGCGGATTTAAAAAACGCACGGTAGGTCAATTTCTGAGCAGTTTTTCTGCTCATCATTTCTTCAAATATCATCCAATCTGCTGCGACGGTATTATGCTGCTGATTTTCCGCAACAAAATCTGCAGTATTCACACCACGTGAGAACTTACTGTGTATTACCGTCACATTTTGGTGCACCTGAAATCCTGCTCTCTCAACTGAGAAGTTTGTTCAACTGTACCCACTTAAGGGGCTGTTCACATCACGTTTTGTCCCCACGTTTAATGCATACGTCAGGAAAGCTCCTGTGGGTGTTACGCATCCGTTTAGCAAGTCGAACAGTGGCATCCACCACTCCTAGGCTACAGCAGTATCCGTTTAACCGATACCTTACGAACTCATGACGTATTCGTAGAACAAATTCCATTATAACCTATGGGTGACGGATGCCAATGTTCGACATCCACCACAAATATCCAAGATGAGACAGCAACAGACTTAAAGAGGATCTGTCACCACATTATAAGTGCCCTATCTCCTAGATAAGGAGATGGGCGCTATAATGTAGATGACAGCAGTGCTTTTTATTAAAAAAAACGATTTTTACCACTTTATTAGCGATTTTAGATTTATGCTAATGAGTTGCTTAATGCCCAAGTGGGCGTATTTTCACTTTAGACCAAGTGGGCGTTGTACAGAGGAGTGTATGATGCTGACCAATTAGCATCATGCACTCCTCTCCATTCATTTACACAGCGCATAGGGATCCTGTTAGATCCTTATGTGCTGTCTTATACTAACACATTAACAATACTGAAGTGTTTAGACAGTGAATAGACATTCCACGGAATGTCTATTCACAATCTCTGCACTTCGTTACTCTGTCTGTGGTAGTTACAGCAGAGGACGCGTAATCTCGCGAGATTACGCGGTAAATGACAGGTTACAACGAGATCCCGCTTCCTCTGCTGTAACTACCATAGAAACAGTAACGAAGTGCAGAGATTGTGAATAGACATTCCGTGGAATGTCTTTTCACTGTATAAACACTTCAGTATTGTTAATGTGTTAGTATAAGACAGCACATAAGGATCTAGCAGGATCCCTATGCGCTGAGTAAATGAATGGAGAGGAGTGCATGATGCTGATTAGACCAAGTGGGCATTGTACAGGGGAGTGTATGACGCTGACCAAAGTAAAAATACGCCCACTTGGGCATTAAGCAACTCATTAGCATAAATCTAAAAACGCTAATAAAGTGGTAAAAATAGATCGTTTATTTAAATAAAAAGCACTGCTGTCACCTACATTATAGCGCCAATCTCCTTATGTAGGAGATAGGGCACTTATAATGTGGTGACAGAGACTCTTTAACTTGATGGCAGGATGCAAGTAAATCACATGGGATGGTCTTCACTTGAGTTTGAGAAAGACCCGACCACTGTAACCTGTCGAAACGTTGCTTATTGTTTGTGCGATGTTTTGGGCAAAATAAAAATAACGCATTGAAAAGCACGCCCTCTCCTCTACTACTTTTTTGGACGGTTCGGCATCTCTCATAGCCTACGTTTACGGGAGATTTTTACAGGCACATACATGGGATCCAGAGCAGTCAAAATACATATTGTGCAACATTCACAGTATATAGTGAAGCGTAACTAAACTTTTATAAAAACTTTTGAGATGCCATAGTGACATCAGTGTGGGTCCGAGCACTGAAACACCCACCGATTGCTAAAACTAAGCAGCAGAAGCGTTCAGGTGAGCACGATACCACTTTAACGGATTGGCTATTCTCGGAAAGCTGAGTGAGCGGTGTACTGACTCAGACTTTCTATTGAGCCTGTACACCACTCTCGGCTTTCCGAGGAAAGCCAAGCTGATCAGTGCTTCTGTAGCGATCAGTTTCAGTGATCAAAACTTCTGACAGGTCACGGTGTCATGTCAAATGTTTAGTTACACTTTAAACAAAGGCCTTAGGCAATCTTTAGGCTGGAAACACTCAAGTTTTTGTTGCCGGTTTTGGAGCCAAAGCCAGAAGTGAATTCCCCTCCTAGGACCCTGGGCATACGTACGAATGCAAATTTAACCAAAGCTTTTCCCCTAGTGTCATCACTTCAAAACCATTTGGGCTATTCTGTCTAGGCCCCCTATCATAAACTTCCACTTTAGATTATGTGATAGGAAATAGCTGGAGAAGAAGAAAAAAAAGGACAGCACAACACAGCTGAATTTTAAGCTTGCATTTACTTCATAACTACAGTGAATCCTCAATGTGCTGAGCAACACTTTTAGCATAGGAAGCCAGCAACAAGACAACTTCCCAGAGGTCACCAGGTCACTAGTGAACACATAATAAGCTGTAAGTTAGGTGCTGGAACTAAATGAGGGCTCTGAATTGCAGCAAGACTACTCCGCATACATTTTATAAGCACTCACTAAAGTTCTCATGAGGGGCTTCCAATGAAAAACTGCTAACAACGTTTCATATTACTTTCCCGTGACCCATTGTGCATCTGGCTTCAATTTAATCCATTAGGTAAACACTGAAAATCTAAACTCCATCTATAAAAGCCTTGTTACTGCTGTTAGGAAAACAAATAAATAAATGAAACAATAAAACAAATCAAACACGTCAGCAATATACATGGAAAAAAACAAAAAGGATGTATTTAATGTTTACACTGGGATGAGTATGTATGTTGGCTCCTACCATGGGAAAAATAATGAACCTTTAGATGCCTTATATAAAATTGCTTATAATCCTTATCAAATATATACATGCAAGGTTTTGAAACATACGGCATACAAGTAAATCTCACAGAAGCTTGTATAACGTTTTATTTGACCTTTAGATTTCCTTCCACTAGTACAACTGAAGAACATCACAATGGCAATACTTGTGTCCGCAGGGTCGTCAGGTAAGAGAATGGAGTACATTTAGGGTATGTTCACACAACCTATTTTCAGACGTAAACGAGGCGTATTATGCCTCGTTTTACGTCTGAAAATACGGCTCCAATACGTCGGCAAACATCTGCCCATTCATTTGAATGGGTTTGCCGACGTACTGTGCAGACGACCTGTTATTTATGAGTCGTCGTTTGACAGCTGTCAAACGACGACGCGTAAAAATACAGCCTCGTAAAAAGAAGTGCAGGACACTTCTTTGGACGTTTTTGGAGCGGTTTTCTCATAGACTCCAATGAAAACAGCTCCAAAAACGGACGTAAAAAACGCTGCGAAAACGGCGCGAAAACGCTGCGAAAAATGCGAGTTGCTAAAAAAACGTCTGAAAAGCAGGGTCTGTTTTCCCTTGAAAACAGCTCTGGATTTTCAGACGTTTTTGTTGACTACGTGTGAACATACCCTTAGAGTTTCAGCTCTCTCATTTACTTTGTGCACCCTAATGCCACTCATTTTTATCCTCTGCTATTTATCGTAGGTTTTAAGAGTAGTGTCCCTTCGACAAAAGGGGTTATCTCAGGCGCAACTAACATCTTGTTGCCATACAAAAATACACTAACATATGGACAAACTAATTTTGACGGTCTTGCAAATTTCTCTCATGTGCATCTAAAAATGGGTAAAAAAAACAAACAAAACAAAACAGTATTCTGAGAATAGATATTTTTTCACTAATCGCCATGGATCGGTCTTCTCACACAACCCCTAGCAAACTTTTAGTCAGGGCTGGCGTCAGTACCCAGAGAACCCGGGCAAGTGCCAGGGTCCACTACTATTGGGAGGGCCCACTCAGCCACCAGGTGCTTTACGCTGCGGTCATGGCTCCTCCAGGAGTGGAATTTCCGGCCAGAGCGTTGCCGAAGCTCTGGCTGGGGATTCTGCTTCCTTCAGGAGGAGTCCCTGAGGTCAGTGTCCATATGTGGACAGTGACCTCAGGGGCTCCTCCTGGAGCGGAATCCCCAGCTAGAGCATTGCCAAAGCTCTAAACAGTGGATTCCACTCCTAGGGGGGTGCCCCAACAGCACTATCCACAAGGGAGGGTATGTGGAGCACTATCCACAAGGGAGGGCACTGTATATATGGGGGCCTAACATACATGGGGACATAGGGTGCCTAACTTTTATATGGTGGCAGAAATTTCCTTTTTCTGCCGCAGTGAGTCCTCCTGCAATGGGGCCCACTAAGTTGGTCGCCCAAGGCCCAACATAAATATGGCGGCGGCCCTGCTTTTAGTATTACATTCCAGAAGTTCAAACAAATGGCTGCCCATGAAAGACATGCAGGGCTCAAGTCACTATTCGTTAGCAGCTCTTGTAGACAGAAAATATTGCAAAAACATGCAGCGAGGAAGAGAAGTCACTGCGAGAGGTGTCTAGCAATAGGCGGTCTCCCGGCAGAACAAGAAAACAGGCATGTTCACATCTATCGTCGGAGAAGAGGATCCACCAAAATTAATCTAATGTGTATCTGTCAGTTTTAGAGTTTCATTTTTCGTATTAACCATTTTTGCATAGCTGAAGCAAAATCAAGCAACATTATAAATTTATAGAAATTTTGGCATGGACAGATTAGAACATGCAAAAATAAACATGGCTGGTGCACCAGGCAACTTGTAAATAAATGCATAGTCCCTAATATACTGAATCCACCAAATTGTACCCAAAAATTTCACACCATTACCATAGCAGAAGATTTACAAAAGGCATAAAACGAAATTCTATCCCACAGGGTCCAAACTGCATAAAGCAAAACATACATGAACTTAAAAAAAAAAAAATCCTGCAATTTTTTTAATTATTGATGACAAAATAAGCAATACGACTCACAGTACAAATTCAGACAACCAAGGATCAAAGCTTAGAAAGGTAGAATACAAGAAATTATTTTTTTTTGTTTTGTTTTTAAAACCAAAACCAGAATTGGATTCCGGAGAGGCTTAAAGAGGCTCTGTCACCACATTATAAGTGCCCTATATTGTACATGATGTGATCGGTGCTGTAATGTAAATTACAGCAGGGTTTTTTTTTATTTAGAAAAACTATCATTTTTGACGGAGTTAGGACCTATTTTAGCTTTATGCGAATGAGTTTCTTAATGGACAACTGGGCGTGTTTTACTTTTTGGCCAACTGGGCGCTGTACAAAGGAGTGTATGACGCTGACCAATCAGCGTCATACACTTTTCCCCATTCATTTACACAGCACATAGCGATATAGCTATATCGCTATGTGCAGCCACATAAACACACTATAACATTACTGCAGTGTCATGACAATGAATGTACATTACCTCCAGCCAGGACGTGATGTGTATTCAGAATTCTGACACTTCGCTAACACAATCCCAACACTACAGCACAGCAAACTTAATCTCGCGAGATTACGCTGTAAACGGTCATTTCAAACTGTCCTTACCCTAAGGGTATGTTCACACGGCCAAATTTCAGACGTATACGAGGCGTATTATGCCTCGTTTTACGTCTGAAAATACGGCTCCAATACGTCGGCAAACATCTGCCCATTCATTTGAATGGGTTTGCCGACGTACTGTGCAGACGACCTGTTATTTACGCGTCGTCGTTTGACAGCTGTCAAACGACGACGCGTAAAAATACAGCCTCGTCAAAAGAAGTGCAGGACACTTCTTTGGACGTTTTTGGAGCTGTTTTCTCATAGACTCCAATGAAAACAGCTCCAAAAACGGATGTAAAAAACGCCGCGAAAACGGCGTGAAAACGCCGCGAAAAAGGCGAGTTGGTAAAAAAACGTCTGAAAAGCAGGGTCTGTTTTCCCTTGAAAACAGCTCTGGATTTTCAGACGTTTTTGTTGACTACGTGTGAACATACCCTAACAGTTGACACATACAATGTATTTGAGAAGTAACTCAATTTATACTTCTGCGAGTGAACTACTTGGCCTTGTTCACACAGTGCAGATTTTGCATGTATTTAAGCAAAAACCAGTAGCGGAACCTAAAAGGAAGAAATAAAATATAGGAAAAGCATGCAATGCTGCTTCCGTAACGTAAATTTTGCCACACTGATAAAAAAAAAAAAAAAAGAAGTTAGTCACTCCTGCTCTCACACACCCCATGATCAAAATGAAGCTAAACAAGTGAATATTGTGTGTCTGCCATATGATGTACTAAGAGGCCAAGCGGAGTAAGAATCATTTGAAAGGTTAACAATTTTGTCTTCAATTATTTACAGGGGTTGGCAAAACAGCGCTCAATACAAAGAACTACTATTCTAACTTGTCATACGGTTTGTGGATGACCAAGTAACTTTAGAACTAGCAAATGCTGGATTACATGCTACAAGGGCAGGACGGTGCAGTTAGAAATATAAAGTCCGTGTTTTACAGATTGTAGAATCAGTGCTATGATGTTAATGCCCAACAAGGCCATCCACCATACCTCCCAACCTTCAAGTATCAAAGAGGGACAACTGATGTAGCACGTTGCAGCAATTTTTTGTCTTTTAAGCCACACCTCTAATCCCACCCAATCCCTGCCCTTACAGTATCAGGCTCCCATAGTGCCTCCCACACAGTATAATGCCCTCATACAGTCTAGTGCCGCCCACGCAGATGCCCCTATGCAGCATAACACCCCATGAAGTATAATACCCCCATAGAGCTTAAGGCCCCCATACAGGATAATGCTGCCATAGCTGCCCCCATACAGTATAATGCCCCCTAGCTGCCCCTAGTGCCAGTGCCCACATATAGTGTCACAGTGTCCAGGTGGATAGCACCCCCCCCCTGTAGATAGCGCCATTGGGACTCCGTCTAGGAGCGGAATCCCCAGCCAGAGCATAGGCCGGGGATTCCGCTTCTAAAGGGAAGCCGTGATGTCACGGTCCATATATGGACAGTGACGTCAGTGGCTACTCCTTAAGCGGAATCCCCGTTGCCGACTCTGGCCGGGGATTCCGCACCATTTGGACAGTGACATCACAGCTTCCCTTTAGAAGTAGAATTCCCGGCCAGATCGGCAACAGGGATTTCGCTCAATCAGTAGCCATATACAGAGAGTGACGTCAAGGGCTTCCCAGTGCACATCGCTTAAAGTAGCGCTGTGCCCGGGGAGTCCTCTGTGAGCCGAGGAGCTATCTCTGCTCTGAACTAATGCTGAAGCAGGGGGATGACTGTTCCTTGCTTCAGCTTTGGGTTCAACTGTATCTGCGTCCTGAGGACGCAGATACAGTTGACAGCGTTACATACTCCCGGCCGCCCGGGACAGCACCTGGAATCCGGGACTGTCCCGCGGAATCCGGGACTGTTGGAAGGTGTGCATCCACTGATCGATGATTGTGCTGGATGAGTAAAAGTCCCAATGTACAAAGAGCCACAGTGCTGGATAACTGAACTGTCGCCTATACACACACAAACTAAGAGGAGGAGGAAAAACGAGCAAGGCTCTGACAAGCCCCATTAAGATGATGAATAGGGGGAATTTAAGTTGCAAAGTCCCACACACATTCTGCAGAAACAAGCCCATTCAATGCATGGACAAATCTAACACGTGAACATAACCTTAAATTGCCCATACATATGAGAAGTCATCTGTACGATTGTTATTTTATCAAACCCCACTGTTTCCACACACACTTGGTGGCGGTTGCTTGTTTATTTAAATTGGGAGAGTGGAATAACTTCCTGCCAGACACATCAGTGGCTGATCGCCCATAGAGAGGGACGTACAGCGCTGCTTAGCCAGATCTTCACGATTAATAAATAGAATGCTAGATATACATTGGAGATAAACCTTGTGGTAGGGCAGAATGAGGAGGGGCTGTGGAAAGTTGGGAAATATTCCCCAGAGGGTGCACACACACACAGCGGAATTTGATGTGGAAATTCCATAAAACCACAGATATACGCATGTAAAATCCCCACTTAAAAATGCATAAAATAACTCAATATTAAGTGCGAATTTTACATTTTGATGTGGACACCGGCAGAGATTTTTTGCTGTGGATTTGAAGAGATACAATTCTGAGACGGAAAATTAAAGATAAATTAAATGCTGCCAATTTTAAAATCCGCACCGCAAGTCAATTTGCACGGGGGAGAAATTCCACAACGTGTAGATGAGATCACTTGAAGTCTCATTCATGTTGCTGGTACTGTATTACACTGCAGATTTACAGCAAAAAAAAAAAAAAACGCAGCAAAATCGTGTGCATGTGACCTAAAGGATACAATTAATGGTGTGGTCTCACAAAAGATAACGCATTTTAAAATGGAAAGACTGTCCCGACGATCAGCTATTATGGGTCTAAG
Organism: Rhinoderma darwinii; assembly: GCF_050947455.1. Taxonomy (NCBI): domain Eukaryota; kingdom Metazoa; phylum Chordata; class Amphibia; order Anura; family Rhinodermatidae; genus Rhinoderma; species Rhinoderma darwinii. Next base: position 83,167,049 of record NC_134691.1, read on the forward strand.
AAGCGGTATTGCATACTGACCTTTTAAAAGAATGGCTGACCATGTAATGCATGGACAGTCCAGCACCTCCAGACCTGGAGACGGTCTAACATATTGGCTAATAAAAGGGGGCTTATCGGCAGGAGTTGTCCTTATTGGACTACCCAATTGTTACCAATTTTCTATTTCAAGAGGCCAAGAGAAATCAGAAGCCACTTGAGGACCGTACTGAATAAAAATTAGGGTCCAAGATCATCAAATACTTTTGTTTTTTTATTAAAGAGGGACATTCTCTCTGGGTTTGAGGCGATTTCACATAAGTCAAAGTACGAATGTCAGCAGGAAACATTCCGGTATAGGTTACATGTAATATAGTCAATCAGTCAAGGTTTCATTCATGAAATTAGCAATGTGGATATAATATATTACACTCTTAAGGCTTTTATTTTTTATGAAGTGTGTGTCTCCATAGATTGCCCATCACCATAAAATGAAAAAAACGTGGAAAGCCAGTTTGGAATATTTTATTTTTATGAAGACCGAGTCAGAACACAAAATTAATTCCCTGACCCTTGTAATTAAAAGCAGGAAGAGAATTTGTGAGTCAACAACACACTGCCTGGAATACAGCGCTGCGAGATCAAAGTGCATAATATAACAGAACTACATGTCAAATGGTGGTTAAAGATCTAGAATTACAACTTCTGGCCATAAGACATTTTCTAGTAAATCTGCAAGAAATCCCTATCTATTGGACTATAATGGACTAATCAGCACCAGACATTTAGCATCTATTAAAAAGGAAATTCTCCACAGACACCAAGGGTACGAACACACAGGACGGAAACGCTGCGTAAAAGTACACAGCATATCAGTCATGGAAGACTAAGGGAATTCCGCACCAAATTGTTGTGCAGTTTTTAAGCGGCTCGTACGCTACAGAAATAAAAAAAATAAAAAATAAAAAAAGAAGTCTATACTTACCACACACACATTGTCATGACAACTACTGAGCATAACCCGGCCTCCTGGGATGATGCTGTAGTCCTTGTGACCTCCTTTAATTGGCTGGAGAGGTCACATGGAATGAAAAGTCATCCCAGGAGGCTGCGCTGCGCTCAGAACAGAGGACATGTCACTAGAATGGAAAATCCACAGCGTATTACAGTAGCAGCAGTGTGGCTGAGATTTGAACAAATCTCATCCAAACAGCGTAAAAATCAGCAAAAAAAACCAAACAAAAACGGTTTAGAAATTGACGGTGCGCTTTTTTAAGCTGCGGCATGCCAATTTATGCTGCTTTTCTGTTGAGGGTTTACCCCATTAAATTCAATGGAGTGGTAAAGCCTGCAACAAAGAGCTATGTGTTGCAACTTTTGCAGCAGAAACGCTGCGATTCCATCCAAATAAAATTCCATTCCAGTCGAGAAGCGCTTGGGTGAGCGCTGAGCTTCTGATCGGCTTTTTTTGGAAAGCCGATGTATGACATGTCAGAAGTTTGTTGAAGGTTTAGTTACCCTTTAAAGGCACCCATGGCTTGAACATTGAGTTACTTGACTTAAGGACCTATTACACCGGCCAATTTTGATCGGCACTCATTTGCTCCTGTCACAAGGAGCTATGTACTGGGATGATCGCTCGTTACTCTGATCGCTCGTCCCCATACATCATCATCATCACGTCGGCAGCGCGTCTCCCCGTTTACACAGGGAGATACGCTGCCGACAACGATATTTCAGTTTTTTCAAACGATACGACCAGCAAATGAGGATTCTATGAACGCTTGTCTTCCCGATAATTGCCCAGTGTAAAAGGGCCTTTACTCTGCTGGCACTTATCTACAAGATCCTTGATGCAACACTATGTGGAACAGCGAAGTTTATTCCCTTCCCACCACTTGTTTTACAGCCAGCAGATGGAAGGATTCTGTAGCAGTCCATCCCTGTCAGATACATCTTCACAGATTAGTCAAAGCTTCAAATCTCATCCAGATATACTCAACCATGAACTAGAATTGTAGAGACATCAACTAACACTCATCTATTTTCCTCCAGTAATCTACGCACAAGAAACGCTACATACACCGTCCCTTATTTTGCCTGTAGGAAATCTTTTCTTGAACACTATTCATTTAACTCTGACATAGACAGGATGGGTTTCCAGCTTCTGTATATTCGGATTAGGGATAAACTAGGTACAAACACAACTTAATCCAGATTACTCCTCCTGAGAGTTTAGTGAATACTACCTAGATGATAATTGTGTTTCCACAGCCCAAGACAACATGTTTTTTACGGCTCTGTCACCACATTATATAAATCTAAAATAGGTCATAACTTGGTCAAAATTGATCGCTTTTCTAAATAAAAACCACTGCTGTGATCTACATTACAGCGTCGATCAGATTATGTAGGAGATGGGGCATTTATAATCTGGTGACAAAGCTTCTTTAATTATACAGCTTTAGGATGTATGCAGAATCGTCAGAAATACATGTCGAGGTACTATACCACTCCACAGAAATCAGCTCCAAGTCAAAGAATGAAACTGAAATATTCTTACTTGGTTAATTGCAATACTGACTGCAGAGAAAAAGCCCAGAACCCTGAGATTCAAAATCAATAAGCATATGTCTTAAGTCCACGTTACACCCAAATTGCCCTGGGCCAAACATTTTCAAACGCTTTAAAATTCCTTCAGATGGCTAAACATTATCTGCAGAGGACATTTGAGGACTTTATAGCCCCAGGAGTCATCCAATAGCCCTGGAAATTTACTGCTCTTCCATCTCACCTGTGGAGAGCAGTGATCTTGCGTAATTTAAGGGTGGTTTCACACACTGCGTTTTTCAGAAACAAACAGCTGCAGTTTTTGGAGCCGAAGCCAGAAGTGGATCCACAAGAAAGTATAAGGTCTTCTTTTAGATTTCCCATTCGTTTTAAATCCACTTCTGGCTTTGGCTCAAAACACTGCATGAAAAACTAAATACGAAGATTGCAGCGTTTTAAAAAACCCAAAACCCTGTAGTGTGAAATGAGCCTTAGGCCTCATTTTCACGAATGTGCTTTTCTGGCCGCAATTCCCCCAAAAATCCACTGGAGAATTGCGGCCCTATTCATTCCTATGGGACCATACGCACGACCGTTGTTTCCACAGTCCGTGCATGGCCCAGGAGCCCGTACCGCAAAAAGAATGGGCATGTCTTATTACGGCCGTGTTCTGCGGTCCGGGCACAATGAAAATAATGGCCTCGGCCATGTGCACGGCCCGCGATTTGCGGGCGGCTCGCGGCTGTCACGCCATGGCTGGCCGACTTGAAAATCACAGAAGTGCACATGGCTACGGTTGTGTGCATGAGGCCTTAGGCCAGGATCACACATGCATGTGATGACGTTTTTAGCTCAGCTGTTTGAGCCAAAGCCAGAAATTGATCCAAAAAGGTATAAAGAAAAGACTAATGCATCTCGTTTCATTTGTGTCCACTCCTGTGGTTTTAAAAAAAAAAAAAATGGACATTGAAGTCCGTGACTTTTCCTGGAAGGGTGGGGATGGGTGCAACCTACAGGGGGATGGGTGGCATTACCTACAGGGGGGGCTGTGCCATTATCTACAGAGGGCTGTGTGTGGCAACAAATATAAATGAAATTCATCAGATTTTAAAACGGACAGGGAAAAAAACGGATGCAAAACGGGTCAAAATCGCCTGTTAAAAACGGCCCGGAACAGAATTGGAACGGATGCAAATTACAGGGGGGCTGTGTGTGTGGAGCAATCTAAAGGGGGGCTGTGTGTGTGGAGCAATCTACAGGGGGGCTGTGTGTGTGGAGCAATCTACAGGGGGGCTCTGGTGGTTGATTTTTCCATTGACCGGTATCAGAGTTACGCAACTGGAAGAAAAAAATCCCCAACATGTAACTCTGCTACCTGTCAATTGAAAAGTCATCCACCACAGGGTCTCCCTCTTGATTTTCATTGTTCTCAGCCTTTTGGTTTGTCCTGCTGCTGCTGTCGCCGTGATGAGCAAATGTTACACCCAAGATAGGAGAAGTAACACAAAGACGATATAACCGGATCCATAATATCTGTGATATCCAGACAGTCGAGAGATCCGCAGTAAGAATGTGCACACGTTATTTGCAGAAGGATCTGGCTGTGATTTGATGTGTTTATGCGGAATATTGGGCGTGGTTAGGGGCGTGGATTAAAAATTTCCCTCTTTTCCGAATGCAAAAGTTGGGAGGTATGATAAAACTACTATACAGATGTAAAAAGCAGTAGAAGTCAAGGATGACAACCTGGCTTACTCATGCGGTTGTCTAAAATACCATACAACAGAACTAGACAACGCTGTCCACCTCCGCACCGTAAAAAATACCTTTCATATGCCAAATGCTCCTGAAATCTAGAATTCCTTGCTGATGACATCATCTCCATCAAGCTCAATGAGTCAACCAAGATATTGGTCAGATAGGTTTAATGCTTACAGTTTGATGAATGCACTAACCTTCAATGAATGAGGACGTGACAAAACCTCAAGATCTACTCTTCTGCAAGTACTTAATCAGTACATCCAGTTAAAAACGTAAAAACTGGATTGGCTTCTGAATTCCCACGCCATTTATGCTCCAGATTCCTCCAGTCTTCAGTTTCTGACCGAAGTAAAAGCTACAGTACTACTACCCTTCAGACACATTTGCCGTAACAGTATTAATTACAATGGCTTATAACCAGCCAGACCACCATGAAACCCACACTTTTAAAATTTTTCTAGTTTTCTTTTTCTGTGCTGCAAGGCTTTAAGCGGCGGTGAATAGACTTATTCCGTGTTCCTATGGCGTCTGGAGCAGTTTCCATTTATAACAACATCTTCTGGCTCTGTGCTCAAGTCACTGGGAGGAATAAAGCGCAAACTGCTTTATTTCATCCACTGTATTTATTCTTAGCCAAGAACAGTTGAATTATTACATGGTCCACATCAATATACTAAATGCTTGTGACACATTCATGCTAATCCACTATGAACACATTTTTCCCATATGACTAATGCTTATACACAAGAAAAATCACAGGAGCCAGGACAAAAAAAAAAAAAAAGTGGTAATATATGTGGGAAGGCCTAAGCAATCTTCAAATGTTTACATAGCAGTCAATAAAACTGAAAAAAAAAAAAAAAAAAATTAACTTTGAGGACCCAGCTAAAAGTCATCACGTTTTGGAACTTAACTTACAGAATCACTTTAAGGCCGGGTTCCCACATAGTGTAAACGCTGCGGCATTCCAGCAATGGAATTCTATGCGGATATTCCGCAGCATTTACAGTAGCAGAAAAGTGGATGAGATTTTGAAAAAGCTCGTGCCCATGCTGCGGAATAAACCTGCAGCGTAAACGTTAATAAATTGACCTGATAATAAAATGTCAATGTCAATTTATGCTCCGTTTTGCTTAAATTTCTGTTGCGGGTTTTCCCCTTGGCTTTCTGTTGCGGGATTTGCATCCCCATAGAATTCAAAGTGTTGCGACTTTTGCCGCTTAATTGCAGCGATTACGCCGCAAAAGTCGCAACTACGGAAAAATAGAAGAAACCATGCTAGTCTGTGTTTCTTTGTCCAGTTCCAGTCTCCTGGAATGACGTTGTATCCCATGTGACCGCTGCATCCAATCATAGGCTGTAGCAGCGGGTCACATGGGATGAAACATCATCCTAGGAGGCCAGACTTGAAGAGGTCAGAGGGTCGGCCTCCTGGAAAGACGTTACATCCCATGTGACCACCACGGCAGCCAATCACGGGCTGCAGCAGTCATATAGGCTGCAGCGTCATCCAGGGAGGCCGGACTGGACAGCACAGGAGGGACAAGTCTACGTAAGTAAGAGCGTTTACTGCAGTTTCTGCAGCTGAAAGTCCATCCGAAAAAATGCACCACGATGTGGTGCGATTTTTCAGGTGGAATGTACTGCAGGTCAACATGCTGCGTGGTCGGACACACGTGATTTTTACGCAGCATATCCTTCCCGTGGGAACCCGTCCTAAAAGATAAAAAGGTTGAGAAAACGGATTCAATTCTTCACAGGTTTCAAGGTCTCTGCTTACGATCAGTGATTGAAAATATTCTGGTTTACATCCAGAGGCCAATTACCTTTACTAACCTAGTGCAGTAGGAGAATGGCTTGTTAGGAGAAAGAGCGCGGATATACTTAAGACTCTGAACACCTTTGACATGGAAAAATTATTTTTACATATGATTGTTACCTGGAGTTAAAAAAGTTGCACTCAGTTTCAGGTTGCAATCTCCATTTATTTTCAGACCTCCTGATATTCAGTTTGTATCCTGCCTCTAAAGTTCAGACTTTATGTGGTCGTGTTCCTCCCAGCAATACATACTGGAGAGGAGGTCTGTGTGTCCAGGATGCTTCTGCCTTCACCAGCTTTCATGCATCAGCAGAGCTTCATTCATGTACGGTTTTCTTTTTGGAGGGCTCTCTACACAGTCTGCCCTGGGTGCTCTCCTTGCTTTACTCAGACACATAACCTGTGTGATTTCTCCCCCTCCAAAATCCCACGCCTCTTCTCGAATGGCTCCTTATCTTCACTCTGACAACCTGTGTGATCTGCCCTCCCTGAAAACTTGGGATACCCTTTTCCCTCTCCACCCTCTGATGTGACATATACAATATCCTCCCCCTCTTTGCTGCTATCTGCTAACTCTACAGCAACAAAATGGCAGGACTTTTTTTAAATAAATACCAATTTAGAAAGTTGCTTAATTTGGTTATATAGATCAGTTCAAATGCATCTACAGGGTGCGAGTGATCCATGATCAGGACAGTTTTTTAGCCTCTGGATGTAAACAAGGTTTTCATTCACTGACAGGAAGAATGCTCTTGAATCTTTCCCATGGAGTGTGTCTGCTATTGCAGCTTATCCCCACTCACATTCAGGATATTCAGAACCTATGCAAGATTTCTAAAATCTTAGGGATGCTCTCAAGCTGCCAAAACATTGTCGGGGCCTCAAATTGCAATTTTGCCATATCCACAAGGTAAGCCATTTAACGTTGATGAGTCATGCGCACAACAGAGCCATGTGCGCCGAGCCCGTATGCCAGTGCATGGAGGCTATATGGCTCATTAGTATAGAGCCGTGTAAACCGTGTAGCCATAAAAGCCTCGGTCAGACAGTGTGTGTACACGTGAAGTCGGATGGACCATGCCACGATTTTTTATTTTAAATTAAATGGGAGGTACAGTAGAGGGTTCATGCTCCTCTATGAGAGACCCGTCAATAATACAGTCTGTGCACAAGCCCATATGGGTTATCCTATATCCCTGACAACAATCGTTCTAGGCACTTTAGTTTACCCTTATAGAAAGTAAAGGGAACGCCGGTGATGGAAGAAGAACACAAACCCTACACAATCACTCCAGCTCCATGCTGCGCTAGTTTCTGCTGGCTTCCAGTCAGCCACTAAGTCACACATTGGAATCATTATGACAACTGAACATTCCTCTTGTGCAGAATAGAGCAACAGGAAACTGGAATCACACAAAGTCTTCTCCCGTAAAACATGTATGTATAGCCTAGTCTACACAGTACTACAAAAGACGAGCTCTCTATTCTAGCTCCAAAACCTATCGCTGAGAGACACAGACACACACACACCTTCTACTAATGGAAACGAACGTTGTAGGATTAATGGTGTTCCCAACAAGTAGACGGAATTTCATCCCAGTCAGAGGTTAGGAGCTTAAAAAAAACAAAAAACAACACAGTAAAAAAAAGGAAGGACAGATGTTCCAGCACTTTAATCAAGTCAACTACCCGTGTCCAATGTAAAAACACACAATCTAGGAGAGAGCGAATAATAAACCAAAAAATACCCAAATTAGATATAATAGTGTTGGAAATAATTTATGGTTCCCAAAAAAATTAAAACAAATCTACTGCACAATGTATCAATCATCCCATAAAAGTACCAAAAAGACATGCTTTAATATTTACCTTCAAGTGAGGCACATACAGTACAATCTGAGGGTATGTGCACACACACTAATTACGTCCGTAATGGACGGACGTATTTCGGCCGCAAGTCCCGGACCGAACACAGTGCAGGGAGCCGGGCTCCTAGCATCATAGTTATGTACGATGCTAGGAGTCCCTGCCTCTCTGCAGGACAACTGTCCCGTACTGTAATCATGTTTTCAGTACGGGACAGTAGTTCCACGGAGAGGCAGGGACTCCTAGCATCGTACATAAGTATGATGCTAGGAGCCCGGCTCCCTGCACGGTGTTCGGTCCGGTACTTGCGGCCGAAATACGTCCGTCAATTACGGACGTAATTAGTGTGTGTGCACATACCCTGACATTCCTTCTTTCACCATGATCAGCTGACCCAGTTTCCATTTAACTTCCCAGCCAAAGGTATTCTCATGCGCTTTATAACATTATAGTACATTCAATTTCCATGAAGTAGTTCTGCATATTAACGGCTGTATATACAATACAGGCCAGATAGTTGTGTGCCTATGGCAATGCAATAATAGAAAACCTGGTATGATTATTCACAGCATCAGCACCCTGAGGATCGGGAGATATCTCACTAACCATAGGAGTATGAAAGACCCATTTCCATGTATTTATGGATTTACATCAGGCCCTGTAATTGCAATAGGAAAAGATCAGCAAACACAGAAGTCATGCATCAGTTTTCAATGTGAATTCTGTGAATTCTCACCTGTAATCATGGTGTTGGATACCAAAGCTGTCGTTTGTAGGTTTCTGAATACATTTTGAGAGAGAATGTACCTGGGCCATTGCATAGTTGAAGTCCAGGAATGCAGTGGGTGCCAACAAAAAAACTTCTTAGGCCCGTGTACTCGGCTTTGGTCCCCTTCAGACTAGTTCCTGTTTCTTGTAGAGGATGGAAGGCTATAGACAATCATCTGGGCCTCTCCCTGTTGCAGGCTGGACTTTGCACACTGCCTGTGACATGCATGCTGCTGCTCAGGGCGCAGTCTGCATCCTCTCCTGTGCCTTACACCTGCATCTGTGGCTCCCTAGCATGCTGCTTAATATTCTGTACGATCTATATACCTTTAGCTTCTACCGATGCGGCCACACTTCCCTATGTGATGCAAGATGGCAGATAGAAGCTGAAATTAACTTCTAGAAAGCATGTTAAAGCTTACGCAGTGAAAAAAAAAATAAAATAAAAAGTGTCATAATATGGGTTAGGTTAGGCTTGGTGGAAATTATTTCATGTGCCTGCTGGAGTTCCTATTTAAGGCCATGTTCAGACATGTTGGATTTGCCATAGCCATGTGCAGTTTGATGTGCCACGGATCCAACCGTGGACTAGCCGCATTCAATGGGACAAATCAGCATGTGGAAATCCGCAGACCTTTTCATGGTAATAAGTAGCATGATATTCTTGCAGATTTTTTTCCCCCATGTCGTGGACAAAAATACATGCAGAAATTATCTGCAGAATGTGAAAGGGGTTGCAGAAACCCAAGACCTGTATTAAATACAGACCGTGCACCATAATCCAATAATCTAATCCAACACGTGTGAACATGGCCGCAACGTACCAAAGTTTCAAAACTGACACAGTGTATTATCTGCAGACCGCATTGTTCCACTTTGTAAAAGAAATATCCAATTCTGAACATTCTCAGCCCTGTTTATGTTTCCAAACAGATCGGTTGCAGAGAATTGAAAGTCAGGTTGACAGAAGACTTCAAATTTCGACACTAGTAAAATATGAAAAGCATATCTCTATTCTTCTCAGAGTTGACTTTTGGGTCCTTGCTAAATCAAATTAACTTGACAAATTAGGTGTCCTTTATTTTCTATACCAATAAAACATTAAGTTTCCCAGTGAATGAGCAGCTTTGAAAACTTTGGACGTTTTATTGCAGCCATGCTTCAGAATCACTTATGTTATCCATTACTCTCCCCCTAGCTATCAACTTACTATTTTCTAAGCAATCAGTAATGCAACGTTGTGAAATCGAGCACCGTATGAAAGCCCTGGAGACAGTCACATAAATTGTGACTATGATGTAATTGTTAAAAATACTATGACCTAGGTGGATACTGACAAATACTTGTCGGGGTGGTACAAAGTTGAACAATTTCAGAGGTTAAGTCATAATGTAAAAAATTACCGACTGACTGCGCTAATCTGGGAAAATATGGGCAATTAGTCAAAGTACAACGCGACTACAGGTGGTTTGAAGTTTATTTTAAGTATAGGTCCAATATGGAGGATTTGAGAATTCAAGAAGTCATGAATTAGAATAGCTTACTACTACACATTAGGTGTATCCTTTGCAAAGGCAAAGGCTTAACAGCATTTAAATTGAAAGATTTGGCAAAGTATACACATCCCCTGACCCATGCCATCTATCTATCAAAGTCTACCCTGAGTCGCTGCACTAGTGGAGTAACATGATCAGGTATAAAATTACCAATATTAGAACGGATCACAAAATAATTTATCTAGGTATAGTCTGCCCATTGTATCGGGGAAGGAAGTACAAGAGATTTCGACCAATTCACACAGAGCCCAGAGAAGGAGGAAAATACATTGAATAAAGACAACAGTGCTAGCAGAGATGGACCCGGATCATTGAGAAATAGAAGTGTATCCTCTGCATAGAGGGAGACACATTCCTCCCTCTCCCCCAACCTAAAGCCCTTTATATCAGGAGGCGCTCTTATAGCAAGTGCTAGTGGCTCAATGGCCAGTGCAAAAAGGGCAGGCGACAGTGGGCAACCATACCTAGTTCCTTGGGCTAGCGTAAATGAAGGGGAAACGTGACAGTTAGTTTTAATACTTGCTGTAGGTTGGAAGTATAGTAAAATGTACCCACCGGATGAATCTGGGCCCAAATCCAAACTAGCACAGACCATAGATAAGACCACTCCACCGAGTCAAATGCTTTTTCAAGATCCAAGGAGGCAATAACTCTGGTGCCACCTGACTCCATATTAGATGATATGTTAGTGCGGAGACTTCTAAGATTAACATCAGTGGCCTTCCCTGGCATGAAGCCAGACAGATCCAAATGAATAACATGAGATATGATCTTTTGCATACGCATCGCCAAAATTTTGGTTCGTATTTTGAGGTCACAATTAAAGGGAATGTGTCGCTAGAATTATTTTTTTTTTTAGTTAATTATTTTTTGAGTGATTACACATGGTTTTAATTTTTTTAATTTTTTCACAAGTCAGGAAATATTATAAATTAGATTCTAAGTTATAACATTTCCATGTGCTGGGCACTAGAGGGAGCAGTTCCCAAAATTGCAGCATGGTCAATGTGGTAAAGCAACCTCATTGCTTTATGCTGCAAATTTGGGGTAGACACACTCGCTCTAGTATCCACACAAATCTCCCCTCCCTTATTCTAGCTAGTGCCAGGAGAAGGAGGGGTTTGAATCTTCAAACCTCCTACACTGTGTGCTGCCATTTTTTGAGCGACTGCACAGTGTAGGAGGATTAGATACAGTGCTCAGCAGACAGTATCACACGAACATAATACACACATCACATACACAAACATAAATTACCTGCTCCTGCCGCCGCTGCCGCCTCCGCTCCTATGCCTTGCGCCTTCGTTTCCTTTAACATATGTCCGGAAGTCGCCATCTTACTGTCCAGCAGCGGCTTCCGGTCCACAAGAAATGGCGCCGGATTTAGTTCCCACACAGGCGACGTACGCTGCAGAGAATGGAACGGCTCCAGTTCGCATTCACTATGGGGTTGTATGTGCCGTATTCCATCTCTGTATGTGTCGTTAATCGACACATACAGAGATGAAAAAAATGGCAGCCCCCATAGAGAATTAAAAAGTAAAAAGTAGAACACAAGAACACAAATAAAATTTATTTTAATATCATACGAAAAGCAATATTAGAAAAACAACAACTAATTTCATGACACCTTCCCTTTAAGGAGTGAAATAGGTCGGTATGAGCCACAGTCCCGAGGATCCTTACATGGCTTGGGGATCAGCACTATAAGAGCATCTCTCATAGAAGGGGGGAGAGTAGTATCACGACTAAAGTATTGAAAAAGGGCAAGCAGATGAGGGACAATCAGGTCAACATGCAATTTATACCATTCTATTGGGAGACCATCCAGACCTGGGGTTTTCCTGTTTGGGAAGGACCTAATAGCCTCTGTAACTTCCTCTATGGTCAGATCAGCTTCACTATCCAGGGTGGAGATTATAATGTTATCTAGGTATGTTTCTAGCTCAGATGGGTCATTTGAAACCTTAGAGGAGTACAAATCAGTAGAACTTCGCAAAGACTTTATTAATGGCTAAGGGGTCATTGACAGGCAACCCAGTAGACGAGGTGATTTCGAATATAGGATTCGGTTTGGTGTCCTCTCTAGCAAAGTAAGCAAACAAGAGACCATTCTTATCCCCCTGTTCAAAAACACTCGGTTGGGAATATAAGGTTTTCTTCCTGGTAAACTCAGTAAGCAGAAGCTTATACTCTCGTTGCTTCGCCATGAAGGTAGTAAAGGCCGAGGAGTCCCTAGTCCTTCGCCACAGCCAACTCAGCCTCCAACCCTACATGCTGTTTAGCTAGTCCCTTTCTAAGTGAGGATATCATTTGCACGACCACCCTCCTAATATACGCTTTGAAGGCATCCCACACTAGATTGCTATCTGTAGAGCCCAGGTTCAGGCCCTTTTACACCGGCCAATAAGCAGCGAGCACCTATACATCATCATCATCATGTCTGCAGCGAGTCTCCCTGTTTACACAGGAAGATGCGCTGCCGACAACTATTTTTTTTTTAAAACGATACGAGCAGCAGATGATCAAGCGTTTGCTCGTTCATCTGCTGATCGTTCCTGTTTACGCAGGGCAATTATCGGCAAGGAGCGCTCTATGAATGCTCGTCTGCCCGATAATCGATCTCTGAAAAAACCCCTTTAGAATGCCAGAAATCAGTAGTTTGGTCTTTGCACACCTTGCCTCCAAGGGGGACATGTCGTCGTTGTTAACCCCTTCATGCCACAGCTATTTTTTGGATCTTCCCTTTTGTTTTTTTCCTCCCCACCTTCCAAAAGCCATAACTTTTTTATTTTTCTATCAATATTGCTGAATAAGGGCTTGTTTTTTGTGGGGCGAGTTGTAGATTTTCAAGACACCATTTATTGTACCATATAATTTAGCGGGAGACTGGGAAAAAATATTTGTGGAATGGAATAGGGAAAAAACATTCCTCAATTTTTTTTTTGGGGGGGGGGGGGGGGGGACTTTGTTTTTACGCCATTCACCATGTGGTAAAGGCCACATGTTAAGGTTATTTTTCATGTCGGTACGATTACAGCGATGCCAAACTTATATAGTTTTATGTTTTACAATGAAAAAACTGATTGTTAAAAATAAAAATTTGAGTTTTGTTACCATATTCTGAGAGCTATAACTTTTTTCATTTTTCCATCGATTGAGCGTTATGAGAGCTTATTTTTTGCGGGGTGAGCTGTAGTTTCTATTGATATCTTGGTGAACATGAGACTTTTTGATCTCTTTTTATTCTAGTTTTTGCGGGTGATGTAGTGACCAAAAAAACAGCGATTCTGGCATTATTTTTTTCTTTTTTATACAGCATTCACCGTGCGGACTAAACAAATGATATCTTGTAATAGTTCATACTTTTATGTACAATTTGATACCAGACATGTTAATTTTTTTACATTGTGCTTGAGGGAAAAGTTTTGTTTTCTTTTTAACTTTTAATATTTTTTATTTCTTAAAAAAAACAACATTTTACAGTTTGTTTTTTTTTAACTTGTACTCCTAGGTGACTTGAATCAGCGATCGTTGGATCGCTTGCATGATATACTGCCATACTAATGTATTGCAGTATATCGTGATACTGACACTCTCCTATGAAGCCCTGCCTGAGGGATCCAGCTCGTTACACTAAAGTGTAGGCTGTAAAATACAGCAGACACGCTTGTTCTATGGAGTGGGCTCAGCCAGTGAGCCCGCTTCATACTCCCTCACCTGAGGCGTGCCATATATATAAGGCGCATGTTGGGAAGGGGTAAACTAATTTGGATTTGCGGATTTTGCTGCGGATTAGATTTCTATAAATCTCATTGACTTTGTTGCTACTGTATTCTGCTGCAGATTTTCTAGCCGCAATTCTGGACGGACAAATCTGAAGCAAATCCGCTGTGTGTGAATATAGTCTGAAGCTTAAAATCTGTCTACTGTGCCTCCTGCATACAGATTTTCTGGCTATGTTCAGATGTGTCAGATTTGCCATAGGCAAATCCAACACGCATTTACAGCCGGATCCGTGACTGAAATCCAGGGCTTGTCTCAGACTTCTGCCGCAGATAAGCAGTTTGACGTGCCACAAATCCGCCAACTATTCCTTGCGGAATAAGTAACATGCTTCTTATTCTCAAAGATAAATTTTTTCCTCACCACAGGCAAATACGCGAGCTGAAATTATCCTCAGTATATAAATGAGGTAGCAGATACATTGCCTTCAGTTTCGACAGGGCATTTGGTGTGTTATCCGATGTTAAATCACCTTTTAAATCCCGCACGCGTGAGATGGCGAGTTTCAGTGAGTTCAGAGTGAGTGATCAGTGCAGGAGGTTGTCTGAAAAATGGAGAAAGAAGCATAAGGGCTTGTCCATACATAACGGAATTGCTGCATATTTTCCGTCCGGAATTGTGGACGGAAAATACGTAGCAGAATACAATAGCAGCAAAGTCGGTGAGATTTAACTAATCTCATCCACACGCTGTGTAAACATTCCGACCAGAAATTCACCTGCGGTGCGTATTTTTCGTATTGCAAATTGTCAATTCCTGCTGCGGAAAATGCACTGAATTGCTGCGTTTTTTTTTTTAGAGGAGATATCACCATCTCCCAACATTGAAAAAAACGCAGCAAAATCTGCACCATTTTCTGCAGTAAAAAAAAAAAAAAAAAGGAAGCACACCGCAGGAAATGGTGCGGTTTTTTCCGCTGGTTTCAACACAATTGCTGCAGAAATTTTATGTTACGTGTCAACAAGCCCTCTCTGTAATAAGGTATATTACAAAAGTTTCCTATGTACACTTGTACTCTTGATTAATGATGGGGGGGGGGGGGGGATTAAGTGAGAGTTACCCTTTAATGCGGACCAGTCCCCTCTCCTGACAGGCCTGTTTTAGCATATACTTGTATTCGCCATGAAATAATCCTGGAGCATTTTTTCTTAGGACTCTACATTGCACCGTTTCTCAGTTGGGGGTGTGTCCCTGCACAGACCGACCATGTCCAATCAGTGCTGACAGAGTGAAACACCCAGTTGTCAATTTTGTCATAAATTTCTAGGAGGAATAATGAGGGGAACTGCAGAGCGCAGAATTAAGAAAATATGTTCCACAATTGTTATTACATAGGGAATACAAGTATTTACTAAAATACAGATGTTAGGAGAGGTCACAGGTCCTCTTTATCAAAATGTTTAGTTTACAATACATATTCTTAACCATACACAAGTCATTGTTTACAGCGTCAGAAGTGAATGCCTGCTCATAAAACATCCTGTGAAGTCTTAGAAAAACGTATTGACTTGTTAAACGCTTATAAACCTGGATAACACACCAGACAGAAACCAATAATGAACTTTGAAACTGTACACACGGGATGTTTGATCACTGGTCTCAACACAATGTGGTGTTCACATGCTGCGGTCAATTCACTTTTTTTAACACAATAATTCGAAAAGCATAGAAAAATATATCATTTGACCACAATGTGTGAACACAGCCTGGGAAAAAACGACCTGCCGCCTGCAGAGCACAAAAGAGCGAGGAACCTTGCCAAATATGCATCTGGACCTTGACGTCCCACACCAGATTGTTGGCCAAATTGCAGACACTACCCGTTGCATGATGCCCGTATACATAGGCCAATGCTTTCATCCCGTCCCTGGACTCCCTAAAATTCACCTGGATCAAAATTCATACAACTACAATAGTACATAAAATTTAAATTTAGCACACAAAATTTTTCATTGAGTAGTGATCTATTTCCATCAGGATTTCTATTGGACAAATTCAAATATGCTTTAAAAGCATTTATATCGCTCTAACAGCCAGTTTTCATAGTCAGGTAATAAGAAAAAGTAGGGCCCAGCAGACTATCTTGGCGCATTGGCGAAATACAAAGTAAAAAAAAACAAAAAAAAAAAAAACACAACTGACCCATTAAATGCATTTCAACTGTATACCTGTTTTGATGGTTCCATATGACGGAAAGCGAAACATTCTGTTCTGTTAGCGCAAGATCAGGTTCATAAAAATAGGGACCTGTGTGTTTTTGTTCCCAAAGAAGCATGACACATACAAAAATATGTAAATTACTTCCATATGTAAAAGCTAGTTGTGAAAAGAAAAAAAAAAGAAAAATAATAATAATACTTTACTGATCCATCTGGTTTATGAAATGTCGTTTACAACTTGTCAAAGGAAAACCAATCAAAAATATAAAAAAAAAAGTGTTTACATGTTTTTATTTATACTAGGACTTAATATTTCCCTTATATAAAAAAAAGTTGCAAGCAACCTTGTGTAAATAAAAATATACCAAATTGCGGGCCAGTGTGTCTGCATACAGCCCTGGTTTAGAAATCACTGTGCATAGTAATGCATTTATGGACTAGTTTTATAAATAAAAAAAAAAACAAACAATAAAAGCACAAAAAAAATACAAGATCGATTAGCCATTTGATAGGATTTTCGCGCAATTTTAAATATTGGCTACTGGTTTTCTCCATAGAGGAATATAAAATCATAAAAAGACAAAGGAAACTTAATTAATTGCGTATTCATGATTTGTGGAAAATAGTCTCAGGGTAGGCCTAGCCAAAAAATGGGGCTACACGTGAACCCTTTGTCGCACGATTCAGCTGCAGCCACATAGAAGAGTTCCGTGGCTCGTCTCACTCAGGAATTTAATGGACTTCTTTTTAACCCAGAATTGATCTTTCACAATAAGATAGAAATGTAGAACATTTTCAAAATCACTGAAAGCGACATCTGTGATCTGTGTATTCCTATTTTCGGCCATTTTTTACGCGGCCATTTTGAATAATGGACGCGTAAAATAAAACGGCCGCGAAAAAGTAGTGCATGTCACTTCTGGAGACGTTTTTGGAGCAGTTTTTCATTGACTATTGAAAAACAGCTCCAAAAATGGCTGTAAAAACGCTGCGAAAATCGCGAGTTTGCCTAAAAAACGTCTGAAGATCAGGAGCGGTTTTCACTTGAAAACAGCTCCATATTTTGAGACGTTTTTTATTCTGTGTATGCACATACCCTTATACTGCTCTACCTGCAGCTCCAGCAATAAAACAGACCAGGAGTTTTTTTTTCTTGCCACAATCTTCACAATCCTGGATAAAAAGCAACCTTTTTTTCTAAATGGCACTGCTTTGTCAGAATTACAACATTTGTGGCAAAAAACAACGCAGGAAAAAAAAATACATTTTCAAAAATGAGACTCGTGTAAATCCAGCCTAAAGCCCCATACACATGACTGTAGTTGTCACCTGTAATTACGGAATCCATGATTACAGATGAAATTGCACACACATTAGGCCACGGACACCTTTCCGTATATTTACGGACGTGCGTCCGGGCCGTAGAAATGATCTGCAAAATATAGAACATTTTGTATTCTTGTCCGCAATTGTGGCACGGACTCACCCATAGAAGACTATGGGCGTTTCCGCATTTGCGGACAGAAATTGATGTGCATTCGTATTTGCGGACAGTAAAAAAACATTACGGTCGTGCGCATGAAGCCTTAAGAGTTAGGCTATATTCACATGGCCGATTTGCACCAGTGCGAGACCTGTTTTCAGACTGGAGTCTATTTAGGGATCCGGGAAAATTGGCAAAAATAGGAGGCCCTATTTTTTCCCCAGGCCATTCACAAGTTCTGTTAAAAAAACAAACAAAAAAAAAACACACGACGTGTGAATAACCCCATAGACATGCATTAGTTTTAATGCAGCCTTGTGACGGCCGTTAACAAACCCCCGAAAAAAAACACTGTCACATGGCCGACTTTCCCTGTCGTCTGAATAAGCCCTTATGTGTAGTCTTAAACAAGCCTATCATGGCTCTTACATTCTTCAAGCACATTGGGCTCGGTTTACACTGTGCGTTTTTTGTTGCGTTTTTAACATGCGTTATTTTGCTTTGGTCGATGAGGTCTCATTGAGAGACGAAGGAGTTGATCTATCAAAACAAAAAACGCATGTTAAAACCCTCCCAAAAAAACGCAGTGTGAACCCAGCCTTACAAAGCTTGACGCAGCTGACTGCGGTTATCAACTGTGTAGTTCACATGGTCATGGATTATTCAGATGAATGTTGAAATCGTCAGTGAATTATTATTTATTTTTTACAGCCGTAAACCGGCTGCATGTATATCTATGAGGCTATTCACACAGCTGTTTTAATGGACCATGTGAACGGCCTGTGAAAAAAAATAGGACAGGTCCTATTTTTGACAGTTTTCACGGATCCCTCAATAGACAAGTCTATGAGGGATCTGTGAAAAAAAAAAAAGGGTGCAAATCGGCCGTGGAAAAAACACCTTATTCAGACGACCGTGTGAAAAATGTCCGAAGGGTATACTCACAGTGTTGTTGAAGCCACGTTGGCGAGAACAATGGGAGATTTTGAATTGCCACGGTTATGCAGCTAACACAGGTGAAGCTCATTAAAACGCATTTTTGCAAACGCACAATCTGAATATACCTGAATTTACTGTGAAAAACATACAGATCAAATAGAAGCTATTTTCAAACATGAGCTGGCACATAGGTTACGCTAACTGAGCATTCTGTGGCATGTTGCCAACACAAATTACCTGAAAGATGGGGCCCTGTGCAGGTGCAGCAGAAACCCTGACAATCATGTAAACCGTAAATCATTCAGCTGGCAAATACTTATTTTACTCTTCTATGTGAAAAATAAATAGTTTGTATCCCCCTGTAAAGTGCATATTATCTCTGGTCACTTTCTTCTGACAAGAACATGGGCTCCTGTGTGACTTTACTGCATTAATGAATAATGGTCTCAAGCACCTGCACGCAAAAAGAAAAACCCACCAAAAATAAACAGAAGCAACTAGAAATTAGAGAATTTCTTGAAATTATTTTCCAAATCTGCTTTCCAATTAGATCTGAATAAATTTCCCACAAACCTCAAGTGCCCTGATTGCCCTATTTGACTCGGATGTCTTCTAGGACTGTATCCAACTTGGATACAGTCCTAGAAGACATCAGAGAGTCAAAACAGGGCAATCGGGGCACTTGAGATTTCACCCATAAAATGGTTTTTAAAAAAAAAAAACAAAGAAAAACAAAACAAAAACAATAACACCCCAACCTCCCTTGGTCTCCCAAAGCAACGCGTCCCTGCATACCTCTTGAGATAATGTCATTTTGTCCATTTTTACAGAAGCCATAATGGTTATGACAGATCTAATATGACCATTTTTTGTATTGGACATAAAATTGAAGAAAACTGATTTTTGGAGAGCGCTTGAGCATCCGCACAGCCGCTCCATACAACTCAGAGGGACTGACTAGCCAAGTGAGAGCCCTCAGTTATTTCTGTAAGGGTCTATTCACACTTTGCTTGCAGCGTATGTTGACACATTGGGAAAAATTCTTGGCGTAAATACCGCCAACGGATTCCACTGTATAGGCATACAACTGCATCGATCGCTCATAGGCACCCATGTTAAAAAGACCCAAAAGAAACAAACCACACATACACTGTGCAGTAAACTGTTTTTGATGGTTGCCTAAATATGGAATAGTGAAGCAGCCTACGCTTTTCTATACAGTTGAAAAGAAAAAAAAAAAAAAAGAAGAAGAAGTATACCGACACTCTTTTGACCTCCATCAGGTGAATGGGGGGGGGGGGGTGAAGGATATTTCCCCGGCACATAAGCCAAGCAGACAGTGTGGATTCAGTCTAACTTCCACAGAGTGGTAAGGAGTGGCTGTGTGCATTCGACTGTTGCGCCATATACTCTTCTACTGCAGACTCACGATCACCGCCCTGGTGATCTTTAGGGTCCCCCGCATTGTAACACTTATCCTGTGTATAGTTGATAAAGGTTGATTGTGGGACTACCACTTTAATGATTTGGTAGGTGAAATCTTGTCTCCCGAGGGCTTTGCTGGATTATATCGGACAGCTCCTCTTTTTCCTAGTGTATGCCCAGATTTATAAAAGTCTGATCCCTGCCCAAACCTGTACACCAGCATACGACATAATGACGGTTTAAATGCAGTGCGCTTCTTTTTGGGGACGAGCGGTTGGGACGGTCCCACCTGTCGACTGGTTGTGGAATTATTGGAATACATCCTGACACATAATTTTTTTGTTTTCAAGGATGTGTTCTATGTACATAAACAAGGCACGGCCATGGGGGCGGCGTGTGCGCCGTCATACGCAAACCTGTTTCTCGGCTTTTGGGAGAGGCAGGTTTTCCATGATGACGGTGCCCACGCCGGGGACCATGTGCTATGCTGGATGAGATATATTGATGATGTCCTGTTTGTCTGGCAGGGGACGGAGATACAACTTACACACTTCATGCAGTGTCTTAACACCAATGATATGAACATAAAGCTAACCTATGTACATGATCAACATAGGGTTGACTTTTTGGACATTAGCATTGAGGTGGACAATACAGGATATCTCCAAACCGATGTGTTTAGGAAAAAGATGTCGGTTAATTCCCTGCTTCATGCCACCTCTGCCCACAGCCAGTCGACGATTGGTGCCATCCCCACTGGCCAATTCCTGAGAATGCGACGTATCTGCTCATCAGAAGCAAACTTCGAGAAGCAGTCTTCAGATTTGAAAGAAAGATTCTTGGATAGGGGGTACAGCCATAGAAGCATTAAGAAGGGCTATAGACGGGCACAATCTACGAGCCGGAACTCGATTTTACATTCTTTGGGAATGAATAAAAAGAAAAGTGATGACACTAGTATCCGATATATTACTACATATAACAACCAATGGCATATGATGAGATCTGTGTTAGAAAAACATTGGCCAATTCTGCATTTAGAACCCGCGTTGGCAGGAAATCTCTCAAAAAAACCTCTGACAGCTCGAAGGAGTATGAATTTGAAAGATATGCTAGTGAAAAGTCATTACGTACCAAGACAATGCAACTCATTCACATCAAGTACTCCGAGACATGGCTGTTACCCCTGCGGTGACTGCTTGTCCTGTAAAAACTTGGTCCGCACAACTAAATTTGTGTCAATGATTGATAACAGGGAGTTCATGATTCGACACTATATCTCCTGCAGTACAATTAATGTCATATATTACGCTACCTGTGCCTGCCAAAAAGTATATGTGGGTCTGACTTCAAGACAATTACGTGTGAGAATACGAGAACACGTGCGTGACATAGTAGCTGCGAGAGACGTAGACGACCTTACACTCCTTAAAACCATCCCCAGACACTTTAAAATGCACCATGCCTGTGACCCAAAATCATTCAAGGCATGGGGTATTGATAGGGGTTTTTTTTTTTTTTTTTGTTTTTGTTTTGTTTTTCTGGTATCAGAGGCGGAGATATCAAAAAACTGCTGGCTCAGAGGGAATGCAAGTGGATAGTCACCCTAGGTACTATGGCCCCTGTTGGTCTGAACGAGACCCTAAGTTTTGTCTCATTCTTATAAACTCCCTGCCTAGGTGTATTTTTAATTTGTTTTAACTGTATGTCTACTAATATATGTTCTTGTTCTGTTTAGTTATTTCCTCTATTTGCTGATCGCGCATGCCCTAGACCATCCATGACTGTTCTTTCGGGATTCTGAGAGACTGGATTCATATTCAAGAGATTCTTCACTATTCTTATTCTGGAGTCTTATTTTTTTTATTTTTTATTTTATATTTTCTATATTTATTGTTATTATTTTTATTTTTGGTATCTCATTAATTGCTGCTATTTTTCTAATTGGTAGCATCTTATTACTGTTATTTGTGTTTGATACCATGATTATGTGTTTCATTTTTTATCTTTTAATTTATTTTATTTCTTTATTTACTCTTCTCTTTCACTTTTATATTGTCACATTGATTAATATTCATCATCACTAATATTTTGTAGCTCATGTATTATGAGTTTATTATATGTCTATACAACACTTGTAATTGTATTAAATTATTTTTATTTTTTTTATGCTGGAGCACTGGGTTCTCTTTGAACCGACTACATCATTGTAGTATGGATCTGTCTATTTACTGTATTCATTTTGAATATATATGAATGATGTGTCTAAATATCTATATGGTAGATCACGGCTGGTATATGAGTCGCTGCGATATTCTCACTATTTATTTATAATGTAATTAGCACCTATTTGGGTACAGTTATCTCTTGAGTTTAGCTTTCCTTTCCCTACCTTAGCTTGTTTTCGACCTTGCGTGTCGACCCCGTCATCGCTGGACCTTGCCTGGACTGTCAATTGTACGCGTCTGCGCGTGCGCGGTTTCCGGAGCCGCGCATGCGTGGTCGGGTCTTGACGGCTCAGATGCATGAGTCTCGCGATGCTTGTTTTTGACACGCACGGCCGAATCCATTTTTCATTGGCTGATGCGATCAGCTGACTCCGCGACCTATCGTACATAAGAGGTGTAATCTAAATGATTAAGAACACCCCTTGAAAAAGCCATCCACGCGAAACGGGCGTTGGGGGTCTCTCCATACCTGGGAGTTACTACATCCGTGGAACTAGATGGGTTAGTACTAGCGCTATCTTTACTGCAAACTCAATACCTGTAATACCATCTACATATTTATCGATACACTGCTTGTGCTTAAGACAGGCTCAGTCTAAATACCCTGTGTCTATTTAGATAACAGGTGTGACCATATGGAGATTTTCTCTGCTTACCACTGTGTGCCTTTCTCATTACCTGTTATTAGAAGTATCGTTTTTGATGATAAGTAGTAGCATTGTATATGTCTGGAGACAACCTTCGTTCTTTTTGTATTAACTACATTATAACTACCTAAAGCGACTGATAGAAGCTGTTCTCTGTATTGTTATTTGTTCTACTACTGTGACCCTAGTTCCCCTCCTATACCATTGGAGATATACAGTTCTTTCGATTTGTAGTCTATTTTAATCATGTTATTTGTATTGTCCAATAAAATTTGTATTTTTCTATGCCTTTGGCAATTTATATATTTTTTCAATAGTTTCTGACTCCTTCTTTCTCTTGTGTTCTACTACCTATCCACGTAGGTAATACTTATCGGTTTGAATGCTGGTTTATGCTCAGTAGACCAGATCCCTTTTCCAACAAGCCATATATTGGTTGTTCGATTTGAATTTTAGGAACTGTAGGATCACTGAAAAGGCAATTTCCATAGGGAAAAAAAACACTTTTCCAAAGATGTTAAAAAAACAAAAAAAAAAACAAAAAACCGTACAGTACTTATAATGAAGGGCGAACTCCCAAAACAATTGCTAACAGGGGTAGAGTTTGATAGCCGATTTGTCTTTGCTAATTGAAACAAATATCTACAAAATAAAACTTCTACCAAGTTTCCCCGTGTCAACGCCACCTACGTCCGACAGTTCTAACAATGGGCAAATTTGACCAAGTATATGGACCCCAAGAGGCATGACAAATTACCCAAGATGTACACAAACTGCTAAGTGTCCAAGGCACAGCATGGAAATGCAAGCTGGGCATCTTTCTATTGAGACTATGCCAAGTGTTAAATCACATGAAAGCAGCAAGTTTGAAAACATGCATAGCAGCGCTGGATAAAATCCAGAACCAGAATTTCCACTGAATATCTTTTATAACCTAGAGAAGAAAAATACCCACCAGAGTGCCAGGATAACCAAACTATTATGAGAAAATACTTATTGCCAATGTACAAACCAAACGATCTAACTAATCTCCCATATTAAGGCGTACCTGTCAGGTGTGAGATGATACCAGGTAATGTGCTGGTTTTGTGTAGTTTTTTTCATCTGCAGGGGTACTCATTTTATTTTAGGAAAAGTTTGTACTTGCAAAAAGCCTTTATACCAGCTGTAAATACATTGGGACATTGCTTAAAGACAACCATTATCCACAGGCCTTATTTTTGCATATGGACGCCATAGAGGGTACCCCCCCCCACTCTATGAGCCAGCAGAACGGCAGACTCAAGCTGTCCATGTACTACATGGACGGCCAATCATCTGAATACCACGTCTGGCTGTGTCTTTCCCCAGCAAAACCAGCTGCTCACAGGGGGTGTCAGAAGCCAGACCCTCGGCATCCAGCCGATTACCACATATCCGGCTTCCGACATTTGAAGAGGGTTGTCTGTAGTGGGACAACCCTTTTAAAAAGCAATTTCCTTGAATTCAATGGGAAAGCCGGCAATAAAAAAAAAAAGTAACTAAAACACGGCATAAAAAAACAAAAAAACAAACAGCACACATGTTGCAGAATTTAAATCCGCACAACAGGTCAATTTATTAACGTTTTAGCTGCTTTTTTTTCCCCGCAGCTTCGGCATACCATTTTTGTGAATCTCATACATTTTGATGATACTGTAAATGCTGCGGAATTTCCACACAGAATTCTCTTGCGGAAATTCCGCAGCGTTTATGCTGCGTGGGAACCCGGCTTTAGGGTGAGGTTAGACAATGGCAGAGGGCATGTTACTTGCCGATTTTGCGTTGTGTTAGAGCTTGGCAAATCCACCAATCCTGCCTTCACTGTATGCCTGTCTCAGTGCTGGTAAAAAAAAAAAAAAAGGCACCAATGGATGATCTTGTGGATCAAATACAAGTACCAAAAATGATCCTGTGAAGACGTCCAACTAGGTATGGAGGAGATACAAGACTTTAGGTTATTGTTTTAAGCTATCAAACTTAGATATAGATATACTATAAAGAATCAATATAATGGACTTCTCCAGAACAAAGCATGTCCAGAAAAAAGGTTATAATGCAGCAATCAGTAAACTGTAAATGGGGCTTCTAGGCAATTTACTGAAAATAGAGTAAGATCCCATATTATCAAGTGCAGGAAAACGGTGCCAGGCTGTCCTGAAACTTAAATAAAACTAGTAAATCCTTCCTCTTGGATGGCATGGCTTACATCATGTTCTGTAACTCATGCAGTGACAGTATGGCGAGTTATATTCCATCTCACAATCTTAACACAAAAGAGCTGAAACTAATATTGGATCATCTCACGGATGGATGTCCAAGAACTTTGAGTATTAAACATATTGGGGAAAAATGTATTAAAAACAGATATAACAGAAGTGGCAGAATCGACAATAAACAAATTGCGGCTTTTATCTTCCAAAAAGCTTAAAAAGTTCTTTTTAACATTTTTTTAAAAAAAACAAAAAATTGGAATCTGCTTGGTTTTGATGGGAAGCTTCTCCAACTTGCTTTTGTACTACTTTTAGAAAATGGAAAGAAACCTTTTTTTAGGCTGCCATGGGCAATTATTTTTTTGCACACCCTTCAATGTATGAGCCACAGTGCGGTGCACCTTAAATGAAGGAAATACTTGGGATGATCATTTCCTCTGAAGGGAAAATTACAAGAAGTACATTGCGGCCAGTCAGATGAATGGCAGTTCAGATAATACATGTATGGCCTGGGTCTGAATAAGCCCAGTGTGGCTCAGAGGTATATAGTTACATAGTTTGTACGGTTGAAAAAAGACACATGTCCATCAAGTTCAACCAAGGGATGGGAAAGGGGAAGTAAAAAATTTCTACACATAGCAGTTAATATTTTTTTGTTCTAGGAAATTATCTAAGCCTTTTTTAAAGCCATCTAAAGGTAGGTTCTGAGCAGGAGAACCCCACAATAAGGGTATGTGCACACACACTAATTACGTCCGTAATTGACGGATGTATTTCGGCCGCAAGTACCGGACCGAACACAGTGCAGGGAGCCGGGCTCCTAGCATCATAGTTATGTACGACGCTAGGAGTCCCTGCCTCTCTGCAGGACAACTGTCCCGTACTGTAATCATGTTTTCAGTAAGGGATAGTTGTCCTGCAGCGAGGCAGGGACTCCTAGCATCGTACATAAGTATGATGCTAGGAGCCCGGCTCCCTGCACTGTGTTCGGTCCACTACTTGCGGCCGAAATACGTCCGTCAATCACGGACGTAATTAGTGTGTGTGCACATACCCTAACATCCATAAATAGACCGAATTGTTTCCATGGTAACAGACTACAAACTCTGTAGTCTGATCCTGCCTTCATTTGTTACTCCCAACTTTCCTGTTCATGCGAACGTATTTTCTATAAACCTTAAGATTTACCATGGATTTTACCCAACCTCAGATTTGCAAAACAGAGGTTCTGTGGCTAAATTGCTGCATGCATACATGCTCTTAGAGGGAGTTTGTTACACTAATCGAAGGGTATTATGACACGGCCCAACATGGGCAGTGTAAACGAGCGCCGATCAACGAGACAGTTCGTTGATCGGCGCTCGTTTGCCCTGGTCACACAGAGCAATGATTGGATAGGTATAGGGACGGGTGTTCGTTACACCGATCGCTCGTCCCCATACTTTTTCATCATGTCGGCAGCACATCTCCGTTTACACAGGGAGATGTGCTGCCGACAACTATTTTTAATTCTGCTCTTTTATGCAGATCAGGCGATGAACGAGCGTTTGCTTGTTCATCGGCTGATCGTTGCTCTGATTACACAGGAAAATAATTGGGAACTAGAATTCAAAGGAACGCTCGTTTGCCAGATCATTGGTCCATGTAAAAGGGCCTTTACATACTTTCCTGCAGCCCTGACTCCATAGCATGGTTTTAATGTGTAAACCACAAGCACGCTTCTTCGTATATTTCCAATACCAATAATCCTTACTATCATAAGGTCAACAATTATTCTAAGAGAGTTCAGGACAGATTTGATCATTGTGTATATGAACAGAACATCAAGTGTAATGTATTTAACCATTTGACGGCATCGAGTCCTGTAAAAGACTTTGCAGCTTTATTGGGACAAAAGTAGAAGTTCTTTTCTATAAAAGATAATTGACATAATAGCTGCTTTCCCAGTTACCTCATTTGTTTCCCTTCCAACAAAGTGCTCGTCAGTTTTCCAGCCTTACTTGAAAGAAATTATACACAAGCAACTTACTCCCGGGATGATAAATTATAGTGCAGTAATTGTGCTCTGCTCCCATACAATGAAAGACAACACCAGTGAGCCTTACAATTATTCTCTTCTAATTATATGCCCTGGCATCATGCTCCGAACAGAAAAATTCTGAAGCTGCTTTATCAAGACTTGGCAAAGTCTACTACTAATTGCAGAATTTTATTTGGCTTAAGGAGCACGCCATGTGACGCATACAAACCACAAGACACCGAGCCCAGTGTAAGGTATCCAATAAATACATAGTTGGAAATTGAAATTAATTCACTGCTCTGTTCCTGACACAAAGTGCCAAAATATTACATCACGCCAGAGGGACAGCTGATGTACGACTATACAGAACAAACTTATTACTCATGGATGGATGTTCAATAGCATGCTAGTTCTGCACCCATAGAAGTCTATTGGGCCATACTGCTCCTCCATAGGGTTTTATATGGAGACCTACAAAAATGTGTTTTATATAAATCAGACAGGAAAAAATTGTGGCATGTTCCTAGGGGAGAATATCTTCGGAACACGGTGCCATATAGAGGCACAAGGACCCTAAGGACTCTAGGTCACTGTCCAGGCTCTGGCACACGGCCATTTAGGACACGTTCAGATGTGGCAGATTTGGCACAGATTTTTCAGCGTTGCAATACCTAATTTTCAAAACCCCATCCACGAATAGTAGAAAAAAAAGCAACGCAATGAGTAAAGTTCGGGCAAATCTGCTGCAAAATATGCATGCAACACAGCAGTTTACTCAGAAGCGCAGAGACTAGACTTCGCCCTACAACTGCATCATAAGGGTATGTTCACACGCTAACCAAAAAACGGCTGTAAAATACGGAGCTGTTGTCAAGGTTTTTTTTTAAGAATCAAGCGTTTTTCATGTATTTTTTCAAACTGCCACGTAAAAAAAAAACAAACGCTGTTTTTCCAATTGAAATCAACAGTCAGAGGTTTGAAGGCGTTCAGACTCCGTTTTTTCAGGTGACGTTTACGGCCCCAAAAACGACTGAAAATAAGCCATGTGAACATACCTTTAGATTCCATGTAACTTAGAGGCTTCCATTAGATATTCAACTATAGTTGATCAAAAATGTAGTTAAGTTGACTCCTGGAATGGTTTCACTTGCTCCCAAATTCCAGAACGTTTCTCTCATCGCTGTCCTTAACTAAGCATTAGTCCACAAGTTTTAAAATAATGTGCAGCACTCCACCACCGAGTGTAAAAATATACAATATTGATCCCTTCATAAAAACGATACATTTTATATTTAAGAGGGTCTTATGCGTCTTCTGACATTAACCATTATGGCTCCTTGGAAGAAAGGAAAGATCTAGTCTCTAGACACAACAGGGATTGTGTGTAACTCAAACCGAACACTCTTAATCCAATGAACTACAGAACATTTGACATGTCAGATATTTTGAGCGGTGTGGGGTCCGAGCACCAAGACCCCCACCGATCGCTAAAACTAAGCGACTGAGCAGCTTAGTTTCTCATTGTCTTTTATCGGAAAGCCCGATCAAAAAACAAGCGGCTCAGCGCTCACTCGAGTGCTTCTGCAGCATCCTTTTAGCGATCAGTGGGAGTCTCTGTGCTCGGACCCTCACCGTTCAAAACTTCTGACACGTCACTAGAACATGTCAGAAGTTTGTTGAAAGTAATAGTATGTCCTAGGAATAACTGCCATTCCACCACCCCCAGGTCACATTTATGAGTGGTGACAACTGCTGTCACGTACAGCAGTTGTCACAACTCCTTCCTCAGGGTCCGATTGCGGTGGTCCCTGCCGATTAACCCCTTAGAAGCCGCATTTTAATAGCGCTCACGGCTTCCGAGCGTTTAAAACCCCATTTACGTTCCGCTACGCTATGGTAACTGGAGGCCCAACAACGGCATCCGGCTATGCCATCTACAGAAGTCTAGCGAGTTCTGACGAAGGCAGGACCCACTATGCTTGCTGTCAGTGAGTATCTGACAGCTCTAATACATTGCACTACTGAATGTAGTGCAGTGCATTAGAATAGCGATCAGGACTTCATACCGTCAAGTCTCCTTGTGGGACAAAAAAAAAAAAAAAAAACTTTCAAAAAATAAAAGGTTTCAAGTAATAGTAAAGTAAAAATCCCCCCTTTTCCCTTATCAGTCCTTTATTATTAAAAAAAAAACAAAAACTATACATAACTTGTATCGCCGCATCCGCAACGGCCTGACCAACAAAAGTATTTAGTTATTTATCCCGCGCGGTGAACGCCGTAAGGGAAAATACACCATACCAGAATCACAATTTTTTTGGTTAATTCACCTCCTAAAAAAAAAAAAATAATATAGTAAAATATTTAGATAATATATATATATATATATATATATATATATATATATATATATATATATATTTTTTTTTTTTTTCCATGAAGAAAGCAATGTGAGGACTTGTATTTTGCGTGACGAACTGTAGTTCGAGCGGACAATTTGTGTACATTTTGATTATATATATATATATATATATATATATATAATTAAAAAAATAAAAAAAAAAAGTGATCAAAATGTACACAAAAATTGTAATGATTGAAACTACAGTTCGTCATACAAAAAACGTCATTTCTCACACGGCTTTCTTAATGGAAAATAAAAAATTATGGCTCTTCGAAAAAATAAATAAATGGTTATATATATATATATATATATATATATATATTTATAAAAAGGAACAAACAATAGTAGAATTGTTGTTTTTTAGTCATAAAAAAAAAAAGTAATTGAATAAAAACTGATCAAAAAAAAGTCACATGCACCCCATGAAAAACAATGAATTCATCAAGGCGGTCTGGATTGCACTTTTAAGGGGTTTCCCCTGTACTGGTGCCTCAGAAGCTTTGCAAATGCGACATAACCCCCAGAAACCAATCCAGCAAAACCTACATGCCAAATAACACTCCTGCCTTTCTCAGCTCATTTGTCCAACCAACAGCTTAGGACCACATATGGGGTATTGCCGTAGTTGCTTTTCAAATGTTGGGGTGCTTTTTTTCCTTTATTCCTTGTAAAAATTACAAATGAGTGATTTTCAACTTCACAGCCTAATTTCACAAAATGCATCAAAAAGCCTGTGGGGTCTAAATGCTCACTATACCCCTCGATAAATTCCTTGAGGGGTGTAGTTTGCCAAATGGGGTCAGTTTTGGGGGTTTCCAATGTTTTGACACTACAAGACCTCTTCAAACCTGACATGGTACCTAAAAAATAGTCTAATAAAAAGGAGGTCCCAAAATCCTCTAGGTGCTTCTTTGATTCTGAGGCCGGTGCTTCAGTCCAGTAGCGCACTAGGGTCACATGTAGGGTATATCTAAAAACTGCAGAATCTGCACAATATTGAGTTGCGTTTCTTTTTGTAAATTTCCCCTCTACTTTGCTTTAAATTCACGTGAAACACCTGAAGGGTTAAGAAACGTTCTAATTGCTTTTATGAATACTTTGAGGGGTCTAGTTTTTAAAATGGGGTGTTTTATGGGGACTTTCTAATATATAGGTCCATCAAAGCCACTTCAGAACTAAACTGGTACCTAAAAAATAAAAGCTTTTTAAATTTTCTTCAAAATATGAGAAATTGCTGCTTATGTTCTAAGCCTTGTAACGTCCTAGAATAAAAGAATGTTCAAAGAATGATGCCGACATATGGGAAATGTGAACTAGTAACTATTTTGTGTGATATTACTATCTGTCTTACAAGCAAATATATTTAAAAAAAAAAAAAAGAAAAGAAGCAAATTATCCAAATTTTGCAATTTTTTCACAAATAAACACGGAATATAATCGATCAAATCTTACAACTAACAAAGTCCAATGTGTCACTCAGAATTGCTCGGATAGGTATAAGCATTCCAAAGTTATTACCACATAAAGTGACATGTCAGATTTAAAAAAATGGGCTCTGCACCTTAACCCCTTCCCGACATGCGCCGTACATGTACGGCGCTGTCGGGAGGTGCTTCCCGCAAAGCGCCGTACATGTACGGCGCAGTGATGGTGCGGGCTCAGGGGCAGAGCCGGCACCATCACCGCAGGGTGACAGCTGTATTATACAGCTGGCACCCACCTGTAACTGCCAGGACCGGAGCTACTCTCCGATCCGGCAGATTAACCCCTCAGATGCTGCGCTCAATAGAGCGCAGCATCTGATAGGTTTTCACCCGATCGGCAACCCAGTGATGCAATCGCTGGGTTGCTGTGGCAATCGGACGCCAGAAAATGGCGTCCGAGTCTGCCTTGTACGGGAGCCGATGAGGACCCGCCTTCGGCGTGTCCTCATAGGCTTGCTGTCAGTGAATAACTGACAGCGCTAATACACTGCACTACGTATGTAGTGCAGTGTATTAGAGTAGCGATCGGGGCATCAGGCCCTCATGTCCCCTAGTGGGACAAGTCAGAAAAGTAAAAAAAAAGTTAATAAAAATGTGGTAAAACAATAAAAACACACACATTTCAAATAAAAATAAAGCTAAACTGACTTTTTTCCCATAGTAAGTCTTTTATTATGGGAAAAACCGTAAAAATTAAAAAAACTATACATAATTGGTATCGCCGCGTCCGTAACGACCCAAACTACAAAACTATTATGTCATTTATCCCGCACGGTGAACGCCGTAAAAAAACACATGAAAAACAACGCCAGAATCTTTGTTTTTAGGTCACATCTCCTTCCAAAAAATGCTAGAAAAAGTGATCAAAAAGTCACATTTACTCCAAAATAGTACTAATAAAAACGACAATCCGTCCCGCAAAAAATAATCCCCGACACCGCTTTGTGCACGCAAAAATAATAACGTTATGTGTCTTAGAATATGGCGAGACAGAAAACAAATGATTTTATAAAAAAAGTGATTTTATTGTGCAAAAGCTGCAATACATAAAAAAAAACTATATAAATTTTGTATCGCCGTAATCGTATCGACCCGCAGAATAAAGCTAACATGTAATTTATGGCGCACTGTGGATGCCGATAAAAAAAACAATAAAAAACTATTCCAGAATTGCTTGTTTTTGGTAATTTCCTTTACCAAAAAATGAAATAAAAAGTGATCAAAAAGTCGTATGTGTTCCAAAATGGTACCAATAAAATCTACAGCCCGTCTCGCAAAAAACAAGCCCGCACACCGCTCAATCAACTGAAAAACAAAAAAGTTACGGCACTAGTAATGCGGTGATGAAAAAACATCTCAATGTGCAGGCCGGAGGGGAACATTCCTTCAGTTTCAGGGCCCTAGTATTTAGGAACTAGGAAAGGGAAGGGACATAGCACATCCACTGGAAGCGAGGGCGCCCGTATTATACCAGCGCAAAACTTTCCCAGCAATATTTCCCAAACTACGAAGGAGAAAAAGTCCCCAAAAGGTGCAGAGCGTTACACAAGGGGATAAGAAAGAAAACAGTTTATCAGTGTGACGCCGGCCTGCGCATAACGGGTCGCTTCACAGCGTAACACACACCTATGGATAATTATATTATTTACCCCATTATTATACACTCCTATTATCCCGATGTACTCCGCACAGATTACGTATTGCCCCACATTATAAACTGAAATACCAGCAAAACTCAAACAAAACTACCAAGCAAAATCCATGCTCAAAATGGCGGTCTATTCCTTCTTAGCCCTACAGCGTGCCCAAACAGCAATTTATGGCCACAAGTAAGGCATTACCATACCCGGGAGAACCCGCTTAACAATTTATGGGGTAAGATTCACCAGGGGCACAACATATTGTGCGGTGAATGGGCAGATCAGTGGAAAAATTGCAATTTTCACTTTGCACCATCCACTGCGTATTCATTTCTGAAAAACACCTGTGGAGTCTAAATTCTCACTACACCCCTTGATAAATGCCTTTAGGGGTGTAGTTTCTAAAACGGGGTCACTTTTGTTTGGTACATCAGGGGTTTTGCAAATGCAACATGCTGTCCGCAAACCATTCCAGCAAAATCTACGCTCCAAAAGTCAAATACCACTCCTTTTCTTCTGAATGCTCCCATATATGTAAACAGCTGATTATAACCACATATGGGGTGTTACCGTACTCAGGAGAAATTACTTTACAAATGTTGGGGTGCTTTTTCTTCTCTATTCCTTGTAAAAATGAAAAATGTTGATCTAAAATGACATCTTGTTGGAAAAAAAAATTTTTTAATTTTCATGGCTTAATTCTAAATAATTCAGCAAAAAACCTTTGGGATCAAAATTTTCACTATACCCCTAGATGATTCCTCAGGGGGTGCAGTTTCCCAAATGGAGTCAATTTTGGGGTGTTTCCACTGTACTAGTACTACAGGGGCTCAGCAAATGTAACATGGCGCCCAGACACTATCCAAAATCCAAATGGTGCTAGTTCCATTCTGAGCCCTACCGTGTGTCCAAACAGCCGTTTATGACCACATGTGGGGTATTGTTTTACTCGGGAGAAGTTGCTTTACTAATTTTACGGTGCTTTTTCTCCTTCAGTCCTTGTGGAAATGAAAAAAAAAACCTAAACCTACATTTTATTTCAAAAAATGTAGATTTTCATTTTTACGGCCTACTTCCAATAAGTTCTGTAAAACACCTGTGGGGTCAAACTGCTCACTGTACTCCTAGATAATTTCCTCATGGGGTGTAGTTTCCAAAATGGGGTCACTTGTTGGGGGTTTCCACTGTTTTGTCCCATAGGGGGCTTTGTAAATGTGACATGGCCTCCGCAAACCATTCCTGCTAAATTTGAGTGCCAAAAGCCAAATGGCGCTCTTTCCCTTCTCAGCCTCGCCGTGTCTCCAAACAGCCGTTTATTACTACATGTGGGGTATTGTTTTACTCGGGAGAAATTTCTTTACAAATTTTATGGTGCTTTTTCTCCTTTAGTCCTTGTGGAAATGAAAAAAAAATTAGCTAAACCTACATTTTATTTGAAAAAATGTAGATTTTCATTTTCACAGCCTACTTCCAAAAATTTCTGCAAAAAACCTGTGGGGTCAAAATGCTCACTATACCCCTAGATAAATTCCTCGAGGGGTATAGTTTCCAAAATGGTGTCACTTGTTGGGGGTTTCCACTGTTTTGTCCCATAGGGGGCTTTGCAAATGTGACATGGCCTCCGCAAACCATTCCTGCTAAATTTGAGCTCCAAGAGCCAAATGGCGCTCTTTCCATTCTAAACCCTGCCGTGTGTCCAAACAACCATTTATTACGACATGTGGGGTATTGTTTTACTCGGGAGAAATTGCTCTACAAATGTTGTGGTGCTTTTTCTACTTTAGTTCTTTTGGAAATTAAAAAAAATTAGCTAAACCTACATTTTGTTTGAAAAAATTTAGATTTTCATTTTCATGGCCTAGTTCCAAAAATTTTTGCAAAAAAACTGGCCGGTCAAAATGCTTGCTACACCCCTAGATAAATTCCTCGAGGGGTGTAGTTTCCCAAATGGGGTCACTTTTGGGGGGTTTCCACTGTTTTAGTTCCACAAGACCTGTTCAAAGCTGACATGGTGCCTAAAAT
This sequence comes from Rhinoderma darwinii, assembly GCF_050947455.1. Classification (NCBI taxonomy): domain Eukaryota; kingdom Metazoa; phylum Chordata; class Amphibia; order Anura; family Rhinodermatidae; genus Rhinoderma; species Rhinoderma darwinii. Next base: position 83,201,812 of record NC_134691.1, read on the forward strand.
ATATTCTAATAAAAAGGAGACCCAAAATCCACCAGGTGCTCCTTTGCTTCTGAGGCCGGTGCTTCAGTCCAGTAGCACACTAGAGCCACATGTGGGATATTTCCTAAAACTGCAGAACCTGGGCAATAAATATTGAGTTGCATTTCTTGGGTAAAACATTCTGTGGTACAAAAAAAATGGATTCAAAATGAATTTCTGGAAAAAAATAATGAACTTTGTAAATTTCACCTCTACTTTGCCTTAATTCCTGCGCAATGTCTAAAGGGTTAAGAAACCTTCTAAATGCTGTTTTGAATACTTTGAGGGGTGCATTTTTTAAAATGGGGTGACTTATTGGGGGTTTCTAATATCTAAGGACCTCAAACCCACTTCACAACTGAACTGGCCCCTGTAAAAATAGCATTTTGAAATTTTCTTGAAAATGTGAGAAATTGCTGCTAAAGTTCTAAGCCTTGTAACGTCCTAGAAAAATAAAATGATGTTCAAAAAACGATGCCAATCTAAAGTAGACATATGGGGGATGTTAGTTAGCAACATTTTTGTGTGGTATAACTGCCTGTCTTACAAGCAGATACATTTAAATTGAGAAAAATGCAAATTTTTGCAATTTTTCGCTAAATTTTGGTGTTTTTCACAATTAAATACTGAATGTATCGGGCAAATTTTGCCAGTAACATAAAGTACAATGTGTCACGAGAAAACAGTCTCAGAATCACTTGGATAGGTAAAAGCATTCCGGAGTTATTACCATATAAAGTGAAACATGTCAGATTTGAAAAATGAGGCTCTGTCAGGAAGGTCAAAAGCGGCCAAAGAGGGAAGGGGTTAAGGCCCAAACTAGGCCACATTATTCAAGGGTTAAGAACATCATCCCAGGTTAACTTAAACTGAAATTCAAAAGGAAGACAGATTCAACTAGGTTACAGTTTACTTTGTTCCACACACCTCTGTAATAAGCCTACACATTCTCTTGAGATCATAAGCTCCAAGTTGATGAATTTATAAGAAAGTTTGTCCTATCTGCTCCTCAAGGCCGGATTCACACGAGCGTGTGCATTTTGCGCACGCAAAAAACGCGGTGTTTTGCGTGGGCATAAGGCACTTAACAGCTCCGTGTGTCAGCAGCATATGGTGCGCGGCTGAGTGATTGTCGCGCAGCCGCCATCATTATGACACTGTTTGTAAACAGAAAAGCACGTGGTGCTTTTCTGTTTTCATTCATACTTTTCACTGCGGTTGCGTGAATCACGCACGTCCCACGGTAGTGCTTCCGTGTGCCATGCGTGATTTTCACGCACCCATTGACTTCAATGGGTGCGTGATGCGCGAAATACGCACAAAGAACGGACATGTCGTGAGTTTTATGCAGCAGACTCACGCTGCGCAAAAATCACGGACTGTCTGCACGGCCCCATAGACTAATATAGGTCCGTGCGAGACGCGTGAAAATCACGCGCGTTGCACGGACGTATATCACGTTCGTCTGAATAAGCCCTAACTCTAAGGCTGGGTTCACACAGTTTTTTGAAGTTTGAGGCAGATTTTCCTCTCCCTGCACGCAGATTTTCGCAGCGTTTTTCACCCGCGGCCATTGAGTGCTGCGGGCATAAAACTCTGCGAAATACACTTTCCCTGCCTCCCATTGATGTCAATGGGAGGTCAGAGGCGTAAACACCCGAAGATAGGGCATGGCCCTTCTTTCTCTCGCGAGACGGTTTTACCGCTTGCGGGAAAAAGGCGCCTCCCATTGAAATCAAAGGAAGGCATTTCAGGCCGTATTTGACGAGTTTTGCGGCGCGGTTTCCGCGTCAAAAAACTCAGTGTGAACCCAGCCTAAGACATAACTACCTCTCTTTTCTAATTTGCCACATTTGAGGCCCATGTCCCTTTGCTCATTTCTTTTTTGCTGAAACTGGATCCTAGCACAAGGAAGAAGGTTTTACTACTATACTCTGCTGGCTTCCTTACATATGGCTGTGCAATAAAGACTTTAAAAGGGGACTCCTTAAGGAGACCCTCCGGTCTCAGGACAAAATGATAAATGTGATGGGGTATATGAAGTCATATTACCTGGTGCCCTCCGGTTGCCCCCCCCTCTGCCGTGGATCCACCGCATTAGGGTCTCAGTGTTGTCTCAAAACGGCAACAGCACTTCTCAGACTAAGTCTAAGGCACTCCCTCTGTTCACGGATTTGACAGAGCTTCACATGAGAAGCTCTGGCCGGTCAGAGCAGTGGGAGTGTCTCAGGATCGTAGGTTTAAGAAGCACTGCAGCCATTTTGAGACAGGGTACCCTAAAATAGAAGATCCACGGCAGAGGGGGGCAACCGTAGGGTGCCAGGTAATACTACTCTAGATACACCATCATATTTAAAATGTTGTCCCAGGACCGGAAGGTCGCTTTAAGGAGCTATACGGACAATAGGCATAAACAGCCAAGGTCAGAATCTAAAAACAGTATGCAGGCCTAACTACAACACTGATTTAGCGTCTTTTACACACGTAATCTTATAAAATACATCATTTTTTAGTGAATATTATACATATTCAGATATTGTTGCCCATGACAAGAACATTTTGTAGTAATAATAATAATTATAAAAGATGCAATACAGTTTACATTCCACGGAGGAAGGAGGTTGGACTACCCTATATTTGCATTACTCCTGGGAGGAGTCTTCCACTCCACCCTTAACCTCAATGCATTTGTAATCCACAGATCTCATGGAACACATGCCAGGGCTCTGACAGGACAGCGTAATCTGGAACATACGTAGCTTACCCTATTTTTCTAAATCAGACATCAAGTCTCTGGCCTCTGAAATAAAAGGACATTTGCAAAGTGGAGTTTGCAGAGGTTTAAGAGGATTTAAACTTGACCACAACTCATGTGGCCAGACTGGAAGAGCCTTGTGAGCGTGCTAATGCGGACTTGATCTACCCTAACAATTCTGATATTCTTAAGGAGCTTTACAGATCAGCAGCTTCATCTTTACCTTGTGACATAATTTGCACCCTTTATTGTGTCATTAACTGACAAGATCTGCTCTGCCTCCTGTCCTGCTTCGGAGCATGGTGGCCTCTCTTTGCTCCTGCTTTAGGACCTCCTCCACAGAACTCTTCATCTACAAGTAGCGGTCATGCCACTCATTAAACTCTTGACGAGCAAGGGAATAAAAATGAAAAATAAAAATGTACCAGACCACTAAACAAGTAAATACTTGTAGGGGAGAGCTTAACAGGGGGAGGAGGGGGGGGGGGGGGGGTTGTTGATGGGAACTTCAGTCACTCCACAGGATTTGAAAGCTGAAGTTCTGAGGTCAACCTCACCCCCACAGAAATCATTTGAACTCAGCTACTTGTTATGCCTAGTTGGAACCTACATATTAATGTGTTTAGCCTAAGGGTCCTTTTACACTGGCCAATTTTGGCCATAACAACGAGCGCCGATCAACGAGACAGCTGGGCTGGTTTGCTACTTATACAAGGCGCTATGTATGGGAACAAGCAATAGTTACTACGATCGCTCGACCCCATTCATTACCATCATGTCAGCAGCACATTTGCAACAATAATATTTTCGGCTGCATAAACTATACAATCAATGATCGGGAACTAGCGTTCATTTAATGCTCGTTGCCCGATAATTGGCCTATGCAAAAGTGCCTTATGACTAAGTTCCAGTTCAGTTATTTAAGTGTGTTTATACCTTTAGGCATACTTCAATCTTCTGACATGTTAAAAGAAACAGAGACCCCCCCGGCAGGCTTGGCTTCACTTTGGTGCATAGCCTGTAGATTTGAACTTTAAAAAAATATGGTAATGTGCGGGAGAGCTCCATCGAGGTGAGCGGAGAGCACAACAGCATAGCTTGTTAAAAAGTAAATCTCAGGGCTCAGACCAAACAGGGCACAGTGTTCGAAAGAATACTGCCTAACCATCATCTCAGTGCCCTGACCCCACCAATGCCATCTTCAGATGTACCCATAGTGTTAAGAAAAACAAAACTCCTCACAAATAGCTGCACGTAAACTTTAATGATCGTCTAATAATACATGCTTATGACTGGAATCCTATCAAAATCATCTTCAAGATATTGTAGGGGAATCACAGAGAAAATGGTTTGGTACCAGTATGTGAGACAATCTGTTTAAAAAAAAAAAAAAAAAAAAAAAAAAAAAAAGGGAGATAGAAATACCTTCCCACGACTTTAAGAAAAACAAATTAAGCGTTAAAAAGCAGCCATTAGTTCCATCTTCACCATACACTGCTGCATTGTTTCTGCTCTTATGGCTTAATGTCCACTTACCGGGAACGCATATGTAGAACATGATACAGTGGGTAAAGCATCATTACTTAATCACTATACACAGCTCCCCTTTCTCCTTACCACAGCTGTTTCCTTTTGCACAAAGTACCAGGAGGTGGATTTTATTGAATGTTGTCACAGATGTGCACCAGATCTGAAACACTAGATAAGGATCCGGCTGTAGCAGTATTAAACTCTTCTCCAAGGTCCCTATAGACCGGATATGGAAATGCGCCCATAAAAATGCAGCATTATTAGCCCTTCAATAGTCTAGTGTATATCTATAATAAAGTCTAATGTACTATAAATTTCCTTACAGCAAAACAGCACAAGAAATCATACACATAAGCGCATGTAGGTGAATTACATGACATTTACAGATAAACTAAATCTAAAAAAATAAAATGAGGATGCTTTTTCCTGTCAGACATGTTTGCTCTTTTGGAGCCGATATCCTGGTCACAAAATGCCTACAGGTCTGTGTCACCTTCCTCACTCTTTCAGCTCTTCCAGATAAGATTCTCACAATGAATGGTTCTCATACCTCTCACTTTATAGAGAAGTGTCTGATTGGATTTACCCCTGTAAATGTGGAGCCCAGTGTTGTATGCGGTCTGAAATAACATAGTCCCTAATAAAGTACCACAGCTTGTCCATGGACAAGAAGATCCTTTTTTCTTATCCTGGACAACAGCATTAAGTGTGCACCAATACAAGCTACCATAAATAGTAATGTATATGCCTTATATACTTAGCAGGGCCAGCTCCAGGTTCACGTGGCCCTTGGGCGATAGAGTCTCAGTGGGCCCTTTTGCAGTGTGTCAAAAGCGGCAGTAAAACTGCATGTATTCACCAGATTTCCGTGCAGAAAACATTCAGCAGCATGCGGATGAGATTTGTTAAATTTCATCCACTTGCCTGCAACAGTCTTAGGGCTTATTCAGACGAACGTATAATAGGTCAGTGCAACGCACGTGATTTTCACGCGCCTCGCACGGACCTATGTTAGTCTATGGGGCCGTGCAGACGGTCTAAGTTTCATGCAGCGCGTCCGCTGCGTAAAACTCACGACATGTCCTATATTTGTGCGTTGTTCGCGCATCACGCACCCATTGAAGTCAATGGGTTTGTGAAATTCACATGCAGCACACGGAAGCACTTCCGAGTGACGCGCGTGATTCGTGCAACAGCAGTAAAAACTATGAATGAAAACAGAAAAGCACCTCATGCTTTTCTGTTTACAAACATACAGTGTCATAATGATGGCGGCTGCGCGAAAATCACGCAGCCACGCATCATACGCAGCTGAGACACGGAGCTGTTAAGTACCTTTTGCGTGTGCAAAATGCAGCGATTTTTTGCGCGCGCAAAACGCACATGCTCCTGTAAATCCAGCCTTAAGCTAAGGATTTTCAGCCCAAAATTTCCACTCATTATATAAATAAATTACCAGAACCAAGCTCAGTACATATATGTAATACCAGCACAAATGCAGCTCAGTACAGAGATCATTTGTAAATTCAGTTTAAGCCCTGCCATACAAGTTTGTACAGTGTAAAACTACAGCTCCCAGTATGGCCTGAACAATGGTAAGGATATGCTGGGAGTTGCTGTTTTACAAAAAAGAATCATCTGACTTCCGATCATACAGTGACAACAGTACTGACCAGTCAGAGGGACAATAAACATTTACATTTAATGACTCACAGGTGACTTCTTAGATTCAAATCATTCTTTTTTTCTTCTCCATCCACTTCAGACCTCCATGACAACTTCTACCGGCAACCCATTTCTGCAGAGTTTGCCACTCAGATTTCTTCAGCTCCTCACTTTTCCAACATTTCCACACCAATAGACTAAGATAAAATGTGCCCCTGCATACAATTGTGTCAAACACTATGAAGTAAAGAGACACACACACACACACACACACACACACACACACCTCCTCAGGGAAAAAAAAAACATTACTTACTGACTTGCCTCCGTTCCCGCACCGTCCTCCAGTGACGCAGACGTGCCCGAGTGGAACGACGCGGATAGGCACTCTGTCACTAAGGGCTTATTCAGACGAACATATAATACGTCCGTGCAACGCACGTGATTTTCACGCGCCTCGCACGGACCTATGTTAGTCAATGGGGGCGTTCAGACTGTCCGTGATTTTTACGCAGCTTAAAAATCACGACATGTCCTATGTTTGCCCGTTTTTCGCGCATCACGCACCCATTGAAGTCAATGGGTGCGTGAAAACCGCGCACAGACACACTTCCGTGTTTCATGCGTGATGTGCGCTACAGTAGTCAAAACTATGAATGAAAACAGAAAAGCACCACGTGCTTTTCGGTTTACAAACAGAGTGTCAATGATGGCGGCTGCGCGAAAATCACACAGCCACGCATCATATGCTGCTGACACACGGAGCCGTTATGGACCTTTTGCACGCGCAAAACGCGTTTTTTGCGCACGCAAAACGCACACGCTCATGTGAATACAGCCTAACTTATACTGCGCTGAGAGGGTGGCAGCATAAAAGGTGGTGACAGATTCCCTTTACTAATAGTCGAACATTGACAGCTCTCCAATAAACTACTCAATAACTAGGAATATTGGCCATTGTTCTTCATAGATGATGCAATGCTCCTTTTTTGGGGATTTAGACTCCCCCGTTCAGAGTCAGTTAAATTTGCAGACGAGTGCATTTTTTTTAGTTTTTGTCCAAATCCAGGTGACTAGAATGGCGCTTTAAACCTGATATTGACAAATCCCAAAAGGATCAATCACATCTAACCAATGTTGACTTAATGGGAATTCATAATGGATAGTGGATTTTAAATATTACTGTTTGCCACACTTTTTTCTAGGATTTAGACTTCATATACACAGATCTCAGCTGTTGGAAACAGATAACATAAGGCTATATTCGCACGTCAGTTAAAAATGGCTGCGAGACTGACTTTATTTTTTAACATCTGTCACATGACCTCTCAAAACAATGAAGTTCTATGGGTGTATTCACACAGCCGTTTATTTAATGGCCCGTGAACACTGTCCGTAAAAAAAAAAAAAGCAGTTTTCACTCCGACGGCCCCCATAGAAGTCAATGGATTTGTTTTTAACAGTAGTTTTTCAGAATGCTATACCTGTGATGGCCGTTAAAAACTGATCTTGGCCCTCACAAAGGGACTCGCTGGGCACAGCGCTGATTTAAGTGCTGAGCCTAGGGAAGCCCCTGACATCATGGTCCATATATGGACAGTGAGGTAAAGGGCTTTAGCTATTGAGTCTCCAACCAAAGCATCGCAAGCGCTCTTGCCAGGGACTCCTGTCTTGGGAAAACCCATGGACATCACTTATATGGACAGTGATGACTGGGGCTTTTTTGGCAACGCTCTAGCCGGGGATTACTCTCCAGGAGGAACCCCTGATATCACTGTCCATATATGGACAGTGATGTTAGCAGCCTTGAGATGACAGAATTCCTAGGCCAGAGCGTTGGCAAAAAAGATACCACCATCTCAAGGTCCCTAAGGTCACCTCGCAGAATTCTGCCACAACGTGTGACCCTAGCCTAATGTTCCCATTAACCAAAGAAAGCCCAATACCAACGTATTTGATTATTTTTTCTGCATTTTAGTTATTCTATTGACTAAATTAATCCAATAAATCGTCTGTTCTAAGTTGTTGCAGCAAATAAAAAAGGTCTGCCTCCATTTAAAAAGGAATTTACTGAAAATACTTGGGGAGAAGGGAGGGCTAGGATCAGTTTGTTTACATGCAATCATCAATATGGACAGACCCTAAGGAAACATTTCCCCACCACCGGCTGTCCTCAGGATCAGATATTGTAATGTGCTCGATGTTAAAATACAAGGCAGAGGTCTAGTGCTTAGTTAGCCATATTTCTCTAGATAGTCACTTGGCTTCTAGCAAAGGAACTTAAAATACAAGTAAATTACATTGACCAATAAGAATACCCAGTGAGTCAATAAATAATAATAAAAAAAAAAAAAGCTACTAAAGTAACCAGAAACAAAAAGGGGAGACAAATCTATAGAAAACAGAATTTAAAAAAAAAAAAAAAAGGGGGGGGGGGGGGAAGATGCCCAGAGAACCCCTTTAAGCTCTACCTCAGTGGTTAATAGCAGCTAGTCAATGCAATCTCTTTACAGAATAAGTAGTAATACATATGAAATACAGGAGCGTTCCAGTAAACACGCATCACCCATGACAACCAGCTTCACAAATCCAAGCTCACGAGATGTACATGAAAAAAAACACACCACAACCAAGACAAAAACATTACTGTACCAGAACAAACCCCATGCAGCGACTTTAACCAAAGCTCCAAGTACAAAAGTGATGCAGTTACCATTAACTCTGCTAAATAAGCAAATGCAGAACAAGAAAAAAGATGAGGATATAGTTATACTGAAATACAGAACTTGCCATTGTTAAAAAGGATTTTGCACTCTTAGGAAAAGACACCAATGATGGGGGTCCATGAACCAAAACCCCAACTATGCCGGGAACACAGAAGCCAAGGCACTTATTTTACATTTGGACACCTTTGGAATTTAAAAGGCTTCCATAACTTGACTGGCACCATCATGCATTAGTTCTAAAAAGATTATATATATATATATATATATATATATATATATAGTGGGGGGGTTTTCACCCAAATGGTAGCAGATCCCAGCAGAATGTGTTTCAATGTTCACATCCAATAAATGGAACCTTGTAAATAATGACACATGGAAGATTGGAGGGATCTGTTCAATATGACACTTATTGGACTGATACTGCTTCATATACTGATACTCAGAGACAAAGGAGCAGTGACAGCTTGCCATGTATCATACCTGTAGGAGCTTTTGCCAAACATTAACAATCTATTATGTCAACAGAAAGGATAACAAAGCAAAGTCCCTGAGAAAAAGCATTACTGCCACTGCACAAGTAAATATTCCAGGATCCAGAGAACAGCACTGACAAAAGGAAGAGGAAAGAAAACAATGAAGAGCCCGACTACTGCCCAAATAGCAGCATGTACTATCATTCCCCACACTGCTATATACTAGGTGGCAATGGGCAGTGCAATAGTGCCATTAACCCCTGCACTACCATGCACAATTACATGGGAGATTTCCGAGCATGCACAGCTGATCAGATGAAGCGCTGAGTTGTCTACCATTCACACTCTGCATTAACATAAAGACGATCGGATGAGCAGCAGAAATGAAGATCTCACCTTAGTGTGTGTCAGGCTGCAGCCCCAGCACAATGTAACCGGTGCAGTAGATGAGGCAAGCGCTAAGGTGAGAGGACTCCTCTGATGGGCAGACACACAGCACTGGAAATGTGAATTAAACTGCCTTCTCCAGCCTGCAGGAACAGCTCAGCCCTTCCACTTCCTGGGGAGGGGGAGGGATCACACAAATGCCTCTTCTTTTTAGCGTTTTATTAGGATTTTAACCTGGCTGGACGAGAGTATTAGCGCCACCTAGCGGTAGGCTAGTTTTCTCAGCAATTGTTTTTGATTGTTCCTGTAGTTGATGCTATATATATGTATAAATATATATATATATACACCCACATGGTGTTTTTATTTTTTGCATGCCCTAGTCCAACTTTATTATGTTTTCCAATTACATTTGCACAAAGTGTATAAAAGGTGTTTTGTTTCACTGTCACATGGTGGTTACATTTTAAATGCCAATGAAAGCAAAGTCTGACATTGTCCACTCTGAGTTTGTCACAGTCTTACTGTACGTTCACATGGGGCAGATTCATTGCAGACATTTTGGTGTCAGAAAGCCTTCCCATACGTTTGGAAGGGGTTGTTTTTGCAGCATGTGATTTTTAAAAAACCTCTTTGAGGCCAGGATCACACACACAGTTTTGATGCCGTTTTTGGCTCAGTTTTTTTTTTAAACCAAACAGAAGCAGACACAAAAAAAACAGGAAATGAATCAGTATTTTCTTTAGACCTCATCTTCATTTTGGATCCACCTATGCGTTTGGCAAAAATAAATACTGATCCAAAAACTGCATCAAAACCTTAGATCAGAGGTGTAGCTAGGTTCTCCAAAACCCGGGGCAAAGATTCAGTTTGGCGCCCCCACCCAACCTCTTTCCCGACATCTCCTTCCCCCTCGCCATGTTTGTTTTCTCTACCAATCAATGAGGTAGCATTTTTTTTTACATATTTTATTTTTATGTAGCTCTAGCATAAAGCCATTTGTACATTTTACAAGCAGTATAGTTCTATACACATCATCTCGCTGCAGATCATAGTGACTTCAGTGCTGATTAGAGGCAGAATAAACATTTACATTAAGTGACTTACATGTGACGTCAGATTCTAGTTGTTCTTTTTCTCTTTTCTTCTCCATCTGGTCCAGACCTCTATGACGACTACTCCCGGCCACAGCCCATTTTTGCAGTTTGCAACTCAGATGTCTTCAGCTTCTCACTTTTCAAACATTTCTGCACCTATAAACAAAGATAAAATTCTTGTAGTGCCAGACACTGTGCCCCTAAATATAATAGCACCATACCCTCACTTCCAATTATAATAGCACCATACACTGTATCACACACACACACACACACACACACACACACACACACACACACACACACACACACACACACACACACACACACACACACACACACCCCTGTAAATAGTGCCCCCCATAGAGCCCCTGTAGATAGTGTCCCACATACAGATCCCTGTAGATAGTGTCCCATATATGGCCACCACTGTATATAGTGTCCAACATATAGCCCAGCCCTGTAGATAGTGCACTACATATATCGCCCCCTATAAATAATTCTCCACATTAACCCACCGCTATATAATGCCTCCTATAGCTTCCCCTATAGTGCTCCATATATAGCCCACCCCTCTACATAGCCACCCTGTAGATATAGCCCACCCCTGTATATAGGGTCCAAAATATAGCCCACCCCTGTAGAAAGTGCCCTGCATAAATCTCACCCTATAGTGCTCCACATATAGCCCACTCCTGTATATAGCCCCCCTGTATATAATGCCTCACATATAGCTTCCCTATAGTGCTCTACATATATCCCGCCCCTGTACATATGTAGCCGTCTATACCTTGACTTTTAACCCATTAAATCAACAGTGGCTAGATCTCTTATCTTGACCTTTTCAATGACTTTTCAATGGTCTTTGTTGTGTGGTATCACGCTAAAGCAAGTCATCAGAATCAAGTTAAAGATGGCTACATCCGTATATAGCCCCCACCCTGTAGATAATGTCACTCATTTTTATTAGGATAAAAAAAAAAAAACTTTACATACTCACTTTAATCCCGTTCCCGGTGCAATGCAGACCAGCTGTCTTCTGAGCAGGTCTGCTGGGGTTGAACGATGCAAGCGGCACGATGATGTCATCGTGCCGCTTGCGTCGTTGAAATCCGCTGATTGACATGGCAAGTCATTCTGCTCTGCCAATCAGTTCCTTTCATAGACGCAAGTGGCGCGAATAAGCAAAGGCGCCATTTTAGTCATTGAAAGGTGCAGAATGGGTGGGCATGGAACGTACACGGCCATTCATAGCCTATAGTGCAGGAGGGGGTGGTCGCGGCTGGTTTCAGTGGTCCTGGCACCCCCCCACCTTCCCTCTTAGTTGCGCCCCCCCTGCCCCCCATAGCTATGCCCCTTCTTAGATATATGGGATGGATTTCAGTAGCAGAAATTTCTACAATGGAAATCTGCCATGTGTGAACATACCCTTATCTCATGTTAGACTATGATGTGGTATTTTGTGCTGTGTTGTACCTATTAAGAACCCCGTGTTGTTTTTAGACGGGGTCCCACACTCCAAAAACATACAGATAGGGAATTTAGATTGTGGGCCCAAATGGGGACAGTGGGTGATGACAACTTCTGTACATCGCTGTGGAAACTGTTGGTGCTTAATAAGCAACAGAAAAAGAGAGTTACCAGATTTATGCTAATAAAGACTAAACATTGTATAAAGGAGAGGCTGGACTGCAGCCCAATAGACGTAAGGGAAAGCCTCCATGACCGCTATAGGAGGGAAGGGGTTAACAATTGTGGGTCAAGTAGGGGCCAGTGCAGGGGAGGGCAAGGAGGAGTTGGGGAGGGGAGGAGTAGAGGGTTGGGATAATGTTCTTACCGCTGTTTTCGGCATTGAGCCGGAAGCAGTGGGAAGAGCAACAGTAGATTAGCAAGCTCCCACTGTCCCGCTCTTACCTCGTATGATGGCGTCTGCTGACAGGCTGCTGGAGCAACTCCGTGCTGCAGCTGCTCACCATGGCCCGGGGTGGCTGGAGGATCAAGCAGCGGCGCTGGCCAGGATACCAACGTCTGGCCCCTCTCCATGCCATGCCCGGCGCTCTGTGTCAACCGCAGGGCCGGACATGCTCCCCTCCCCGACCCCCTCTCCACTTCCAGTGGCATGGCGGCGGGAGGGGAATCGTTTAGCAGCGGTCCTGGACTGTCTGAGGAGTTTGTTGCACCACCAGGGGCGGCGGCTGTTCAGGCACGCTCACCTTGCCGCCCCCGGCGTCCTCGCCCTCCGGCGAGGTTTAGACCGGAGGTCGTCCCGTGGATCAGGCGTCGCAGGAGGAGCCCCTCTAGGGACGTTGCAGGCCAGGCAGCTGGGATGGACGTCCCCACTCAGAGCCTACATCCTGACAGGAATCCTCAGCCGCGACGGGGCTCGTCGGTTCACAGGGAGTCGCTGGTTGGACTCTCTGTCACGCCACCTCCTTCTGATGCCATTCCAGGTGTGATGTCAACGGCCGCCTCGCATGGTGATGTTCCGGCCAGTAGGCGGGCTTCCTCGCGGTCTTCAAGGAGGACTCCTAGATCTTCAGCAGCGGTGAGGCAAAATATCTGGTCAGAAGTCTGGGTCCCTTCTATCGGGTGGCAGGTCGCTTGCTCATCTGCCAGCACTCCAGGGTCCCTGTGTCGCAGTTGTCGATGTGATCGCCAGTTGTCAGCGATGGAGGGGATGGAGGATGGTGAGTTGGACGTGCCTGAGCGTGGTCAGGACTTTTCGGCTAGCGGGAGCGCCTGGGCAGCCTGGTGAGTGTATAACGCCTTCTTTTCCTTATCCTGCAACTTTTATGTTGAGTCTTGTGGATGGGGGTCAGCGAGCGCGGATGCATCAGGAGTCGTTAGTGGTGCTGCAGGACGTGACGGTTTAGCTGATTTAGTGGGTTGTTTGCGCGAGTTAGTCGGGCGCTTGGATAGGGCGTCGGTGCCAGTAGTTCCGGTGGGATCCCCGGTTGTAATCTGGGAAGGTTCTCGTGATGTTGGGGGGGCGATACAGTCTTGGCCCATTGTCGGAGAGCCTTTAAAAGCGTCCAGGGAGGCAGTTGCGGTGTCGGTCCAAACTGAGGCGCAAGAGGACGGGGATAGGATTCGCCTTGATGATCGTGCTCGTGGCGAGGTGTATGTTTGTTTTGAGTGTATGTTTGTTAGGGGCTCACCTTAAACGGGAGGTACGCGAGCAGATCTGGAAAGATGAATACGTGTGTAATGACAGGGTAGGGAGACAGACAGGTGAGCCCTAATCTACCCGCCACTCAGTCCCAGCCTACTTGCAACGGCCCGTCCTAGGCGACGGCGTACAACTGGGCGACGGTCCCTACGCTCAATAAGTGCACGACAGACAAACAGACAAGGGTGCACAGAAGCTAAGGGAAATGGGGCAGTTGCCCACGGCAACACAGAGAGCAACAAGAGTAGTGAACGAGCCGGGTCAAACCAGGAGTGCACGAGGTACAAATCGCAGAGCAGGAGCGTAGTCACTAAAGCCAGGGTCAAAAATGAAGCAAGGTCAATAATCATAACAGGAGCAGCAGAGCAAGGAAACAGAAAAGAATCACAGGCAAAGGAGGAGCAGGAAATACAGGTATAAATAGACAGAGGGTGAGAGCTAGCTCCGTCTGGCCAGGCTGTGATAGGCTCTCCCACTCCTCAGCCTCCCAGCCTGACTGGTAGAAGATCGTGTCACTCTCTCAGACTTAGGAGCAGGTGCAGACTGATTACCCACGGGCGTCTACACAGAAGCTGTATCTGGCAGATCCTTTACAGTACCCCCCCTTTTAAGAGGGGCCACTGTACCCTTTCTAGGTGGACCTGGCTTATTGGGGAAGCGAAGATGGAACCTCCTGAGCAATACCCCAGCGTGAACATCCCGGGCGGGTACCCAAGTCCTCTCCTTAGGCCCGTATCTTCTCCAATGGACCAGGTACTGGAGGGAGCCTTGGACCATCCTGCTATCCACTATCTTGGCCACCTCGAATTCTACCCCTTCAGGGGTGAGAACAGGGACCGGAGGTTTCCTCGAGGGAGCCAAGGACGGGGAGCAGCGTTTAAGGAGGGAGGCATGAAACACGTCGTGTACTCGAAAAGACGGGGGTAACTCCAGTCGGAAGGAGACAGGGTTAAGGACTTCAATGACCTTGTACGGCCCTATATATCGGGGAGCAAATTTTTTGGACGGGACTTTAAGGCGCAAATTTTTAGAAGATAGCTACACCAGATCCCCGACCACAAACAAGGGGTTAGCAGAACGTCTTCTATCTGCCTGAGTTTTTTGTATGCTCTGGGACGCTTCTAGGTTCTTCTGAACCTGGGCCCAGACTGTGCACAGTTCCTGACGAACGACATCTACCTCGGGATTGTTGGAACTACCAGGTGAAACGGAGGAGAACCGTGGATTAAACCCAAAATGACAGAAAAAGGGGGAGACCCCTGACGAGTTACTGACCCGGTTATTAAGGGAAAATTCGGCGAGGGGAATGAATGAGACCCAATCATATTGACAGTCAGAGATAAAACACCTTAAATATTGTTCTAGAGACTGATTAGTCCTCTCAGTTTGGCCATTAGTTTCAGGATGGAAGGCCGAGGAGAAGGACAGATCAATCTCCAACTTTTTACAGAAGGCTCTCCAAAACAATGAAACAAATTGTACCCCTCTGTCAGAAACAATATTGACAGGAACCCCATGGAGACGCAGGATGTGTTTGACAAACAAGGTAGCTAACATCTTAGCATTGGGTAGTTTCTTGAGGGGCACAAAGTGGCACATCTTACTGAAACGGTCTACTACAACCCACACCACCGACTTGCCTTGAGATGGAGGAAATCGGTGATAAAATCTATGGAGATATGGGTCCAAGGTCTCTGGGGAATGGGCAAAGAACATAGTAAGCCCGCTGGTCGGGACCTGGGAGTCTTGGACCTAGCACAAATTTAACAAGTGGTGACGTAGGCCTTAACGTCTTTAAGCAACCCAGGCCACCAATAGTTTCTGGCAATGAGATGCTTGGTACCCAGGATGCCTGGATGGCCAGATAGTGCAGAGTCATGATTTTCCCTGAGTACCCTTAGCTGGAATTGCAGGGGAACAAACAGCTTGTTCTCAGGAAGGTTCCCGGGAGCTGAACCTTGATCAGCCGCAATTTCGGAGACTAAGTCAGAATCAACAGAGGAAATGATTATACCTGGAGGCAAAACACATGCAGGATCTTCCTCCGAAGGAGGGCTGGCCATGAAGCTACGCGACAGTGCATCAGCCTTAATATTTTTAGACCCAGCCCTATAGGTGACCAAAAAGTTGAATCTAGTAAAAAATAACGCCCATCGAGCTTGTCTCGGGTTTAGCCTCCGGGCAGATTCTAAGAAAACCAGATTCTTGCGGTCGGTAAGGACCGTTACCTGGTGCCTAGCCCCCTCCAGGAAGTGGCGCCACTCTTCAAATGCCCATTTAATGGCTAATAGTTCGTGGTTGCCAATATCATAGTTACTCTCAGTGGGCGAGAACTTCCTGGAGAAGTAGGCCCAGGGACGGAGATGGGTGAGGTACATGGTACCCTGGGACAAGACAGCACCCACTCCCACCTCGGAGGCGTCAACCTCCATGATGAATGGCTCCATTTGGTTAGGCTGAATCAGCACAGGGGCCGAGATAAAGCACTTCTTAAGGACCTCAAAAGCCTGGACCGCCTCTGGAGGCCAGTGGAGGAGGTCAGCACCTTTGCGAGTAAGATCCGTAAGAGGCTTAGCGATGACCGAGAAGTTAGCAATAAATCTCCTGTAATAATTAGCAAACCCCAGGAAGCACTGCAACGCCTTCAGGGAGGCAGGTTGGACCCATTGAGCCACAGCCTGAACCTTGGCAGGGTCCATGCGGAATTCGTGAGGAGTGAGGATTTGACCCAAAAATTGTATCTCCTGCACCCCAAACACACATTTTTCGGTTTTAGCAAACAGTTTATTTTCCCGAAGGGCCTGGAGCACCTTCCTGACATGCTCAATGTGGGAGGACCAGTCCTTGGAAAACACAAGTATGTCATCAAGGTACACTACAAGAAATACCCCCAGGTAGTCTCTTAAAACCTCATTTATGAAATTCTGGAAGACCGCGGGAGCATTACACAACCCAAAGGGCATGACGAGGTATTCGAAATGACCTTCGGGCGTGTTAAACGCAGTCTTCCACTCATCCCCCTCTTTGATGCGGATAAGGTTATAAGCCCCCCGTAGATCAAACTTAGAGAACCATTGGGCCCCCTGAACATGATTGAAGAGATCAGGACTCAAAGGAAGGGGATACTGGTTCCTTACAGTGACCTTATTCAAGTTTCGGAAGTCAATGCACGGCCTAAGACCACCATCCTTCTTCCCTACGAAGAAGAAGCCAGCACCTACCGGAGAAGTAGAGGGGCGAATGTAACCCTTGGCCAGGCATTCCTGGTGTAAAGGATCTGCCAGGCACAGCTTCGGGGTTAACTCCCATAGGTAATCAGTCGGCACCTGAGTCTATGTCTCTGAGACTGACTCCAGCTTCCACCACTCAGGCTGGCAGGCTTAGGAGTGGGAGAGCCTATCGCAGCCTGGCCAGACTCAGCTAGCTCCCGCCCTCGGTCTATTTATACCTGCCTTTCCTGTTCCTCCTTTGCTTGTGATTCTTCTCGTGTGGTTTCCGGGCCTTGCTACAGCTTCTGACTATTTGATCCTACTCCATACTGACCCTGGCTTACTGACTACTCTCCTGCTCTGCGTTTGGTACCTCGTACACTCCTGGTTTGACTCGGCTCGTTCACCTCTCTTGTTGCTCACGGTGTTGCCGTGGGCAACTGCCCCATTTCCCTTAGCCTTGTGTACCCTTGTCTGTTTGTCTCGTGCACTTACTGAGCGTAGGGACCGCCGCCCAGTTGTAACCCGTCGCCTAGGGTGGGTCATTGCAAGTAGGCAGGGTCAGAGTGGCGGGTAGATTAGGGCTTACTTGTCCGTTTCCCTACCCCTATCATTACACCTGGATATACTCTCTCATGGCTTCACGTTCGGGACAAGAGAGATTAAATATCCTACCCTTAGGGAGCTTAGCTACTGGTACCAAATTGATTGCGCAATCAAATTCTCTATGAGGAGGTAACACTTCGGAGGCCTTTTTAGAAAAAACATCAGCGAAGTCCTGAATAAACTCAGGTAGAGTGTTCACCTCCTCAGGGAGAGAGATAAAATTAACAGAAAAACATGACGTCATGCATTCATTACCCCATTTGGTAAGATCCCCAGTATTCCAGTTAAACGTGGGATTATGCATCTGCAACCAGGGAAGGCCTAAAACCAAATCGGACGATAATCCCTGCATCACCAGTACAGAGCACTGCTCCAAATGCATGGAGCCAACAAGGAGTTCAAAAACAGGGGTATGCTGTGTAAAATAACCATTAGCAAGAGGAGTGGAGTCGATACCCACTTCCGGGACAGGTTTAGGCAAGTCAATCAATGGCATAGCTAGATACATAGCAAATTCCACAAACATAATATTAGCAGAAGACCCTGAATCCACGAAGGCACTGCCGGTGGCAGACCTACCCTCAAAAGAGACCTGAAAGGGAAGCAAGATCTTATTAGGTTTCATATATATGGGAAATACCTGTGCGCCCAAATGACCTCCCCGATTGTCACTTAGGCGCGGAAGTTCTTCCGGATGCTTATTCTTACGCCTAGGACAGTTGTTCACTTGATGCTTGTCATCCCCACAGTAGAAGCAGAGACCATTCTTCCTGCGGAACTCTCTACGTTGTTGGGGAGAGACGGAGGCCTCGAGTTGCATAGGTTCATCCGAGTTTTCCGTGGAAGAATGAAGCAACGGAACCTCGGGAGCCATCATGGGGGGGTCAGAGGGGAAGGCACAAAAATGTTCCAGTCGTCGTTCCCTGAGACGTCTTTCAAGACGTACCGCTAAAGCCATAACCTGATCTAGGGAGTCAGAAGAGGGATAGCTAACTAACAGGTCTTTCAGGGCGTTCGACAGACCCAATCAAAACTGGCACCTCAAGGCAGGGTCATTCCACCGAGAAGCTACACACCACTTCCTAAAGTCAGAACGGTACTCCTCAACGGGTCTCTTACCCTGACGTAAGGTCACCAGCTGACTCTCGGCAAAGGCACTCTTGTCAGTCTCGTCATATATGAGCCCGAGAGCGGAAAAAAAAAGGTCAACAGAGGAAAGTTCAGGGGCGTCAGGAGCCAAGGAGAAGGCCCATTCTTGGGGCCCGTCCTGGAGCCGGGACATAATTATACCCACTCGCTGGCTCTCAGAACCTGAGGAGTGGGGCTTTAAACGGAAATAGAGCCTACAACTCTCCCGAAAGGAGAAAAAAGTCTTCCGGTCCCCTGAGAACCGGTCAGGCAACTTGAGGTGGGGTTCAAGAGGTGAGGTGGGGGGCACTACCAGGGTAGCATCATGCTGTTTGCCCTTCTGAGCCAGGGCTTGGACCTGTAGGGAGAGGCCCTGCATTTGCTGAGCCAGGGTCACAAGGGGGTCCATAGTTGTGTCAAGGACCAGGGTAGAAAAGGTATATGGGCCTGTGATTATGTAATGACGGGGTAGGGAGACAGACAGGTGAGCTCTAATCTACCCGCCACTCAGTCCCTGCCTGCTTGCAACGGCCCATCCTAGGCGATGGCGTACAACTGGGCCACGGTCCCTACGCTCAATAAGTGCACGACAGACAAACAGACAAGGGTACACAGAAGCTAAGGGAAATGGGGCAGTTGCCCACGGCAACACAGTGAGCAACAAGAGTAGTGAACGAGCCGA
Source organism: Rhinoderma darwinii (assembly GCF_050947455.1). Taxonomy (NCBI): domain Eukaryota; kingdom Metazoa; phylum Chordata; class Amphibia; order Anura; family Rhinodermatidae; genus Rhinoderma; species Rhinoderma darwinii. Next base: position 83,221,257 of record NC_134691.1, read on the forward strand.
GTCAAACCAGGAGTGCACGAGGTACAAATCGCAGAGCAGGAGCGTAGTCAGTAAAGCCAGGGTCAAAAATTAAGCAAGGTCAATAATCATAGCAGGAGCAGCAGAGCCAGGAAACAGAAAAGAATCACAGGCAAAGGAGGAGCAGGAAATGCAGGTATAAATAGACAGAGGGCGGGAGCTAGCTACGTCTGGCCAGGCTGTGATAGGCTCTCCCACTCCTCAGCCTCCCAGCCTGACTGGTAGAAGATCGTGTCACTCTCCCAGACTTAGGAGCAGGTGCAGACTGATTACCCATGGGCGTCGACACAGAAGCTGTGTCTGGCAGATCCTTTAAAACGTGGAAATTTTTTCTCTTCTGCCGCTTGCGTACTTTAATTTGTACAAGTGCAAGCGGGACAAGAGTAAGAAAGAGGAGGAACGTTGGCGGTATAGGCTTATCCCGCAGACGTTCGTCAATTGGTTCAAGCTTTTTAACTTTTGGTTAGTGTGATCGGGGAAAAGGTGCCTAAAACTGCTCGGTGCTGTTCTGCTATTTGGATGCCATCGGTGAAGCTCATAGAGCATATGGTGGTCAGGCGTGGTTGCGTTACGACGAGCAATTTCGCCAGCGCAAGGCGGTTCGGCCAGCTATTAGGTGGGATCAAAAATATATTGTTTTGTGGTTAAGGTTTACGGCTCCAGTTAAGCAGTCCTTTCCCGGGAGTGTCGGGCAAGGGTGTCAGTCTAGCCAGGCCGAGCATGGCTCTGGGTCAAATCTTGGGTTTTGCTGGCAATTCAATGACGGCCAGTGTAAGTTCGGGGCTACCTGCAAATTTAAACACGTGTGTTCAGAATGCAACGGATCTTCCCACAGGGTTTCAAAATGTATGCGGAAGGGAAAGCGGTCGGGTACTCAATCCACCTCGACTGGTCAAAGGGGTGTTGCCGGTGAGGTTGGAAAAGATGGCCCCTTATCTAAATGAATACCCAGATAGGATTGCGGCCAAGTTACTTTATGACGTGGTTTGTTTTGGTTTTGTTATTCCCACTCCCCCCTAATGTGGTTCCCGTGTCATGGCGTAATCTTAAATCAGCTTATCAGCACTCCGAGGTCGTTTCGGTAAGGTTTCTTAAGGAGATTTCGTTAGGTCGGATGGCGGGCCCTTTCGTAGATCCGCCGGTAGAGAATTTAGTTGGGAATAGTGCCAAAGCGCGAGCCCCATAAATTTCGAATGATTTAACATCTGTCTTTTCCCAGGGGGTCGTCAGTTAACGACAGGATTGATCATGATTTATGCTCAGTAGTCTACACGTCCTTTGACAAAGCTGTGGTGTTAGTTCGGCAGGTGGGGGCCCCTGCATTGTTGGCAAAAACTGATATCGAGGCGGCTTTCCGATTGTTGCCAGTTCATCCCGAGAGTCAACGGTTGTTGGGATGTTTCTGGAATGGGGGTTTTACGTCGATCGGTACCTTCCTAAGGGGTGCTCCTTTTCTTCATACTTCAAGGCGTTTAGTTGCTTTGTGGGATGGGTAACAAAGGGCGTAGCCGGGGTTGATTCTTTAACCATTCCCTCGACGATTTTTTGTGTGTCGGTCCCAGCGGTTCTCCTATTTGCGGTAATTTGTTGTACTCATTACAAAAAGTTGCGAGGAAATTTGAGATTCCGCTAGCGCCAGAAAAAACTGAGTGCCCTGTCACCACTATCTGTTTTTTAGGAATCGAGATAGATTGAGTTGCTATGGAGTGTAGACTTCCCGAGGATAAGTTAAAAAGTTAAATTAGTTTCATCAGGAGGTGAGGCGGGCCTGCCATTTTAAAAAAATTACCTTGCGCGATCTTCAGTCCCTGCTTGGGAAGCTAAACTTTGCGTGGCGTATTATGCCCAGGGGAAGAATTTTTTGCAGACGTTTGGCAGCAGCGACAGCGGGCGTACGAGAACTGCATAATTTTGTGAGGATAGGGGTAGAACATCGGGTGGACTTCAAGGTATGGGACGATTTCCTCGGTCAATACAATGGTAGATCTCTCTGGATGTCTCCGGTGCAGGATACGTGCGAGCTAAACCTTTTTACTGACGCAGCAGGGTTGGGTGGTTTTGGAGCTTACTGTGGGGGCCAATGGTGTGCGGGGAGTTGGCCGTCAAGCTGGGTGGTCGCAGTGAGATAGTTTCCATCAATTGACACCGGGAGCGGATCTGATCGGTTTGACTTGTCCGGAGCATCTCTGGGATCTGGTTTTGGTGTCGCGGAATGTTTGATTCGAAGGTCGTTGGCGAGCGCGACGTGGAGCATTTATTCTGCTAGTTGGCGACAGTGGGAGGAGTGTGTAAGAGGTTTGTGTGACGTCAGCTCAGATCAAGACAGGTTCGTGTCATTATTGTATTGGTTGGGGGACGCTTATGAGGCGGGGTTTTCCATGGCTAAGGTTAACTCTTTCGTATCTGCTTTGGCTTTTGGTTATAAGTTGCAGGGTTTACGAGATGTGACTAAGGATTTTTTGGTAGGGCAAGTTTTGAAAGGTTTGCGTCGAGGCAGGGTGGATTCAGATCAGAGGCGGCAATGTCATTTACTCTCCTCTGTTCCTTATGCACATCTGTTGAGTCTGTCTGTAATTCGCCTTTTGAAGTCCAGCTGTTTCATTTAACTTTTTCTCTCGCGTTCTTTGGAGCACTTAGAATAGGTGAGTTAATTTCTCCTAGTTGATCGCGGGCAGGGGGACTGAGGCAGGAGGATGCATGCCTGTATGGGGACAGACTCTAATTGTTTTTGCTGCGGTCCAAGACGGACCAATTGGGCCGTGGGAAGCGCATAGTGTTGTTTGCTCTCCCGGGGTCGGCGGTGTGTCCTGTTGATTGCATGATTGCTTTTATGCCACGAGTAGGGGGACATGATTTGCCATTGCTCTGTCATGAAAATGGATCATTCTTGTCTAGGTACCAATTTTGCGCGGTATTTAAAAAATGCTTAGCTGAGGTCGGGGTCAGTTCCATCTCTTACGCTTCTCACTCATTTTGCGACTGAGGATGGGGGCCGGATGATGAGGGTGTGCGTCGCATTGGGCGTTGGGAGTCCAACAGGTTTCGCACTTATGTTCACCCTCATTTGTTATAAGTACTGTACTGTTAATTGTTTGGCGGTGGGTTGTGCGGTTGTGGTCGTGGTGGATCGGCTTACGTGTGTGCGTGCTTGTTTTCTTTTCATTTCAGATCGGCGCCCGTGCCTGGTATGGTTGTTAAGGCACTCATATGTGCATTGGGGGTCCTGAGGGCAGCAGCTACGAATTCCTCGTAATGACGCGGTCCTACATTGGCTGGGGTTCAGAGGTATGTTATGGAGCCGGGTATTGACCGAGTTTCAGACATACTCACAACTAGATCGGGTTCCAGAGGTCCTGATGTTATACGTGGACAAGAATGATTTGGGTGCGCGCCCTTTCGGGAGCTGTTACGGGATATTAAGCACTATCTTTTGTGCTTATGGGCTTCTTATCCGCGACTAGTTGTAGTCTGGTCTGACATAGTCCCTAGGAGGCATTGGCGGTTGGCAAGGTCCGTGGATAGGATTAACAAGGCCCATATTAAAGTGAACGGGGCGGTGTCCCGTTTTATAGCCAGGAATGGTGGCGTTTGTGTGTGTCACAGGGATTTGGAGTCGGGAGAAGGTAATTTTTGGAGGAGTGATGGAGTGCATCTTACCGAGGTTGGGATGGATTTGTGGAGCCTGGCCTTAGCAGAGGGGATTGAAAGGGCGGTGGTGGTTTGGAGGGACTCACAGGCTTAAGGTGGTCAAGGCCTGTTTCGCTGTGGCTGGGGGAGTCCTTGAGGTTGGTCAGTACGAAATGGTGGGGTCACATGGAATGAAACACCATCCCTGGAGGCTGGGCTGGATGCAGAAGCAGAGAGATCTGGGTAAGTATAATCTTTATTTTTTTTCTGAGCTGTGATTTTTGCAGGGGAATCACAGCGTTTCTGCAACAAAAATTTGTTATTTGTTGCAGGTTTTACCTCCCCATTGAATTCAATGGGAAAAACCCACAACAGAAAACCAGTGATTACGCAGCATAGATTGACATAATGTGGATTAAAAAAAATGCACCGCAGGTCAATTTATGAACGTTTATTTGGTTGATTTTTTACGCAGCATCTGGATGAGATTTGTTAAAATCTCATACACTTTGCTGCTACTGTATTTTGCGGCGGATTTTCCACAATGAAATACGTTGTGGAAAACTACATTATTTACACTATGTGTGAATCCTGCCTAAGGCTGTGTTCTCATGTCGTGGTCAATTTGCAGTTTTTGGTGCACGTTTGGAAAAATCATGGCCAAACGGCACAGTTTCGTACCAATTTTGGGAGAAGCACAGAAAAAAATACAAATTGACTACGACATGTGAACACAGCCTAAGGCTAGATGCACACGAGCGTGGGGAAAATCGGATGTGAAAAACGTGCCATTTTCATGGATCCCCAAAGAATTGAGCTTTTGGAGGGATCCGTGAAAACAGAAGATAATAGGACAAGTTCTATTTTGCAACGGACGCTTCACACAGTCTGTTGAAACAACGTTGGGCCATGTGAACGGCCCCATTGAAATACATGCGTCCGTGTGATGGCCGTTGTTTTTACGGCCATCGCACAGACGTATTCAACGCTCGTGTGAATAAGGCCTATGGGTCAGTTCATACATAGTTTTTTGGCACTGATTTTGACATGGTATCTGTGTCGGAATCTAAGCAAAAAAAACGGACGGCAGAAATCGCCCCTTATTGATGTCAATATGAGGCAGAGGGTTTTTTTTCCCAGGCTGCTTATGGAGCTTGCGAGAAAAAAAAAAGCAGCATGCCCTTTCTTGCCGCGGTTTCCGCCTCTGACTTCCCATTGAATCAGCGGCGTGTTCTTTTTTCACTGCTATTTTTGCCCGCGGGAGAAAAATGGTGTGGAAAAATACATGCAGGCAGTTCAAATAGTGGCCTGTAAAAAAACTCTGTGAACAGGGCCCCTATAGTACGTTCAGCCTCGCTATTTTTTTTATAAAGTAGTTGTCTAACATAGACACCCCCATTGCAGATTAACGCCATGTTCATATGTTCATATGACGTTTTCAAGGATATTTTGGATCTTAAAACACTCGCATTACTTTCCGAAATACACTTGAAATAGGCCTGCAAACAGCTTGTTATTGATTTCAATTGGAAATACACTGTGTAGTTCATATGCTGGTAAATAAAAAAAAAGCCTCCTAAAAATACGCTTAGTTAGAAAGAAATGACATGTCATTTCCGCAAGTATTTTACAAGCTGATTTTTTTCCTATTTCCCATTGACACGTCAAAAATGCTTTGAAAATACACCTCAAAGTACGCCTTAAAAATGCTTGCACATATCTTGAAATCAGCCTTGTATTTTCAGCCTGAACATATACTGTGTGAACATAGCCAAAAGTTAGTCCGGAAATCAGCTGGCCTTCACATGTCTGGTACCAGAAACCCCCTGCGATCAGCTGTTATCGCTAGGGAAAGCCCCAGCTAGCCACATATGTAATGCAGCATTAGATGCTGGCCATTCAAATGATTAGTATATAGGGCTATCTGGGCCATAGGGAGAGCAGCTCCCAAAGAGGTAGATCCCAAGCAGATAAAATACGCATAATTGAAAACCTCATTAAACAATCCCATTCATGTTTTTCCATGGCCCATATCTTTCAAAATGTTGTTACTGTGGCAATTCCACAGCAAAACATACAACCATTTATGTGTTGTCTATTTGCCATGGTATTTTCTGTGAGATAGTGGTGCCGCCCCACTGCTTCCCCACTATTGCGACAGGTGTAGGTATCCTACACCTGTTTCAGCGTACTTGCTCAGGACAGATTTTAAGGCTCTGGAAATTTTGGCATAAGAACCCTTTAGTAGTACAGCCTCAGGCTTTGGGCTGGTAACTATAAAGAGGACCTGTCACTAGCTCATATAAATTGAACTGGTTTACTGACCTGAATAGTGGTGTCTCCCTGATTCCAGTGCTGATTTAGTTTTTTTTTCCTGGACCCCCCGTTTCAGAGATATGGTCGACTTTTGAGTTGGCTCCCTATATGCTAATTATTTGTAGTTAGCCAACAGGTTGTGGACTACCCTCAAGATTCCTCACACTGATTGGTCGGCATCAGATGCTGGGAAGCTAGCTCCAACCTGTTGGCTAATTATAAGAAAATTTGCATATAGGGAGCCAATCGAAAAGTGGGTCATATCTCTGAAACGGAGGTCCAGGAAAAAAAGTAAAACAGAGCTGAAATCAGGGAGACAGCGCTATTCAGGTCAGTTAACCAATTCAACTTATATGACTTAGTGACAGGTCCTCTATAAGTAAATATACACCATACGGACAAAAGTATTAGAACACCTACACATTTCACCTACAGGATCATTTATGACATACCATTCTAAAACCATAGGAATTAATATGGAGTTGGTCCCCTCTTTGCAGCTAAAATAGCTTCCACTCTTCTGGGAAGGCTTTCTACAAGATTTTGGAATGTGTCTGTGGGAATATTTTCCCATTCATTCAGAAGAGCATTTGTGAGGTCAAACACTGATCTTTGATGAGAGGGACTGGCTTGCAATCTCAAAGGTGTTCAGTGGGGTTTAGGTTAAAGCTCTGTGCGGGCTAGTCAAGTTCTTCCACACCAAACTCACCCAACCATGTCTTTATGGACCTTGCAAGAAACAAGAAATTTAATGAACTGACTTGTTGCATTGGTGACATCCTATTACAGGACCACACTGGAATTCAGTGATCTCTTTAGAACGACCCATTCTTTCACAAATGTTTGTAAAGGCGACTGCATGGCTAGTGCTGGATTTTATACACCTGTGGCATTGGGACTGAATGAATCACCTGTTTCAAGCTGTTACATTGCAGCAAGTTCCAGAAACAAGGAAAAAGCACCGTTGCTGAGAAGTGTAGGACATCCACCCCTGTCTACACAGCTCCGTGTATGCCTTATTGTCCAAGCACATTAGCTCAAATGTGAAATTTTATAAAAGATGTAGATAAACCCAAATGCAGACATTGCTATTGTACGGCTTAGACCAAAATCGGAGTAATTGCATTATTGTTCAACTTGACTAAATAAAACAGTATTTCGTTTTTAATGATTTCATGACCTAGAAACAGTGGGGACACATTTGGTCTTGTTAGAATGCCCAATATCATCTCCAACATATCTAAATCATGTATGTTTTGTGCATATCCTAAGGGCAACAAGAAGTAACCTTTAATTCTCTTCCTCTTCTGTATTTTTCCTATGCTTACCATTATTTTCTCTCCTAAACCTGACCACCACACAAAGTTTGATCCAGTTCTCGAAAAGAGAGTGACAATATCATTGTTGAATTTGACGTGTGGCAACTTTGGAAAAAATCCTGTCATTCCTCATCGGCAGCAAAATCACTTCTGGCATATTTGCGGTCTGTGGCTGTGGACAGATTAAGGCAAAGTACAGGCGATTACTTGTCAGGAGATTGCCTGCTTCCCCATGCTCCATAGAGATTCTGCTAGCAAATAACTATAATGTTGCAATGTGATTGAACCACTTTGGTGAATTCATGAACAGAAAGATACCACAGATGAACCTGCTCTTAGGCCTCATTTACACGAGCGTAATATACGCGCGTGCGACGCGCGTGCTTTTCACGCGTGTCGTACGCACCTATATTACTCTATGGGGCAGTTTAGACGATGCGTGAATTTTGCGCAGCGTGAGTGCGTTGCGTAAAACTCACGACATGTTCTATAATCGTGCGTTTTTCACGCAACACGCACCCATTGAAGTCAATGGGTGCGTGAAAACAACGCATGCCACACGGACGCTACTGCGTTGCATGCGCGAAAATCACGCAAGAGCTGTCAAAAGGATGAATGTAAACAGAAAAGCACCACGTGCTTTTCTGTTTACAAACATCCAAACGGAGTGTCAAATTAGAGATGAGCGCACCGAACTTCACCGGGTTCGGCCGAACTCGTTTTGACCGAACCCGGCAAAAAATGTTCGGGTACGCGACGTCAGGAGACAGTCACTGCCCACGGTGCTGAAAGACTTAAACTGTTTCAGCACCATGGCCAGTGACTTTCGATCGCCATATACATATACGTGTAAAAAAAAACAGAAGTTCGGACTTACCGATAAGTCCCGGCTCCTTCCTCCAGTCCGACCTCCCGGGATGACAATTCAGGCCAAGTGACAGCTGCAGCCAATCACAGGCCAAGCACAGGCTGCAGCCAATCACAGGCTGCAGCGGTCTCATGGACTGCCGCGTCATCCTGGGAGGTGGGGCCGGATGACAAGAGAGGGACGCGTCACCAAGGCAACGGCCGGGAGACCGGACTGGAGGAAGCAGGCAGTTCATGGTAAGTTTGAACGTCTTTTTTTATTCACAGGTTGGTGTATATTGTGATCGGCATTCACTGTCGAGGATGCTGAAAGAGTTACTACCGATCAGTTAGCTCTTTCAGCACCTTGGACAGTGACGGGCGTCGACTAGCCTCATCTCTATGATGGCGGCTGCGCGAAAATCACGCAGCCGCGCATCATACACGGATGACACACGGAGCTGTCAAATGCCTTTTGCGCGCGCAAAACGCAGCGTTTTTTGCGCGCGCAAAACGCACACGCTCGTGTAAATCAGGCCTTAAGGTGATCGGAAATCTTGGTGATCGGATATCTCGGGGATCGGTGATCGGATATAGAAAGGATTCTCCCTCTCATTTTGGTTATCAGTAACTGGATTGTTCGAAAATGATGGTTGCTAGAGAGATACCTAAGAAATAATATAGACCCAAGTATCTCTCAGAGGGGTATTAATACCTGCAAACCTGGCACATTTGGGTGATCAAGACTTATTCAGTGGTGGCCTTATCCAGCATTTGTTGATGTCAGTGTTGTTTGAGTTATCTGGGTTTAAAATTCATTGCAAGGCACGAGAACCCACCTGATGGACAGTTGCCTTCATCTATGTCTTGTTTAATATAAATTATGTTTTGTAATATAGGCTATTGTCTCCATTGTTATAATGACGGGGAGTACATAGGGAACAACAATCATGGACAGCTACTGTTTCTATGTGTTCTTAGCTATGATAAACATCTTACTTGTTATGCCAGAACACTATAAAACACTGCCCACCATTCCTGCCACCAGTGCCAATTATACTGGAGTGTGTTGTGGTCTCCTCTGGGTCTTGCCTGTTGTGTATTATATGTGGAACTGTGTGCAGGAACGTCTGCAGAATACCACATAACCCTAGAAATAGTCAGTAGTTCATGGGTGATGTAGCATATGAAGGAAGTTAATCTCTCCTCTGGTATCAGACTCCTCTTTACCATTCTACTTTTATCAATATAGTATGGGCTGAAAGGAGGAGACCTATAAAAAAACAGTTGAGTGAAGATTTTTTAAATTACTTAGCACATTTAATCTAGAATTCTATATTGCTTTAGTACATTCATATTAATGACATTACTGGAATAGCTTTTTGAATATTAGGTAAATGCTTTATGTGTAATCATAAAAACCATTGCAAGAGGGCCTTAATTATTTTTACCCCACCCAGTTTAACTACTACAGCGTCACAGTGTCACAGTGCATGTAAACATTTGCAAACAGTAATAACACTACCAGTCTGCTTTATAAAAGACAGTGAAAAAAATCCTCAGTTTATATGAATACCTATAGCAGACTATATTGCTAGACACATTATTGGCATGGACTTTTACATTGGGTGGTGGTGAAGGTGCTGTACCTGCTGTGAATTGTTAGGGAGTTTTCCTCTTATGACTATACTAGGACACTAAAGAACAATCAAGGACTTTAATGTAAAGAAGGACACCTTTACATATTCATTGTTACACCTGTCCTATAACAGAAATGACTCAGTTGTGTTCATGCACAAATCTGTACAAGTGTACAATTATTTTAGGGATGATTTGCTGAACGGAAAGTGAGAGTTTTATATTTGGCATTCCTGGTCTTGACATCAGGTCAGTTATCAACTGTTTTTAAAACCATTACAATGCCATTCATTCCGGAAGATCTGCTTAGACTGAGTTGGCAAAGCTGAGACAGCAGCAGCTGCTGGAACACAAGCCCTAAGCTAAAGACTAAATCTCATGCAAAGATACAGGCACATTCCAAGACACAGAAAATTCCGGAGAATGCAACCTTGTGATATGTCAGGGATGATGGGTTAGCAGGTGGAATGCCAAGTTTAAGCAAGGAAAAAGACAGATGGACCAAAAGGGGCATAGAAAAATATCCTGTGGTTAACGAAAGCAGACAGTCAGCCCTGTCATCACATAACATGGCTTTTCCCACAAAATGTATCCATGCTATAAAAATCCCACTACAATCAATAGATGTTCAGAAATATAAAACAGTGATGACAGAAAAAAAATAAAGTGCTGCAATTCGTTTTCCTCCCACCCCCCCCCCCCCTATTTACATACAGTAGTATTCTATTATTGTCATTATTAGTAGTAGTGGTAGTAGTGGTGGTGGTGGTGATAGTAAGGCTGGGTTCACACGTGGCGGAATTTCACTTAAATTCCGCTGCGGACACTCCGCAGCGTTAATCCGCAGCGGAGCCGTTTCTCCATTGACTTCCACTTTAATTTAGCAGTGTTCGTTTAGACGATGCGTAAAATTCCGCGGCGGAGCATAGGCTGCGGAGCGGAATTTGGTGTCCGCAGCATGCTCTGTCTGTTGCGGAGCAGTGGCGGACTGGTTGCGGACTCATGGCGGAATTTCTCCATTGACTTCAATGGAGATTCTAATTTCCGCAATGAAGTCCGCAGCTGTCATGCACATGTTATGTGTGCTGCGGATGCGTTTTGCTTTTTTAACTTGACATTTCTTCATTCTGGCTGGACCTATGTATTTCTAGGTCTACAGCCAGACTGAGGAAGTCAATGGGGCTCCCGTAATGACGGGAGCGTTGCTAGGAGACGTCAGTAAATAGTCACTGTCCAGGGTGCTGAAAGAGTTAAGCGATCGGCAGTAACTGTTTCTGCACCCGGGACAGTGACTACCGATCCCAATATACAGCTACCTGTAAAAAAAATTGAAGTTCATACTTACCGAGAACTCCCTGCTTCTGTCTCCAGTCCGGCCTCCCAGGATGACGTTTCAGTCTAAGTGACGGCTGCAGCCAATCACAGGCCAATAACAGGCTGCAGCGGTCACATGGACTGCCGCGTCATCCTGGGAGGTCGGGCTGGATGCCGAAGGAGGGACGCGTCACCAAGACAACGGTCGGTAAGTATGAATTTCTTTGACTTTCACAAGGGAAAGTGCTGTCCCTTCTCTCTATCCTGCACTGATAGGGAGAAGGGGAGTACTTTTACCGCAGTCCGCAGCAGCTAGTCCGCATCAATTTACTGCACATTTTGGGCAGATCCGCAGCAGAATCTGCAACGCAGATTCTGTGCGGCATTGATGCGGACAGTTGCGGAGGAAATCCGCCACGTGTGGCCATGCCCTAATAGTAGTCCTTTATTTTGGATAGTATTTCCTTTGTGAAGGTCACTGTAATTTCATAAAACGGTTGGGGACCGGATGCTGAGAAAATTGTTAAAGAAAATAATCTCGCTACTGAGCGCTGTTCCCCTTTAGCTCCCATTGGCATTTGTTGGCTCTCCTCTATGTGGGGTCTAAAGTCCATACACAGCTTTCCAAGGACAGAAGACAAATCCAGCATCCTTTGTTCTAGCTATCAGTGGGGTTCTTGGCTACCAGACCAAGGGTAAACAAAGGATTTTTAAAGGGAGGTTTCAAAATTTGTAATTACTTATGGCAAGGAGGGCACAATCCTCTCCCATTATACTCACTTTGCATACTTTATGCATGTATAACATCATGCATTTTACATGGTGTGGTTTAGAGGTTAGTCATTTTATTCTTGGTAATATACTTAGTGGTCTAGAGTAGTTTAAGGGTTAATTCTTAATTTGTCTGGTGTTCTCCGATGGTGATATAGTCAATGCTGATATCCATGGTGCTTTAGGGTGGTTAGGCAATAATACTTAATATCCCTGGAGGTCTAGAGTGAATTAGAGGTTAACACTTAATATTCCTTGTGGTTATGTTTTTTGGTGCTTTTTTTGATTCGGAAACCGCGCCAAAAACGACCAAAATAATTTCCCATTGATTTCAATGGGAGGTGGAGGCGTTTTTTTTTCCTGTGAGCGGAAAAAACGCTAGCGGGAATAAAAAGTGACATGCTATTTCTTCCCGCGGTTCCATCTCTGACCTCCCATTGAAATCAATGGGAGACAGAGAAAGCGTTTTTCGCTGCGTTTTATGCCCACAACGCTCATAGGCCGCACGCGAAAAAAATGCGGAAAAAATTTTGAGGCAGATTTTTCTGCCTGCAAAAAACTCAGTGTGAACATACCCTTAGGGTGCTTAATAATATTATCTGTGTTTTAGGTTAGGGATAAAGTGTACAAATAATTTTTATTATATGAAATCAAATTAGGTCAAAAATTCTGTGCTGTAATGAGCTGCCCCTAGTGGTGGTTAGAAGAGAAAAAGCCCCACCCAGTGCGCGCCTGTGGGCCCTCAACAATGAGAACTGTTGACACGTCACTATGACATGACAGAACTTTTATGAAATGATAGTGAGCCTTCAATTTTACTTAAATCTTTAAATGAACACTAACTTTTAAAACAACTTATGCTAATCTAATAGTGTGCATCTTCACAGCCTGCCTATAGAAGTCTATGGAGAGGGGAGGGAGAAGCAAGAGAACAGAGGAGAACCAGGCTGCTGGTAATATTTATATGTCACCCCAGTGCTGGATTCTCAGCTACATTGCTAATCTCATCCATGCTGCTACAGCTTCTATATATATATATATATATATATATATATATATATATATATATATATATATATGTGTGTGACAGAGGAAGGAGAGCAGGATTATCCTCTTCTATTTGTACAGTGAATAAAAGATATGATAGCAGTTAGGCTTCGCCCACGAGATCTGAGAAAACTGATAATTAGAAATAGAGCAGAGGGAAAAACTGTTAAAAAAAAATGCAGAATGCAAGTCATATAATGGCCAGAAATAGTGTTATTCTTCATGTACACACGTATGACAACTTATTCTGAAAAGTCACCTGAAAGGTTAGGCACGCTTTAAGATGTTTGAAATTCACAATCGTGCCTCACCTTTCTCTCTTACACAGCTGCTGTCAGTCTATGTACAGGGGGGGGGGGGGGGGGCAGGAGGAGGTAGTGGGGAGTGCTCCCCTTACAGTGGACTCATAACTATGAATTTGCAGTATTTTGCTTTAGGTTCTATTAACCAAACCACTCAATGTTGTTTTGGCCATTTAACACAATAGTACACTGGACCTGCCACTTTAATTTGCTGCGCTTTAAAACGGCAGCATATTATTATGACAGATCCACTTTATTCATTGAAGTTTCTCAATACTTTCATGACATGTTTTATGCCTTAGACCATTTTGGGGCTTCCTTTTAAAATGTTTTACCTTCCCAACATCCTCTTGTAGCGGAGGTCTTACTTCACAGATATGCTATAACGGTTGGACGAAAGATATTTCAGCTAATAAATAAGAATCATGACTCCTTCATTAAAGTTAATGTTTTGCTTTGCCAAACTTATGTGTCTATTCTTTGGAGGGCGGGGGGGGGGGGGGGGGGGGGGGTAGTGAATGGTTGCTAGATATTTCTTGCAACTTAGTGATCATCTGGAGGTAAACGATAGACCCAGACAGACGTATTAAACCTATTCAAACTATTGCTCCTCTGATATCAGGCTTTGGAGGTATGCCAGGCATCCCAATATACATTATATTAGTGGCAGATCAGAGATGAAGATCAAGTGTCTATGGACAGCCGAAAGCTGGGCATACACTTAAGATAACTTATTCCTCCTGAGACCCGATTCCAGCATAAACATGTACACTTGGCTCGGGTGAGTGTGCATGTTTATTTCAATGAAGAAAGAAGAATAGGCGCCTGCCAGACACTTTTGGCAGCTGCTTATCTCTTCTGGGAACAAAGGATCAGGGATGTTGGATTTCATCTACTGTTGAGGGAGCGTCGGGAGCACCCATATATATTAGATAGGTGATCCTGCCTCAATCAGCTGGTTCGGTCAACATTTATCTAAAGGAAGTAGAGACCTCTCTGCAGAATTGAAAAAATTCACTCCCTTTTCATAGTCTCATAGCATCTACTGTATAAATGACAGGATGCTTCTGAACATTGTGAACAAGTGCAAGCACACAGAAGCTGCAGTTCAGATCACGTCAAATCCACACATTACAGGAGGCACAAAGCCAAAACCGCCTGCCCTAAAAAAAAAACGCAGCCGCATTTGATGCATTAATATGTCCTTTGTCTGAGAAACACGTGAACTGTGATGGATTTGTTTTCCTGTAGTGTCTGAACCGGCAATATACTTTCCATCTTCAGTCTTTTCAAAGCTTTCATAAGAGCAACATTTATTGAACCAGCTAAAGGTAATGTTGTAAATTAGTCTCTTCAGAATCCCTTAGGACCTGCTGATGTCATACCCATATTGATACTGATGAGGTCATAATGCTTCATGAGCCTCTACTGTGTAAAGAATCTGGTTTACATTGAACATTGTGCTGTTAATGTCTGTGGTTTTTATCTAGCACTGATGGCTGCTGATGACTCCATATATATCAACATCTGCCCCAGGTATTAAAGATTTAGGTATAGAAGTCCTAATCTACATTGCTATCACTGCATTACGATGGATATGAAGGTCTGAAAAATGTAGTTTTTTTGACATTGCTGAATTTTTTGCATCCTCTGGATCTTTTCAAGTGAGTGCTGTAGGCATCCAAAACCACATCGAGTCTACATTCCTGTCGTTATTCATTGCATTATGCAATTGTACTCTTAAAGCTGACCTAAACTTTCAGATGACTTGTCATGTGTTTACATGCAGTATAGAACTATATCTGGCCATTATATAACGTGTACGGTATATGGCAATTTTTTTTTTAGCAGTTTTCCCCTCTGCAGGCTCTTTCTCTAATTCTCAATTTTCTCTGAGCTAGTGGGTGAAAGATCACAGCTATCATGTCTTCTATGTACTGAACATATAGAAGAGGAGTAACCTGCTCTCCTAACTCAATCTATCACACATGTAAGAGCTGCAGAAGCATGGAAGAGATTATACAGCAGTACTGATCAGTGTATCTGAGAATCCAGCACTGGGGTGAGATAAAACACATACTATGACGCTGCAGCAGAGTCTGTGTCACTCTACCTTTCATTGTGCTTCTCCCTCCTCCCTTCACCCATCTCCATAGACTTCTATGGGCAGCTGTAACCTGATAATTCATTGAGCAGATGTCTTTTTTGTCTAAGGAAAGATGGAGAAAGCAGCAAATTTAGATTAAATGGACAATTGGGAGGGGGAGGAGCCTAATAAGTGGAGTATTTTTCTAATAAGATATATTACAAATTTTCTTATCACTTATACTATTGATTTATGTAAAGTTTGTTCAAAGTGCAATGCCTATTTAAAAAGGATGCATAGTTATTTCTTTGAGGTCTTGCAGAGCTATGTCACACAACCCCTTTAAAGCGTACCTCTGGTTATAAATAACTCTGCATAAATCAATAGTACAAGCGAATGTAAGAGAACAAGTGCCTCTTTCTCCAGTCTATGGATAGGAGAGGGAGGAGCAGGAGGATGGACCGGGAGCAGAGAGAAAGCGAGAAAGACATAGATGTGCTGCAGTTTTTTGTAAGAGTAATATCTA
Organism: Rhinoderma darwinii; assembly: GCF_050947455.1. Lineage (NCBI taxonomy): Eukaryota > Metazoa > Chordata > Amphibia > Anura > Rhinodermatidae > Rhinoderma > Rhinoderma darwinii. The sequence goes on from NC_134691.1 coordinate 83,237,067, forward strand.
ACCCAGTGCTGGATTTACAGCTATACTGCTCATTACTGCTGTTTAATGGATCTTCTCTATATGCTGTGTATAGGAGACTGTTAGCAAGTCTCATGCTTCTGCTTCCTGCTCTGCCTCCACTTTCCATTAACTTTTATTGGCAGCTGTAACCTGATCTCTCAGGAGCTTAGATACCGTATTGTAGCGCCGACGGCCTGCGGGTCTCACTCACCCTAGCACCCGCCAGCTTACTTGGCCTCATCCCCGGTGTCTCTCTGCACAGGGATGCCAGGGCCCTCTGCTCTCTCCTCCTCCCCCGGCCTATGCCCGCAGGGTGCGTGCGCTTGTCTGATTTCTTAAAGGTCAAGCACGCGCACCAGGAATATTGCCCCCAGTCTGCCCCAGCACACCCTGGACTATTTAAGGAACTCTGCCCACTTCCTCGTGGGCAATGTTAGTTCTAACCCAGACTTAGTCTGCGAAGGTTCCATATCCAGTTCCCTGAAATCCGTGTCTGTGACTATCCAGTATCCGTGTACAGTTCAGTATCTGTGTCCAGTGTCCATGACGAGTCCAGTGTCCGAGTCCATTGTCCGTGACATGTTTCAGTGTTCGTGACGAGTTCAGTATCCGTGTTCAGTGTCTTTGATGAGTCCAGTGTCCATGACGAGTCCAGTGTCCGTGTCCAGTTCTGCTTCCGATATTCCAGCATAAGCCAGCTTCCGCTAATTCAACACAAGACTGCTTCAGGCTATCCAGCATAAGCCTACCTCCAGTAATCCGGCACCAGCCTGCCATCAAGGTACATACCATTGACCAGTGATTGTCCTATACTATCTGGCTAGCACCTACTCCATTACGACAAAGTAGCCCAGTGGGTCCATTTTCCAAGTGGACGTAACACGTAACATATACTCTCTGCCTCACTGAATACGGCTTCTTTGAATGAATTCAAAATGAGTGAACAATTAAGAAACTGGGGAGTGGGTAGAGGAAAACAGCATGATAAATTGAGAAAAGGGCATTTTTCTCTAATAAAATGTATTCTAAAGTTTCTTATCTTTGATTGTACTGTTTATTTATGGAAAGATGTTTAACCCCTTCCCGCAAAATGACGGGTCTGGTTCGTCGGAATTGCAAGTAATTTAGCGCAATCCGACGTACCAGACCCGTCATGTAGATGAGGCGGGCACAGGAGCTGTGCTCGCTTTATCTTCAGCGGGTGTCAGCTGTAATATACAGCTGACATCCCGCTGCAACGGCGGCAATTGCAGTTACAGCCGAGTGCCACCATTTAACCCCTTCAATGCAGCGGTCAATGCCGTCCGCCAGATTGAAGTGGTTGACAGAGGGAGGGGGCTCCCTCTACGACACCGCCGCCCCGCAAGCGAGCGCCAGTGCCGATGGTTGCTGTAGCAACGAGGAAGCCTAGCAATGGCTTCCTGGTCGGCCACCTACGGAAGCCTATTAGGTCCTGCCCAAGGCAGGACCTAATAGGCTAACTGTCAGATGAAGAATGACTGTTACAATACACTGCACTACATAAGTAGTACAGTGTATTGTACTGGGGATCAGAAGATCAGATCTTCATGTCCCCAAGTAAGTGTAAAAAAAAAAAATTTTAAGAAAAATAAATAAAAGTTTTAAGTCATAAAAACAATAATCGCCCTGTTTCCCTGATCAAGTACTTTATAAATAGAAAAAAATAAAAAACTATACATAACAGATATCGCCGAATTCGGAAGGGCCTGAACTATAAAAATATCACATTATTTTTACCGCACGGTAGACACTGTAAAAATTTTTTAGAACAAACAATGACATAATTTACTTTTTTGGTCACCTTGTCTCGGAATGTTTTTTTTATAAAAAGTGATCAAAAAGTCACAAGTACCCCAAAATGGTACCCACAAAAACTACAGTTCGTCCTGCAAAAAAAAGCCCTCCCACAGCGATATCAACTGAACAATAAAAAAGTTATGACTGTCAGAAAATGGCGACACTAAAACATGATTTTTTTTTTTAAATAATATTTTTTATTGTGGGAAAGTAGTAAATCGTAAAAAATCAATATAAATTTGGTGTCGCTGTAATCGTATTGACCCCCAGAATAAAGTTTACATGTTCACAGAAAAAGGCCATACTTGCAAATGGACACAGCCAAGTCAGGAACGCTGATGAAGGAGTGAGCAGGTGCTTTAAATAATAATAGCCACTCCCACTGGTCTTGAGGGGAGTGGTGTTTGTGGTGCATGGGATGTGTAGTAAGAAATAATAAATGAATAGTGTGTGTGCAAGTGTAATACTAGAAGTGAAATATATAGTAATGAGTAGAGATGAGCGAACTTATCAAAAGTTCGGTTCGGCTAGTTCGCCGAATTTCACAAAAAAGTTCGGTTAAAGAGTTAATGGGCTGCACTAACTCTTTCAGCAACCTTCACAGTACATGCTCGGCGCGCGGAAAATACAATTTAAATGTAATAAAAAAATAAAAATTATACGTTCGTACTTACTTTCCTCCTGTCCGGCCTCCAGCGATGACGTTTCATCCCTTTCGCCGCTGCAGCCAATCACAGGCTGTAGTGGCGGTCACGCACGTCAGGATGACGCTTCATCCCACGTGACCGCCTCTGCAGCCAATCACAGGCTGCAGCGGCGACATGGATGAAACGTCATCGCTGGAGGCCGGACAGGAGGAAAGTAAGTATGAACGTATTATTATTTTTTTTGGGCATGTATGTATGTTGGCATGTATTTATGTATGTATGTTTGTATGTATGTATGTATGTATGTTGGCATGTATGTATGTTGTCATGTATGTATGTATGTATATCTGTGCATGTATGTTGGCATGTATGTATATATGTGCATGTTTGTATGTATATTTGCATGTATATATTTGCATGTATGTATGTATGTTTGCATGTATATATTTGCATGTATGTATGTATGTTTGCATGTGTGTATGTTTGCATGTATGTATTTTTGCATGTATGTTGTCATGTATGTATGTATGTATGTTGTCATGTATGTATGTATGTATGTATGTATGTATGTGCATGTGTGTATGTATATTTGTATGTATGTATGTTTGCATGAATGTATGTATGTTTGCATGTATGTGTGTTTGCATGAATGTATGTTTGCATGTATGTATGTATGCATGTTTGTATGTATATTTGCATGTGTGTATATATATATATGTATGTATGTTGTCATGTATGTATGTATGTATGTATGTATGTTGTCATGTATGTATATATGTGCATGTATGTTGGCATGTATGTATATATGTGCATGTGTGTGTGTGTATGTATGTATATTTGCATGTATATATTTGCATGTATGTATGTTGTCATGTATGTATGTATGTATATATGTGCATGTATGTTTGCATGTATGTTGGCATGTATGTATACATGTGCATGTTTGTATGTATATTTGCATGTATATATGTTTGCATGTGTGTATGTATGTTTGCATGTATGTATGTTTGCATGTATGTATGTTGTCATGTATGTTTGTATGTATGTTGTCATGTATGTATGTATTATTACTGCCCCCTATATTTCACTTATAGTATTACACTTGCACACACACTATTCATTTATTATTTCTTACTACACATCCCATGCACCACACACCACTCCCCTCAAGACTAGTGGGAGTGGCTATTATTATTTAAAGCACCTGCTCGCCCTTTCATCAGCATTTCTGGCCTGGCTGTGTCCATTTGCAAGTATGGCCTTTGTCGGTGGTTTTGTATATGTCCCTGTGTTTTTATCGGTTCTGTTTGTGCATCAGGAACGTTCTGTTCCAGTTTAGGAGTTAGGGACTCGCAAGTCTGGGGATCCTTGTCGTGGATTGCGAGCTTGCGTCCTTTTGGCCAAAATGATTACCAATACCCCAGGTATTTTTCATTATTATGTATATTCGCTTCTCTTGGACACAGCCGGGTCTTTGATGCTGGGAGAGCATGGTGTGTTGTTGTTTGGCATAGCAAGCAGGGTAGCCCGCTCTATGAATTATCAAGGCGTCACAAATAGGCTTCTACCTGGCTATACACGTTGTGCCTCATGACGTACACACTATCCCTCCATGTTTCACTCACTTGCACCCCATTATCCATTTATTTCTATTGAGGCACTTCATTTATTACTGCCCCCTATATTTCACTTATAGTATTACACTTGCACACACACTATTCATTTATTATTTCTTACTACACATCCCATGCACCACACACCACTCCCCTCAAGACTAGTGGGAGTGGCTATTATTATTTAAAGCACCTGCTCGCCCTTTCATCAGCATTTCTGGCCTGGCTGTGTCCATTTGCAAGTATGGCCTTTGTCGGTGGTTTTGTATATGTCCCTGTGTTTTTATCGGTTCTGTTTGTGCATCAGGAACGTTCTGTTCCAGTTTAGGAGTTAGGGACTCGCAAGTCTGGGGATCCTTGTCGTGGATTGCGAGCTTGCGTCCTTTTGGCCAAAATGATTACCAATACCCCAGGTATTTTTCATTATTATGTATATTCGCTTCTCTTGGACACAGCCGGGTCTTTGATGCTGGGAGAGCATGGTGTGTTGTTGTTTGGCATAGCAAGCAGGGTAGCCCGCTCTATGAATTATCAAGGCGTCACAAATAGGCTTCTACCTGGCTATACACGTTGTGCCTCATGACGTACACACTATCCCTCCATGTTTCACTCACTTGCACCCCATTATCCATTTATTTCTATTGAGGCACTTCATTTATTACTGCCCCCTATATTTCACTTATAGTATTACACTTGCACACACACTATTCATTTATTATTTCTTACTACACATCCCATGCACCACACACCACTCCCCTCAAGACTAGTGGGAGTGGCTATTATTATTTAAAGCACCTGCTCGCCCTTTCATCAGCATTTCTGGCCTGGCTGTGTCCATTTGCAAGTATGGCCTTTGTCGGTGGTTTTGTATATGTCCCTGTGTTTTTATCGGTTCTGTTTGTGCATCAGGAACGTTCTGTTCCAGTTTAGGAGTTAGGGACTCGCAAGTCTGGGGATCCTTGTCGTGGATTGCGAGCTTGCGTCCTTTTGGCCAAAATGATTACCAATACCCCAGGTATTTTTCATTATTATGTATATTCGCTTCTCTTGGACACAGCCGGGTCTTTGATGCTGGGAGAGCATGGTGTGTTGTTGTTTGGCATAGCAAGCAGGGTAGCCCGCTCTATGAATTATCAAGGTGTCACAAATAGGCTTCTACCTGGCTATACACGTTGTGCCTCATGACGTACACACTATCCCTCCATGTTTCACTCACTTGCACCCCATTATCCATTTATTTCTATTGAGGCACTTCATTTATTACTGCCCCCTATATTTCACTTATAGTATTACACTTGCACACACACTATTCATTTATTATTTCTTACTACACATCCCATGCACCACACACCACTCCCCTCAAGACTAGTGGGAGTGGCTATTATTATTTAAAGCACCTGCTCGCCCTTTCATCAGCATTTCTGGCCTGGCTGTGTCCATTTGCAAGTATGGCCTTTGTCGGTGGTTTTGTATATGTCCCTGTGTTTTTATCGGTTCTATGTATGTATGTATGTTTGCATGTTTTTATTTTTGCATGTATGTTTGCATGTATGTTTATATATATGTGCATGTATGTAATTATGTTTGCATGTATTTATGTTTGCATGTATATTTGTGCATGCTTGTATATATGTATGTATGTATCTTTGCATGTTTGTTTGTATGTATGTATGTTTTCATGTGTGTGTGTATGCATGTATGTATGATAGTTTGCATGTATATATGTATGTATGGCCATGTATGATACTGTCTGCTGGCGCCCTGTATCTAAGTCAACTTCACGGCAGGCTTCTATACATGGTATAACAGTCAGTATCACACATTAAACTGAATCTAAGCCTACGACATGTTTTATTTCATTTTTTTTTTTTTTACAGGTTTGGTGTTTGGACTACGTCGGTTTCGAGGACTACTTAGATGACGTTTTTTTTTCTACAATAAAATGGTTAATGAGGGTTGTGTTGGGGGTGCTTTATTTCAATAAAATATTTTATCTATATCTTTGTCTTTTTCTTTTCAAATTTTATTACTACCACTTTAGTAATGGCCGCTGTCTGAGTGACAACATCCATTACTAAGGCGAGGCTTAGTGTTAGCCGGTGCAGAGGCTAACACTAACCACCATTATTACCCCGGTACCCACCACCACCAGGGGTGCCGGGAAGAGCCAGGTACGATCCAGTACCCGACCATCTGTTGTGATGGTCGGGCTCTGGGGCGGCCGCAGGCTGGTATTACGAGTAGAGATGAGCGAACTTATCAAAAGTTCGGTTCGGCTAGTTCGCCGAATTTCACAAAAAAGTTCGGTTCGGACCGAACTAGTTCTGACCGAACCTGTCACTTACGTGCGCCGAGCATGCTACTGTCCGGGGTGCTGATAGAGTTAATGGGCTGCACTAACTCTTTCAGCAACCTTCACAGTACATGCTCGGCGCGCGGAAAATACTATTTTAAATGTAATAAAAAAATAAAAATTATACGTTCGTACTTACTTTCCTCCTGTCCGGCCTCCAGCGATGACGTTTCATCCCTTTCGCCGCTGCAGCCAATCACAGGCTGTAGTGGCGGTCACGCACGTCAGGATGACGCTTCATCCCACGTGACCGCCTCTGCAGCCAATCACAGGCTGCAGCGGCGACATGGATGAAACGTCATCGCTGGAGGCCGGACAGGAGGAAAGTAAGTATGAACGTATTATTATTATTTTTTGGCATGTATGTATGTATGTATGTATGTATGTATGTATGTATGTTGGCATGTATGTATGTTGTCATGTATGTATGTATGTATATCTGTGCATGTATGTTGGCATGTATGTATATATGTGCATGTTTGTATGTATATTTGCATGTATATATTTGCATGTATGTTTGCATGTGTGTATGTTTGCATGTATGTTGTCATGTATGTATGTATGTATGTTGTCATGTATGTATATATGTGCATGTGTGTATGTATATTTGTATGTATGTATGTTTGTTTGCATGAATGTATGTTTGCATGTATGTATGCATGTTTGTATGTATATTTGCATGTGTGTATATATATATATATGTATGCATGTTGTCATGTATGTATGTATGTTGTCATGTATGTATATATGTGCATGTATGTTGGCATGTATGTATATATGTGCATGTGTGTATGTATGTATGTTGTCATGTATGTATGTATATATGTGCATGTATGTTGGCATGTATGTATACATGTGCATGTTTGTATGTATATTTGCATGTATATATGTTTGCATGTGTGTATGTATGTTTGCATGTATGTATGTTTGCATGTATGTATGTTGTCATGTATGTTTGTATGTATGTTGTCATGTATGTATGTATATATGTGCATGTATGTATGTTTGCATGTTTTTATTTTTGCATGTATGTTTGCATGTATGTTTATATATATGTGCATGTATGTAATTATGTTTGCATGTATTTATGTTTGCATGTATATTTGTGCATGCTTGTATATATGTATGTATGTATCTTTGCATGTTTGTTTGTATGTATGTATGTTTTCATATGTGTGTGTGTATGCATGTATGTATGATAGTTTGCATGTATATATGTGTGTATGTTTGCATGTATGTATATTTGCATGTATATATGTGTATGCTTGTATATATGTATGTATGTTTGTATATATGTATGTATGTATATTTGTATATATGTATGTATGGCCATGTATGATACTGTCTGCTGGCGCCCTGTATCTAAGTCAACTTCGCGGCAGGCTTCTATACATGGTATAACAGTCCGTATCACACATTAAACTGAATCTAAGCCTACGACATGTTTTATTTCATTTTTTTTTTTTTTACAGGTTTGGTGTTTGGACTACGTCGGTTTCGAGGACTACTTAGATGACGTTTTTTTTTTTCTACAATAAAATGGTTAATGAGGGTTGTGTTGGGGGTGCTTTATTTCAATAAAATATTTTATCTATATCTTTGTCTTTTTCTTTTCAAATTTTATTACTACCACTTTAGTAATGGCCGCTGTCTGAGTGACAACATCCATTACTAATGCGAGGCTTAGTGTTAGCCGGTGCAGAGGCTAACACTAACCACCATTATTACCCCGGTACCCACCACCACCAGGGGTGCCGGGAAGAGCCAGGTACGATCCAGTACCCGACCATCTGTTGTGATGGTCGGGCTCTGGGGCGGCCGCAGGCTGGTATTATGAGGCTGGGAAGGGCCAAAAACAGTGGACCTTCCCACCCTTGTAATGCTAGGCTGCTGCTGCTGTGTTGTATCTGGCTGGTTATAAAAGTGGGGGGGACCCCACGTCATTTTTTTAAATTATTTATTTATTTACATTTTTTTTTTAAAAAAAGACATGGGGTTCCACCCAATTTATCATAACCAGCCACATACAACACAGTGTTATTAGCCTGGGAATGGACAAAACCAGTGGCCCTTCCCACCCATGTAATGCCAGACTGCTGCGGCCTTGTATATGGCTGGTTATTAAAAATGTGGGGGACCCGTCTATTGCTAAATTTGTTAAATTCAAAAAAAAAAACGACGTGGGGGTCCCCCCCATTTTTATAACCAGCCCGATACAACACAGCAGCAGCAGCCTAGCATTACAAGGGTGGGAAGGTCCACTGATTTTGGCCCTTCCCAGCCTCATAATACCAGCCTACGGCCGCCCCAGTACCCGACCATCACAACAGATGGTCGGGTACTGGATCGTACCAAGCTCTTCCCGGCACCCCTGGTGGTGGTGGGTACCGGGGTAATAATGGGTGGTTAGTGCTAGCCTCTGCACCGGCTAACACTAAGTACCGCCTTAATAATGGACGCTGTCAATCAGCCAACTGCCATTATCTAGGCACTAATAAAGTTTAAAAAAAAACACAAAGACAATTCTTTTTTATTGAAATAAGAAATCCCCAACAAAACCCTCGTTAACCATTTTATTAAAATTTGAAAAAACGCAGATCTACGCAGTAGTCCAACGAATCGAAGATGTAGTCCAATCGGTACATCAAAATCTGCAACAACATAAAAAAACAGTTATCAATGTGAACAATACCAATACTTCTACTCACCTACACACATATATACACACACACACAAACAAACAAACAACCATACACAGACACACACATATATACACAAACACAACAAGATATACACACACACACACACATAAACAGACAAACACACACACACACATATTAATGAACTCACACATATACAAACAAAAACACTCATATCCAAACACAGTTATACACACATACACGAACACATATACACAAACACATATACAAACAAAAACACACATACCCAAACACACATATACACAAACACATATACACAAACACACCCATATATACACACAAACACACACCCATATACACACATATACACATATACAAAAACACACACAAACATCTACACACAAACATATACTCAAATACACCCATATATACACAAACATATACACAAAACACATCCATATATACACACACATATACACAAACACACATATAAAAACAAAAACAGACAAAGTCACATACCCAAACACACATATATACACAAACACACACATACACAAACACGGTTTCTTTTAAATGCTGCTGGGGAACCCGCTCGATCCACTATATAAGGCTGCGCTACAGTGCAGCATTTAAAAGAAACAGGATCCTGACCTGTCCATAGAGTTTAAGGCAGCACAGAGTATTTCAGGAGATGAGCGTGCAGATTCAGTGCTGCTGCGAACTCTGCTCTTACCATTACGTAGCTCTCAGTCTGTTACCTCTCCTCCACTCCTGTCCTCAAGAACACCTTCACATGATTGGCAAGTCACTACGTAATGGTAAGAGCAGAGTTCACAGCAGCACAGAGTATTTCAGGAGATGAGCGTGCGGATCTTGTGCGTGGTGGTGACTTGCCAATCATGTGAACGTGTTATAGAGGACAGGAGTGGAGGAGATGTAACAGACTGAGCTACGTAATGGTAAGAGCAGAGTTCACAGCAGCACTGAATCTGCACGCTCCTCTCCTGAAATACTCTGTGCTGCTGTGAACTCTGTTCTTACCATTACGTAGCTCAGTCTGTTACATCTCCTCCACTCCTGTCCTCTATAACACGTTCACATGATTGGCAAGTCACCACCACGCACAAGATCCGCACGCTCATCTCCTGAAATACTCTGTGCTGCTGTGAACTCTGCTCTTACCATTACGTGGTGACTTGCCAATCATGTGAAGGTGTTCTTGAGGACAGGAGTGGAGGAGAGGTAACAGACTGAGAGCTACGTAATGGTAAGAGCAGAGTTCACAGCAGCACTGAATCTGCACGCTCATCTCCTGAAATACTCTGTGCTGCCTTAAACTCTGTGGACAGGTCAGGATCCTGTTTCTTTTAAATGCTGCACTGTAGCGTAGCCTTATATAGTGGATCGAGCGGGTTCCCTAGCAGCATTTAAAAGAAACAGGATCCTGACCTGTCCACAGAGTTTAAGGCAGCACAGATTATTTCAGGAGATGAGCACGGGCAGCCGTTCGTTTTTCCGAGCCGTGCTCCCATTATGCACACAACCGTAAAAACACCCGTTATTGCGGGTCGTAATTACGACCCGCAATAACGGGCTCATAGACTTCTGTTACCCATGGGTACCTTTCAGTATTCTCACGGGAAGGTGCCCGTGCCGTTAAAAAAATAGAACATGTTCTATTTTTCTATTTTACGGGCCGTGCTGCTATAATTATAATGACAGCACGGTTCGCAAAAGCGGCCGGCTGCCCGTGGCCGGCCGGCCGTGCTCGTAGTTACGAGTCGTAATTACGAGCACGGCCCGTAAAATAAAAAAATAGAACATGTTCTATCTTTTTAACGGCACGGGCACCTTCCCGTGAGAAAACGGGAAGGTACCCGTGGCTAACAGAAGTCTATGGGCCCGCTATTTCGGGTCGTAATTACGACCCGTGATAACGGGTGTTTTTATGGTCGTGTGCATGAGGCCCCGTAATGACGGGTGGCTACATGTGTGCACCCGTCATTACGGCAGCGTTGCTAGGCGACGTCAGTAAGGGTATGTGCACACACACTAATTACGTCCGTAACTGACGGACGTATTTCGGCCGCAAGTACCGGACCGAACACCCTGCAGGGAGCCGGGCTCCTAGCATCATATTTATGTACGATGCTAGGAGTCCCTGCCTCTCCGTGGAACTACTGTCCCGTACTGAAAACATGATTACAGTACGGGACAGTTGTCCTGCAGAGAGGCAGGGACTCCTAGCATCGTACATAACTATGATGCTAGGAGCCCGGCTCCCTGCACTGTGTTCGGTCCGGTACTTGCGGCCGAAATACGTCCGTCAATTACGGACGTAATTAGTGTGTGTGCACATACCCTAAATAGTCACTGTCCAGGGTGCTGAAAGAGTTAACTGATCGGCAGTAACTGTTTCAGTACCCTGGACAGTGACTACCGATCACAGTACCTGTAAAAAAAAAGACGTTCATACTTACCGGGAACTCCCTGCTTCCTCCAGTCCGGTCTCCTGGCCGTTGCCTTGGTGACGCGTCCCTCTCGACATCCGGCCCGACATTCCTTGATGACGATGCAGCCCATGTGAGCGCTGCAGCCAATCACAGGCTGCAGAGGCCTCTGCAGCCAATCACAGGCTGCCGCGTCAGAAAAGGTCGGACTGGAGGAAGAAGAGGGACTCGTCACCAAGACAACGACCGGGTACGTATGAAATGCTTTTTATTTTATTTTTAATCAGCAGCCTCTTTTCTCTATCAGTGATTGATAGAGACAAGTGGCTGCCGATTTGTATAATGTTTTTGACCGGGTTCGGTCAAAACGGGTTCGGCCGAACCCGGTGAAGTTCGGATTCGCTGCGAACCGAACTTTTCCGGAAGTTCGGACCGAAACCGGGTTCGGTTGTCCCGGTTCGCTCATCTCTAGTAATGAGTGAAGTGCCTCAATAGAAATAAATGGATAATGGGGTGCAAGTGTGTGAAACATGGAGGGATAGTGTGTACGTCATGAGGCACAACGTGTATTGGTATTTTTCATTACTACATATATTCGCTTCTCTTGGACACAGCCGGGTCTTTGATGCTGGGAGAGCATGGTGTGTTGTTGTTTGGCATAGCAAGCAGGGTAGCCCGCTCTATGAATTATCAAGGCGTCACAAATAGGCTTCTACCTGGCTATACACGTTGTGCCTCATGACGTACACACTATCCCTCCATGTTTCACACACTTGCACCCCATTATCCATTTATTTCTATTGAGGCACTTCACTCATTACTGTCCCCTATATTTCACTTCTAGTATTACACTTGCACACACACTATTCATTTATTATTTCTTACTACACATCCCATGCACCACAAACACCACTCCCCTCAAGACCAGTGGGAGTGGCTATTATTATTTAAAGCACCTGCTCACTCCTTCATCAGCGTTCCTGACCTGGCTGTGTAAGTATGGCCTTTTTCTGTGTTTTCGTATATGTCCCCTTGTTTTTATCGGTTCTGAAAGTTTACATGTTGTTTATACTGCACAGTGAACACTGTAAAAAAGAAGAAACAAAACAATGCCAGAATTGATGTTTTTTTGTTTCCTTGTCTCCCAAAAAATGGAATAAATAGTCGTAAAAAAAATTGCATGTACCTCAAAATGGAACCAATAAAAATTACAACTCGATCCACAAAAAACAAGTCCTCACACAGCTCCGTCAACGGAAAAAAAACACGTTATAACACTTAGAACGCAATGAAGCAAAATTATGCTAAATGATGGCCCAGACTAATTTTTTAGGTACGGCAGTAAAAACCCCACATCATCATTTACTAGACCCCACAGGTGGACCCTGTATATGCAGCGGAGATGAGGACACTTTAGGACCTTTAGGGCTAGTGAAGAAGTCAAAGATTAGGCAATACTGGAGCGCAGATATTTTGTACAATACCCAAAAAACCCGGCCTGTGCATAAAGGATTGGTTCAAAGCGTACCACACCAATCCATGGATTATTCATTCTCCCCATTATTACATCATCCTATTATGCCCTGATGCACTCCGCCCATCTTACATATACCCTGATGTACTCCGCCCAGTTTACATATACCCTGATGTACTCTGCACAGCTTACATATACCCTGATGTACTCCGTCCAGCTTACATATAGGCTTTATTCAGATGAACGGGAAAAACGTCCGTGCAACGCGCGTGATTTGCACGCGCGTTGCACGGACCTATATTAGTCTATGGGGCCGTGCAGACATGTCCGTGATTTTTACTCAGAGTGAGTCCGCTGAAAAAAACTCACGACATGTCCGTTGTTTGGGCGTTTTGCGCGAATCACACACCCATTGAAGTCAATGGGTGCGTGAAAACCACGCATGCCGCACGGAAGCACTTCCATGCGAACTGCGTGATTCGCGCAACAGCTGTCAAAAGGATGAATGTAAACAGAAAAGCACCACGTTTACAAACATCCAAATGGAGTGTCATAATGATGGCGGCTGCGAGAAAAGCACGCAGCCGCGCATCATATGGTGCTGCCACACGGAGCTGTTAAGTGGCTTTTGCGCACGCAAAACGCCACGTAAGCGTGCGCAAAAACGCCACGCTCGTGTGAATCCAGCCATACCCTGATGTACTCTGCACAGATTACGTATACCCTGATGACCACTTATCAGGTATTGCCACAATCGGTAGAAATTGCTTTTCAAATGTTGGGGTGCTTTTTCACCTTTTTTCCTTGTAAAAAATGAAAATGTCCACGTTTTATCGGAAAAAATTTAGCTTTTCAATTTCATGGCCTAATCCCAATAAATTCGGCAAAAAACTTGTAGGGTCAAAATGCTCCCTATATCCCTAGATAAATTCCTTCAGGGACGTAGTTTCACAAAAGCGGTCACTTTTGGGTGGTTTCCAATGTTTTGTCCCCTCAGAGGCTTTGCAAATGTGACATGGCGCCGCAAACCATTCCAGAAAATGTAAGCTCCAGAAGCCAAATGGTGCTCCTCCCCTTCTAGGCCCTGCCGTAGGTCCAAACAGCAGTTTATTGCCACATATGGGGTATTGCTGTGCTCAGAAGAGCTTGCTTTACAAAAATTTTAGGGTGCTTTTTTTCACTTATTTATTGTGAAAATCGAAAAATCAAAGCTAAAACGACATGTTATTAGAAAAAAACTTCGATTTTCATATTTACAGCCTAAATCCACTAAAGTCAGCAAAAAACCTGTGGGGGCAAAATGCTCCCTATACACCTCGATAAATTCCTTCAGGGGTGTAGTTTGCCAAATGGGGTCACTTTTAGGGGTTTTCCACTGTTTTGGTCCCACAGGGGCTTTGCAAATGTGACATGGCACTCGAAAACCATTCCAGCAAAACATGAGCTCCAAAATCCAAATGGCGCTTCTTCCCTTCCAAGCTCTGCCGTGTGTCCAAACAGCAGTTTATTACCACATATGGGGTATTGCCGTAATTGGGAGAAATAGTTTTTCAAATGTTGGGGTGGTTTTTGTCCTTTATGCCTTATAAAAGTTGAAAATTTCTATGTTTTATTGGAAAAAAATTAGATTTTCATTTTCACTGCCACATTCCACTAAATTCAGCAAAAAAACTGTAGGGTCAAAATGCTCACTATACCCCTTGATAAATTCCTTGAGGGGTGTAGTTTGCCAAATGGTGTCTTTTGTGGAGTGTTTCATCAGTTTTGACCCCACAAGACCTCTTCAAACCTGACATGGTGCCTAAAATATATTCTAATAAAAAGAAGGCACCAAAATCCTCTAGGTGCTCCTTTGCTTCTGAGGCCTGTGTTTCAGTCCATAAGCACACTAGGGTCACATGTGGGATATTTCTAAAAATGGCAGAATCTGGGCAATAAATACTGAGTGCATTTCTCTGGTAAAACCCTCTGTGTTACGAGAAAAAAAAGGATTGAATATGAATTTCTGCAAAAAAAATGAAATTTGTAAATTTCACCCCTACTTAATTCTTGTGAAATGCCTAAAGAGTTAAGAAACTTTCTTAATGCTGTTTTGAATACTTTGAGGAGTGCAGTTTTTAAAATGGGGTGATTTATGCAGGTTTCTATTGTATGGGCCCTTTAAAGCCACTTCACAACTGAACTGGCCCCTGAAAAAATAGCTTTGTGAAATTTCTTGAATACGTGAGAAATTGCTGCTAAAGTTCTAAGCCTTAAACCAAAGAAGAACAAACGGTCACGACCATATAGTTGAAAAAAATACAAAGAATCCTTTATTAATGTCAATTAGACAAATGTAAACGGACAACATAAAACATAATAAAATAGCATAACCCTCGCAGGATAAAAGTTGGAATCGGAACAATAGTGCAGCAGGACAACCAAATAGTAATCCGTTCAAATGACTCGCTAAAATACTAAAGTGCATGAATAATTTTAGAGCAGTTACTAAGTCTGAAACTTTTGCACAGATTGGCATATAAACATAAATAGAAGTGAATACAATCAGGATAATCACATTTGAACAGCAATATACATACACCTGCAGAGTACGGGAATAGCCGGGAAATCAAAGACCGGGGGTCCGCTGCTGAACCTGACGCGCGTTTCTGCAGGTGTATGTATATAGGCACTATCAGTCTATCCTGCCGGCAACGTCTCTCTACTACAGCGGGGGTGGTGACTGGTCAGAGACTCACAGTCAGTCTGGCTGCCACTGCTGCCGCATGCAGTGTGCACTGGGAGTGACTGTAAGACTCACCAGTCACAGCCCCGCTTGTAGCTTTCCCACGCTAAGGAAAGCTACAAGCGGGGCTGTGACTGGTGAGTCGGACACTGAATCCACCCGCAAAGTAGCACTGTGCCCGGGAAGCCCTCGGCGAGCGGAGGAGCTCATTCTGCTCCTCTGCTATGAACCAATTCTGAAGCAGGGAGCTGATGGTTCCCTGCTTCAGAATTATTTTGACAGCTTGACATACCCCCGGCCGCCTGGGACAGCGGGACGCCGCCTGGAAACCGGGACTGTCCCGCTGAATCCGGGACAGTTGGGAGGTATGAGTGACACTGTTTGTTAGACCCTGTATCTAAGCCTAACAATGTAGGCTTAGATACAGGACCCCAGAAGATCTTATACTGTGTACTATTATAGGCTCTGCTCCGGGACTCGCCTGACATCGGAGCAGAGCCTACACTAGCGTAGTGCGGCTCCTCCTTGGGCCTGCTCGGTGCTAGGGAGCAAAGGTGTCCCGCGGACCGCAGATAACCGCCTCAAGGGCTGCATGCGGCCCGTGTGCTGCGTGTTATAGAATCCTTATCAAAGCCTACTATGTGTAGGCTTTGGCAGCGTAAGAAGTAAAAGTACAGATGCTGCCACTGTACCTCGTAGACTGGGCTAGTCCGCAGGTGCCGTCCTTTTTCACTGTGAACACGCATAGGCGCGCTCACAGTGAAAAGCTGCATAGGCTGGGCGGGCACTAAGCAACCAGCACCCGCAGAAACGACACGTGTCGTATCCCATCCGAGGTCTCTCTGGGGCGAGACCATGTGATCGGGATACGACACGACAGTGGAGGAGGATGAAAAAGTGACGTCAGAAGTTATGTGATCCGAAGAAAAGAGCAGCCAGAGCGGAGAACAGAAGCAAGATTGCACAGGTAAGTATATTATTAAACTGTAAATATGTGCATTGTGGGTTTAAATTTACTGTAAAAATATATCTCGGACAACCCCTTTAAGTTTGCACCACCTTTACTAGCAATCACTGCAACTAAATGCTGTCTTTACTTGATATCAGTCTTTTACATCACTGTTAAAGGTATTTGAGTTATACTTTCATTGCAGAACTTTGCAATATTGTAAACATGGGGAACATGCACTGGCAGAACTGGAGCAGTGAGGGATTCAAAAAGTGAGTGGCTTTTTTAATGTTGTCATGCTGTATGCAGCTGAAAGTTTTTTGTTTCTTTTAAAGCTCATAAAACCTATTTAACTGGAATCGATATTTATCAGTGGTGCATAGTAAGGATTGATAGGGAGGATCTGATTTTAAATTGGTGGGCTTTGAGGGACAGATGGAACTTTTTAAAGTTGGGCACAAGTCTCATAGTGTGAGGAAGAAAATTCCAGAGGATGGGGCAGCCATCCATGAAGAAATGCCGGAAACTAAACCAATTAGAAACATTAGAGATGATAGGGAGAAAGCTGAGATGTGGGTAAGTAGACCTGGATGATCTATGTAGATGTGGTATTTGAGACCAAGGGACCAAGGGATGGATGTGATCATTCTCCCAAGACTAATATTGTAGAAAGAGAGGCAGAATCGCCAAAGACTCAGCCTTGGGATACACTAACAAAAAGTGCAAGGGAAAGAGGCACTATAGAAAGGGATCTCAAACCATTAGAAAGATATGTGGAAAAGAGAAGAGTGAAATCCACAGTATAAAATTGGAGAAATGGTTAAAAAGGAGACACCAGGAAATGTGACCTTTAGATTTGGATAAAGAAGATCCTTGGTTGACTTTATTAGTAGTGGCAAGTGAAAGTGTAGAACAGACTGAAGAGGGTCCTTAAGTGAGTTACATGGGGGTAGTCTGTTGTATACAACAAGTTCAAGTAGTTTGGATGCACATGAGTGTGAAAAAGGTGAAAGCGGGGTTCAAGTGCGCATGTTATTTTAGGGAATTTACTTTATCACATGGGTGTTAAATAATTGTAACCATAAATAAATGCAATATTACTTTAAAAATGTTGTAATGTTTTATTCAGGTTCCCATTTATTTAGGACTACATTTTGTTTAAAAATCAGAAACCATATATTGTGAAAGTATGCTAACCATTCAGTTAGAGAACCATAGACTATATCTGGATGGGGTAAATACTTTTTTACAACACTGTCATAGAAAGTAGGGTGCTTTCCTTTTTTATGTATTTTTTCATACCACATTTTTTATCCACATTTTTTCCCCCAAAAAATGTATTGCTGCAGGAACACACTCCTGCTGGAGATGTAGTGTTAGGTCATGTTCACACAGGGCAGATACGCTGCGTAAAAGTACACATTGTATCCGCCCTGGAACCCGTAGGGAATTCCGGGCCCAAAAAAAACACAAAATCGTGGTGCGGTTTTCTGGATGGTAAACAGTGGTTAAAAAAAAAGCTTATTTTTACCTAGTTCTCAGTAGTCATGGTGACGCGTCCCCCTTTTATTCTGTGCAACCCGCCTCCTGGGATGACGTTTCATCCCATGTGACTTCTGCAGCCATGTGATTGGCTGCAGCAGTCACATAGAATGAAACGTCACCCGCGGAGGCCGGCCTGGACTGAGTAGAATAGAAAACGGGGTTACTATAAGCTTTTCTTTTTCTGAGTTGCGATTTTTGCTGCAAAAATCGCAACACTTCCTATTATGTCCGATTTTTACCTCCCCATTGAATTAAATGGGCAGGTAAAACCCGCAACAGAAAAGCAGTGATTCTGAAGCGTAAATTGACATGGTGCGGATTACAAAAAACACACCTCAGGTCAATTTATGAACGTTTTTTCGGATGATTTTTTACGCAGCATATCATGAGATTTGTTCATATCTCATCCACTCTGCTGCTACTGTATGAGGCCTCATTTACACGAGCGTGTGCATTTTGCGCGTGAAAAAAACGCTGCGTATTGCGCGCGTTGGCATTGCGTTTGCACTGCGTATACGGAGCATTGTTGCGTTTTAAACCCGCGCACGACCAGCGTTTGCAACGCGCGTTAAAACGCAGAGGGGATTAATGCGAGGCCAGCCTACAAATAGGCCAGCTGGCCCAACCCCTGCGTGCTGGGAAAAGCCGGTTTTGCACCTTAATTTCCGCCTCTGCTGAAACCCCAGTGTGTGTTTCTCCATTGAAGTTGTAATTGGCTTTGCACGGCACACTTATGCCTTCTCAGTCGCTGGCACGTGTGCTTCTTGCCTGGATGATCTCGCGTCGTTTTGGGGAGTGTCCACCCATGCTGCAGCACCAGACGCGTGGAAGATGTCGCATTTGGGTTCATCCACTTGTGGCCCAACGTTCCAGGAAAGGCCATTTCCATAGCCTGTATGAGGACTTACGACGGCATCCTGAAAAATTCAGAGCGTTCTGCCGCATGTCTGTGGGCACATTTGACCTTCTGCTTGAGCAGATTCGCTCTGGTATCACCTACAAGAATACCAACATGAGACGCTGCATTTCGCCAGAGGAACGTCTGCTTGTGACCTTGAGGTATGTGTGCAGTTGCTATTACTTAGTCAATGACGCTGTCTGTTTTACCAGCCCCCCCCCTAACATGTGTTGTGGCTTTCTTTTTCTTTCTCTTTGATTTCTAGATTTCTGGCCACAGGCAATAGTTATCATTCGTTACATTTTGAATTTCTTTTGGGAGTGATCACCATTTCGTTCATTGTCACATCCACCTGAGTCGTGTTGTGGCAGAGGTTAAAGACCACGGTCATGCCTCAGCCCACGACAGAACAGTGGCTAAGAATTTCAGAGGGATTTCTTAGAGCAAGTGAATTTCCAAATTGCATTGGTGCCCTAGACGGCAAACACATTCGTGTGAGAAAGCCCCCACGCAGTGGCTCACAATACTATAATTACAAGCAGTTTTTTTCGATGGTATTGTTGGCCTTGGTGGACACGAATTATTGTTTCACTATTGTTGACATCGGCTCGTATGGAAGCTCGGCAGATGCCCGCATATTCCGTTCATCAAGAATGGGGAAGCGACTCGTGAATAATCGACTGGCGGTGCCGGAACCTTCCATCCTCCCTGGCTCCAGCGGACCCCCAATCCCGAATGTCATCGTGGCGGATGAGGGGTTTGCCCTGACAAGGCAAGTCATGCGTCCTTTTGCAAGAAGGGGCTTGGATGACCGTCGGCGCATGTTCAATCTCCGCCTAGGCCGAGCTCGTCGATGTGTGGAATGTGCCTTTGGCATTATGTCGAACAGGTGGCGTGTTTCTGACGACAATGCAATTGTCCATGCATAATGTGACACGTGTTATACAAGCGTGTGTCGTTCTGCATAACTTCTGCCGCATTAATGATGCTACCTTTGATGCAGAATATATCCTAACACATGCAGGCACCAGCCACACTGTCCCGGTTATTCCTGTCGGCCGATCTCTCTCATCCGGCCTTCGAGTGCGGGATACTTTGGCGGCATATTTCGAGTGCCCATCAGGAGCCGCACCGTGGGGGCGTGATTACCTTTGAAGGGTTGTCTGTTGTTTGGAGGCTTCACTACACACGTCACATGTGGCCAGGGTTTTTTTCAGTTTTTGGGGTTCGTGTTGGGTTAGGGACTCGCAAAACATGAGGACCCTTGACGCGGGTTGCGAGCTTACATCTGTCGGGGTTTGATCAGGACATTGGACATTTGGCAACATGCTTTCTGGAGATAGAATAATGGTCGGCCAAAAGTTAGGCAAGTCCAATTGCAAGTGTACTTAGTGTGCTTCGGGTCCCATGACAGCACCCAAACGTTCTCACCTGTTGCAAACAATGTCAAACCCAGATAGATGAACTAAAACCTCATAACACGTGTGCATGCATTGGGGCCAAAGGCCAGAAGTGTGTGAGGGTATAGACAAAAGAAATGTGGGTCAAAGATTGTGTTGAGGGGTGTGAAATAAAAACAACACGCAATCGAAACAATGAACATCCATGTTTTTTATGTGTTCGTATTTCACACTACGGAAACATGGTGTGGACAGTAAAATAAACAAACACATTGTATCATAAAAAGAACACCAACATGGTGTAACCAACATTAGAGGACGAGTTGCCATCCCGTAAAACAAATTGGCCGGCCAACTATCAGGACACCAACACACTCACAGGTGTTGGTAGTGGTGGCCCGGATAGGAGGAATACGCGGGCATTTCAGCACCACTATGCTGGACCTGGAGCTGCAGAGTTTTTCCTCGCCAGCATAGTGGTGCTGATGTTGTCCGTGGTACGTTGGGGCAGGGAAGTGGGGAGCCATAGGGCGCATATAGGGGTGCGGCCGTGCCATCTGGGTGGCTTGATGGTATGTTGCCGGGAATTGGGGCGTGGTGGCCGGCATGGCAAATCCGCGCCACTGCTCTATGGCCGTGAAGCAGTGGTTTGGATTGTGGGGGGGTGTGGAGGCATCGATCAAGGTTATGATCGACGCTTGTAGCCGGGCCATGCGATCCATAGGGACCAGGCGGAGTAGGGGAACTATGCTGCGGCCAAAGAAGTCGTTGCTGTCCTCATCCGCGGCTTGGCGTAGAAATTCCAGTACCCGGCTATCAACTTGGCCACCGGCGGAGGGCTGTGGAGCACGGCGCCAGCGAGTTGTGGTACGCACGGGGCACTCCTCAGCCGGAGAGGCGACGGCCCGTGCAGACTGGCCAGGGGCGGGGTCCAGGGGTGTCGGCTCGGGGCTAGGGGGCAGGACATGGGCAGCAGGAGGTTCCGGCAGCAGAGACTCTCCAACGTCCGTCTCCTCTGTCGTATCCTCCAAATTGTCGGTGGTTCTATAATGAGAAAATGACGTTAGAACGGAATATAGAACAATGCCCACAACAACACGATGGCAAACAGGACATGTGCGAACACACATTAGACACATGCAAAAGCACAATCTCTTACGTGCGCATCTCCATAATGTCCTTCAAGAACATCAATTGTTTGGTATACATGTAGGGGCGCTTACGCGAGCCCCCATCTCCGCTGCGTCCCTTTTCCCCCATTTCTCTCCTGAATTGGTCACGGCAGCTCCGCCACCGTGTTTTTATATCTTGGACTGTTGGAGGAAAAACAAATATAACCCCATAAGAACTCTGCCCTCTCACTAAAATGAGGGGCCCTACCCTGCCAATGACATGGTACACGGTGATGCGCCTGCTCCACAAAAGGTCATTGGGCAATTGCGCGGAAGACACATACAGGGCCACAGTTCTTCAATAGGGATGGCATTGCATTGCAGGCAAAAACATGGTACTCACCCAACCGACTGCGGTCCCGGGTTCGGCCACTCTCCCATTCCTCTCCAAAAAGCTCCTTTGCTACCTCCTCCCAGGCGTCCTCCTTGACCGTGCGGTCGTGGTACGCCTCCGCGCGAGTGTCCCAAATAGCCCCATGGCCCTGGACCAGGGTGATGAGGCGCTCTACGTCAATCCCACGCGGCATGGCAGCAGATCTCAGTGGAGTGAAATTTCTCAGACAACAGGCTTGCCCACTCGCAGTGAAAACGCAAGCACTTCCTGTTTTTTGTTTGCTTTGTCCAGCTTTATAAACTCTTTTTCATGGACATAACAAGTGATGCGTGAAATTCACGCATGCAACGCAGGAGCTTCCGTGTGTCATGCGTGTTTTTCACGCACCCATTGACTTCAATGGGTGCGTGATGCGCGAAAAACGCACGATTATAGAACATGTCGTGAGTTTTACGCAACGCACTCGCGCTGCGCAAAATTCACGCATTGTCTGCACTGCCCCATAGAGTAATATAGGTGCGTACAACACGCGTGAAAAGCACGCGCGTCACACGCGCGTATATTACGCTCGTGTAAATGAGGCCTTACGCTGTAGATTTTCTGCAATGAAATTAATTGCGGAAAAACTGCAGTGTTTTTTTGCTACGTGTGGACTTACCCTTATGGTGTTGTGCAGGAAAACCACAATATATGTTTTTGGGGAGAAACAAGAGTAAAAAATGTTGTGAATTATCATTTGGTATCACGTTACAACAGATTTATTGAATAACAAGTACTCATCAGCTTCTAAAATGCATTTTGTATTTGCTCTATTTGTTTTTGGAGCGAGGTATAACTTAAACAAAAATAATCTGATATTATGGAACAATAAATATTCTACTAATAAAACTGCAGCCACAATTTAGTAAAGCATGTGCTATTTCCCTTGGCTCTTCTCTATATTTAAGCCTGCTGATAATGGGTATGTGTAAAACCACTTTGGCAGGTGAGGTTGGCATACAGAGTATATGGCATGTGATTCAATGCTCCATATTTAGCCTGCCTGCTGATTATACCTACACAGCCATCTGCCTCCTTCTGGATATTGAATTATGGGTTGTAGTTGTGACACGAGCTTACCAAATGAGTCACATTAACATAATGACATAGTCCATCCAAATGTAGGATATGGTTACTCCTCACCCAGAAATAGATCTTGATGAAGTGTAGCCTTTCTATGCCCTTTTTATATGGTTCCATATTATACAGTAAATATAAAACATTTCACATTTACAAATATCGACATTACCACCTGTATGTTAAAAGTACCGCATTTATTCATTTTTACATTTGTCCCTATTGGCAAGAGCTTGCCAATGGTATCGTATCATCGTCAAATAGCAAGTACAGGAGGTATTGTAAACTATTTCAACATAAATTACAGATGCCGAGCATTGCCCCTTTCTCCAGTTTTATGTAGATAAAGCTTAAAGTGACCCTCCGTTTCTTTGTAAATATATCACATAATATGGGGATTGTATAGTTAAAATACCCGGTTCCCTCCTTTTTAACGTTTGTACCACGGATCTGCCAATTTCTGGTCTCCTCTGTATTCATCTAATTTACAACTTCTAATGTACTTTGTCTATCAATTCTTCACCATTTTCAAGATCTCTGATTTCTGTCAGTGTATGAAAACATTCTAGAGACCTAGTCCTGTCTCAGCTGAAAAGAGGATACAATTGTGTCTAGTAAAGATCTGGTATAATAATCCCTTAGGCTATGTTCACACAGTTTTCTGACGAGTTTTTTGATGCGGAAACCGCGCCGCAAAACTCGACAAATACCGGCCGAAAATACCTCGCATTGATTTCAATGGGAGGCGGAGGCGTCTTTTTCCCGCGAGCGGTAAAACCGTCCAGCGGGAGAAAGAAGGGACATGCCCTATCTTTGGGCGTTTACGCCTCTGACTTCCCATTGACATCAATGGGAGGCAGAGAAAGCATATTTCGCAGAGTTTTATGCCCGCGGCGCTCAATGGCACTCAATGGCGCGGCGTGCAGGCAGAGGAAAATCAGCCTCAAACTTCCAAATGGAATTTTGAGGCAGAATTTCTGCCTGCAAAAAACTCAGTGTGAACCTAGCCTTATGAAGCGTCAATGCCAAATGGGAAAAATCAGCTTGTAAAAAGCCTCAAGAAATTACGTCACTTCTTTTTTTCGAAGCGTATTTTTACAAGGCGGTTTTCTTTATTTCAGCAGCGTTTAAATACGCCTCATATCAACTACACAGCATATTTGCCATGGAAATCAGGGATTTGCAGACGTATCTAAAGTGTATTTCACATTGTATTTTATGCTCCGAAATATGTCTGAAAATATGCAATGTGAACATGGCCTTATTGTATTTTAAAGCAATGTACAACTAATTCATTTCTGTATTTACGTAAGACATGGCAACAAGCAATTAAATAAAGACAACATATTATTATGTAAATTATAAGTTTACCAATTTTAAGATTAATGAAAAACCCAATATTTAGTGAGTCTGAATGCTGGATGTATTGTCATTGAGCTTTCACATGATTATGGAATAGCTGCAATCCGCATTTTCAAAATGTTAATCAGAATTTTAAAATCATTTGAAAGCCACTCGACGAAATGATGAAATTCAGAAATTAATCTCGGTACACTTCCCATGCCGCTTTCTGTATTTCCCACAAAGTTGATCTGATTACAATTCACTGTTTGGGGAATATTTGTTTTTTTCCAGAATCTTCCACAACTGTATTTAATTACAATGGCATTTTGTCAGATTACTCTTTAATCTTCGGTGCCGGTTAATAAAAACATACAAAAAGGAAAGGAGAGATAACAGGCCCATCATCCCCATATGGACATATTATAGTTGCTTCAGCTTTGTGGGAGGCAAAAGACAAACTAGACAGTCATTACAAACATGTATATTATGAACAGATGTTGGCGCGCTGGATTGTCCTGCAACAAAGCAGAGGCATACTGTATCTTTACGTCCTGTCTTCACATAAAAAAGTTTTTAAAAGTTTTGTGGCTCCAGGACCATTTAATAGATTCTAATTGAATCTTTAAAATAGAAGAAGTATTTTATGAAGGCCACAGATGTGGCTAATTTTCCTAGGAGTAACTTTTCGGCTGTGTTCACAAGGGGCAGATACGCTGCGTAATAGCACGCAGCGTATCCGCCCTGTGCGCCGCAGGGAATTCCGGGCGAAAAAGTGCAGTAAACTGTGGTGCAGTTTTTCGCCCGGATTGTCCGCTGCGGAAAACTGCAGCACTCACCGGCCTGCTAGAAGGCCGGCCTCCTGAGATGACGTTTCATCCCAGGAGACCACTGCAGCCTGTGATTGGTTGCAGCGGCGGTCACATGCGATGAAGCGTCATCCCAGGAGACCGGCCCTCTGATGTCCTACAGGCCAGCCTCCTGGGATGATGTTTCATCCCATGTGACCGCCGCTACAGCCAATCACAGGCTGCCGTTTTCATGGGATGAAACGTCATCCCAGGAGGCCGCACTGGAGGGAGGAACATAGACTTCTGGGTAAGTATGTGATTTTTTTTATTTTTCTGACTTGCGTTTTTTGCGGCGGCATCGCTGCGAACCTGCCGCAAAAAAACGCAACAACTGCTATTTGTTGCGGGCTTTACTTTGAATTCAATGGGGAAAACCCGCAAGAAATAAGTAGCGTTTACACAAATACAATTGACATGCTGCAGAATAAATTCCACACTGCAGGTCAATTTATGAGTGTTTTTTCCGCTCAGTATTTACGCAGCGAGTTGATGAGATTTGTTTTATCTCATCCACTTTTGTGCTACTGTTTTTACGGCGGATTATCCGCAACGAATTCCATGTGGAAAAACCGCAGTATTTACACAATATGTGAACTGACCCTTCATTAGACAAGTGGCCTGGGTCTCTTTCAGATTTTGTATCTGTAAACAACCGGATTACGGATCCTTAATATGAACATATTATGGATGATATTGTATTAGTATATCATCAATATTGCATCAATATTTCGTCAGTATTACAGATTATTCTGATGGGCTGTCTTCTAGGGAAATAATTTAATGACACATGACAGCACTTTTGAAAAACAGATGCAATATGGATGAAATACTGATGATATACGGACACAATACGGATCACATATGGACCAAATGTGAATGCATCCATATTTTAATCTCTCTTCGTAGTCCTTAATGGGCATTTTCCAGCCGCATGAAAGTAGTGCATCCTGCGTTTTACGTAATTTTTTACGCCCATGTGAATTGCCTAATAGATTAACATCAGCTCCGTATTATGGAGGAAAAAAACCCAAATGGAATATGGATGTTAAATACTCTCGTCTGAATGAAGTCTTGGACATGGATTCAAATTTAGGATTTAGAGCAATGCTAGAGGGTTGTCCAGTCTTATGCAAACAAAGATCAACCATTTTACAATGAAAAGTTATAAACTTTTGTATTTCAGTTCATTACCATTTTTAAGATCTTTATTGCTGTCAGAGAATAGGAATATTGCTGTTGATATCCAGAGGCTGAAAACCCATACAGACCTAAAATGCTTCATATCTAAGCTATGTTGTGTCTAGAAAATCTGTGAACTGAATACATTACCACTGCAACTTTCTCTTCTGAGGGTTTGTTAAAATGTAGCAGTGCTGGTAAAATGTATCAACCTGATTTTCAGGCTGTTTAGGCTAAGTTCACACTTGCGTTGTATAATCCGTTACTCTGATCCATTTTTATATTAAAATAACTGATAAAAACGGATCTGTTAAAAATCCCATTGAAATCAATGGGATTTTTAATTGCATCCGTTGGCATCTGTTTGCTTACGTTATGTTAGGCTTCGTTCACATCTGCGCCAGGGCTCCGTTTCGACTACGCTATTTTTTCCGTCAAAAAGACGGAAACCTTGCACAACGGAGACAAACTGAAACCATTGGCACCGGATCCGTCACCATTGAAATGAATGGGGATGGAAATGGAAACCTTTGGTTTGAGTTTGTGTCAGTCAGGGCTCAATTCCGACGGAAAGCTCCGACGTTGAAACGGAGCCCTGACGCAGATGTGAACGATGCTTTGGTGTCAATGTAAAACTGATACAAACGGATTGTAATCCGTTTGCATCAGTTTTTTTCATCAGTTAAAAAAAGCCTTTTTTTTTTCTCTGCCCATTTTCAGACAACATTTTGCAAATCAATTAAAACTCTATTGACAGGAAAACACCTCTAGTGATAGGAAGAAGCTGGAAGTGACCCCCAGCAGACATTCTATTGCCATTCTGTATCTATATAAAGATTGGTGGGCAATTTTTTTTTTTTAGCTTTATCATAATGGTGTGAATTAATGAATGTACTCATACTCATGTGCACTACTCATTTATAGCCCCCCAAGGAAAAACTAATTTAAGATCAGAGCCTAGCAGCAGACTATCAACTAAACAAAAAAGGGTGCCCAAAAAAAACGGATCCGAAATAAATGTTTCTTGTCCATTTTTTGACAGATGCATTAAACTTATCCTTTAACCCCTTCCCTCTTCCCTTCCCACTTTTGACCTTCCTGACAGAGCCTCTTTTTTCAAATCTGACATGTTTCACTTTATGTGGTAATAACTTTGGAATGCTTTTACCTATCCAAGCGATTCTGAGATTGTTTTCACGTGAAACATTGGACTTTATGTTACTGGCAAAATTTGCTCGATACATTAAGTATTTAATTGTGAAAAACACCATAATTTAGCGAAATTTTTTTCTAAATTTAAATGTAAGACAGGCAGTTATACCAAACAAAATTGTTGCTAATTAACATCCACCATATGTCTACTTTAGATTGGCATCGTGTTTTTGAACATCCTTTTATTTTTCTATGACATCACAAGGCTTAGAACTTTAGCAGCAATTTCTCACATATTCAAGAAAATTTAAAAAGGCTATTTTTACAGGGGCCAGTTCAGTTGTGAAGTTGCTTTGAGGGCCTTATATATTAGAAATCCCCAATAAGTCACTCCATTTTAAAAACTTCACCCCTCAAAATATTCAAAACAGTATTTCTTAACCCTTTAGACGTTTCACAGGAATTAAAGCAAAGTAGAGGTGACATTTACAAATTTCATTTTTTTTTTTGCAGAAATTCATTTGTAATCAATTTTTTTTGTAACACAGAAAGTTTTACCAGAGAAACGCAACTCAATATTTATTGCCCTGATTCTGCAGTTTTAGGAAATGTACCACATGTAGCCATAGTGTGGTAATGGACTGAAGCATCGGCCTCAGAAGCAAAGGAGCACCTAGTGGATTTTGCAGCCTTATATATTTTGGGCACCATGTCAGGTTTGATGGGCTCTTGCGGTGCCAAAACAGTGGAAATCCCCCAAAAGTGACCACATTTGGGAGACTACACCCCTCAAGGAAATGATCTAGGGGTATAGTGAGCATTTTGACCCCACAGGTTTATTGTTAAATTATTGGAATTAGGCCGTGAAAATTAAAATCTATATTTTTTCAAAGAAAACTTTCGTTTAGCTAATTTTTCTGATTTCCACAAGGACTAAAGGAGAAAAAGCAAAGCAAAATTTGTAAAGCAATTTCTCCCGAGTAAAATAATATCCAACATGTGGTCAGAAACAGCTGTTTGGACACAGCAGGGCTTAGAAGGGAAAGTGCGCCATTTGGCTTTTGGAGCTCAAATTTTGCAGGAATGGTTTGCGGAGGCCATGTCACATTTGCAAAGCCCCTGAGGAATCATAGCAGTGAAAACGCCCAAAAAGTGATGTAATTTAGGAAACTACACCCCTTGAGGAATTAATCTAGGGGTGTAGTGAGCATTTTGACCCCAAAGGTGTTTCATAGAATTTATTGGAATTGGGCACTGAAAATAAAAACAATCCCTTTTCTTCAATAAGACGAAGCTTTAGTTTAAAATTGTTCATTTTCTCAACAAATAAAGAAAAAAAAGAACGCCAAGATTTGTAAAGAAATTTCTCCCGAGTACGGCAATACCCCATATGTGGTCATAAACTGCTGTTTGGGCACACAGTAGGGCTTAGAAGGGAAGGAGAGGCATTTGGTTTTTGGAGTGTAGATTTTGCTGTATTGGTCTCTGGGCGCTATGTAGCATTTTCAAAGCGCCTGTGGGAACAAAACAGTGCAAACCCCCCAGAAGTGACCCCATTTTGGAAACGACACCCTCAAGGTATTCACCTAGGTGTGTAGTGAGCATGTTAACCCTGCAGATATTTTGTATAAATTAGTGTTGCAGAGTGAAAATGCGATTTTCTTCCATAGATATACCAATATGTGTTGCCCAGCTTGTGCCACCATAACAAAACAGCTCTCTAATTATTATGCCGTGTTTCCCAGTTTCAGAATCACCCTACATGGGGCAATAATCTTTTGCCTGGAGATTCAACCAGGCTCAGAAGTTAAAGAGTACCATACCAAATTGAGGCCTAATTTGGCGATTTACAAAGTATTGGTTCACAATTGCAGGGCTCTGATGTGAAATAATAAAATAAACCCCTGAGACGTGACCCCATTTTGGAAACTACACCCATCAAGGTATTTATTAATGGGTGTAGTGAGCATCTTCACCCCACAGGTCTTTTCCATAAATGATTGCGCTGCGGATGGTGCAAAGCAAAAATCTAAATTTTTCCCCAAATATGCAATTTTCATTTAAAATTGTCAAAAGGGTTCTCCCGGGTATGGCGATGCCATATATGTGGAAGTAAACTGCTATTTGGGGACGCTGTAGGGTTCAGAAAGGAGGAAGCACCATTTGGCTTTTGGAGCGTGGATTTTGCTTGGTAGTAGTTTTGTTTAGAGTTTTACTGGTATTTCAGTTTATAATATGGGGGTATACATAAGCTGGGCAGAGTACATCAGGCGCATAGTCAGGTGGTATAATAATGGGATAAAAAAAATATATCAAATAATCCATAGATATTTTGCTGTAAAGCAATGCTTTATGCACAGGCCAGTGTCACACTTATTAATGGTGTCGTCTCTTATCCCCCTTTTGGTCCACACTCGGCACCTTTGCAGTTTGGGGAATTTTGCTGGGAAGTGTTGTCCTGGTATAATACGGGCACCCTCGCTTCCAGCAGATATGTTTGAGCCCCTACGGTTCCTAGTTCCCTAATTGTAGGGCCTTGATAATTCGCCTCTTGAAACAGAAGAAATGTTCCCCTCGGGCCTGCACAGTTGCATATTTTTTCTTTCCTGGCTTATTGTAGCCTTAACTAATGTCATTTTTTCATAGAAGCAGTGGTATGAGGACTTTTTTTTTGTCGGACGAGCTTTAGTTCTTATTTGTACCATTTTCGGGTACATGGGACTTTTTGATCACTTCTTATCCTATTTTTTGGGAAGCCAGGTAAACCCAAAAAAATGCAATTCTGGCATAGTTTTTTTTTATATACAGCGGTCACCATGCGTTATACATTACATACTACCTTTATTCTGCGGGTAATTGCGAGTCCGCTGATACCAAATTTATAGCACTTTTTTCTGTCGCCAAGTTGTGAGAACCATAACGTTTTCATTTTTTCATCAACGGAGCTGTATCAAGGCTTGTTTTTTGCTAGCTATAGTTTATATAGGTACCATTTTTGGATACATGCGACTATTTGATCACTTTTTATTCCAATAATTGTAGGGCAAAGTGACCAAAAAACAGAAATCCTGTTATAGGTTTTTATGGGTGTTTTTACGCCGTTCACTGCGTGGAATAAATAACATAATATTTTTATATTTCAGGTAGTTACGGTCGCGGCGATACCAAATATGTATGGTTTATTTATTTTTTTCAATGATAAAGGACTTGATTAGTGAACAGGGCGATTGTGTTTTATTTTATTACGTGAAACTTTTATTGTATGTTTTTTTTTTTACACTTTTTTATACTTTTTTTTAAATCCCAGTAGGGGACTTGAAGGTCCAACTGTCTGGTTGTTTTTTTTCTAATACATTGCACTACCTGTGTAGTGCAATATATTAGATCTGTCAGTCATTCACTGACAGCAAGCCGATTAGGGTTCGCCTCCCGGCGGAGCCTAATCGGCTTCCGTAATGGCAGAGCAGGAGGCCATTGTTAGGCCTCCTGTTGCCATAGTAGCAGTCGGCAGCTCTGATTGCATAGCAGGGCTGACCATCTGCTAGCAACCTCTAAGATGCAGCGATTGCTTTCGATTGCTGCATCTAAGGGGTTAATGGCAGGGATCACAGCTAGCTCCGGTTCCTGCCTTTACAGGTGGGTGTCACTGTCTCTCTCTGTATCTCTCCCTTGCTCCCCCATTTGGAGCAAATAAGAGTTTTTGACCATTCCTCCATCCATTTATTATTTTTTTTTTATACGTTTTACTTTTATTTTCGGCTATTTATAGGATAACATCTATGTGAGGAGCAGTAGTTGTGGGTGTCAGTGGTAAGTGGCTCGTAGCAGTAGCTTGTGGTGGTAGTTGATGTAGTAGTGGAGTGCCTAGTTGTAGTCAAAGGTTAAACTCATCACATATCCATGGTGGGACTGCATAACCATTTGTACTCAAGGGCCTGCCATGCTGAATATCTATCCAAAATTACACTTGCGGTACAACCGGCCAGCATCTGTATGACAAACTGGATGAGTTTGGACCACTGATCCAATCTATTGACCTAGGAGACCATAGAAGCTCTTCATGGTCCATGGTGTAGGCTCTAACCATTGCTTCCTGAATGGTCAAGTTCATCTGGCTCAGTATGTTGAAGCAGCTGATAGTATTGGTTGTTGGTGCTTCTGCTTCTACAGACTGTACGTTTCTTGTTTCCAGCGTTGACCAAGGCATTGGAGCGACACAGGGACCTCATTCTCTGACAAATTGTCATGTTGTCCGCAAGCCTTGTGGTCACAAAAAACTTCTACTACCTTGCTGCAGAAAGCAACTTCATTGTATGGAAATTTGGGTTTCCTATAGGAAACCAGAAACATTTGCCCTCATTTTGCTATTATGGCAATAGTCCAAAAGATTGTCCAATAGTAATCCCTGTTCTTAATGTCTTGGGCGTGCTTAGCAGGCAACGGACCATGCTTAGAGTGCTAGAGGGCAGAGGAGCATCATGGTGCCCTCACTGTTCTAATTCTTCCTCCTCTTTATCACAGATCAGCTGCCAATACCTGGATGCTAAACACTACGCTGCTACTGTGCTGCAAGATTAAATAAGATGGAAGGCAGAGCAGGTCTCCTAAACATGATATGGCTTTATACCGCATGAATAAAACTTTCCACAAAGACAAGTGGTTATAGCAGATCTTTTATCAGAACATGCTACCATATTTATAATGACTAGTCCGCTGGGCTAATTTACCAAACGGAACCAAAAAATATGGTGCAGTTTGGTTAAGCTACTAAGGAAGTCCACCCCCTGCCTACTCCCAGTCTGATTCACATGTTGGGAGTTATGAGATTAATGCATGTTTCCCAGGTGGTCTAGTGTAGTGGGGGGATTAATTGCTGCTTTCGAGGTGGTCCAGGGCATGTGATGGGTTAAGGCCTGTTTCCATAGTTGTGAAGGGTAGTAAAATAGGTTAATGCCCTTTTCTCAAGCAATGGCTGTTGAGTCCTGTCTCGAATGGGAAGCTTAATATGAGGTGCTCATCACGCTCAGTCCCCCCCCCACTCCGGCACCCTTCAATGATCACACAGATCAGTCTGAGACACAAATATAGAGAACAGTACTGGTGATGAAACAGCAACACAGTCCCCTTTATGATCACATAGAGCATTTGATGGGCGCTCTGCCCTACCACTAAGGGAACTATCTACTTCCCCTCACCGGCCCCTAGAGACAGCCCTGCTCTACCGTTCACCACCTGGTTCACCCATTAGGCAGTGGAAGATGGAAAATTCTAGGAACCATGTCCTATTCTCTGCAATATCACTGAACTGCCTGTTTAGAAAAATAGTGGTATTTCGGGATCTCCCACCTCGGCTAAGCTAGAGCCATCAACTCAAACTAGAAACTAGCAGCTAGGAGGGAAGGGACTTTATAACTTATTACTAACAACCAGTTCAGTATTCAGTTGAGACAGCAGCAGACTTCTGTAAGCATACTGTTGTTTCCTGCAGAGATGGCAGATAGTGATCAGTAGGAGTATGGACTGTTTCCATACCTCCCATAGAGTATGCTCAGCTACTGCGCCACACAACTTCTTCCCACCGTGGACATGCTGGAGGGGAGGGATGGAGGACTGGATTTCACTAATCTAGCAATCGATCTAACATTTATTATCTATCACATGGATGGACTACTGTTGATGGCTGGAATACCTTTTTAATTTCCGCAAATAAGTTTTAACCTAAATATATATATTTTTAAACTAAGCATTTTTTCCTCATTACCTCCCAAAAAAATACACACGTAAGGAGGTGATTGCTTTTGCTAAATGTGATAAAGTGATGCGGTATTCTATAAAACCAGTTGTAGAGTATTTGCAGTGCTGTAGTGGTGTGACCTTCTAAAGCCCCACTATTGGTATATGTGCAGGTACTCTAAAAAGCCTTAGTCAATGTCTTAAAGAGTATCTGTCACCTCCCCTGACATGTCTACTTTAGTAAATACTTGTATTCCCAATAGTATAACAATTCTGGAGCATCTTTTCTTAGAACTCATCATTGTGCCATTCCTTTGTTAGGGTATATTCACACGTGTCAGATTTGCTGCAGAAATTTTTGTGACTGTTCCATAGATCTGAAGGGGACATGCAGAAGTCTATTCATATGCTGCAAAAACAACCCCATTCCGATGAATGGAACTGATTTTCAGTCACAGAAATTTCTGCAAAAAATCTGCTGCGTGTGAATATACGCTTAGGCTTCTTTCAGACTGGCGTTACTATCAGTTTACTTCTCTTCCATCAGAGGAAGGGAGGATCGATACATTAAACGGAAAGCAACGGTTCTGTTAGAATTACCATTAATTTCAATGGTAATTCTTTTGTTTCAATTGCTTTCCGTTTGTCTCGGTTCGCAAGGTTTCTGTTTTTTTGAACAGAAACAAAAGTTCTGCAGACTGCACTTTTGTTTCTGTTCAAAAAAACGGAAACCTAGCGAATGGAGACAAACGGAAAGCAACTGAAACAAGAGAATTACCATTGACATCAATGGTAATGCTAACCGAACCGTTGCTTTCCGTTTAATGTATCGACCAGGGGCTTAGCTAAAGGCTCGTGGGCCCCGATGCAAGAGTTCTTATTGGGCCCTCCCCCCGCAAGCTTCTGCATCGCTGGGTCTCCTAAGTGAGCCAACAATGCAGCACTAGCAGCCATTGGCGTCACTAAGGTCTTAAAATGTCAGGGGAAATAGCCCCAATACATATGTGTCCACCCAAAAAAAAAATGTGTGTGTGTATAGGAGACAGCATAGCATATCTATAGCACTACGACCCTATCAACTATTGATAGGATTAGATACAGTGGCTCAGCAGACAATATCACACATGATAGGATTAGATACAGTGGCCCAGCAGACAGTATCACACATGATAGGATTAGATACAGTGGCTCAGCAGATAGTATCACACATGATAGGATTAGATACAGTAGCTCAGCAGACAGTATCACACATGATAGGATTAGAGATAGGGCCCAGCAGACCATAATACACATGATGGGATTAGATGCACAGCTCAGCAGAAAGTACCACACATGATAGGATTAGATACAGTGGCTTAGCAGACAGTATCACACATGATAGGATTAGATACAGTAGCTCAGCAGACAGTATCATACATGATAGGATTAGATACAGTAGCTCAGCAGACAGTATCACACATGATCGGATTAGATACACTGGCTCAGCAGACAGTATCACACATAATAGGATTAGATATAGTGGCTCAGCAGACAGTATCACACATGATAGGATTAGATATAGGGCCCAGCTCGCTGACATTGCGGCTCCAGCGCTGGACCCAGGAAAGGTAAGAATAATAATTTTTTTTTTTTTATGTGTTACTAATTATTTTTGTGTGTTTGTGTTTCTTTACAAGTTCGGTTGTTGGACTACTTCGGATCCGAGGACTACTTCAATGACAGCGTTTTTTTATTCTCAATAAAATGGTTAATGGGGGTTGATTTTTTATTTAAATAAAATATTTTTTCTATGTGCTTGTATTTTTTTTATTTTTATTATTACCGCCTTAGTGATGGCCGCTGGCTGATTGACAACTTCCATTACTAAGGCGGGGCTTAATGTTAGCAGGTGCAGAGGCTAACACTAACCCCCATTATTACCCCGGTACCGACCGCCACCAGGGGTACTCGGAAGAGCCGGGTACGAACCAGTACCCGACCATCTGTAGTGACGGTCAGGCACCGGGGCGGCCGCAGGCTGGTAGTATTAGGCTGGGGAAGGCAAAAAACAGTGGCCCTTCCCACCCTGGTAATGCTGCCTGCTGCTGCTGTGTTGTATCTGGCTGGTTATGAAAATTGGGGGGGGACCCCACACCGTTCTTTCCAATTATTTTTTTTTTTTTTTTTTTTAAATGTCGTGGGCCCCCCCCCCCATTTTTCATAACCAGCCAGATACAATAAAGCAGCAGCAGCCTAGCATCACCAGGGTGGGAAGGGCCACTGTTTCTGGCCTTTCCCAGCCTGATAGTACCAGCCTGCGGCCACCCCATTACCCGACCATCACTACAGATGCTCAAGTACTGGATCGTACCCGGCTCTTCCCGGCACCCCTGGTGGCGGTGGGTACCGGGGTAATAATGGGGGTTAGTGTTAGCCTCTGCACCGGCTAACACTAAGCCCCACCTTAGCAATGGACGCTGTCAATCAGCCGGTGGCCATTACTAAGGCGGTAGTAATATACAGTAGTTTAAAAAAAAACACAAAGACATAGAAAAAATATATTATTGAAATTTAAAAAAAAACACACAACCCTCATTAACCATTTTATTGATAATAAAAAAAGCCGTTATCTAAGTAGTCCTGGAATCCGATGTAGTCCAACGACCGAACCTGTAAGAAAACACGCAAAAAACGATTAGTAACACGTGTTAGGCTTAGATACAGGACCCATGTGATACTGTCTGTGGGACCCTGTATCTAAGCCTACCACAAAGTAGGCTTAGATACAGGGTCCAGCAGACAGTAATCTTATACAGTATAAGATTACTGTGTGCTGAGGCCCTGTATCTAAACCTACCGTGTGGTAGGCTTATATACAAGGCCCATCAGACAGGATCACACATGGGCCATGTATCTAAGCCTACCAAGTTATTGGTTAGATACAGGGCCCAGCAGACAGCATCACACAATCTGTGATCCTGTCTCATGGGCCCTCTAAGCCTGCTACATCGTAGGCTTAAAGGGGTTGTCCAGTCCCTAAACATTGATGGCCTATCCTCAGGATAGGCCGTCAATAGCTGATGTGTCAGGGTCCGACTCCCGGGAGCTGTTTTGAAGGGGCCGCAGCACTCGTACGAGAGCTGCTTCCGCTTCATTTCCCTTCCTCGCTCACACTGTGAATCGCCGACACGGATTCACAGTGTGAGCAAGTGACCGGAAGGAAGGGGAAGCAGCTCTCGTACGAGTGCTGTGGCCCCTTCAAAACAGCTGATTGGCCGGCTCCCGGGAGTCAAACCCCGCCAATCAGCTTCAGCAGACAGGGATATTAATCTTACCCTCCTCTTCAGCCGCAGCAGATGTCCTGACTCTATCCAGGATCACGATGTTGTGTGCGGCGCATAGCGTTGTGACGTCATGCGCTGCGCACAGCGCTGTGATGTCAGGACCTCCGCTGCCATCCGGAACCAGGAAGGTAAGTACTGTCAGTTACTATAGTAACAGGGGCCCTCGGTCCGAGTTACTATAGTAACTTTTTATTGATGTGGTGCGGGGCACCGCGGGCCCCCTGGCTTCGGGGCCCGGTCTGCGACCCCTATAGCTACGCCACTGGTATCGATCCTCCCTTCCTCTGACGGAGGAGAGGTAAACTGATAATAAAGGTAGTGTGAACTTAGTCTTATATCTCATATGAATGTATGAATAAATTGTCAACTGGGTGTTACCATTCCCCTTGACAAGTGAGTGTGTCCCTATACAGTCTGGCACTGTCACTTGTTTGGACTTTGTCATTCTGTGTAGGGACACCCCCCCCCCCCTAACTGATAACACCCAGTTGTTAATATGTCAATACAATTCAAGGAGGAATAACAGAGGAATGGCACTACATAGAGTTCTAAGAAAAAGATGCTCCAGCATTATTCCCTGGGGAAGGCAATTATTTACTAAAACAGACATGTCAGGAGAGGAGATACTCACTGGATAATTTTGATGTAGTTAATAGAAAACATTCTGAACTTTACTAAACTCTATCTTGGCACATGTATGACAATAAGCCATATATACAACTGATAAAAACCACACAGTTAGGTAAGTCTTATAATTCACATTACAACAGGAACTGCCTTTTCTACTCTTTTCTATAAAAATAGGAGAAAACCAAGAGGGACAATTATAGAAACATAGTTGTATGTTAAGTATAAGCTGTTAAAATTGGATAAAGGTAACAAACAAGTTACTAAATGTATTACTCATAATTATAGAACTCACAATAGAAATGTTTCCACTACCTCACTCTTCTTCATTCTGTTCTGACTGCAATATAGTGCAACGTACAGTGAAGGAAATAAGTATTTGATCCCTTGCTGATTTTGTAAGTTTGCCCACTGTCAAAGACATGAACAGTCTAGAATTTTTAGGCTAGGTTAATTTTACCAGTGAGAGATAGATTATATAAAAAAATTAAATAAAAATCACATAGTCAAAATTATATATATTTATTTGCATTGTGCACAGAGAAATAAGTATTTGATCCCCTACCAACCATTAAGAGTTCAGCCTCCTCCAGACCAGTTACACGCTCCAAATCCACTTGGTGCCTGCATTAAAGACAGCTGTCTTACATGGTCACCTGTATAAAAGACTCCTATCCACAGACTCAATTAATCAGTCTGACTCTAACCTCTACAACATGGGCAAGACCAAAGAGCTTTCTAAGGATGTCGAGGACGAGATCATAGACCTGCACAAGGCTGGAATGGGCTACAAAACCATAAGTAAGATGCTGGGTGAGAAGGAGACAACTGTTGGTGCAATAGTAAGAAAATGGAAGACTTACAAAATGACTGTCAATCGAAATCGATCTGGGGCTCCATGCAAAATCTTACCTTGTGGGGTATCCTTGATCCTGAGGAAGGTGAGAGCTCAGCCGAAAACTACACGGAGGGAACTTGTTAATGATCTCAAGGCAGCTGGGACCACAGTCACCAAGAAAGCCATTGGTAACACATTACGCCGTAATGGATTAAAATCCTGCAGTGCCCGCAAGGTCCCCCTGCTCAAGAAGGCACATGTACAGGCCCATCTGAAGTTTTCAAATGAACGTCTGGATGATTCTGAGAGTGATTGGGAGAAGGTGCTGTGGTCAGATAAGACTAAAATTGAGCTCTTTGGCATTAACTCAACTCGCCGTGTTTGGAGGAAGAGAAATGCTGCCTATGACCCAAAGAACACCGTCCCCACTGTCAAGCATGGAGGTGGAAAAATTATGTTTTGGGGGTGTTTCTCTGCTAAGGGCACAGGACTACTTCACCGCATCAATGGGAGAATGGATGGAGCCATGTACCATCAAATCCTGAGTGACAACCTCCTTCCCTCCACCAGGACATTAAAAATGGCTCGTGGCTGGGTCTTCCAGCATGACAATGACCCGAAACATACAGCCAAGACAACAAAGGAGTGGCTCAAAAAGAAGCACATTAAGATCATGGAGTGGCCTAGCCAGTCTCCAGACCTTAATCCGATCGAAAACTTATGGAGGGAGCTGAAGATCCGAGTTGCCAAGCGACAGCCTCGAAATCTTAATGATTTACAGATGATCTGCAAAGAGGAGTGGGCCAAAATTCCATCTAACATGTGTGCAAACCTCATCATCAACTACAAAAAACGTCTGACTGCTGTGCTTGCCAACAAGGGTTTTGCCACCAAGTATTAAGTCTTGTTTGCCAAAGGGATCAAATACTTTTATCTCTGTGCACAATGCAAATAAATATATATAATTTTGACTATGTGATTTTCTTTTTTTTTTTTATATATATAATCTATCTCTCACTGGTAAAATTAACCTAGCCTAAAAATTCTAGACTGTTCGTGTCTTTGACAGTGGGCAAACTTACAAAATCAGCAAGGGATCAAATACTTATTTCCTTCACTGTATGTTGCTGTCCCTTTCACATTACTAATGCTTGCTTGGCTTTAAGAGCTTGAAAGGGGTTGGATACAGTCCTAAAAGATATGAAAGTGAGACATGAGTTTTTAGGACATTTGGGGCTCATTCTGTTCACTGCAAATTTATTTAGATCTAATCGGATGGCCAATTCGACTGAATTAGACCCAAAACTAATTTCGGGACCTTCGCACATCTATAGCAGCCTTACTTCTGTTTCTGGTAAGATTCATCGCTGAATGACATCATACAACAGCAGAAGCTCCTGGGCCACAATTCAAAATTTGACATAGGACCTTCCACCTATCATGTCCATTTACAATACCAATATATTTTTATTTGGTAGTGGGGCCTTTGGGCCCCCTCAAGCACCAAGGGCCTGAGTGCAAGTGCTGTCTCTGTAATTCCTATAGATACACCCATGTACAGAAGCTGCATTCCCATATTTTGAAACATTCTAAACATAAAAAAATAGGTACATATACATACTGCAGGTATATAGTATGTGGTAAATATGGCTCAAAGCTCAATTTTTTCTGCATACCCCTCCTACTGTGCCCTGATACTGCCGTGTAACAGAGCAATTTATAATGCCCTATAACAGAACAAGTTACAATGCCTCAATTAAATAGATCACAGTTTCATCCAGACCCTAAGGCCCCATGCACATGACCATAAAAATTCTCCATAATTCCCCGGGATTACGGGGACGGCCGTGTGCATGGGGCCTAAGGCTGGGTTCTTGGCCAAAATTAGTTTTTTGCAGCAAATCGCAGCAAATGCATTTTGTGAGAACCCAGCCTAAGGCCTTATTCAAATTAACGTATTTCTCGTCCGTGTGCTGTCTGTTTTAACAATGGACAGCACACTCACCTATATAAGTCAATGGGACTATTCACACATTAGTTGTTTTTTTATAGAGTGTGTGACCGTTGCGAGAAATTCACATGTCTGATTCTGTTTTGTGGACCAGCTGTCCATTTTTCACTGATCAGTTGCGTAGAAATCCAGAGAAAAAAAAAGTGAAACCAGGAAGTGGTTGAAGATGAGAAAAACGGACAAGAAAAACAGGTGACACACACGGACGTAACACAAACAGTTATATGCATAAAAAACTGTCAGTTTTTTTGCAAATGCAAGTTGCGCACCCTCATATGAATACAGTTTAATAAATGTTTTTTTGCCATGCTGCTTGTTAAAAAGCAGATTTGCATCACCTGAGGAAGGTAACAACCTCAATCTGATCATTCTGAGTGCCACCACGTTTTTGCATCCTAGATTTTCCTTGCAGGCTGATACCAGCTGACTTGCATTGGAGGATTTCCAAAGATGCACAGTATACAAAATGGGAATGTTCTTGGACACAAGCTGCCTGATTTGGAAATTAACAGATTCCATCAATGTTCTTAGTGTTTTTAACAAATAAGTCAAATACGCTATTAGGGTATGTTCACATGCTTAACCAAAAACGTCTAAAAATACGGAGCTGTTTTCAAGGGAAAACAGCTCCTGATTTTCAGACTTTTTTGAGCAACTCGCGTTTTTCGCTGTGTTTTTTACGACCGTTTTTCGAGCTGTTTTTCAATAGAGTCAACGAAAAACGGCTCCAAAAAACGGCTGAAGAAGTGACATAGACTTCTTTTTCACACGTGTTTTTTTACTCGCCGTGTTCCGAAAACGAGGCGTAAAAAAACGCCTAATCGGAATAGAATGCCGTACTTTCCTTATTTCCTATGTCCCGTATGTTCCTTGCAAGAGTTAGGGTATGTTCACACGCCATATTTACGGACGTAATTCGGGCATTTTACGCCTCGAATTACGTCCGAAGATACGGCTCCAAACCGCCAGCAAACATCTGCCCATTGAAATCAATGGGGTTACGATGTTCTGTGCACACAGGCTTTTTTTTTTACGCGCCGCTGTCAAAAGACATGCATGTCACTTCTTGAGACGTAAATGGAGCCGTTTTTCATTGACTCCATTGAAAAGCAGCTCCAATTACGTCCGTAATTGATGCCACGAAAAACGCGAGTACGAGCAATTACGTCTGAAATTCAGGACCGTAAACAGCTCCGTAATTTCAGGCGTATTGGACGCTGCCGTGTGAACATACCCTTAAGGGTGAAGAACGGGGGTTTTCTTCGACTCCGCACCCCAGGTTAGCTTTTGCCAACTCAATAACAGTCTCAGTCATTCATTATTCCTGACTTCAATTAACCCTTGGAAGTTACAGACAGAAGCATTGTCGAACAACTTTTCCCCCAGAATATTCAAGCTCACATAGAAAATAGTTTGTTTTATTTTTTTGGCTGCCAGAATTTTCATTGAATCTTAAAAATCAACTACAATCAGCATAGATCTGGTGTAAACCAAAATGAATTGGATCATGTTAGTCAGGTCTTGGAAAAATATAGAAATCTCAGACATATTACATTGGACCATAAACAGCTGCAAATACTATGAACCTTGAACTTTTTTCACCATGGACACATTTTTTTCCCCCTTTTTCTCTTTTCTTTTCTCCAGTCACTTTCTTTCTTCTTCTATGCCAACTTCTGTCTGTTTGCTTAGTAGAATTTTGTGTGCTTATATAATCCTTTCTAGGTGGCTAGCCCTTTGCTTCATCCCTCTTCACAATAGGGGTTGAGAACAACTTAAGTTTTTTTTTTTACTGTTATTGTTTAAAACAATATATTTCTTCTTGCTCATTTGCATCTATGTGACACTGGATTTGCTACATATTTTTCTCTATTACACAATGTTTTGTTGTATTTTGGCAGGATTGGCATGTGATAAGCATATTGCATACCCTACATCTTAAATAGTTGATTAAAAAATTGATTAAAAAATTTAAAATAGAAGAAGATATACGTTGCACATGGTCAGAGTAAGGGTATGTTCACACGCAGAGTCAAAAACGTCTGAAAATACGGAGCTGTTTTCAAGAGAAAACAGCTCCTGATTTTCAGACGTTTTTTGTGCCACTCGCGATTTTCGTTGCTTTTTTCACGGCCGTTTTTGGAGATTTTTTCGATAGAGTCTATGGAAAACAGCTCCAAAAACGTCCCAAGATGTTTTCCTGCACTTCTTTTTCGCGGCTGTTTTTTTGTAAAAAAAATGCAGCGAAAAACGCTCCGTCGGAACAGAACGCCGTTTTCACATTGACATCAATGGGCAGATGTTTGGAGGCGTTCTGCTTCCGGCCGTGTGAACATACCCTAAGAGACATCTTCTTATTTTCTTCTTATATCTGAATCACATTTGTTGTAAGCGCTTGCGCTTCTAACCCGGGCTGGTTGGAGAATATCTGGATGGTGATTTTTTTTTTATTACTTTGCAATTGGAGGGGGCAGTGGGAGAAGTGGCATGGACTTTACGTCTTCCTGTCAGAGTTTGTCTTTAAAAGTTGTTGTCTGATTTGGACAATCTTATTTCAGATTTCAGTGAGTTAACAGACAACTGTTTGCTAAAGTGGAGCATCAGCGTCCATGCATTTTTTTCCTTGTAGTGCCAAAAGCTGCACTGGTCTGACATTTTTTAATCTTTAGCTCACGCATGGGTGGGGGGTCCCCTTTTTTAACTAAACATCTTGGAACAAGCAATTCACTTCCGTTCTTTATGTGTATTAGGTCTCATGGACACGGCTGTCCGGCAGCACTCTGAGACCCGGCAACACTGTACTACAGAGCCGTACAATAAACATGAGCTTGCTGAGTGACAGCCTGGCACA
Source organism: Rhinoderma darwinii (assembly GCF_050947455.1). Classification (NCBI taxonomy): domain Eukaryota; kingdom Metazoa; phylum Chordata; class Amphibia; order Anura; family Rhinodermatidae; genus Rhinoderma; species Rhinoderma darwinii. The sequence goes on from NC_134691.1 coordinate 83,280,127, forward strand.
GAAGGAGTGAAGGCCCTGCCCGCAAGACCTTACAATCTACAACGGCAGATGTATCCCACCCAATGTTATTCACTTCACCTGTCAGTCTTTTTTATCTCATGGCTCAACGGTGTACTATATGTTCCTTTATGGTGTTTTGGACCCACTCCATGTTTTGGTGTAAAAATACTAAAGCAAAATACTGACTAAAATACTGCGGTATGAAAGTGGCCTAAAACATAACTTTTATCGAGTAATTAAAAATATTGTTACACATTTCTTTAATAACTCAATAAAAAGTTTTAGTGTCTAGCAGAAGAAATAATTGTAACTTAGTTCCTAGGTCTTTTTGTAATAATCTGTAAATTGGAGGCACTGATGTCAACTGTACGTGTGGAGAGAGTAATGTATCTAGTCGATATTAGGAGTGATATCAGCTGGATGTTACAGGAAACACAGCATGGCCTGCAAACATTTTCATTCTTTCAGCTTCAGGTCATAAAAAGCACAATAGTCTTTGTACCATCATGTCCTGATTTACTCTCTGCAGATGTCATCTTCTACTGAGATGGTGCCTGCAATGTTCTGCAGTTTCCGCTTGTGGACGAGATTGATCAGCGGACTCCGGGCAGAACTTTTCATCTCTCTGCTTGTCAATGTGATTGATGATGAGGGTTTCAGGAGAAATTAATTCATAGTCTGGAACTCCGAATGTAATGCAACAGATTCTTCTCCAACCTGAAAAACCTGTCACATTTTGCGTGTTTTTAGACAGAACTAAAACATTAAACCACCAATTTAAACATTTCCTACTGAAAATTATTATCTAGTGTGACACGGACATAGACATCTCTAGGCTCATTTGCCCATTGTGATAGTACTAAATACATTAGGACTTTTTTTCCTTATGTTTGCAGTAGACACCTCACTTGCGGTAGTACTCTCTTTGCTCTAAAATACATGAATTCTAATATAAAGTGTATGGGTACAGTTCTTCTATATAACTCAAGAAATGTATTGGTGACAATCCTTCTTTATATTAGATGATGTTGTTAAGGATTTGCCAGGCACAGCTTCTGTATCCACGCCCATAGGTAATCAGTCTGCACCTGCTTCTATGTCTGTGAGACTGACTCCATCTTCCACCACTCAGGATGGCAGGCTTAGGAGTGGGAGAGCCTATCACAGCCTGGCCAGACGGAGCTAGCTCCCGCCCTCTGTCTATTTATACCTGCCTTTCCTGTTCCTCTTTGCTTGTGATTCTTCTCTGTTGGTTTCCTGGCCCTGCTGCAGCTTCTTGAACTACTTGTCCCTGCTTCGTATTGACCCTGGCTTACTGACTACTCTTCTGCTCTGCGTTTGGTACCTCGTACACTCCTGGTTTGACTCGGCTTGTTCACTACTCTCCTGCTCTACGTTTGGCATCTCGTACTCTCCTGGTTTGACTCGGCTCGTTTACTACTCTTGTTGCTCACGGTGTTGCCGTGGGCAACTGCCCCGTTTCCCTTTGTTCTGTGTTTCCTTGTCTGTTGTCTGTCGTGCACTTATTGAGTGTAGGGACAGTCACCCAGTTGTACCCCGTCACCTAGGGCGGGTCGTTGCAAGTAGGCAGGGACTGAGTGGCGGGTAGATTAGGGCTCACTTGTCTGTTTCCCCATCCCTGTCATTACAGATGTATTATTCAACATACTTTATATTTCCATAATATAGAGCCATAATAGGAATAGCTGCTTTAAGTCACGTACTAGTTTTCTAATAACATGTAGAGATCAGCAATTCATGATAGCCAATGTTGATATATTATCAGAATCCAGGCTTCTATAAGTGGCTGATTGTATTAGGGCTTAGTCACAGGACCGTAGTATACGTCTGTGTAACGGCCATTGTTTTAACGGACTGTGTGAAGGGTCCGTGGAAAAAGAGGACCTGTCTTATTTTCTTCCGTTACACGGATCCCTCCATAGACTCAAGTCTATGAGGGATCCGGGAAAATGGGTTTCACACTGGTGCAACTCGGACGTGAAAGCTGGCCGTTTTTCACGTCCGAGTTTGTACTCAGTCACATGAATCTAGCCTTATGCTGATAAGTCAGCAAGCCATAGTACAGGAAATGTAGGATTCCCTGTAGACCTTTATAATTGGAATTCTTCCATTGCTTGTGAATTATTGCTTATGAAGTTCCCTAATTTCCTCCTTCGAGTGGCTCCAATGCTGGAGAGTCTTTATTTTCTGACATGTCTTTAAAGTGTTTCCTTGGGACTTATATTGATGGCTTATCTTTAGGATAGGCCATCAATGTTTGATAGATGGGGTCTGACCCCAAGAAATCAGCACAAAGAAGGGGTGGCGCCCCTGCAAGCACCGCATCCTCTTCATTGTTTACACAGACACAGCGCCTCATCTGTACGAGTGGCTGTGCCTGGTATGGCAGCTCATTCCATTCAGTACCATTACAATGAAAGGGAGGAACTTCAGTACCAGCCACTAACACGCATACAAATGAACCCCTTTAAATTCAGTAAGTTGAGGACCACTAGATTTTTATATGATATGCTCTATTAGTCTCAGCATCAAATTCCAGGTCTGTATTGATGGAAAATATATTGGAAAAGATTTATGAACGTGTCACAGATGTATGACTGGCATAAAAAGGACCTGACAACCATTGCGGGAGACAAGCACCATACTCATCAAACAGTTGAGACTTGAATTTGTGTGTAAAGTCATAAAGGTTTGGCATAGGTGGACCAAGTTAGATAAAGCTGCCAAATATGTTTATACATGTCTAAATTTGCCTTAAAAAGTTCAATGAACATGTGAATGAGCAAATGATTGACCAACCAGGGCAGTTAAGGGCCTGTGTCTGCTTTACAACAGTCTTTAATTATTTGAGATATTGAGTCGTGCAACAGTTATATAAATATGTTCCAGTCATCACTCAAATTAATGCCAGTTTTTACATCGCGCCAGATCTTGACCCTTTGCCAGTATTGATAAATCTTTCCCCTCATGTCATTCATTGCACAGACTGACAGGATCAGCCCCTTTGTGGACATAAAAATGAGCTCTCAAATCCTTTGTGCACAAATTAAAATTAGGACAATTAACATATCCGAGCACCACGGGGGCATTATGATCTATGATATTATGATATTAAGCGAGTTGAGTGTGTATTGTGGACTTGTTTTTGTGATACTTTCCTAGGAATACTGTTCAGCGACCCATAAATTGTCTTACTCATTATGATTGTTCATTAATACCAGATATTACCTCTCAAACATCCTCCATTGGTTTATCTGTGAAATATGTTCTGCAGAAGCTAAACACTATGAATGAGAATAATGTCATTCCTGTGCGTGCCTGTAGAAAATAAATGATCAACCTGTTTACTCATACCACAATGCTGAGAGCAGATGTAACATGGAACGTCATGCTCTGTAATTCTTTCCTGGGGCCGTTGTTTCCACATTATCGGAATTAGACTTATTTCCCATTCTGTTCAGGAGTGAACCTAGTCACAAATATATTATGTTGTCTTCAGAAAACGTATAACATAGTAGCAGTTAAGGGCCATAATTATATTGTAACCTATTTATTATATTATCTATTCATTATATTCTATGGTAGAATCCAAAGAGTGGGAAAATATATCATTCTGTGTCACTCTAAAGTAGACGCTCACATTTATTGAGTCTTAGATTTGGGTCAGAGAATATCTTTTGCTAGAGAGAGGACTGTCTGTCTTGGGACCTATTGCATGACAGTTGCATTTCATAGGATGATAGGAATACTGTACTTTAGTTTACCCGTTACATGCAACTAAATTCTTCTGTTATGTTTTGGAGCCAATTTCTTGCCACTTGGGTCTATTTTTTATGGGTTTATTCAAAAAGGATGGTGCAAAATGATAGCCTCGGTATTCATAACCGAGAGAACATAACATAAATTTATTAACATGAAAAGACACACTATTTATCCAAATTTTATCTATACACTACAAATATTCAAAGTGATTTCCATTGGTGACACGGTAGATGTCTAGGCGGTAGTCCAATTCTGTCCAGATGCGAGCCAGTATATCCTCGGATATGGACTCAACTGTTTCAGTGATGCGTTGTCTCAGGTCATTCAGATCCTGTGGCCGGATGGGCAGAGTCCTTGACGTAGCCCCACAGAAAGAAGTCGTAGGGTACTAGATCTGGATCTAGATCAGGGCAACATTGGTGAATCGTTGTTTCCGGCGCGGCCGATCCAACATTCCGGTAGAGTTTCATTAAGGTATCATTCAAATGGAAATGTGGAGGTGCTGATAGACTATGTTTGGCAGATCTTCCTCTATATGTGGCATAAGCCATTCCTTTAAAGAGAACCTTTCACCTGCCCATACATGTGCAGCTGAGTGTAGCATGTAATGGGCAGGGCTGCACAAACCCTGGGGCACTTCACATTTTTTTTATACCCCCCTCCGTTATTTAGATATCGGTGCCGTTATATTTTGCGCACAATATTTATCTATGATGTTAGGAGTTCCTGCCTCACTGCGGGAAATTTGTCCCGTACTGTAATCATGTTTTCAGTACGGGACAGTTTTCCCATAGCAAGGCAGGGAGTCCTAGCGTCATAGATAACTATGACGCTAGGAGCCTGGCTCGCTGATGTGTGTTCGGTCCGGGAAATACTGCCGACATATGGTCCGTATATCACAGACCGAACACGCTCTAGTGAATCCGGCCTTATTCACAGAGCGAAGAATAACTATGGAGCTCCTTGGATCTCTTTATGGAGAACTACAAGAATTAGCACAAACACTGTGAAGGACATTCACATCTGCGATTAATTCTCTTCTGCTTTATGGCGATAAGAGGGCTATCTCTTATAAGGTTTTGGTTTGGTTGAATCATCTGGACAAGATTGAGCGATGAGGTGAACTGTGTATGTGTTTATATTAAGAAGATTTGTCTGACTCTTCTCTCTCTTTGCCTGCTTCGGTTTGTCGAATTGAAGTTATTGAGGCTCTCTAGACTGTTATTTGGTATATGCTTATTGATGATACAGTATGTCTTGTGTACGCACAATGATAATAACAAAGTGTATAATACAATTATGTTGTATACATGCAAACACACACTCATTGAAAGCTGTCAATCACTCTGTGTGGGGGGGGGGGGGAGGCAGGACTCACAGACCACACAATGAGATCAGGAAGCTTTTAAATAGCTACACGAGAATAATAAATAAAAGCATAAAACACTATATATGCCAAGCTCCGCATCCCCCCCCCCCCCTCTGTCCTCAAATATGGTAGCATAGGATAGTTGATCTTTTAAGTTCTGGACTAGTGAATCTACACTTATATACTAGAGAATTACCTAAAATGTAGAAACATAACCTCTTTCTATGTTCATCCTGCCCTTTTATATTTTTTAGTGTTTTCATTTATCTATTATTCTAAATTAAATAACATCTTGGTCAGCTCATCACTAAAACGGCAGATCACGTTCCCGGTGTGCAGTGCTTAGTACCTACCAAAAGTGCTTTAATTTCAGAAAACTGGACAAAAATGCTCCTCGTGTCGGGCGCTCCTCTGTAACTGGTGCGGTGATTACCACAGACCCATCGAATGGATTTTAAAACAATTTATTGGACAACATGATAAAAAAACATAAAAAATGACTGCTGCAACGCGTTTCAACCTCGTACTGAGGTCTTCATCAGGCATATCAATTTTGGATATAGCACGTCTTAAATAGCCACCCGGGTTAAACTGTCAGGGTTGAAGTTCATTGTGGGAGTTTTACAAAGGGTAAGTGAGGATCATTACCATTTCTAAAGTTTTTGTTGTTATTATTGAAACCATTTTTTTTATTCAATGCAGGGATTTTATTATTCTTACCAGCGATATATATAAAAAAATATATATAGTAGTTCGTTTTAACTTATATTTCTGGACCCTTAAGAGCGTAGTGTGCTGATGCTCCTGTTAGCTTTTTTCGTGAACCTATTTTATGTGAATTTATTTCTCTCATGTGTGGTCTGGTATAGTTATATACCAAAAATATCATATTTTCCTTTGATATATTGGGGATAAACTGTATTCCCCATGTGTTGGTGTTTAACATATTTACAAAGCAGTCAGCCTCTTCATAAGTGCCAGCCCATATGAAGAATAAGTCATCAATGTATCTGCGGTAATAAACTATATTTTTTGTATATATGTGATTATTCTCTATGTTCTGGGACTCGAAATGTCCCATGAACAGATTTGCATAGCTGGGCGCTACCCTTGTCCCCATTGCTGTACCCATGGCCGGCCTTAGATACGTTCGACCACTGCAAGAGGGGCGCCAGCGGGTGTGTGTATCCCCGCGCTGTTGCATCTACCAGGGGGTTAGGTGCCACTCGGTCAGGTGTCATCAACATATAATTATCTTTCCAATTATATTTTTGTAGATCTCTAATCAGACTTGTAGAGTCTTTTAGGTAGGATGCCATTTTTCTACCATCTACCCAAAATTTATAACGATAGAAATAACCCACCAGGAAGACCCATAATATCGGGCATTAATTCCTTAACCAGTCAATTATCACATTACATTGATTTAATTAGGGATTTTTATATGTGACCAAAAAAATTGCCTATGCTGTCAAAGCATCAATGCCGGAAAAAAAGAGATTATGTCCAATGTAACCAAAGAAATATTCCAAATTAACTCTTTCATGAGCTGCGACACTGACCATGTAATATACATGATCGAGTGTGAATGCGGACTTCAATATATAGGGAGAACAACTCAGACATTACGAAGTAGACTTAATGGGCATCGGTTCAATGCCAAGAAAGGATTTCTTAAACATAGTTTATCTGGACACCTGTTACAATACCACCAATCCAATTTCACAAATATTAAAATCTCTCCAGTTGAACAGATAGATGCAAAAACACACAACAGAGTATCGATATTGAACAAACGTGAATCCTTTTGGATTTTTAAACTCGAATCCCTGAGCACAAATGGACTCAATGAGAAAATAGACTCTGTTTGACAACAACAAATAAAACCTGAATCCTCCGAAATAATAGAATAAACATTGAATATAGATAGAGGAAAAACAACCAAAGAAAAAGAAAAAATAGGGTCTATTGAGAATTCTACAGCAATACAGAAGTTTCATTTTAAGGAAAATAAATAAACTTTGCACTATTCAACAACCTGTAAAAAGGTTGTCATGAACTTTTTTTAATAAAAGAAAAAAGAAAAAAACAAGGGGGAAAAAAAATAAGAATAGACCAGTAACAATAACATTTGCGTCCTCTTGTCTCCATTACGTTTCTTGATGATATGGGTGTCCTCGGTGCTGTCACGAAGCAGGTTAGTGGACTCACTAGGCCGTACCGCCGTAGCGGGAAGGCAGCTGGCCAAACCACAGGAAACCCCGGAAATACAATGTCCCGCACAAGGGTACCTGGATAGTCCAGATGGTGACCGAAGCTCTGGCGCAGATGAGATGGGTGCAGCAGATGGCGCCAAATGTGGCGGATGACACAGGAGCCGCAAATTGCGCCAGATGTGGCGGATTCCTCCGGACGTGGCAGATGACACAGGACGTGGCGGATTCCTCCGGCCGTGGCAGATGACACAGGACGTGGCAGATGACACAGAACGTGCAGATTCCTTTGGACGTGGCAGATGACACAGGACATGGCAGATTCCTCTGGACGTGGCAGATGACACAGGACATGGCACGGCTTGATACTAAGGCAAAGCACGGGAAACAGGAACGGGGAACAAGGCACGGGTAACAACAGGAACGGGAAACACTAAGGGACCATTTGCAAGACAGACTGGGAAAACTAACAACGCTCAAGCAAGGATTAGAAGGCCAGGGGCCTTCTTATAGACCAGGAAATCGTTGCAGTTGATGATGATGACGATTTCCTACGGGACACAGCCGAACGGAGCGGAAGTGAGCGCTGGCGTCTCCTAGGAGGGAGACGGAGACCAGCGCTCACAGATCCATGGCTGCGGGCGTCGGGAGGTGAGTAAACCCGACGGCCCGCGGCCATGGAGGCTACAGGTGCCCTAGGATAAGACAGTAAAAGAAATGACAGTTTCATTCAAACAATGACAGAATTGGTTACAACTATACCAGACAACACATGAGGGAAATAAATTCACATAAAATAGGTTCACGAAAAAAGCTAACAGGAGCATCAGCACACTACGCTCTTAAGGGTCCAGAAATATAAGTTAAAACGAACTAATATATATATATTTTTTATATATCGCTGGTAAGAATAATAAAATCCCTGCATTAAATAAAAAAAATGGTTTCAATAATAACAACAAAAACTGTAGAAATGGTAATGATCCTCACTTACCCTTTGTAAAACTCCCACAATGAACTTCAACCCTGACAGTTTAACCCGGGTGTGAACCGGAAGATATTGCTATTTAAGACGTGTTATGTCCAAAATTTATACGCCTGACGAAGACCTCAGTACGAGGTTGAAACGCGTTGCAACAGTAATTTTTTATTGTTTTTTATCATGTTGTCCAATAAAAAAAATTTTCAATCCATTCGATGGGTCTGTGGTAATCACCGCACCAGTTACACAGGAGCGCCCGACACGAGGAGCATTTTTGTCCAGTTTTCCGAATTTGAATTACCACGCTGAAGAAACTCCAGCATTGGAGCTATCTACCGTGGATCTGCTCCAGAGGCTAGCACAGTGTACCGGAGACCACACCTGACGAGCAATAAAGTTAAGTTGTGCTGACGATCTTGCACAACAAAACAAGGTGAGTCTATCTTCACTCATCTGTATATCAAAATACCAACGGTACATACGGTATCACCTTAGAGGAGCGCCGTCTCTCTTTTTATTTTTTTTCAAGCAAAAGTGCTTTAAGGAAGGACAAACCGTGAACTGGCAACAGGGTCATGGGCACCCAAGGCTCATTATTGCGTGTGGTGGAGCAAAGGCTAACTCGTCTGGTCCTATCCCACATAAGAGCTGCTGTAGCACAAATTGCTGAAAAAGTTAATGCTGGCTATGATAGAAAGGTGTCATGACGCATAGTGCATCGCAGCTTACTGCACAGCCACAAATTAGTCAGAGTGCCCATGGTGACCCCAGTCTACCACTGAAAGTGCCTACAATAGACAAGTGAGCATCAGAACTGGACCATAGAGCAACAGAAGAAGATCGACTGCTGTCATACACCATGTCTGGTATCCTCCGCCACGTCTGGCATCATCTGCCACGTCAAGTTCCACCCGTGCCAAAGCCTCTACTACTGTCTGGACTCTTACAGGTACTATTGTGCTAAGGACTTTGCATAGACTTTATAGACTGTTATATCGACAGCTGACACTCTGCTACGGCGGATCAGCATATTTGGTCAACATAACCCAAGATCGTGACAACGATTTATCTAATTTATGCAGTGTGCGTTTAAGTGCACTCTTTTTGTGCTGTTTTTCATCTGCTAGGTGGCGTTTCACAAGTTAAGCGGCCTTTCCGACCTGTTGTACTTTAGTTGTGTTGTTATTGCAATTGCATTGTAACTTTGTCTTTATTTGTACAGAAGTGGCCGGTGATGCTTGGCTGGCTGTGTTTAGGTTTGCTTAGCACTGGGATGTACGGCCCTAACGCCATCTTGGCTACATTTCTGATGCGCCATAACAGTGGCAGGATGTTGCTTCTTCTATAAAATGGCAATGTTCCTGCCAACTGGTGTTGGAATAGGTAGAAACCTTGCTGTGGAGAGTGTGAGAGGGAACTGCTGCAAGAGAAGCTGGATAGTGAACTGTGGATCTGATGTACAATCGACCAACACAATTGGTTGGGCCAGAGTCTGTGGGTTCTGGAGCCAGTTGCAGGTGATGACCAGGAGTCTCCCCACAGTTTACAGTGTTGTGTGTGCAGTAAAGGGTTACGAGCAGGAGGCTTCCCATGTGTGACATCCTGAGGCAAGTAGAAGCCAGCTGTAAAGGATTTGCCAGACACAGCTTCTGTGTCGACGCCCGTGGTTAATCAGCCTGCATCTGTTCCTAGGTATGCTAGAGTGACTCGATCTGCTACCACTCAGGCTGGTAGGCTGAGGAGTGGGAGAACCTATTACAACCTGGCCAGACGGTTCTAGCTCCCACCCTTGGACTATGTATACCTTCATTTGCTGCTTGTCCTTTGCCTGTGATTCTCTTGTTTCCTGGCTCTGCTATTCCTGCTATTACCATTGACCTCTGCTTCATATTGACCCTGGCTTGATTGACTACTATTCTCCTGCTCTGCTTTTGCTACCACGTACTCTCTTGGTTTGACTCGGCTCGTTCACTACTCCTGTTGCTCACGGTGTTGCCGTGGGCAACTGCCCCACTTCCCTTGCTTCTGTGTACTCTTGTCTTCTGTTGTCTGTCGTGCACATATTGAGCGTATGGACCGTCGCCCAGTTGTACGCCGTCGCCTAGGATGGGCCGTGCAAGTAGGCAGGGACTGAGTTGCGGGTAGATTAGGGCACACATGTCCTTCTCCCTACCCCGACATTACACCAGCAAGTAAAGTGCAGCCAATTGCGGCCTAGTAGGCTTGGATTTGCTGGACCACTCCTGTATCAGGGATGAGTGCCCTTTGCTCTCTCTCCAACAAGTGAAATCCAGTAAGCCATTAAACACCAGCCTGAACCGCCATATGTAAGAGACTGTGCCTCTCATTGTAAAAAGTGTTAATTTTTCTGCTGTGGCCTGGGTGTGGTGCTAACTTTGGTTAAGTACAGTTCTCGCAAAATTTACATGGTATCCTTTCCATCTGTTCTGCGGCACCCTCACCCCGTGCACTACTGTTGGCCCCTGTACTTACACGCTCTGTTATAATGTCATAATACTGTGTATATTTTTATAGGCTTTCATCTATGGTGCTGGTATTACAGTAGTGTTTGTGTCTATTTATAGATTGTCCTCTATTGTGATTATGTGACAATAGTGTGTGTGTGTGTGTGTGTGTGTGTGTGTATATATATACTGCATTGCATATTGATGATATCACAATTGTATGTGTATTTATAAATTGCCCTCTATTGTGATGATTTCACAGTAGTGTGTCTCTTTGTGTATACACTAAACTGCATTATGATGATGCCACAATTAAGTGTATTTATAGGAACCACTGTTGTAGTTATGTCAAAGTCATGTATGTGTATCTTATCACCTTTGCTCTTAAGTTTACCACACACATTAAATAAATGTTAGAATCTATCTATTTCCATTTATAACTGAACCACAATGTATAGCCATATCCGTCACATGACTGATACCATCGGTGCCTGATGGACCCCACAGGCTTACAATCGGGTCTGTTGCATTACACTGAGTTGTCCGTCATTTTGACAGGCAAATTTAAGAGAAGTGCTATTTTTCCCTTTCAAATTTGACTAAATCTGTGACGGAAACTCTACACAGAGGTGAACATAGCCTAAATAGTAAAAATTATATAACAATGATGTTGTAATGACAGGGATAGGGAAACAGACAAGTGAGCCCTAATCTAATCCCCTGAGAACCGGTCAGGCAACTTGAGGTGGGGTTCAAGAGGTGAGGTGAGGGTTACTACCATGGTAGCATCAGGCTGGTTGACCCTCTGAGCCAGGGCCTGGACCTGTAGGGAGAGACCCTGCATTTGCTGAACAAGGGTCTCAAGGGGGTCCATAGTGGTGTGAGGGACCAGGGTAGAAGAGGTATATGGGCTTGTGATTATGTAATGACAGGGATAGGGAAACAGACAAGTGAGCCCTAATCTACACGCCACTCAGTCCCTGCCTACTTGGAACGACCCGCCCTAGGCGACGGGGTACAAATGGGCGACTGATGCAGAAGCTGTGCCTGGCAGATACTTAACAGTACCCCCCCTTTTATGAGGGGCCACCGGACCCTTTCTAGATGAACCTGGTTTATTGGGGAAACGAAGGTGGAACCTCCTGACCAATACCCCAGCGTGAACATCCCGGGCGGGTACCCAAGTCCTCTCCTCAGACCTGTATCCTCTCCAATGGACCAGGTACTGGAGGGAGCCTTGGACCATCTTGCTGTCCACAATCTTGGCCACCTCGAATTCCACCCCCTCAGGGGTGAGAACGGGGACAGGAGGTTTCCTCAAGGGAGCCAAGGACGGGGGGCAGCGTTTAAGGAGGGAGGCATGAAACACGTCGTGTACTCGAAAAGATGGGGGCAACTCCAGTCGGAAGGAGACAGGATTGAGGACTTCAATGACCTTATACGGCCCTATAAACCGGGGAGCAAACTTCTTGGACGGGACTTTAAGGCGCAAGTTCTTTGACGATAGCTACACCAGATCCCCGACTATAAACAAGGGGTTAGCAGAACGTCTTCTATCTGCCTGAGTTTTTTGTATGCTCTGGGACGCCTCTAGGTTCTTCTGAACCTGGGCCCAGACTGTGCACAGTTCCAGATGAACGACCTCTACCTCTGGATTGTTGGAACTACCAGGTGAAATGGAGGAGAACCGTGGATTAAACCCAAAATTACAGAAAAAGGGGGAGACCCCTGATGAGTTACTGACCCGGTTATTAAGGGAAAATCCGGCGAGGGGAATGAATGAGACCCAATCATATTGACAGTCAGAGATAAAACACCTTAAATATTGTTCTAGAGACTGATTAGTCCTCTCGGTTTGGCCATTAGTTTCAGGATGGAAGGCAGAGGAGAAGCACAGATCAATCTCCAACTTTTTACAGAAGGCTCTCCAAAACAATGAAACAAATTGTACCCCTCTGCCAGAAACAATATTGACAGGGACCCCATGGAAACGCAGGATGTGTTTGACAAACAAGGTAGCTAACGTCTTAGCATTGGGTAGTTTTTTGAGGGGCACAAAGTGGCACATCTTACTGAAGCGGTCTACTACAACCCACACCACCGACTTGCCTTGAGATGGAGGCAAATCGGTGATAAAATCCATGGAGACATGGGTCCAAGGTCTCTGGGGAATGGGCAAAGAACGTAGTAAGCCCGCTGTTCGGGACCTGTGAGTCTTGGACCTAGCACAAACCTCACAAGCGGTGACGTAGGCCTTAACGTCTTTAGGCAACCCAAGCCACCAATAGTTTCTGGCAATGAGGTGCTTGGTACCCAGGATGCCTGGATGACCAGATAGTGCGGAGTCATGATTTTCCCTAAGTACCCTTAGCCGGAATTGCAGGGGAACAAACAGCTTGTTCTCAGGAAGGTTCCCGGGAGCTGAACCCTGATCAGCAGCAATTTCAGAGACTAAATCAGACTCAATAGAGGAAATGATTATACCTGGAGGCAAAATACAAGCAGGATCTTCCTCCGAAGGAGGGCTGGCCATGAAGCTACGCGACAGTGCATCAGCCTTAATATTTTTAGACCCAGCCCTATAGGTAACCAAAAAATTGAATCTGGTAAAAAATAACGTCCATCGAGCTTGTCTCGGGTTTAGCCTCCGGGCCAATTCTAGGAAAACCAGATTCTTGTGGTCGGTAAGGACCGTTACCTGGTGCCTAGCCACCTCCAGGAAGTGGTGCCACTCTTCAAATGCCCATTTAATGGCTAAGAGTTCGCGGTTGCCAATATCATAGTTACTCTCAGTGGGCGAAAACTTCCTTGAGAAGTAGGCACAGGGACGGAGATGAGTGAGGGACCTGGTACCCTGGGACAAGACAGCCCCCACTCCCACCTCGGACGCGTCAACCTCCACGATAAATGGCTCCATTTGGTTGGGCTGAACCAACACCGGGGCCGAGATAAAGCACTTCTTAAGGACCTCAAAAGCCTGGACAGCCTCAGGGGGCCAGCGGAGGAGATCAGCACCCTTGCGAGTGAGGTCCGAAAGAGGCTTAGCGATGACCGAGAAGTTAGCAATAAATCTCCTGTAATAATTAGCGAACCCCAAGAAGCACTGTAACGCCTTCAGGGAGGCAGGTTGGACCCATTCCGCCACAGCCTGGACCTTGATGGGGTCCATGCGGAATTCATGAGGAGTGAAGATTTGACCCAAAAATGGTATCTCCTGCACCTCAAACACACATTTTTCGGTCTTCGCAAACAGTTTGTTTTCCCGAAGGACCTGGAGCACCTTCCTGACATGCTCAATGTGGGAGGACCAGTCCTTGGAAAACACAAGTATGTCATCAAGGTACACTACAAGAAATACCCCCAGGTAATCTCTTAAAATCTCATTTATGAAATTCTGGAAGACCGCGGGAGCATTACACAACCCGAAGGGCATGACGAGGTATTCGAAATGACCTTGGGGCGTGTTAAATGCAGTTTTCCACTCATCCCCCTCTTTGATGCGGATAAGGTTATACTCCCCCCGTAGATCAAACTTAGAGAACCATTGGGCTCCCTGACCCTGATTAAAGAGATCAGGAATCAAAGGAAGGGGATACTGGTTCCTTACAGTGACCTTATTCAAGTTACGGTAGTCAATGCATGGCCTAAGACCACCATCCTTCTTCCCCATGAAGAAGAAGCCAGCACCTACCGGAGAAGTAGAGGGGCGAATGTAACCCTTGGCCAGGCATTCCTGGATATACTCTCTCATGGCTTCACGTTCGGGACAAGAGAGATTAAATATCCTACCCTTAGGGTGCTTAGCTCCTGGTACCAAATCGATAGCGCAATCGTATTCTCTATGAGGAGGTAACACTTCGGAGGCCTCCTTAGAGAAAACATCAGCGAAGTCCTGAACAAACTCAGGTAGCGTGTTCACCTCCTCAGGGGGAGAAATAGAATTAACAGAAAAATATGACGTCAAGCATTCATTACCCCATTTGGTAAGATCCCCAGTATTCCAGTCAAACGTGGGATTATGCAACTGCAAACAGGGAAGGCCTAAAACCAAATCGGACGATAATCCCTGCATCAACAGTACAGAGCACTGCTCCAAATGCATGGAGCCAACAAGGAGTTCAAAAACAGGGGTATGCTGTGTAAAATAACCATTAGCAAGAGGAGTGGAGTCGATACCCACTACCGGGACAGGTTTAGGCAAATCAATCAAAGGCATAGCTAGAGACATAGCAAATTCCACAGACATGATATTAGCAGACGACCCTGAATCCACAAAGGCACTGCCGGTAGCAGACCTACCACCAAAAGAGACCTGAAAGGGAAGCAAGATTTTATTACGTTTCATATTTACGGGAAATACCTGTGCGCCCAAGTGACCTCCCCGATGATCACTTAGGCGCGGAAGTTTTCCGGCTGCTTATTCTTACGCCTAGGACAGGTGTTCACTTGATGCTTGTCATCCCCACAATAGAAGCAGAGACCATTCTTCCTGCGGAACTCTCTACGTTGTTGGGGGGACACGGAGGCCCCGAGTTGCATAGGCACTTCCGAGTCTTCCGTGCAAGAACGAAGCAACGGAACCTCGGGAGGCATCATGGGGGAGTCAGAGGAGAAAACACATAAACGTTCACGTTGTCGTTCCCTGAGACGTCGGTCAAGTCGTACCGCTAAAGCCATAACCTGGTCTAGGGAGTCAGAAGAGGGATAGCTAACTAGCAGGTCTTTCAGGGCGTTCGACAGACCCAACGTAAACTGGCACCTTAAGGCAGAGTCATTCCACCGAGAAGCTACTCACCACTTCCTAAAGTCAGAGCAATACTCCTCAACAGGTCTCTTACCCTGACGTAAGGTCACCAACTGACTCTCGGCAAAGGCAGTCCTGTCAGTCTCGTCATAAATGAGTCCGAGAGCAGAAAAGAAAAGATCAACGGAGGAAAGTTCAGGGGCGTCAGGAGCCAAGGAGAAGGCCCATTCTTGGGGCCCTTCCTGGAGCCGGGACATAATTATACCCACCCGCTGGCTCTCAGAACCTGAGGAGTGGGGCTTTAAACGAAAATAGAGCCTAAAACTCTCCCGAAAGGAGAGAAAAGTCTTCCGGTCCCCTGAGAACCGGTCAGGCAACTTGAGGTGGTGTTCAAGAGGTGAGGTGAGGGGTACTACCATGGTAGCATCAGGCTGGTTGACCCTCTGAGCCAGGGCCTGGACCTGTAGGGAGAGACCCTGCATTTGCTGAACAAGGGTCTCAAGGGGGTCCATAGTGGTGTGAGGGACCAGGGTAGAAGAGGTATATGGGCTTGTGATTATGTAATGACAGGGATAGGGAAACAGACAAGTGAGCCCTAATCTACCCGCCACTCAGTCCCTGCCTACTTGCAATGACCCGCCCTAGGCGACGGGGTACAAATGGGCGACGGTCCCTACACTCAATAAGTGCACGACAGACAACCAGACAAGGAAACACAGAACAAAAGGAAACGGGGCAGTTGCCCAAGGCAACACCGTGAGCAACAAGAGTAGTAAACGAGCCGAGTCAAACCAGGAGAGTACGAGGTGCCAAACGTAGAGCAGGAGAGTAGTGAACAAGCCGAGTCAAACCAGGAGTGTACGAGGTACCAAACGCAGAGCAGAAGAGTAGTCAGTAAGCCAAGGTCAATACGAAGCAGGGACAAGTAATTCTAGAAGCTGCAGCAGGGCCAGGAAACCAACAGAGAAGAATCACAAGCAAGGAGGAACAGGAAAGGCAGGTATAAATAGACAGAGGGCGGGAGCTAGCTCCGTCTGGCCAGGCTGTGATAGGCTCTCCCACTCCTAAGCCTGCCGTCCTGAGTGGTGGAAGATGGAGTCAGTCTCACAGACATAGAAGCAGGTGCAGACTAATTACCTATGGGCGTGGATACAGAAGCTGTGCCTGGCAGATCCTTAACAGATGTCCTAAGTTACATCAGTCCTACCATATGTTCTCCTATAAGGGTATGTTCACACGGCTTATTTACGGACGTAATTCGGGCACTTTCCGCTTCGATTTACGTCCGAAAATGCGGCTCGACAGCGTCGGCAAACATCTGCCCATTGAAAGCAATGGGTTTTACATTGGTCTGTTCCCACGAGGCGTAAATTTACGCGTCACTGTCAAAAGACGGCATGTAAATAGACGCCCGCGTCAAAGAAGTGCCTGTCACTTCTTCAGACGTAAATGGAGCCGTTTTCCATTGATTCCATGGAAAAACAGCTCCATTTCCGTCCGTAATTGACGCATCGAAAAAGCGCCTCAGCATGCCATGACGGCTGAAATTACGGAGCTGTTTTCTCCTGAAAACAGCCCCTGTAATTTCAGCCGTAACGGACGCTGCCGTGTGAACATACCCTAACAGTCAATGTACTTTGTGACTGCTTCCAAACTAATGTTATTAACACCTAGCAGAAAAAACTTGCATCAGGGCTGTGCAAGATGTCACTCAGGGATGACCAGCACAATGGCACCCGCAAGACAGAAGCAGGACTGTTGCCCCCACACTATAACGATTGGAAATTTCTGATAAAGCTGAAGGTTACCCTAATAGCACAGAGTAGTAATACTCCTTTCAAAATGATGTACTCTAGGGAGATTGTTGGATCATACACTCCTTTATATGAAATGACATTCAGGTTGAATAATGGAAGGATCATACTTGTGTAAAGGCCCTTTTACATGGACCATAGATCGGGTGAACGAGCGTTCATATGAATACTTGTTCTCGATAATTGCCCTGTTGATGAGCGAATAAACACTTGTTTGTCGGCAGATCGGATCATATATGCGGCCATAAAAAGGGTTGCCAGTCGGCAGCACATCTCCCTGTGTAAAAAGTGGATGTGTTGCCGATAAGATGCAAATGTCTGGGGATGAATGATCGTATTAACAATTGTTCGTCCCCATACTCCCGTACTCCGTTTAAATGGAGCAAACAAGCACCAATCGACAAGCTGCATTGTCAATCGGCGCTTGTTAATAATTAGCGAGCACAAGCTAATATTTGCCTGTGTAAAACCACATTTACTGAATAAATCCTCACATTTCTTGATAAAATTCTTCCTCCAGACGTGGAGTTCTCACCTTGCCTCAAGATTGATATGTTAGACCTCAAGATATATGATTATCTGGTAAAATTCTAAAGATTAATATGTAACTTGACTTCCATTTTAAACCTTATCAATCTTATACTCTTAACAATGAAGATTTGGCATGACAGAGGTTATTATAGAATTCTGTCTATTGTAGTTTGGCTGCCATCTAATTTGTGTATACGGAATTATAAATCAGCCATTTTTTCTCAGTTGTTTTAAGTGCAACAACAATAAAGATTAAACACCATATTTACGGACACTTAACAAATACAATTTTTATATCATTGGGGGAATTACGTTATGAATAGGCAAATATTTTTATATATTATACTGAAATTTGAAGAAACTGGAAGAGAATCCATGGAACTGTTTGCAATGTGTAGTCTGGCCAGAAGCATGAGAGGTGTTTGGCCAGAGAAAATAGTGTGTGGTTTAAAATAAAAAGATTTGGTTTGGAAGCTTGGATTTAACAAATTTCACAGAATATCAAAGTTTACATTGCTGGGAAACGTAGCTCTGCAGAAACAGCAACAATTGGAAGGCATGTAGGTATATTCAGCTTATATGTGCCTGAGAGCTTGGTCTTTGATATGCAGGTTTACTTGTAAAAAAAAATCCAAAACTTTAATTGGTATTCAGACATAGATCACAGCAGGGCACCCTATAGGTGAAGAAGCCCTAAGGAGTAATGTACCTTAAAGAGGTTGCCTGGTTTAGACAATGCCTTTGTGGGTGTCCTATACCTCCGTTCTGCAGGACTGCAATGGATGAATTGCAATGCTTCATTTTTCCTTTGTTTGACTTTGCAGTTCCCCTGGGGATGTCTGGAGATCACAGGGAGCTCTTAGCATTGGGTGTCCGGTGATCAGCTGGAGAAACCAGAAACCAAGATAGTTTTCTGCAAACCATACAAGCCCTTTGTAAATCCTATAACTAGTTATTTCAGGTGTGAAATACATTTTCTTGTAAAACTGATTTTCATAGATAAATCTCAAGAACTGCCAACAGCCTGCTAATCCAAATCGTCCGGATGTAAAGTATGGGGAATAAATCCCCAAGTCACAGGGAAATGTTACTTTACATGTTTCATTGCATTTTGGGCCCTCCATGGCATTGGAAATACTCTATTATTCAAGTGTAATAGTGCACTGTACCTTTAAGGCTACATGCACACGTTGTGTAATTTGCTGCATAAAATACGTAGCAAAACCACAAGAAACTTGCAGGAAAAACGCACTTGAAGGTGCGTTTTTCTGTGCGGTTTTTACTTTTTGCTGCGTAAATCACAACGACATGGTGGATGACCTGGGTATACAGACAGTGTCAAGGCCCTTTACATATGGCACATATGTAATAATGTAAAAGTATAGTAAACCTGGGGATAGACAGTATAAACCGGCTAGTGGTATTAGTAAATACATTTTTTTAAATATTCCACCAGTGTATCCGTAAAGCTCAATAAACCCCCATTGGTACATACAAAAAACAGAATATTCCATTAATGATACTTTCCTTGAATGCTAAATAGGCTTTTGACTATGTGACCTGGTCAGCCTTGAATTGTTCTCTTAAAGAACTCGGGCTCAGAGACCCCTTAATACCTATAATTAGTGCCATTTATCATAATCCCTCTGCCGGCCTAAAGATTATTGTCACTTTATCAGCCCCTTTCCCCATCACACACTGCACTAGACAGGGCAGCCCCGTTACCCCCATTTTTATGTATATTTGGGTTGTCTCCATCAGAGACAACCTAAATGTTAAGGGGATTACCATAGGGCAAAAAGAATACAAATGCAGGGCCGGCCTTAGGATAGATGGCGCCCTGTGCGAAATGATCTTTTGGCGCCCCACCCTCATCGTTAAAAAAAAATGCCCCATAAAAAAATTATAATGCCCCTTTAGTGCCCCCATACAGTATGATAATAATATTTAATAATATAATATATTACAACCCATTCAAGGACACAGTATTTTGTCCTCTAATTGTGCCCACAGTATTATGCCACCTGTAGTACCCCTACACAGTATAATGTCCGCTTAGTGGCCCCCACAGAGTATATTGCTGCCCTGTAGATTTTTCCATACAGCCTCCCTGTAGACGGTGCCATAATCCCCCACATCTTCCTTGTAGACAGTGCCATACAGTCCCCCACCTCCCCCTTGTAGACAGTGCCCCCAAAGAAAAACAAAAATTGTACTCACTTAGGCCCCGTTCCCATGACTAGCTGAGCTGCTCCATGACGGGATCTTGTAGCCTGGTACAGAGTTCCCAACCTTTTCAGACTCGACACTGGAAAAAAAAAATTCCTCATGGCACCCCTAACAAAAATTGTTTTGAGAAAGACAGAAAACAGTTAAAAAAAAAAGCACTATACTCGTAAGGCAAAAAAAATCTGCCTCAAAATTCCTTCAGGAAGTGACAGCGTTGTTTGACCTTTGTTTTGTGTTTTTTCTTAAGCCGTTGAAGCTAATGCAAAAGACGCAGGAAAAAAAGCACCAAACGAGCGCCGCAGGTATTTTCTGCCTCCTATTAATTTCAATTGGAGGTCAGAGGCGGAAACCGATTGAAGACCATCAGCCCCCACTCACAGTAAAATGATCATCAGCCCCCCACTCACAGTAAAATTACCATGAGCCCGCCACTCTCTGTAAAATGACCATTAGCCCCCAACTCACAGTAAAATGACCATCAGCCCGCCACTCACAGTAAAATGACCATCAGCCCACCGATCACATAAAATGACCATCAGCCCGCCACTCACAGTAAAATGACCATCAGCCCGCCACTCACAGTAAAATGACCATCAGCCCCATCTCACAGTAAAATGACCATCAGCCCACCACTCACAGATTCCCTTGTAGGTAGCGCCACATAGCCCCCTTGTAGGTAGTGCCACACAGCCCCCTTGTAGGTAGTGCCAGACAGCCCCCTTGTAGGTAGTGCCAGACAGCCGCCTTGTAGGTAGCGCCACACAGCCCCCTTGTAGATAGCGCCACACAGCCCCCTTGTAGGTAGCACTACAAAGCTCCCTTGTAGATAGCGCCACGCAGCCCCCTTGTAGACAGCGCCACACAGCCCCCTGTAGAGAGCGCCACATAGCCCCCTGTAGGGAGCGCCACACAGCCCCCTGGTAGGGAATGGCACACAGCCCCCTGGTAGGGAGCGCCACACAGCCCCCTGGTAGGAAGCACCACACAGACCCCTGGTAGGGAGCGCCACACAGCCACCTGGTAGGGAGTACCACACAGCCCCCTGGTTGGGAGTGCCACACAGCCCACAGCCCCCTGGTTGGTAGTGCCACACAGCCCCCTGGTTGGTAGTGCCACACAGCCCACAGTCCCCTGATTGGTAGTGCCACACAGCCCACAGCCCCCTGGTTGGTAGTGCCACAGAGCCCACAGCCCCCTGGTAGGTAGTGTCACACAGCCCCCTTCTAGGTAGTGCCACACAGCGCACAGCCCCCTTGTAGATAGCAAACTCCCCCCTTCCTGTAGATAGCGCCACTGTAGCTTCCTGAAGGAGCGGAATCCCCGTGTGGCCGGGTATTCCGCTCCTGGATGTCTCTGTCCTTATATGGACAGTGACATCAGGGGAAACTCCTTCAGCTGCAGCAGAATCCCCGTCCACAGCGTTGCCGACGCTGTGACCGGGGATTCTACTCCTGTCGTCTGTGTCCATTTAGCTGCTGCAAGAGTTTCCCCTGATGTCACTATCCATATACGGACAGAGACATCAAGGAGCGCTCCAGGAACGGAATCCCCGATACACGGGCATTCCGCTCCTTCAGGGAGCTACAGTGGCGCTAGTAAATATCAGAGCAGGGAGATACCGCCCTCATGGCCGGCTTCGCCGCTAGCAGCCGCTATGGCTGCTACAGCGGTAGCGACGGCACTTAGTGAAGAAGCGCCCAGGCGAAAAGGCGACTCCTGAGTCCCCGGCGAAAAGGCGACTGCTGAGTCCCCGGGCCCGGGTGCTTCTGAAACAAGCAGGTGAAGGGTAGCCAACGCAGCGCCCCCTTCCAACTTCTGGAGTGATGCGCCCTGTGCGAAGGCACAGCTCGCACACCCCTAAGGCCGGCCCTGTACAAATGTTCAGCTTTTGCTGATGAGTTATTTCTCTGTGTTACTCACATACCCCCTCCACTCTCTGATCGTTGAACTGTACCATTTTGGCCCCTGGTTAAACTTCAAAGTGAACGCAGCCAAATAAAAGGTCTTAAAGGGAATGTGTTGCCAGCAAAACATGTTTTTTTTTTTTTTAGTTAAACAATTAGTGTGTAGGTGATTAAACATTCTTCTAATTTTTTTTATTTTTTTCACAAGTCAGGAAATATTATAAATTGGATTCAATTGGATTCTAATTTATAATATTTCCCCTTGCTGGTCACTAGATGGAGCAATTCCCAAAATTGCAGCATTGCATGTAGTAAAGCAACCACATTGCTTTATGCTGCAAAATTGGGTAAAAATCCCTCGCTCTAGTGAGCTCTCAGAATCCCCCCTCCTTTATCCTGGCTAGTCCCGGGAGAAACGAGGGGATTGAACGGTCTAACCTCCTACACTGTGTGTCGCCATTTTTTGAGCTAACACACAGTGTAGTAGGTTAACATACAGTAGTAAACACACACTGAAACACGAACATACATAGAAATCACTTACCTGCTCCAGTCGCCGCCGCTCCCTCCGGTCCGTCCGCTCCGTCTGCTGCCGCTGATGTGCACAAGTCCGGAAGCCGCGACCGGAAGTAGTAATCTTACTGTCCGGCCGCGACTTCCGGTCCACAGGAAAATGAGGAGGCGCGCATTTCAAATTGAACTGTGTGGGAGCGGCGCATGCGCCGTTCCCACACAGCGGCGTACACCATAGTGGATGGAACGGGCCCCGTTCGCAGTCCCTATGGGACTGGAGCTGCCGTATTCCATGTCTGTATGTGTCGTTAATCGACACATACAGAAATGGAAAAAAAAATGGCAGCCCCCATAGGGAAGAAAAAGTGTCAAAATAAAAAAAAGTAACACACAAACACACAAATTAATACAAACGTTTTTAATAAAGCACTAACATCAAACTGATATAAAAAATATTTTTTTGGTGACACTGTTCCTTTAAGTGTGACCCTCTCTTAATCACAACTTTCTTCTTTGAAGGAGAACTATCAGTTTTTATGGCCCTCCAGTGGCATAAAATATTTGGTATTCATATTCATACTGATCTAAATTGGCTGTTTGAGCATAATTTAAAACCTCTCCCATCTCAGATCACTTGAGACCAGGAGTTTTGGCAAAAGAGGGCATTCTCTTGGTTTGGCAGCATTATGTTATCAAAATTAATATCCTCCCTAGACTGTTGTATCTTCTTCAAAGCATCCCAATTGTAGTACCGTCCACTTTCTGGTTATTGCTGCTTCCTATGTGCTTTCGTTTAGTTGCAGGGTCGTCCATGTAGACCTAAGAACAGAGATGGAATGGTCTCCCTGGTTGTAAGAAATACCACTTGGCCACAGCCAATGCTACAGTACTTGATTTTTTCCTGGAGTAAATTATGGAAAATGTGCCGGCCCCCTTTTGCTAAGCCCCACTCACTTTTATGACATAAGCAGCATAAAAGAGAAAAAGTTGAATTTTTTTTTGTGCAGAATGCGACTATTCCAAGCCAGGAAATTGACGCAGATCGTTTGATAAATTCCCCCCAAAGTGTAATAGAAAGTTGTATTAAGCCTTATTTACAGATTACCTCTTTAAATGCTAAACTCCTGGATGCCTGCAGACACAACCCTATCACTATGCAGGGGATTTTGAGCTTTGTTTCAGAAAAACAGAGCTCTGACAGGTTATAAATATATATGTAGAAATTAGTCATCACAGAATTTTGGAGCTAAAAACGATATAGTGTTAAAAGGTAGACCTTCATTTTAAATATTAGTGCAGTGAATGAGCAAGGGTTTTTGTAATGATGGGGGTAGGGAAACAGACAAGTGAGCCCTACTCTACCCGCCACTCAGTCCCTGCCTACTTGCAACGACCCGCCCTAGGCGACAGGGTACAACTGGGCGAGGGGTCCCTACGCTCAGTAAGTGCACGACAGACAAACAGACAAGGGTACACAAAGCTAAGGGAAATGGGGCAGTTGCCCATGGCAACACCGTGAGCAACAAGAGTGGTGAACGAGCCGAGTCAAACCAGGAGTGTACGAGGTACCAAACGCAGAGCAGGAGAGTAGTCAGTAAGCCAGGGTCAGAATGAAGCAGGGTCAAATAGTTCAGAAGCTGCAGCAGGGCCAGGAAACCACACGAGAAGAATCACAAGCAAGGAGGAACAGGAAAGGCAGGTATAAATAGGCTGTGATAGGCTCTCCCACTACTAAGCCTGCCATCCTGAGTGGTGGAAGATGAAGTCAGTCTCACAGACATAGAAGCAGGTGCAGACTGATTACCTATGGGCGTATACACAGAAGCTGTGCCTGGCAGATCCTTTACAGTTTTAATGAGATTACCTCCCTTTATCAGCTAAACTTGCCCTAAGAAAGCATGGGACAACCCATTTAATATCATTAGCTTGATTTAGCAGTCTTATCATGGTAAAAATAGGTACAGATGAGGAGGCAATGGCTTATTGTAAAGTAAATAAAACAAATTTAAAAACAGAATACAAACTTTGAATGGAGATGCCATACACACATCGCAGCCCGGTAAGGCCGAATTTAGATGAACAAAGTATATGTTCGTGTGACGGCCGTTGAAACAACGGCCGACACACAGACACATGTATGGGGCCATTCACACAGCGCTTTTACTAGACCATATGGTGGGTCAGTTGAAAAATAGAACATGTTGTGAAGACGGGACCCGCACAGGTGCAGCTAGGTCATGAAAAACGCCCATGTTTCACGTCCGAGTTTGCACTCGTTCATGTGAATCTGGCCTAAGAGTGGGAGCATAACTGTAATGACGGGGGTAAGGAAACAGATAAGTGAGCCCTAATCTACCCGCCGCTCAGTCCCTGCCTACTTGCAACAACCCGCCCTAGGCGACGGGGTACAACTGGGTGACAGTCCCTACGCTCAATAAGTGCACGACAGACAAACAGACAAGGGTACACAGAAGCAAGGGAAAAGGGGCAGTTGCCCACGGCAACACCGAGAGCAACAAGAGTGGTGAACGAGCCGAGTCAAACCAGGAGAGTACGAGGTACCAAACGCAGAGCAGGAGAGTAGTCAGTAAGCCAGGGTCAATATGAAGCAGGGTCAAATAGATCAAGAAGCTGCAGCAGGGCCAGGAAACTAAATGAGAAGAATTACAAGCAAGGAGGAACAGGAAAGGCAGGTATAAATAGACAGAGGGCGGGAGCTAGCTCCGTCTGGCCAGGCTATGATAGGCTCTCCCACTCCTAAGCCTGCCATCCTGAGTGGTGGAAGATGGAGTCAGTCTCCCAGACATAGAAGCAGGTGCAGACTGATTACCTATGGGCGTGGATACAGAAGCTTTGCCTGGCAGATCCTTAACAATAACACTAAGCTCCACTCTAAAGTACCCTTCCTGCCTCCTGGATCACTTGATAAACCCGGTAATACCAGCCGGAGGAAACACGTGGGGACAAAGGATTAGGGCTATACAGGCATCTTTTTGTGATATCAGGTTTCTGGCAGGGGTGCCCCTTGGGGGGAAATCACCATATTTTGGTTAGGTAATATAGGGCGTATAGCCTATAAATAGGGCACAACAGTGAATTATTGATGTCCCTCCTCCCTCTCCAGCTATGTCACCACACTGATCAATTACTGTTAAATGAAAAACTGATAAGGGCCTGTTAACATAAGCGTCGGGTTCCATTTGGGCTTTCCGTTCATCTATTCCGTCAGAGGAACAGATGAACGGAAAGCTGAACGGAAATGGTAATGCTTCCGTTTCACTTGGTTTCCGTTTGTTTCCGTTCAGTAAAGTTTTCTTTTTTTTTAACGGAAACAATAGTGTAGTCGACTATGTTATTGTTTCCGTTAAAAAAAAAACAGAAAGTTTGCCCATTGTTTTTGTCGAGATGCCCTTACACAAATGAGGTCATGACATAAAGATTACCCCCTCCTCTCTTTCCTATAGTGAACTGTTTACGGTGTTTCGTATTGGGCATAGATACGCTCCCGGTAGTAAGAAATAGAGCTGTCAGAGTAGATCTTGGTACAGTTAATCATTTACAGCCTGACATAGCTTTTCCTTCACAAAGCAAACTTTTCTACATTACTGCTGTTCAGCTGTAAGCACATTGAAATGCCAAGATTATACCTTTGATCTAATTAAATGGAAACTAATATTTCAGGCTCTAGATTACACTAGACGGTTGGATCTTCAAAATAATTTATAACAAACACATTTTATTGGCCTGTTGGAACCAATAAAATGCTGCAAACCACAAATACATTAGACTAGATGGTGAGCTCCCAACTCCAAGTCATAAAATCCAGAATATCTCATTTCTTTCTTATTTTCATTTGTTCTGAAAGCGCATTTCCCATGATCCATAAATTCACAGGCTGCACAATTACCACATTTAAAGAAACGGTATTAGAATGGAAGTCAGGGTTTTTAGGTAGACGGCATGCAGAGCTTATAACAGCGGCAACTCGTAAAGGTAAAATGAGGTCAATGACTTCTTTATAATGCAAGGTATAACATAATGAAGTATTTCTGGTCCGCTCAAGAGAAATATTGAAAGCCAAATGTAGGTTGACTGTTCTGCAGGTATTATTAGCACTCAAGTGCCATATTCCATTACACTGAAAACAACTGTTGTTTGGCAATGTAGCAGAAATATTTCATTTTTGAAAAGTTGATTCAAGGGGCTCATATCAATCTATTTTGATGGAGGAATTGGAGGATTGTTGGGGACATTTCTAACAACAATCTGTGGTTACTGATCAATCATTTTAATTTCTTAAGAACATTGCTATTACTTAACAACTGTGCTGTGAGAAGCATTAAAAAAAACCCACAAAAGTTAATGAAAGGTTTCAAAAACAACATCACACAGACAATAAGGCATATTTATCAATGTGCTATAAGTGAAATATTGCTAAAACCTGGGCCCATGCAGAAAGGCCAATAGGGCCACTGAGACACCAGGACCCAAGTGAAATTGCAACTAGTGCACCCCTTAGAGGCATTAAAAGCCAGGTACTACTGGTCAAACTCAACTTGCCCCAGGGTGGTTAGTCCCCTGTAAAATTGACATATGTACAATACTGGCTTATTGATGCACCTTGAAAATCTTATTGGTGCGCTTTGTAAATGGACACAATTTTTTAAAGGGGTTCACCAATTTTATTTTGTGAATTTTGCACATTTAGAATCAATAGCCTCTGGCTTTTATTGAGGGATCCCAGTTTTTAGTTCAAGGCATTAGTCCTGCCTACCACATCAATCATGTTAATTTCCTGACATTAAAGTGCTCATTGTACAGTCCTTCACACCAGAGTTCAGGAGCACTGAATGCCATGTACTCACCTCTCTCTTGGGCCTAGGCCAACAAAATGAACTCAGGGTAGGTAGGAATCAGAATGTATTTACTTTACTTTTTAATGTGAGGTTATTAGCGCACATTTTGATCACATTGTGTGTGCCCACATATCACGACATCTGTCCAAAGCTGCTTTTAATTCGAGCAGAATAAAGCTGGTTCCTACCTACCCTCAATACATTTTGTAGGCCTAGAACTGAAAGGTGAATCCTGTTGTGCAGGTATAATGTTTAGTGTAGGAACCCATCTGTATGACGTTACTTTGCCGTGGCAGGGAGGCTCACACAATTTGATCAAAATGTCTGCTAAAAACATTATATTTATAGGTATCTTAAATATAGCAGTAATGTAATAAATAATCCATATATTCAATGTTTGCATATACATCAGTATCTTAGCGCCCACAGAGTCTCTATTTACATAACAAATGCTGGATTGTAATGTTTATTTTTCAACATGCTGTTATTTGCTAAATTTAGTTAAAAAGACAAAATAATATAAAATGAGGGACACAAGGGACAAAGCAAATCATGAAGTAATATGGGACACTTGTTTAAAGCTTATGCCATTGATACATATAATGGCACAATTTTGGTTTAGGTCCTGCAAAATATTATAACATCTGTAACCGGGCCCCACACCTACCACGTTCTATTTATAATTTTGGATTCTTCTTATGTTGCAGAAGTGCCATTGGGCCTCCTCAGGCACTATGGTTCAGGTGCGAGTACTACCTATGCACCAGTGTCGGCTGGGGTTTCTAGGGCCCACCAGTGGAATTCTTTCTGAGAGGGTCCACCATACGGGTACATAGAGATCAAAACAGATGACAGGACAACCCATATTTATAAACGGCGGCACCTTGGAAAGGTGCAATGAAGGTGCACTATTAAGAGGAATTGTATGTTCATTTGTTGAGAAACTACAACTTCCAGCATATCCTGGGAGCTGTAGTCGTTCACGACATCCTGGGAGTTGTAGAAGTGTTCAAAACTACAACACCCACCATGCATGGCAGCTGTCAGGATATGCTAGGAGTTGTAGTTTTCCAACAGATGGAAGGTTGCAAAGGTTATCAAATGGGTTATTCATCTGTTGGTAAACTACAACTCCCAGCATATCCTGAGAGAGCTGCATACCTACAGGACATGCTGGGAGTTGCAGGTTTGAAACTAACAACTTCCGGCAAGCACTGAAAGTCTGCAGCTGTCAGGGTATGCTGGAAGTTGTAGTTGGAGGGTCATAGGTGCTTTGTGGAAGTCTTAATTACCTAGTTCTATGGAGGCTCAGTGTTTAGAAGTGGTGGGGTCCATGGGGAGTTTAGGACTGTCACTGTGGGACACTTTCTTTACTTGTTGCAGTCGCTTGGGCCTTTTTTCTTTCTACTCTAGTCAGCAGGATGTGGGCAGGCAATGGGTAGTGATATGCAAATGCTGCCCTGGATGACATGTTCACGCAGGGCAGCAAGAGGATAGTTGGGGATGCTGGAAGCGTGGGGGCCACAGTGATTTGGAAGAGGTGGGTTGCTCACTGGCTAAAATTTTCGTGAGCTTATTTATATGACCGCATACATGACAGAGATAGCAGTAAGTGCCAGACAGTGTACTCAGTTTATAGTTCATGTAGGGCACTGCGTGGCGCTCGAGGGCCACCGCCAAAGGGTAATCACCACTCCCCGATGGCTCAATCCAAACCTTATGCAGCTGCTACAGCTACGTAGTTACTGAAGCAAAACATTTATTTATCACTTAGAATATTGCCCTACCCAATTGTAGTAAAGATTGTCATATATCTAGTGTCATATCAATATTATGGGTATAAAATTATATGTTGCATCGGTAAAGGGTGAAGAACAGAGAGATCCTTTAGATGCTGCACCCCAGTCTTGCTAACACCAAAGCAATTGTGGCTTAGAACATTCACTTCTCTGGTGAGAATCGTAACAGCAAGGAAGATGCAGCAAGGTGTCGATTTGAACCTTGAAACTCCTGTGTCCTAGGCAGCAGCTCTTCTCTCTGTGCTAATTGGTGCTGCTGGACAGATCCACTGTTGTCTAGACAGCTATGCTGTCTAATTTCTCTTGACTTTTGTTTCTCTGGACTCCTTGCCATGATTGACTGATTGGTCTCACCGTTTTGGCTTACTTTAAAGGTCTTGCCCTGGCACTTCCTGTTTGTTAGACTATTGAGATGCCTGTAGTCTGGTTTCTCTATGTCTCCTCCCAAGACTTGCTTGTCTAGAGACTTCACATTCCTCTCATAAATCCTTAGAAGTCTTCAGAAAGGGTTTATTTGTGAATCTTCTTTCCTGGCCATAGCTGGGTTCTTCTTAAGCCATGCATTGATTGAACAAGATTACTGGGAAGAATAGATACCAGCTACCTCTGATCTCTGAATTGTTCGATAACATCAAGAGAGCTCGTTATTTTCCCAAGTTGGATATGCAGGGGGCCTACAAGGAGGGAGACTACAAGGAGGGAGACGAGTGGACAAAGCAGGACACTATAAAATATCTGTTGGTTCTGTTTGGTTTCTGCAATTCCCCTGCTGTTTCAGAAAAATTTGTGAATTACATCTTTAGGGATGTTCTCAATCAATTTGTCCTGGTCTACCTAGACAACATCTTAATCTACTCCCGAGATATGAAAGCTCATCATTCTCATGTACGTTCTGTATTACTCCTCCTTTGACAGAATTCTTCAAACGCCAAGTTGGAGAAATGCCTGTGTGAAAAATCAGAACCTTTATTCCTGGGCTATATCATCTCCTCTGCGGTCCTTACCATGGATTCAGTCAAGGTTTCTGCTATTAAAAATTGTCCTCAACCTGTGGGTCTCAAGGTTCTCCAAAGATTCATGGGTTTTACAAATTAATACCATAAATGTATTTAAAATTTCTCTCAAGTGATTTCTCCACTCACTGCCCTAACCTGAAATGGGGTTAATACCCAGGATTGGTCAGCTTCTGCAGTTCAAGCCTTCTGCAATCTCAAAGCATGTTTATTTTCGGCTTCAGTTTTCCTTCATCCTGATCCTAATAAGCCTCTGTTCTTTCTCAATCGGAGTCGAAGTGATTCTTTTCCAACAATCCATGGGTAAAAAACATGTTCCACGTGGCTTCTTCTCTCAAAAGTTCTCTTCTGCTGAGAGAAATTAGAGACCAAGAATTTCTGATAGTGAAACTGGGCCTGGAGGTAAGACAACATCTATTGAAGGGCGCAAAATTATCCCGTCACTATATTAACTGAGCACTGAAATTTAGAGTAACTCCAGTCTGCTCAAAGAGTCAATCTACGTCAAGCATGCTGTGCACTCCTCTTTTCACGGTCTGATTTCATCTCGACTTATTGTCTGGCCGACAAGTAGAATAGAGTGGATGCTCTTTCCAGGTCCTTTGATCTGTCTGATTCCCTTCCTGAGGATCTGACACATATTTTCAATCCCATCTGTATTCTGGCCCCGCCAACATTTCTCCTGAAATCCCTCCCATAGGACATTCTTTTGTACTTTCTGATCTCCGCCGGTAGGTGTTATCTTGGGCTCATGCTTCATTGTTGGTGGGAATTACTCAAATCACACTATTGGTGGCCTGAATGGGGACAAGAAGTTAAAGAGTTTGTTGCCTTCTATACAACCTGTGCTCAGTTCAAACTTTTAAGAGAAGTACCATTGGGTCTCCTCCTGCTTTCGTCCATTCCAACTGAACCTTGGACTGAGATCACAATACACTTTGTTACCAATTTGCCTTCTGCTCAAGGATTCACTACTATCTGGATAGTGGTGGATAGCGTCTCTAAAATGGCCCATTTTGTACCACTGTCTCTTGAACTCTGCTTGGTCTGTCCTCAGGTCCCCAGTTGGCTCAGGTCCTTGAGTAGTATCTCCAAATCTATGCTAATGCTCGACAGGATAAGTTTTCGAAGTTGCTCCCTGGGTATGAGTTTGCCCACAACAACCACGTCTCTGAGTCATCAGGTAAATCTCTATTTCAGAGTCTTCAGTGTAAGTCTGAATATTCCTCTTCTGATCATGGCACAGCCTTAGATGCCTGCTGGGGAAGCTTTCAATAATCTTCAAGGCATCTAGACGGTGGTCCACAAGAATTTGGAAGCTGTAGTTGCTATGACCAAAATAAGTACTCTTGAGCACTGTGGTCCGGGTCCCCAAATTGTCCCTGTGGACGGAGTCTAATTGTCTATAAAGAATATCCAACTTAAAGTTAAATCTTTCGCAGTTCACATGAGATTTGAATAGGAAAGTCCATACCTTGTAGTGAGGTTAAGGGTGAAGAACGGGGAGATTCCTTAGACTCCGCGCCTAACATATACCTCTAGTTTTGTATGCACTACTCGGCTTTGTCTCCACTTGAATAATGTCTTTCATAAAATCATGTCTTCTAATAGGGGGCTCTGGATTCTCAGTGTTACATTGATAATTTCAATCATAGTGTCTATCTATCTTGTCCCAGGTATTTTATTTCATGTTTTTTTTAGAAATACACAAACCGTAGATATCTTCTATAAATTATGTTCCATGTATTTTTCCCTAGCATATTGTTTGTGAACTTTTACTAAAATTTTAAATGTAAAAGAAACTGTATCTAGCAAATCATTCACACCAATATTTACTACCTACTACTTCCCCAGAACACTTTGCCAAAATAAATTTATCACCTACAGTAAATTAAACAATAAAACAATGCAAACTTCATCTTTATTAGTATTCAAATAATTACATAAAAATCCCCATAACATATTAGTCAGGGATATAAAGGGATTTGAAATGCACGTTGAGGTGATATTTGCACTTGCAGTCTCCTGTTTTATATGGAAGGATTAATTAATGTTTGCTGATATAAGGATTACTATATGAATTTAATTACACCATTACCTCCCTTGCTGTGTATTGTTCTATCATGACTTGGTACCCATTCTATATTTTAAATATTATGTTACGGTGATTTTTATTTAATTACTGTAATTGAATACTTAAGAAATTTCCAATATATCATGTAGCGGTGCTGCTATTTATTGTAGGTGATAAATCTGCCACATCATGCAGCACATTCTTAGCAGTGGCAACATTCCTGTATTCAATAATCCAGGATAGTGTCCTGTAGGTGAATATTACCAGGTAATGCGCTCTGGATACCAGTCATATCCGTGATATGTTCCAGAGTTATATATCCTAGTTTGCTCCCCTGATAAACCCCTTTGCAAGTATTAAATGGTCACCAAAGATTTGATATACAAATGTATTATTTAAATCCTTCCTTTGACAAATCAAGCTGAATAACATAAAAAGTGACTTGTTTACTTTGGCTACAGAATACACACAGTTTAATGTCAGATTTTTTTGTTTTCCTTAAAATGTTAGTTCTGGCATCAAAAATTTGTGAGGCAAAGTGAATATTCTTTTGTTTTAAACTGTCAGAAAATATCTGTCATTTCAGAACATAGAGCCAAGAATCATATTGGCTGTTTCCTTTCACTTCTTCTGAATTCTTTTGTCTCTCAGAAAGTTAGATAAAAATGCATTAAGCACTTGATTAAGATAAAAAGCTGGCAAAATCAATTATTCTCATTAGCCATGCAGCACACTTGCATCACTGCCAGTAGTAGGATCTATTTACATAGCAAATGCTGGATTGTAATGTTTATTTTTTATTAGACGTGATAGTTTTGAGGATTTGTAATATATTTAATCTCTAAGCTCTACATAATGTGATATTTAAAAGTTATTTCCTGTTACTTGCTAAGTTTACTTAAAAGGAGAAAATAATATAAAATGAGGGACACAAGGGACAAAGCTTATGCCCACGGAGTCTCTATTTACATAACAAATGCTGGATTGTAATGTTTATTTTTCGACATTCTGTTACTTGCTAAATTTAGTTAAAAAGAGAAAATAATATAAAATGAGGGACACAAGGGACGAAGCAAATCATGAAGTAATATGGGACACTTGTTTAAAGCTTATGCCATTGATACATACAATGGCACAATTTTGGTTAAGCTCCTGCAAAATATTATCACATCTGTAACAGGGGCTCCTACCTTCTATTTATAATACTGGTGTCTTCTTATGTCGCAAAGGTGCCATTGGGGCTCCTCAGGCACCAGTGTTCAGGTGTCGACTGGGGTGTGTTTAGAGCCCACCAGTGGAATTGTTTTCAGGAGGCCCACCCTAAAGGTATATGGAAATCAAAACAGCCAGTTCGCAGAACCAGGAGAAACTGGATGCTGATCCTGCTCCATCCTGGATTCAATTGTATTCGCGATTACAATATTCTTGTAGTTAACAAGCAAAACCAGGCAAACTACAACTCCCAGTATGCCCTGAATATATACAACTTTCAGGGCATGCTGGGAGTTATAGTTAACAAACAGATGAGAGGACAACCCCTCTAATAACCGGCGGCACCTTAAAAAGGAGTAATGAATGTTGGTCCATAGTGGCATGCAATCTTTGGATCACAAGCTTTAAGGAAAATTGCAATTACCAGCATGCCCCGAAGATTTGTCAGTACACCTTTTGACAGCACCCACGGTTATCAGAGGGATTGTATGTTCATTTGTTGGGAATCTACAACTCACAGCTTATCCTTAGAGCTGCACACATTTACGATATTCTGGGAGTTGTAGTGTTCAAAACTACAACACCCAACTTGCACTAATAATATGCAGCTGTCAGGACGTGCTGGAAGTTGTATTTTTCAAACAAATGGCAGGTCACACGGTTACCAAAGGGGTTATCCATTTATCTGTTGTAAACCGCAACTCCAAGCATATCCTGAGAGAGCTGTAGACTTACAGGACATGCTGGGAGTTGCAGTTTTGAAAATTACATCTCCCGGCATGCACTGAAAGTCTGCAGCTGTCAGGATATCCTGGAAGCTGTAGTTGGAGGGTTATAGGTGTTTTGCATACTGGGTGCTTTTTGGAAGTCTTTATTACCTAGTTCTATGGAGGTGCAGTGTCTAGAAGTGGAGGGGTCCATGGGGAGCAGTGGCATAACTGCCGCTGTAGCAGCCATAGTGGCTGCTACGGGGCCCGCAGCATGAGGGGGACCCTGCCACCCAGCCCGACACATAACATTATGCACAATTGAACACAATTGAACACTATTTACTGGGCTACCCTGTGCAGGTCAGCTAGATGACATGATCATCACACCGGCCTATACAGGAGTCCTGTCTCAGGCTGCATATGAGGCTGTGGAGCAGCTCCATTCGTCGTGGGAATGGGGCTAGGTAAGTATAAGTTTTTTTTACTTGTTTGGGGTGGCACTGTCTACAAGGGAGGCTCCCGGGGCTGTGTAGCACTATGTGCAAGGGGGGGGGGGTAAGTGGCCCTATCTACATGGGGGGCTATGTGGCACTATTTACGAGGGGGGCTATGTGGCACTATCTACATTGGCGGGAATGTGACACTATCTACAAGGGGTTATGTGCCACTGTCTACCAGGCGGGCTATGTGGCACTATCTACAAGGGGGGCTATGTGGCACTATCTACAAAGTGGGTTATTTGACACTAACTACAAGTGAGGATATGTAGCACCATGTACAAGAGGGGTTGTGTGTGGCACTATGTACAAGGGGTGGCTGTGGGGCACTATCAGCAAGAGGTGTATGTGGCACTACGTATCTACAAGGGGGGTATGTGGCACTATCTACAGTGGGCTGTGTGGCACTATCTATAGGGGTGTATCCCAGTGCTTTAGGTTTCGGTCAGTTTTTTTTAATAACTATTACGACTACGAAATAATAGTGATAACAAATGTTATAATATCCGTGCTTAACTGTTTCTTGCAATTTTCGTAACCCTGTAACTAAAGGTTAATAAGAGTACACTGGTGGCCTAGCTGTATTTTTACATTGCACACAGAACTGATAAATGTTTATTGTCGGGGGGTGTTAATTGCAGGGGAGGGGGGGGGGCCCGGTCAAAAGTTTGCTATGGGGCCCAGTCTTTCCTAGTTACTGATGGGGAGTTTGGGACTGTCACTGTGGGACAATTTTTCCACTTCTTCCAGCCGCCAGGGCCTTTTTTCTTTCAACTCCCACTACCTTGCTGCCTTTACTGCAATAAGCGGGGAGTAGGTGGGCAGCAGGAAGTAATATGCAAATGCTGCCCTGCATGCCACGCTTACACAGGGCAGCAAGAGGATAGGTGAGGAGGCCGGAGGGGTGGAGGCCATGGTGATATGGAGGGGGTGGGCTGCTCACTGGCTGAAAGGGACTGTTGTCAGTTTATTATATGGCCGCATAAGTGACTGAGATAGTAGTAAGTGCCAGGCAGCGTAGTCAGTTTATAGTTCATGTAGCACACTGCGTGGCTCTCTCTCGGGCCCTCCGCCAAGGGTAATTACTGCCTCTCCGGTGAGTCAGTCCAGGCTATAGCTACGCAGTTGCTAAGACTAAACACTGACAGAAAAGGTTGTGGGACTGGAGCCTCATACAAAACATAATATTATACCTATTAGCTATATGTATTTTTGCCGAAAATGTTCCAGGCCATTGTTATAGTCCTGCATAACCTACATTCCCCATGCTACATCACTAAGGCCTCATGCACACGACCGTAAAAACACCCGTTATTGCGGGTCGTAATTACGACCCGCAATAACGGGCCCATAGACTTCTGTTT
Source organism: Rhinoderma darwinii (assembly GCF_050947455.1). Taxonomy (NCBI): domain Eukaryota; kingdom Metazoa; phylum Chordata; class Amphibia; order Anura; family Rhinodermatidae; genus Rhinoderma; species Rhinoderma darwinii. Next base: position 83,316,199 of record NC_134691.1, read on the forward strand.
GTCACGGGTACCTTCCCGTTTTCTCACGGGAAGGTGCCCGTGCCGTTAAAAAAATAGAACATGTTCTATTTTTTCATTTTACGGGCCGTGCTGTAATACTTTATAATGGCAGCACGGCTCGCAAAAGCGGCCGGCTGCCCGTAGCCGCCCGTGAACGGCCGTGCTCGTAATTACGAGTCGTAATTACGAGCGCGGTCGTGTGCATGAGGCCTTAGTTGTATATTACAGACGCTTTACTCCCTTTAAACGACAAGAATAATTCTCATTTATATGGAACCCTTTGTCTTCCTGGAAAAATAAATCTGTGTAATTCTTTCACAAAAGTCTGCCCGGAATTTCATGTGTGTAATGTATTTCCTTCTGCTTCTTCTTAACCAAGACACATTTATTCCACAGTGTTCTATAACATTCATTCCAATAAATATATTATTCTGCATAGTTAACACATCCTTATTGCTTTTTTGAAGATCTCTTTCTATGTGGATTCTTCTCAGATTCTATGGTAGCATATTTGAATGTGCAGATTATTTTTGGCGCAGAACTTTTGGTCGATATGTGTTTCTTATATGATTAGCAGAAAACAAAGACTCCAACCAAAGTTGTCCTATAGATAAAATATGCAATCTGGTCTAATTCCCTGTGAGAATAGGTTTGTTACAATATCTTTGTAGTGCTCGGATCTCTTTTTTTCCTCCAAATCCCCTGCTCTCCTTCACACAACCATAGAGGTAAATTATAAAATTCTGGTCGTCTGCAGCCACCACTACTTACTAAAAGTCAAATAAAAATCAGGTGTTTCATGGGGACCTGTGACAATCAGCTGATAAAAGTCCTTTTAGGCCCTGTTCACACAGAGTTTTTTTGTAGGCAGAAAAATCTGGCTCAAAATTCCTTCACGAATTTTGAGGCAGATTTTGACCTGCCTGCAAATTCTTGCCGCAATGTGTGTGGCTATTGAGCGTTGTGGGCAAAATCCGCTGCAAAAAACACTTTCTCTGCCTCCCATTGATTTCATTGGGACCTCCCATTGAAATCAATAGCAGGCAGAGAAAGTGTTTTTTGCAGCGTTTTTTGCCCACAGCGCTCAATGGCCGTGAAAAACGCTGGTAACATTGCGGCAAGAATTTGCAGGCAGGTCAAAATCTGAAGCCAGAGGCACAGAGGCGAAACCGTGGCAAGAAAGAACATACCGCTTTTTTTAAATCCGCGAGCGGCTAAGATCTGGCGCAAAAAAAAACGCCTCCGCCTCCCATTGAAATCAATAGAAGGTGGTTTTTGCCACTGATTCTGACGCAGTTTCCGCGTCAAATCAACATAAGAAAACTCAGTGTGAAGTGGGCCTTACACTATGTTAATAAATAAGCTGAATTTTAGGAGCCCCTAAAATGATATGTAGTCATGTGAAAAAGAAAGTACACCCTAATTTTACTTTATAATAATGGACAAAACAAAATTTACCACACACAAGACTAAAATTTCCTCAAATTCTATGTTTTTATTTGTCAGGACCTGAAAAACAATTATGTGGTTTTCACCAACGTCAATCAGGAAACAAATAATCTCTGGTGAAAATAAAAAAAAACACAGCAGATTTCATTATGTTGCGTTATTATTTCCAAACCAACATTCAGAAACCAGGTGGGAAAAATAAGTACACCCTTACTACAACCACAATCATTAAGAGAGTAATTAGCAGCCAGGTGCCACTAATCAAATGCACAATATTAATTCATTTTCAAGAAGTGTGACTACCTCTATAATAGCAGAACTTTGGCAGTCTCGTGTTCCAGAGTACTGAGATGTGTGTCTACATCTTGCCAAGAAGAAAGAAGATCAGCCATGACCTCAGAGAAGCAATTGTCGTTGCTCATCGATCTGGGAAGGGTTGTAGGGACATCTCCAAATAATTTGAGATTCACGATTCTATAGTGGGAAGGATTGTTTCCAAATGGGGAGCCTTCAAGACAGTTGCCAATCTTCCCAGGAGTTGGCCTCCCAGCAAATTCAGTCCAAGGTCAGACCGTTTTATTGTACAGAGATATAAAGAAAAACCCATGACCTACAGGGCTCCGTAAGTTCATTAGTGTTACACGCATGGCTGCGGACCGTCAGGATTACTCACCCCCGACGGCTGCAGCCATGGATCAGCGAGCGCTGGCCCGCATCTCCTCCTGGGGATGCCAGCGCTCACTTCCACTTCACTCTGCTGTTGCTGTGTCCTGTAGGGTGCACACACACGCTCGTGCCTGGCCCTAAAGGGTGAGTGCGCGAACCTGAAAAGTATGTCAAATTAGCCTATGATCACCCAGGACTATAAGAAGGGCCCTGCCCCTTCCTTCATTGCCTTAGCATTGTTGTGTTTTCCAGAGTTTGTCTTTGCAAATGGTCCCTTAGTGTTTTCCAGTTCCCAGTGTTCCCGCACCTGCTACCTGTATCCCGTGCTACCTTGTTTCTGTGCCATAGAGAGTTGGAGTCGTTTTGTGCAGTATAATACGCCTGCTGTGTTACACTGTGCCTGGTGTCTGCATGCTGCTAAGGTCCCATCCGACCCGCTGGTCAACCCAAGACCATGACAACGTCACAAGTCATGCGGGCAGATATGCTAGTCCTCCGGTCACGACAAGACCAACTCCTCCAGGCGATGAACATCATTGCACATCGACTGGATACACAAGATGCAGCCTTTCCGGCACCTGCTCCTTTTACCTCTGCTGTTCCTCCTACTAGACCTCCTGGCAGTGCTAACTCATCGCTATGATGGAGACAAGAGGACCTGCAGGGGATTTCTGAACTAATGCCAGATTCACATCACATTGTATGCAGAGGCCTTCCCTACTGATGACGTAAAGATTGCCTTCATAATCTCTCTCCTCACTGGCAAAGCCCTGGCATGGGCGAACCCCATTTGGAAACGTCAGTGACCAGAGATCCGTGAGTTACAGCGGTTCATGCAGACTTTCCGTACTATAATTGAGGAAATCGGGAGAGTTTCATCGGCTGCTGCATCCATGCTGACACTTCGCCAGGAGGACACGTCCGTGGGCGAGTACGCCGTTCAGTTCCACACCCTGGCTGCCGAACTAACCTGGAACAACGAGGCATTAGTCGCTACATTCTGGCAGGGATTGTCCCCTGAAATGAAGGATGAGCTTGCTGCCCGATATCTGCCATCTACCCTAGATGACCTCATTCTTCTGGCCGCCCGGATTGACATGAGGATCCGAGAATGGTCCCAAGAGATTCGTGCTGTCCTCATTAGCTGTTCCACCAGAAGAGTCTATGGGAATGGACCATCTGAAGTTGTCTATCCAGGGGAAACAACGCAAACGCACTTCGGGACTCTGTCTGTATTGCAGCCTTGGAGGCCATCTTGTGCGTCTGTGCCCCCAAAAGCCCCAGAGCCTAGGGTTGGTTGGAGAGACAACTCTGGGTAGAGGAATTTCTTCCAAATTGTCCGTCCCCGTGATCATAGTGCCCGGTGAAAAGACGCACCGGATCTCTGCCTATCTGGACTCTGGATCCGCAGCTAACTTAATTCAGAGAGACCTGTTGGATCTTCTCCAGTTGCCCACAACACCCCTGGAGAGGCCGTTGATCATTGCCTCGGTGAATGGACTGTCTCTGCCTGACCCGATTGTAGCTATGACCAAACCGCTGAAGCTCCAAGTGAGCTCATCTTGTTTCTTGTCCTGCCCAAGGCTGTAAAGCCTGTGCTACTGGGTCTGCCTTGGCTCCGACTACATGCCCTAGTTCTGGACTGGAATTCCGGAGAGGTTCTCCAGTGGGGTCCCAAGTGCCTCAACCGCTGCCCGGTGGAGATCCATCCGGTCCAGCCTCCTCTGCCTCAGTCATTGGCAGGATTGCCTTCTCACTATTCTCTGTTCTCGGATGTCTTCAGCAAGAGGGAGGCGGAGACGCTGCCCCCACACCGGGCGTATGACTGCCATATTGAACTGGTTCCTGATGCGTCCCTTCCCTGTGGTAGGGTATACCCTCTCTCCTTGCCAGAAACTCCATCTATGTCGGCCTATATTAAGGAGAATTTGGAGAGAGGTTTCATATGAAAATCCTCCTCCCCCGCCGGGGACAGGTTCTTCTAGGTCAAATAGAAGGAGGGATCTCTGCGACCCTGCATCGACTACCGGGGCCTGAACTGGATCACGGTCAAAAATAGATATCTGTTGCCACTGATTTCAGAGCTTTTTGATCACATATGAGGAGCCAAGATTTTTTCTAAACTGGACCTGCATGGGGCTTACAACCTGATCCGGATTCACTGGGGTGACGACTGGAAGACGGCATTTAACACCCGAGACGGGCACTATGAATACCTGGTGATGCCCTTTGGCCAGTGTAATGCTCCAGTGGTCTTCCAAGAATTCCTCAATGACATCTTCCGGGATCTCACCTATGTCTATATTGTGGCCTATCTCGATGACACTTTATTTTTTCCCCAGATCCGCAGACTAATCAGATACATGTCCGTCAAGTTCTCCTGCGATCATGAAATTCCGCCTGTATGCCAAGCTGGAGAAGTGCATGCTTGAGAGGAATTCTCTACTCTTCCTGGGCTACATCATCTCGGCTCAAGGTCTCAAGATGGATCCTGAGAAGGTAAAGGCCGTCCTGAAATGGCCATGTCCTCAAGGTTTAAGGTACATACAGGAGTTTCTTGGGATTCGCCAATTTCTACCGACAGTTCATCCCAAGCCTCTCCTCACTCACAGCTCCCATCTCTACCTTTACCAAAAAAGGCAAGGTGTGGACTCCAGAAGCAGAATCCGCATTTAATAGCCTGGAGAGTGCCTTCACATCAGCCTCAACCCTCCATCATCCTGATGTATCTCGACAGTTTTTGTTGGAGGTGGACGCCTCCTCTGTTGGTGCTGGCACACTTCTGTTCCAGAGAGGTCCCAAAGGCAAAGGCAGTGGTATGAGGCTATTACTCTAAACTTTTCTCTTCTGCAGAGCGCAACTAATCGATTGGGGATTGGAAGTTACTGGCCATCAAGTTGGCCCTGGAGGAGTGGAGACATCTACTTGAGGGCACAGCTCATGCCATCCTGATATTTACTGACCACAAGAACCTCACCTATCTCCAGACGGCCCAACGGCTGAACCCCCATCAAGCCAGGGGGTCGCTGTTCTTTGCCCGGTTCCAGTTTGATCTCCACTACCGCGATGCCGACAAGAATGTGAGGACCGATGCCTTGTCCAGGTCGTTCGAGACAGAGGACACCATGGAGTCCCCAAAAAATATTATTAATCCATCCTGCATTGTCTCTGTCAACCCTCTGCAAGTTAGAGAAATCCCTCTGGGAAGGACTTTTGTGCGTCCTCCACTGGGGACACAGCTCCAAGCTGGCAAGTCACGCAGGTGCCCGTAAAACCCGAGACCTGATTGCCTGTCATTTCTGGTGGACCACGCTGCCCAAAGACATCGTGGACTTTGTCTCATCCTGCACAGTGTGCGCGGCTAACAAGGTTGCTCACTCCAAACCTGCTGGCCTGCTCCAGCCGCTGCCTTTGCCCAATGCTCCCTGGCAGCATATAGAAATGGACTTTGTCATGGACCTGTCTCCCTCTGCTGGATGCAGTACGGTCTGGGTGGTGGAATGAATTTCGAGGATGGCTCATTTTGTTCTGCTGACCGGTGTCCGTTACGTCCGAGGTGCCCGCAGCTGATTCTGCTTTCAGGGACTTCCTGCAAATCTGGCAGTAAACCCGATCCTCTATTCTGCTGGCGGTCGACCACATGAAACGAAAGGCAGACACAAGGAGAAGAGAGCCTACCCAGTTTCTTCCGGGTACCAAGGTCTGGCTGTCCTCTAGGAATATCCGGCTGAGGGTGCCGTCATACAAGTTTGCTCCCAGGTTCCTCAGACCCTTTCGAGATCTTGCAACAGATCAACCCTGTCTCCTACAAGCTTCGGCAGCCTCCTACCCTCAAGATCCCCAACTCCTTCCATGTCTCCCTCCTGAAGCCTGTGGTCCTGAACCGCTACACCAAGACTCCTAGTTCTGCAGTTGCCCCCAGTGGTTCATCGGATACATTCGAGGTTAAGGAGATCCTGGACACCAAGAAAGTAGGAGGAGGAACTTTTTATTTGGTGGATTGGAGGGGGTTTGGTCCAGAAGAGAGGTCCTGGGAGCCAGAGGAGAACTTCAATGCTCCTACCCTCGTGAAGAGGTTTCTCTCCTGCTCTGGCCACAAGAGAAGGGGGCGTAAGAGGGGGGATACTGTGACACCCATGGCCGCGGACCGTAGGGTGCACACGCACGCTCATGCCCAGCCTTAAAGGGCCAGCGCACAAACCTGAATAGTATGCCAAATTTGCCCATGATCACCCTGGACTATAAGAAGGGCCCTGCCCCTTCCTTCTTTGCCTGAGCATTGTTGTGTTTACCCATGTTAGTCCTGGCAAATGGTTCCTTAGTGTTTTCCAGTTCCCAGTGTTCCCATACCTGCTACCTGTATCCTGTATCCCATGCTACCTTGTTCCTGTGCCATAGAGAGTTGGAGTCGTGTTGTGCCGTATACTACGCCTGCTGTGTTACACTGTGACTGGTGTCTGCCTGCTGCTAAGGTCCCATCTGAGCCTAACCATCGCTACTGTCTGAATTACCACAGGTAATCTTATTTGAACTATAGACATTTACTTGGCGTCCTGTTGGCCAGCTGCTATCCCGCTACGGCAGTACGACCCAGTGGGTCCACACACCCATCGTGACAATTAGATGTTTATGTTCATAAAAGAACAATTTAAAAAAAACTAAACAAGTATAGCTTTCATAGAAGGGGGACTAGGGGAAAAAGAAAAACTGACCCCATTATATAGATTTCTAATTAAACATAATGTGCTAAGTCTTTTACTTGTGTAAATGTGGGACCACGGGCTTTCCATTATGTGTCCTCTACATTAGCACTCTTGTGGTTTGGTGATCCTTGTTCCATATATTACTACTGCCACATTTCTACACTATTTTGCCTTTTTACTTAAATCAAAATCACAAAATTGTTATTTAGGACCTGATACAGAGAAAAACATAGAATACTTTCTTTTTCATATTACTGAATTATGAAATTAACCAGCATGAACCTATTTTTATAAAAAACAAACAGAAAAAATTCTTTACATCTACTGAGAATGTAGTTTGTACAACCAATCAAATCCCATCAGACATTTATGAAGTATACTGTAAGTTAGAACGTGTAAGACCAAAGCCTATTCTCTTAGTTTTTCCAGACATTATAATCAATAATATTTTTTAAAAAACTACTTGTATTATAAGTTTCCCATTTTCCTGAAATTCCATGCTGGGAAAAGTTTGCTTACCGCCTTTAGTCTTGTGTGTGGTAACTTTGTTTTGTCCATCGTTGTGCAGTAACATTAGAACTTTCACATACTGACAAATACATGATTTTTCCACATGGAAAGCTGTTTGGATGTATTGATATTATTGGGGGAACAAGTCAAAGGATTTTCTAGTACTTTTAAAGCATTGCTCTGTGATGGTGGTCTTAAATTGTGCCAAAGCAAATCTAAAGTAAGTATGTGCCACATTTTTTTCATTTTAGATCTTTCTAGACTTTCAGTTATGTATTTGTGCCATGTATCCAGTAGATTGTTGAAAAGAGACAGTCATTTCAGGACACAAAATACGGTAGTCGTAAAAAAAAATAAATAAAAAAAAAAAAAGCTGCTAACACAATAAAAGAAAGAAAAAGCAGCCCTTTTTCAGATTTTCATTTTCGTTTTTTCCTCCCCACATTCCGGAAGCCATAACGTCTTTATTTTTCTGTTGATATAATACTATGAGGGCTTGATTTTTGCAGGACAAGTTGTCGTTTTTTGTAGCACCATTTATTTTGCCATATAATGTACTAGGAAACGGGAAAAAATGATTTATGGGGTAGAAAATGACACCGTTGGACACCGTTTTTACAGAATTCACTCTGCAATTAAAACAACATGTTAACTTTATTCTGTGGGTCAATACGATTACGGCGATACCAAATATATATTGTTTTTTCTATATTTTACTACTTTTACAAGTAAAAACCGAAGTGTAAAAAAGAAAATTTATTTTGTGTCGCCAAATTCTGAGAGCCATAACTTTTTTATTTTTCCGTTGATTAAGTGGTATGAGGGCTTATTTTTTGAGGGATAAGCTGCAGTTTTTAATAATACCATTTTGGTGTACATGCGACGGTTTGATCACTTTTTATTACATTTTTTGTGGGAGATGAGGTGACAAAAAAATAGAGATTCTGGCGTTTACAATTTTTTTTTTTTACGGCGTTCACCATGCGGGTTAAATAATGATATATTGTAATAGATCAGACTTTTACGGACGCGGCGATACCAATTATGTTTATTTTTATTTTTTTTACTATGCTCTAGGGGGAAAATGGGAAAAGGGGGGTTTTTTAGATGCACAAAGATGGCGGACCTGGGGGCCTTCATTAGGCCCCCAAGGCAGCCATAGCAACCATTGCCCACCCGCGATTGAAATTGCGGGGGGCGCGATGAGCTGCTAGAGGGGGTCGTCCCCTCTTTCTAAGGACTTAAATGCTGCGGCCGCTATTGACCGCAGCATTTAACGAGTTAAACGAGCAGGATCGCGCTCGAGCATGATGCCGCTCATTACTCTGAAGTGTCGGCTGTAACAAACAGCCGACACCCGCATCGTATGGAGCGGGTTCACTCCGTGAGCCCGCTCCATACTTCCCCTACCCGACTTTGGCGTATGGATACGTCAAATGTCGGGAAGGGGTTAAACTACTTGTATTCGCACAGAATAAGCATTTTCCATGTTTTTTTTTTATGCTGCTTAAAATGTAAAAACTTAAACAGTTTGCTGCATTTGGGGCTGCATAGAGTGTCCATGCTGATCCTGATCTACCATTGAAAGTACTACAATGGGCGTGTGAGCATCAGGACTGGACCATGAAGCAATGGAAGAAGCTGGCCTGGTCTGATGAATAATATTTTCATTTACATAATGGAGTCAGCCTGGTGCATGAGCACTGGGGAAGAGATGGCACCAGGATGCACCATGAAATGTAGGCAGTGTAATACTTTTGGCAATGTTCTGCTGGAAAACCTTGGGTCCTGGAATTTATGTGGCTGTTACTCTGACACGTACCACCTACCTAAATATTGTTACAGACCAAGTAAACCCCTTTATGACAACAGCATTTCTGATGGCAGTGGCGTCTTTCAGCAAGAAAATGCACCTTGCCATACTGAAAAAATTGTTCATAGTTTAAATGACAAAAACTCCAAGGTGTTGATTTGGCCTTCAAATTCCCCAGATGTCAATCCGATTAAGCATCTGTGGGATGTGCTGGAAAAAATAAGTCTGTTCCATTGAGGCCTCACCTCGTAACTTACAGGATTTAAAGGATCTGTTGTAAACATCTTAGTGCCAGTTACCACAGGACACCTATCCCACTTCCCCTTTCCCATCCCTTGGTTGAACTTGATGGACATGTGTCTTTTTTCAACCGTACAAACTATGTAACTATGTAACTATGTAACCTTCAGAGGTCTTGTGGAGTGCATGCCTCGATGGGTCAGAGCTGTTTTGGCGGCATGAATGGGACCTGCACAATATTAGTCAGGTGGTTTTACTGATATGGCTGATCAATGTATAGCACCAACATATTCTGTAGCGCTGTACACAGAATGTCATTAATCATATCCAGTGGCGGATTACCATGAGGGCAATATGGGCAAGTGCCCGGGGCCCGAGGCTGGAAGGGGACCCAGTTCGCCCCGGTTCTCCCTTACCGGCTGTTAAAATTACAGCCGGTTCAGAGAACCGGAGTGAAGCGGGACCGCTCACCCAACCAGTGGCTATACACTACACTACACAATAAAAAAGTTACTATAGTAACGGGAGCCGCGGCCCGTTACTATAGTAACGGGAGCCGCGGCCCGTTACTATAGTAACTACAGTACTTACCTTCCTGTTTCCGGTGCGCAGCGCATGACGTCACCACCATCCTGAGTCAGAACATCCGCCGCGGCTGAAGAGCAGGGTAAGTTTGATACCCCTTCTGCTTGAAGCTGATGGCTTGGGGTCCGACTCCCAGGACCCCCGCCAATCACCTGTTTTGAAGGGGACTCAGTGCTCGTACGAGAGCTGGCGCTTCCTCTTCATTCCGGTCACTTGCTCACACTGAATCCGTGTGGGCGATTCACAGTGTGAGCGAGTAAGTGAAATGAAGGGGAAGCAGCTCTCGTACGAGTGCTGCGGCCCCTTCAAAACAGGTGATTGGGGGGTCCCGGGAGACGGACCCCAAGCCATCAGCTATTGAGGATAGTTAGAAGCATAGAGTGTGGCATCATGAGAATTTTATCTTCGTTTACAGGTGCGGAAATGTTGGAAAAGTGAGGAGCCGAAGACATCTGAGCTGCAAACTGCAGAAATGAGCTGTGCCCGGGAGAAGTCATCATAGAGGTCTGGACGGGATGGAGAAGAAAAGAGAAAAAGAACGAAAAAGAATCTGAGTCACTCAATATAAATGTTTATTCTACCTGTGACTGATCAGTACTGTAGTCACTGTATGATCTGCAGCAAGATGACGGATGGTAGCATTCTTTTTGTTAAACAGCAACTCCCAGCATATCCTAACCATTGTTCAGGCTGTCGCTTTATGATGTACAAATTTATATGGCAGGGGTTTAACTGAATTTGGAAATGATCTCTGCACTGAACTGTATTTGTTCTGGTGCTGTATATATGTACTGAGCTTGATTCTGGTGCTGTGTGTATATATATATATATATATATATATATATATATATATATATATATATATATATATATATATATGTACTGAGCTTTGTTCTGGTGCTGTATATATATATATACTGAGCTTGGTTCTGGAGTTATATATATGTACTGAGCTTGGTTCTGGCGTTGTATATATGTACTGAGCTTGGTTCTAGTGCTGTATATATGTACTGAGCTTGGTTCTGGTGCTGTATTTATGTACTGAGCTTGGTTCTAGTGCTGTATATATGTACTGAGCTTGGTTCTGGTGTTGTATATATGTACTGAGCTTGGTTCTGGGGCTGTATATATGTGCTGAGCTTGGTTCTGGGTCTGTATATATTTACCTTCTCTTAAAGGGGTTGTCCGAGATAAATTTTTATTTAAAAGTTAAACACACAATACACACATTAAATATTCCCTAATATACTTACCTGTGCAATCTTGCTTCTGTTCTCCGTTCTGGCAGCTCTTTTCTTCCGATCACCTGTCTTCTGACGTCACGTTTTCTTCCTCCTCCACTGTCGTGTCGTGTCCCGATCACATGGTCTCGCCCCAGCGAGACCTCGGATGGGACACGACACGTCACTGGAGACGTGTCATTTCTGCGGGTGCCCGCCCAGCCTATGCAGCTTTTTTTCACTGTGAGCGCGCCTATGCATGTTCACAGTGAAAAAAGTGAAGAGGGACGGCACCTGCGGGAATGTCGGGTCTCCGGCTGTCAGTGACTGCCGGGGACCCGGAGGAGAAGATAGAAGCAGCTTTCGCTGCTTCTGTCTTCTCCGATGTCTTTTTACACAGCGTTCAATGAACGCTGTGTATAGGAATAGAGACAGCAGCAGCGGCGCTGTCTCTATTCCTCCCGGTGATCATGTGACTGGTCACATGATCACCGGGTACCGTTAGTGGCAGGCTGCTGCTGGGTCTAATCAGACCCAGCACAGCCCTATTAGTGACAATCATCACTATGAGAGGGCTGATTTCCCCTGTAACTGGGGCTGCTGTGCAGCTCCAGTTACAGTGGAAAAGATGGTGTAAAAAAAATATATAAAGTTCCCCAAAGGTCTTTTTTGACCTTTGAGGGACAGACAATAATAATAAAAAAATAGTAAAGTACAAAAAAAAATTAAATAATAAATACACATAAAATACCCACCCCAAAAAATACCGTTCCCCCTGTCAATCATTGTTGTAACGCTAGCGCTGACCCAATTACCCTAATATAGACATGTAATATATAGAAATTTACGGTAGACAATGACGATCACAAATCAAAGGTCTATTTTAGGGTAAAACTATGTTATTACCAAAAAAAATAGTTGAAACGTAAAAAAGCTTATTTTTTTTACTATTATTTTCAAACTTTATGAATGAAAATTCTAAAATGGCAAAAAAGGTGTGTATAAAAACGATAAAAAAATAAACCTGCATTGTCTACGGAAAAAACGCCGCAAAAATAACGTCGTTAGCCCAACAAATAAAAAAGTTATAGCCATTTAACTAACACGTGCTAAAAAGGGCTAAACGGTGCCCCGTCCTGAACTAGATAAGATCTTCTGGGGTCCTGTATCTAAGCCTACATTGTTAGGCTTAGATACAGGGTCTAACAAACAGTGTCACACATGGAGCCTGTATCTAAGCCTAACACAATGTAGGCTTAGATACAGGACCCCAGATGACATTCTTTTTATTCCTGTATAAGGGTATGTTCACACGGCCTATTTACGGACGTAATTCGGGCGTATTAACACCCGAATTACGTCCGAAATTACGGCTTGAAATCGTTGGCAAACATCTGCCCATTGAAAGCAATGGGCTGATGTTTGTCTGTTCACACGAGGCGTATATTTACGCGTCGCTGTCAAAAGACGGCGCGTAAATAGACGCCCGCGCCAAAGAAGTGTCATGTCACTTCTTCAGAATTAAATGGAGCCGTTTTCCATGGACTACATGGAAAACCAGCTACAGTTACGTCCGTAATGGACGCGGCATTCAAGCGCCTGCACATGCCGTTACGGTCCTTCTCATTTATTTAAAAATTTATTATTAGTTCATTATTAATGGCCACTGTCTAACAGCGTCCATTAGTAAGGCTTCATGCACACTAGCGTGTGTATTTTCCGCGCGTGAAAAACTTGCGTCAATCCCATCCGTGTGTTTGCGTTAGGGCGGATTAACACGAACGTGCTATACGTCCGTGCAACCCGCGTGGTATTCACGCGGGTCGCACAGACCTATGCAAGTCTATGGGGCAGTGCAGACAGTCCGTGAGTTTTACGCAGCGTGAGTCCGCTGCGTAAACTCGCGACATCTTCTATATTTCTGCGTTTTTCGAGCATCACGCACCTATTGAAGTCAATAGGTGCGTGAAAATCAGGCGCATCCCATGGAAGCACTTCCGTGGGACGAGCGTGATTCGCGCAACAGCAGTAAAATAATGAATGTAAACAGAAAAGCACCACGTGCTACAAACATCCAGAGTGTCATAATGATGGCGGCTGCGCGAAAACCGCAGCCGCGCATCCGTATGAACATGACTCGGAGCTGTCAAGTGCATTTTGCGCACGCAAAACGCCACCGTATTTGTGTGCGCAAAACGCACACGCTCGTTTAAATCCGCCCTTATGCATCAGTGTGCTTTTCGATTGTCATGTGTTATTCACGCACTCACAAAGCCAGCCCATTTTTACCTTCTTTTTTACAACAAATTGCTGTGTAAATCACGCACGAAACACGTGTGTGCTGTTTGTGGTTTTCACGCATGCATTGACTTCAATGTGAGTGTAGGTGCATGATAACGCACCAATAGAGGACATGCAGTATGTTTCACGCAGCGGACTCTCGCTGCGTGAAAAGTCACATGTGTCAACGGCCCCATTGAAATAAATGGGTTGCGTGTGTTGTGCGTTTTTTCAAAGCACAGCACACAGACTTGATTCACGCTAGTGTAAATCGCGCATAAGGCCCCATTCACACCACGTCGAAACCACGCACAGCACACGCGACCCATTTATTTCAATGGTGCCGTTTTCACGCAGCGAGAGTCCGCTGCGTGAAACATACTACATGTCCTCTATTGGTGCGTTATCATGCACCTACACTCAAGTAGATGCATGCGTGAAAACCATGCACCAAACAAGCGTGTTTGGTGCGTGATTTATGCTGCAATTTGTTGTAACAAGCATTAAAATCGAGCATTAAAACTGCCTTGCGGGAAAAAGAAGCGACATGCTCCATCTTCTGGCGTTTACGCCTCTGACCTCCCATTGACTTCAATGGGAGGCAGAGAAAGTGTATTTCGCGTTGTTTTATGCCTGCGGCGCTCAATTGCCGCGGGCGAAAAACGCCACGGAAAATGACGCAAAAACCGCAGCAAAAAAAGCCAAAAACAATGCCGCAAAAAACAGACGCAAAAAAAAAAACGCCGAAAAGGCTACGATAAATGCAGCGAAAAACATCACAAATAAAGCCGCGAACAAAGAGGCAAAGAACGCCACGAAAAACGACAGGGAAAACGACACGAAAGACGCAATGAAAAACGCAGAAAAAAAACCGCAAAAAAAGACGCGAAAAACGACGCAAAAAAGGCTACGATAAACGCCACGGAAAAAGCTGCGAAAAACATAGCGGAAAAAGACGCGAGAAACGCCGCAAACAGAGGCAAAGAACGCAGTGAAAATCAACTGGGAAAACGCCACGAAAGACGCAATGAAAAACGCAGCAAAAATAGGCGCAAACAACGACGCAAAAAAAGAAATGATAAACGACGTGAAAAAGGCTACGATAAACGCAATGGAAAACACAGCAAAAAACATCGCAAAAAAAGACGCAAACAAACAAGCAAAAAACGCCAAGATAAACGAAGCGAAAAACGCCCCGAACAAAGCGGCAAAAAAATACGCAAATAAAGCCGCAAACAGCGCACAAAAAACGCCGGGAAAAACGACGCAAAAATCAACGTGCAGGGAGAGGTAAATCTGCCGCAAACTTCAAGACAGAATTTTGAGGCAGATATTCCTCTTGCAAAAAAACTCTGTGTGAACATAGCCTTAGTGGAGAGAGACATGAGATAGAAAAGGGTGGGCGAGGATTAGGGTAGACACGAAGAGGTTTATAGACCTGAAAAGAGAAAGAAAACATAAATGTGAAAAACATAATGGGGGGGAGAACATTTGCTCATCATCCTTCAAGAATGTCAGCAAGGAGACAAGTCCAGTGAAGGAGGTCAGCGGGGAGGAGCAAGGACAGCTCACGTGAACTCTTGGAAGGTACGTGCACGCTCATTGCAGCCTGCAATGAGCGTGCACGGGAAAAAAGTTTCATAACAAGGAAAGATCAACAAACCAGACCTGAACTGCATGTAAACAAACTGTGCTGAATTCAAAGAAGAAATGTGCTAAGTAGAATTTTTAAAAAAAATAATGCTTTATTTAGGTTGTCTGTATAAGGGGTAATGTATGACAGAGTTTTTGAAAAAATGTTGGTATCTCGGACAACCCCTTTAAGGTAAAATTATATGTTAAATCTACTTTTACCTTAAGAGAAGGTAAATATATACAGTAAAAACTAAATCCAAAAACCATGGAGGAATCTCAGTTTTTTCCAATTCACCCATTATATGGTACTTTACATGGTGCCAATAAAAACTATAACTCCTCCCGCAAAAAAATAATCCTTCACACACCACTCGATTGACGTAAAAATAAAAAAGTTATAAAGCTCCTGACCACTTCAGTGTCTCAAAGTATTCTGCTTTCTTTCTTCTATATGGCTCATTCTCCTTTTACAGCTAAATTAATACCGTTCCAGAAATCTGCAAATATATACGGTACAGCGTCTTCGGAGTTTGCAGTGGGGGGGGGGATCCCAGACCTGAAAAAGTGCCCGGGGCCCATGGTACCCTTAATCCGCCCCTGCTTATATCAGTCTCTGACAGACTAGGGCAAAATCTCATATAAAGTCAATCAACCCATCAGTATGTTTTTGGATTGTCGTAGGAAATCGGAGTACCCGGATGAAATCTGTGCAAACACGGGAGAACATACAAACTCCATTCAGATGTTGTCCTTGGTCGGATTTGAATGCAGGAGTCCGCTGCAACAAGGCAACAGTGATAACCACTGAAACACCGTGTTGAATGTACCCTGAATTTCCCATGTCATATTAGAGTAACAAATTTACCCTTACAGCTTTAAATAGTTTAATATCAAAGCTCTCAAAACGTTAGAATACTTTCTGATTTTATAGAGGTATTTCATCAACAACAAACTTCTTTCAGAAATATTGAGATATTAAAAATATTTTTTTATAATCTTATATTACCACCATCTGAAATTAGTCCACAGATTACTAATGGAGTGGCACTGTGACACAGTGCTTCACATCTGGTGTGCCTGTCCCAAAAGAATTGAATATGCCATAATACAAAGATTTACTAATGCCCATGCTCTATGTTGCTCAGTACAATGGTTACCTGTTTTTTAGAGAATTAGATTCAAAACCTTCATACATCTCCCAACCCCCCCTATGCTCTTTGCTCAGCAAATGACCTACGACTCTCATACTCCCTTTCTACATCCTCTCACTCCAATCCCCAGGACTTTTTCCGGCGCTGCACCCATTCTGTAGAAATTCCTGTCCGGGTCAATTAGACCTACTCTTAACATTCACAGTTTTAAAGGGGACCTATCACATTGAAAATGCAGTCTGATCTGCAGGCAGCATGCTATAGAGCAGAAGAAACTATGCAAATGTATATATCGTTTTGTGGGAAAAGATTCAGTATAAATTGTAATTTATTATGTAAACCTGCTCATTCTAGACTCAGGAGTCCTGTGGGTGGCGCTTTTCAGTGACAGCCTTCCCTGTATTATTGTGCATACAAACATTTTTATACTGATGCTCTGAAAACGAATAAATTGCCATGGTCCATTTATGAAGCTCAGATCATACTGATATAAAAGAAAGGTAAGGAGAAAGTAGATCTAGGATCTTACCGTCCAATGTCTTAATTGAATTCGGATGCAAAAATACTAGCATCACGGCTATCTAAGGTCATCTCCTCCCTGATCCATAGTGATCAATGTGCCTTATTGCCAAACGAATCTACGAAAACCAACAATCAGACGTCTCTTTGGGAACCTGCAAATGGGAATATGAGCAGGGGAGAGGGGCCGATCCATTCTGTTATTAGACGCAATCAAAGCTTTTGACAGGGTGGAGTGGCTCTTCATATACAGAGCTTTAAAGGGGTTGTCCACCTTCTGACAACTGATGACCTATCCACCGGATAGGTCATCAGTATGTCATCAGTGTAAGTCTGACACCCGGACCCCGCACCGATAAGCCGCTCCAGTGGGCACCGGATGTTTTTGCACATAATGCTATGTACCGAGCCCGGAAGCAGTTGGCTCCATATATAGCATAACGGCCATGCTGCCGAACTGCAGGTGTGCTCCTATTCACTTGAATAGGAGCAGAGCTGCAGTACTGCTGCTCGGCTGCTATTCCGTGGCCGGAGCTAACTGCTTCTGGCTTGTACGTCTGGTGTACGGAAGCACCGGACCAGCTGATCTGTGCGGGGCCCGGGTGTCGGACCCCCACAGATGATGTACTGATGAGTTGTCAGAAGCTGGAAAACCCCTTTAATAAAGTTCACTTTGGGAAATATCTTTACACAGGCAGGCAGGCTCACAGGCAAAGGACCTCAGCATCAGGAAGGTGTCCAGAGTGTAATCATCCACACGAACATGCAGCCAGCGGCTAAGGCACAGGTCAGCTCCAAGCCAAAAATATAGCACGGCACTTAGGGTATGTTCACGCGGAGTGTTTTCAGCCATTTTTCGGGCTGTAAACGTCCTGAAAAACGGCTGAAAAATCGCAAGCAGAACGCCTTCAAACATCTGCCCATTGATTTCAATGGGAAAAATGGTGTTCTTCAAAACGGCTGCGTAAAAAAACGGTTGCAAAAAAGAAGTGCGTGTCACTTCTTCAGCCGTTTTTGGAGCCGAAAATCACGAGTGGCTTAAAAAATGTCTGAAAATCACAAGCTGTTTTCCCTTGAAAACAGGTCCGTATTTGCATAATGAATAGAGGATAAGGATGTTGAATATATACTCTAGGGCAGGGCCGGCCTTAGGAGTGTGTGACCTGTGCCTTTGCACAGGGCGCATCACTCCAGCAGGTGGAAGGGGGCGCTGCGCTGGCTCCCTTCCCCTACTTGTTTCAGAAGCGCCCGGGACCGGCTACACCGAGCATGAGGGCACCCGCGCCGGGCCCCCCCCCCCATGGGCGGCTGTGCTGCGGTGGCGACAGCACTATAGCAGAGCAGGGAAGTATCTCCCTGCTCTGCTATCTACTAGCGCCACTGTAGCTCCATGGCCACATGGGGATTCCGCTCCTGGAGCGCTCCGCTTGATGTCTCTGTCCATATATGGACAGTCACATCAGGAGAAACTCTTGAAACGGAATCCCCGTAGCCGACTCTGTGACCGGGGATTCCGCTCCAGGAGAAGCCAATGACGTCACTTTCCATAAATGGACACCGACGACAGGAGCTTCTCATGGAGTGGAATCCCCGGTCACAGCGTTAGCAACGCTGTGGACGGGAATTTGCTTCAGGAGTTGCCCCTACGGTCACTGTCCATATATGTCCACACAAGGATTCCGTTCCTTCAGGGAGCTACAGTGGCGCTATCTACAGGAAGGCGGGAGGGTGCTATCTACAAGGGGGCTGTGGGCTGTGTGGCACTACCTACAAGGTGGCTGTGTGGCACTACCAACAAGGGGGCTGTGGGCTGTGTGGCACTACCTACCAGGACGATGTGTGGCACTCCCTAACAGGACACTGTGTGGCACTCCCTACCAGGGGGCTGTGTGGCACTACCTACAGGGGGCTGTGTGGCACTACCTACCAGGGGCTATGTGGCACTCTCTACAGGGGGCTGTGTGGCACTCTCTACAGGGGGCTGTATGGCACTCTACAGGTGGCTATGTGGCACTCTCTACAGGGGGCTGTGTGGCATTCTCTACAGGGGGCTGTGTGACACGCTATAGGGTGCTGTGTGGCGCTATCTACAATGGGGCTGTGTGGCACTATCTACAAGGGGGCTGTGTGGCGCTGTCTACAAGGGGGCTGTGTGCCGCTGTCTACAAAGGGGGCTGTGTGGCGCTGCCTACAAGGGGGGCTGTGTGGCACAATCTACAAGGGGGCTGTGTGGCTGTTGCAAAGGGTTCGTGGACCCACTGGGCCGTACCGTCTTGATGGTATGGCAGCTGCCCAACAGGATGCAGGTCAAAGTCTATAGTTCATATAGTGTACCTGTGGCAGCTCGGACAGTAGCGAGGAAGGCTAGGCAGGAACTTGGCAGCAGGTGGACGTCAGGTGTGGAGAGGCAGGTCAGGCGTGGAATATAGCACAGCACGGCTACAGCAAGCACGACACTAGATTCAGGATACAAGAATAGGAAACAGGAACAGGAAACCACTGGGAGCAGGAAACACTAGGGGGCCATTTGCAAGACAGACTAGGGATACAACAACAAAGCTCAGGCATAGAACTAGGGGGCTGGACCCCTCTTATAGTCCAGAGTACACACAGGTCAAAGGTCAGGAACGAGGACTCTATGGGCATTGGTGAGTAGACGCGAGCACTGGCTTCTCCTGAGGAGGAGGCTGGGGCCAGTGATTGCCGACTAGTGGCTGCGGCTGTCATGGGAGGAACGGAGCTGACAGCCCGCAGCCACGGACATGACAGTGGCGCTATCTACAAGGGGGCTGTGTGGCACTACCTACAAGGGGCTGTGTGGCACTACCTACAAGGGGTTGTGTGGCACTATCTACAGGGGGAATCTGTGAGTGGCTGGCTGATGGTCATTTTACTGTGAGTGGCGGGCTGATGGTCATTTTACTGTGAGTGGCGGGCAGATGGTCATTTTACTGTGAGTGGGGGGCTGATGGTCATTTTACTGTGAGTGGGGGGCTGATGGTCATTTTACTGTGAGTGGCAGGCTGATGGTCATTTTACTGTGAGTGGCGGGCTGATGGTTACTTTACCGTGAGTGGGGGGCTGATGGTCTTCAAGTGGTTTCCACCTCTGACCTCCAATTGAAATTAATAGGAGGCAGAAGATACCTGTGTCGCCCGTTTGGTGCTTTTTTGCCTGCGCCTTTTACATTAGCTTCAAGGAAAAAGAAAAAACGCAAAAAAAAGGTCAAACAACGCTGTCAAGTCCTGAAGGAATTTTAAAGCAGATTTTTATTGTCTTACAAAAAATGCTGTGTGAACATACCCTGAGTGTAGTGCTTGTTTTTAGCCATTTTCTGTCTTTCTCGAAACAATTTTTGGTAGGGGTGTCCTGAGGAAATTTTATTTTTCCAGTGCTGCCTCGAGTCCGAAAAGGTTGGGAAATTCTGTACTAGGCTAAAAGATCACGCCGGCCTACGCAAGGATCCCGTGCAGCTCAGTTCATTGTGGAAACGGGGCCTAGTCGAGTACAATTTTTGTTTTTGTTTGGGGTCACTGTCTACAAGGGGGAGGTGGGGGTTGTATGTCACGATCTACAAGGAGGAGGTGGGGGTTATAGCACTGTCTACAGGGAGGCTGTATGGCAAAATCTACAGGGGGCACTATACTGTGTGGGGGCCACTAAGCGGACATTATATTGTGTGGGGCTACTACAGGGGGCATAATAATGTGAGCACAATTAGAGGTCAAAATACTGTGTCCTTGAAGGGGTTGTAATATATTATATTATTAAATATTATTATTATACTGCATGGGGGCACTATAGGGCCATTATACTTTTTTATGGGGCATTTTTTTTTAATGGTTGGGGCGCCGAAAGATTATTTCGCACGGGGCGCCATCTATCCTAAGGCCGGCCTTGCTCTAGGGTCTAGTGCATCATCAGCGTAACTCTGCGGAGAGAATGCTTTAGTGCATCGGACAACCTCAGAATTCCAGATGAAGAGAACAGACCGGGTCAGGAAGGGGGAGGGGCAGCATTCGTTATGTCCTACGCACTATGCATCACGCTTACAACTTTAGTTGCATGTCATGAAGTCATGGGACCAAAAGTTATGTGCGATTAGTTTGCTACTTGCTGTCATATTGAAGTCGCGCAACTATTTTAGGGTGCAATTTGGTTGCAAGTCGCATGTAATTTAAAGTTTGTGCAACATCCAAAAGATGGGCAAAAACAAAAAATTGCTGACATGTCGCAAATGAGTCACAGTCATATGCGTCTTACATTGAGTTCTATTCTGGAATCTTCGTGTGCAATATTTTTCTCAACTGTCATGTGTTTGTCACATTACGTTGCGTGTAGTATTAAGACCACATTTTTAAGCATTACTTGCAGTGTCACTTCAAGTAATACGCTGTTCAATTCATTTTTACTTGCTCACTGTGAATCGTCGACACAAATGTAGTGGCGATTCACAGGTATTGCAGCCTTCTTCTCCCATTCACTTAAATGGGAGAAGGCTGCAATGCTGTGAATCGGCACTACATGTGTGTCGACGATTCACAGTGAGCAAGTAGAAATGAAGGGGAAGCAGAGCTCGGATGACCGCTGCACCCCCTTCAAAACGGCTGATCGGCAGGGGTCCCGGGAGTCAGACCCCGAGCGATCCGCTATTGCCGGCCTATCCTGAGGATAGGCCATCAATTTTTAGAGACTTGAAAACCCCTTTAACCCTTGCACTGGGCCCCGAAAAGGCTAAGGAACCGCCCTGCACAGTGCTACATCGGATTTAATGTTATGACGATGTGTTGTTTATATAACTGTACATTTTTTCTTGTGATTTTCATTAGGGATAGGTTTCCTGAGACTTAGTTGTTTTTATTTATTTATTGTCATGGCTATGGGGTATGTGGACCCACTAGGCTGCTCCGCAAAAGCAGAGTAGCAGCTGGCCAAACAAAAGTCAATAACAGTCTCTAGGACAAGAGTACCTGGATAGATGATTTGGCAAACACTCAGCATGACAGACACTAGATGTAGCAGACACGTGGCGTAGCAACACGTGGCGTAGCAAACACTTGGCACAGATGATACTTTGCACAGTTGACACCCTCAACTCCGACACTAGATAATGCACTGGAACAAATACAATTATTGTACATGAAACGGGAACACTGGATACAGGATACAATTAAGGGACCATTTGCAAAGACTAACATGGACAGACACAACAACGATCAGGCAAGGAGAGCAGGAGCAGAGCGTTTTTTAGAATCCAGGATGTATTAGAGATTGGGCAGGGAACTTTGAAGCAAGCATGCTCGCATACCTTACAGATTGAGAGGGAAAGCTGCATCCGCATATGCCAGCGTCTCTGGGGAGGGAGACCCCGGCATGAAGAGAGTGTCCTGCGGTCGGGGCTGCCGGTAAGTAGTAAAATTTTTCAATAATGTAGATATGTACACTACCGTTCAAAAGTTTGGGGTCACCCAGACAATTTTGTGTTTTCCATGAAAACTCACACTCATTCAGTATGTATCTTCTCTCCGAAAGCTGAGTAGCCGTTAAAGTTAGTGACATATTGCAATTAAATATAAACTAAGGCAGAACATTGTGAGACCATACAAAACACTAATACTTAGAAGAAATAATTCTACAATTATAATAATTTTTTATCTGATATACACTACCGTTCAAAAGTTTGGGGTCACCCAGACAATTTTGTGTTTTCCATGAAAACTCACACTTATATTTATCAAATGAGTTGCAAAATGACTAGAAAATATAGTCAAGACATTGAGAAGGTTAGAAATAATGATTTTTATTTCAAATAATAATTTTCTCCTTCAAACTTTGCTTTCGTCAAAGAATGCTCCATTTGCCGCAATTACAGTATTGCAGACCTTTGGCATTCTAGCTGTTAATTTGCTGAGGTAATTGGGAGAAATTTCACCACATGCTTCCAGAAGGCCCTCCCACAAGTTGGATTGGCATGATGGGCACTTCTTGCGTACCATACGGTCAAGCTGCTCCCACAACAGCTCTATGGGGTTGAGATCTGGTGACTGTGCTGGCCACTCCATTACAGATCGAATACCAGCTGCCTGCTTCTTCCCTAAATAGTTCTTGCATAATTTGGAGGTGTGCTTTGGGTCATTGTCTTGTTGTAGGATGAAATTGGCTCCAATCAAGCGCTGTCCACAGGGTATGGCATGGCGTTGCAAAATGGAGTGTTAGCCTTCCTTATTCAAAATCCCTTTTACCTTGTACAAATCTCCCACTTTGCCAGCACCAAAGCAACCCCAGACCATCACATTACCTCCACCATGCTTGACAGATGGCGTCAGGCACTCTTCCAGCATCTTTTCAGTTGTTCTGCGTCTCACAAATGTTCTTCTGTGTGATCCAAACACCTCAAACTTCGATTCGTCTGTCCATAACACTTTTTTCCAATCTTCCTCTGTCCAATGTCTGTGTGCTTTTGCCCATATTAATATTTTCCTTTTATTAGCCAGTCTCAGATATGGCTTTTTCTTTGCCACTCTGCCCTGAAGGCCAGCATCCCGGAGTCGCCTCTTCACTGTAGACGTTGACACTGGCGTTTTGCGGGTACTATTTAATGAAGCTGCCAGTTGAGGTCCTGTGAGGCGTCTATTTCTCAAACTAGAGACTCTAATGTACTTGTCTTGTTGCTCTGTTGTGCAGTGGGGCCTCCCACTTCTCTTTCTACTCTGGTTAGAGCCTGTGTGTGCTGTCCTCTGAAGGGAGTAGTATACACCGTTGTAGGAAATCTTCAGTTTCTTGGCAAATTTCTCGCATGGAATAGCCTTCATTTCTAAGAACAAGAATAGACTGTCTAGTTTCACATGAAAGCTCTCTTTTTCTAGCCATTTTGAGAGTTTAATCGAACCCACAAATGTAATGCTCCAGATTCTCAACTAGCTCAAAGGAAGGTCAGTTTTATAGCTCCTCTAAACAGCAAAACTGTTTACAGCGGTGCTAACATAATTGCACAAGGGTTTTCAAGTGTTTTCTAATCATCCATTAGCCTTCTAACACAGTTAGCAAACACAATGTTCCATTAGAACACTGGAGTGATGGTTGCTGGAAATAGGCCTCTATACACCTATGTAGATATTGCATTAAAAACCAAACGTTTGCAGCTAGAATAGTCATTTAGCACATTAACAATGTATAGAGTGTATTTCTGATTAATTTAATATTATCTTCATTGAAAAAAACTGTGCTTTTCTTTCAAAAATAAGGAAATTTCTAAGTGACCCTAAACTTTTGAACGGTAGTGTATTTTTATTGATTTACGTGCTTTGGGTGGAGATTCACTTTAAGCCACAAGAGAATTTACAACTTGCCAATTAGGTTGTCCGCAGTCTGTGAAAGGGACCACATTACACACTGTTGTAAGTAGCATCTGCCATCCTCTGACAGATCACAGTTTTTAGTAAATTGAATTTCTGTGCTGATTAACCTCTTTATATATATTTAGAGTGGACGGATCCAGTTTTTTCTGATGCAGAGCTCTAAAACCCCGGGATTTGCTACAGCGATTCAGAACTGCGGGCTTAAGGAGGGAGACATGGAAGGAGTTGGGAATTTTGAGAGTCCTAGGCAGCCGTAGTTTATATGACAGCGGATTGATTTGCTGAAGAACTACAAAAAAAAAGAGAAATCTGGGGGCAAATTTGTAAGAGGGGATTTTCAAACTAATATTTTTTGAAGATAACCAGACTTTGGTTCCAGGAAGAAACTGAGGAGGTCTTCTTCTTTTTCTATCAGCATTTCTCTTCATGCGGTCTACCGCTTGTAGGATAGAGGACTTGGTCTGCTGCCAGATATGAAGAAAGTCTCCAAATAAAGCGTTAGCTGCAGGTACTTGAGATGTAGCAGGCACTGGAAGAGGAACATGTGTAACGTAACGTCCGTGGCCGCTGACCACGAACTCCTTCCATCCAGTCGACGCCCTTCTCTCAAGAGATGTCTGCACATACGGCCGTCCTGCTCCATAGTGACCACCATGGTACGCTCACGAGCTCAGTCCAGACTTGAGAAGCCAGAGCGAAAGCATGTTCATGATTGAGCTAATTGGTCCAGAGCACCCTGGGCTATAAGAAGGTCCCAGCCCCATCCTCCCACGCCTGAGCTTTGTTGTTCTATTCCTAGTCTGTCGTGCAAATGGTCCCCTAGTGTTTCCTGGTCCCAGTATTTCCTGTTCCTGTTCCTGTCTACTGTAACCTGATCTAGTGCTGTGCTTAGCTGTAACCATGTTGTGCTGTATACCACGCCTGTCCTGCTTCTCCACGCCTGACTTCTACCTGCTTCCTAGTTCCTGCCAAGCCTGCCTTGCTACTGTCCGAGCTGCCACAGGTAGCCTATATAAACTATAGACTCTGACCTGCGCCCTGTTGGCCAGCGGGTCCACGAACCCTACGTGACAATAAGATCAGGCCATGGACCCCGCTGGTCGATCCAAGACCATGACGATGTCACAAGAGATGCGGGCAGATATGCTAGACTTCCGGTCTCGACAGGACCAACTCCTCCAGGCTTTGAACAATCTCGCACATCGGCAGGAGGCACGAGCTGCCGTTCCTCCTACTACACCTCCTGGCAGTGTTGATCCTCAGACTACACCTCCTGGCAGTGTCGACCCGCGTTTTTCTTTGCCACTTCCGGACCGCTATGAAGGAGATGCAGGTACCTGTCGTGGATTTTTGAACCAGTGCCAGATCCACTTCAGCCTGTATACTAGGACATTTTCATCTGACGGCGCAAGGGTCGCTTTCATCATCTCTCTCCTCACTGGAAAGGCTCTTGCATGGGCGAACCCTATCTGGGAGAGACAAGGACCAGAGACCCGTGACTTCCAGGGCTTCCTCCAGACTTTTCGCATTCTGTTTGAGGAGCCTGGATGGGTCTCATCTGCAGTGGCTTCCTTGATTAACATACTCCAAGGAGACACCTCCATGAGCGAGTACGACATCCACTTCCGCACCCTCGTGGGAGAACTGTTATGGAACAATGAGGCCCTGGTGGCTGCATTCTGGCATGGACTGTCTCCTAAAATTAAGGACGAACTTGCCGCTCGAGACCTGCCATCTACCCTGGATGACCTCATCCTTCTGTCCACCCGGATTGACATGCGGATCCGAGAACGCCTCCAAGAGGTTCGTTGGGAGGGAGGCCTTCCTAGTCTGGTCCCTACTTTGCAGCAACCCCTGCTGTCCTCTGATGTCGATCCTCCTAAGGAGTCTGTGATGATGAACCAGTGTAAGCTATGCACCCAGGAGAGACAACGCAGGCGCACTTCGGAACTCTGTCTATATTGCGGCCTCGGTGGCCATCTTGTGCGCCTGTGTCCCCAAAAATCCCAAAGCCTAGGGTTGCTAGGAGAGGCAACCTTGGGTAAGAAAGGACTTCTGTCTAAATTGTTCATACCAGTGACCATAGTGTCCGGCTAGAGAACGCATCAGGTCTCTGCGTATCTGGACTCTGGATCCGTTGCTAATTTCATTAGTAGAGAACTGGTGGATCTTCTTCAATTACCCTCTACCCCTCTGGAGAGGCCATTGACAGTTGCATCAGTGAATGGACTACCTCTACCAGACCCAGTTATAGCTGTGACCAAGCCGCTGATGCTCCAAGTGGGAGCTCTTCACTCCGAACTCCTGTCCTCCGACTACATGCCCCAGTCCTGGACTGGAATTCTGGAGAGGTTCTCCAGTGGTGCCCTGAGTGTCAAAGCCGATGCCTGGTGCAGATTAATTCGGCCCAGCCTTCGCTGTCTCGGTCATTGGCAGGATTGCCGGGTCATTATGCTGCATTTTCGGACGCCTTCAGCAAGAGGGAGGCGGATACATTGCCTCCACACCGGGCGTATGACTGCCCTATCGAGCTGACTCCTGATGCATCCCTTCCCCGTGGTAGGGTATATCCTCTCTCCTTGCCAGAGACTCTGTCCATGTCCGCCTATGTGAAAGAGAACTTGGAGAGGGGCTTCATACGGAAATCTTCCTCCTCGGCAGGAGCCGGGTTCTTCTTCGTCAAAAAGAAGGATGGTTCTCTTCGTCCTTGTATTGACTACAGAGGTCTCAACCAGACCACTGTGAAAAATAAATATCCGTTGCCGCTGATCTCAGAACTATTTAATCGTATACGTGGTACCAAGATTTTTTCCAAACTAGACCTGCGTGAGGCTTACAAGCTAGTCTGGATTCGCCAGGGTGATGAATGGAAGACTGCATTTAACACCTGTGATGGACACTATGAATATCTAGTAATGCCCTTCGGCCTGTGTAATGCTCCCGCGGTCTTCCAGGAGTTTGTTAATTACATTTTCCGTGACCTCCTCTATGTTTGTGTAGTAGTCCACCTTGATGATATCTTGATTTTTTCTCCAGATCCTGTGACTCATCAGAGACATGTTCGTCATGTTTTGCTGCGGTTAAGGGAGAATCGGCTGTACGCTAAGTTGGAAAAGTGCGTGTTTGAAAAAGATGCTCTACCCTTCCTGGGCTATATCATCTCGAATCGAGGTCTCGAGATGTATCCTGAAAAGGTAAAGTCTGTTCTGGAATGGCCACGCCCTCAAGGTTTGAGGGCCATACAGCGCTTTCTTGTATTCGCCAATTTTTACAGACAGTTCATTCCAAACTTCTCCTCACTGACTTCTCCTATTTCTAACCTCACTAAGAAGGGCATGAGGACAGTAACGTCCCTGGCTTGTCTTGGAGTGGAATCCCTGGTTACAGAGTCGGCAATGCTGTGGACGGGGATTCTGCTTCAGGAGTTTCCCCTGATGTCACTGTCCATATATGGACAGAGACATCAAGCGGAGTGCTCCAGGAGCGGAATCCCCGGCCACACGGGGATTCCGCTCCTTCAGGGAGCTACAGTAGCCATAGTAGATAAAATGATGTTTTTGTGTCTCTATATTTCAAGAGCCATAACTTTTTTATTTTTCCTCCGATGCAGTTGTATGAGGGCTTTTTTTTTTTTTTTACAGGACGACTTGTAGTTTTTATTGGTACCATTTTGGAGTAGATGCGACTTTTTGATCACTTTTTATCACACGTTTTTTATGGCAGGAATCACAGAAAACAGCAATATTTGTACAGAGTTCATCGTGCGAGTTAAATAACTTAATAACTTCATAGTTGGGGTCGTTACAGACATGGCGATACCATATATGTGTAACATTTTAACTTTCTTTTTAATAATAATAAAGCATTTTGTAAGGTGAAAAAGTGGGATTTTTAAAAAAATATATATTATTTTTTTTATTAAATTTATTACACTTTTTTTTTACTTTTTTACTAGTCCCACTAGGGGATTTCACTATTCAATCATCCGATGGCTTTTATAATACACTGCAATACTTTTCTATTGCAGTGTTTTAGTGCCTGTCCGTGTAAAACGGACAGGCATCTGCTAGGCCGTGCCTGTGGGTTGTCACTAATGGGTTAATCGTTGAGGAGACCGCCCTCCAGCAGATGTTTCCATTCCTCCAAGGCCAACTTGATGGTTAGTAACTCCTGATCCCCAATGGAGTTGTTGGGCTCTGCAGGAGAGAACAAGTTGAAGGAGAAGCCACAAAACACTGACTTGCTCTTGGAGTTTCTTTGAAACAGTAGTGCTCCAGCACCAACGGAAGAAGCATCTACCTCTAGTAAGAACTGTCGAGACACGTCAGGATGGTGAGAAACTGATGCTGAAATGAAGGCGCTCTTTAGACTGGTAAATGCTGACTCTGCCTATGAAGTCCAAATCTTGGCGTTCACCCCCTTCTTAGTGAAAGCAGAGATTGGAGCAGTCAGAGGCGAGAAGTTTGGGAGAAACTGCCGGTAAAAATTGACGAATCCCTGAAATCGCTGAATGGCCCGAAGGCCCTGTGGACGTGGCTACTCTAAGACAGACTTCACCTTCTCCGGATCAATCTCGAGTCCACGATCGGAGACAATGTAGCCCAGGAAGGACAAAGAGTTTCTCTCAAACATAAACTTCTCGAGTTTTGTGTATAGGCGATTCCCCCTTAGCCACGATAGGACTTGGCGAACATGCTTCCGATTCGTCGTCAGATCTGGTGAATAGATCAGGATGTTGTCCTAATATATCACCACACAGACATACAGAAGATCCAGGAAGATGTCATTCACAAATTTCTGAAATACAGCTGGAGCGTTGCACAGACTAAAGGGCATCACGAGATAGTCATAGTGACCGTCTCGGGTGTTGAATGCGGTCTTCTATTTGTCACCTTGATGGCTCCGGATCAAGTTATAAGCCCTACGTAGATCCAGCTTTGTAAAAATCTTGGCTCCACAAATTCGATCAAAGATCTCTGAGATTAGTGGCAAGGGGTACTTGTTCTTGGCCGTGATCTGATTCAAGCCATGGTAATCGATACATGGTCGAAGTGATCCATCTTTGTTTTTTTAACGAAGAAGAATCTGGCTCCAGCCGGAGAAGATTTCCGGATAAACCCACTCTCAAGGTTCTCTTTGACGCAAGTCGACATGGCCTGGGTCTCTGGCAAGGAGAGAGGATAGACCCATACACAAGATGGTGAGATGTCTGGAAGCAGTTCAATAGGACAATCATAGGAATGATGGTATGGAAGAACCTCTGCGTCCTTTTTACTAAAGACATCTGCAAAACTGGCATAATGTGTGGGTTGTCCAGAGAGGGACTGAGGCAGTAGAGGCAGAACAGGACGAACATGTGGCAGGCAGCGGTGAAGACACTTGGATCCCCATTGGATGATCTCTCCGGAACTCCAGTCGAGAATCAGAGCATGTAGAGAACCAAGGCAGGCCCAGCAGAATAGGGTTAATAGATTTTGGCAAGACGAAGAAGGCAATCTGTTCCGAGTGGAGGTGTCCGTCTTGTAGTCTCAGCGGTTCTGTGATGGACGGAATAGGATCGGGCAGTGGTTGCCCATTCACAGGGGCATCTTCCAGGGGTCTATCCAGAGGAACCGTGGCCAGATGGAAACGATCCACTAGGTCCTTGCAGCCGCCCCAGAGCCCATATAAGCAGAAACGGTGTGTGATTTCTCACCAGAGACAATGGTTACTGGAATGGATAATTTGGAAGAGGATTTGGCATCATTCCACCTAGGGTTGTCTCGCCAACCAACCCTAGGTGCTAGAGTTTCCCGGCTTTTGTGGCCACAATACAGACACAGACTTAAAGAGTGTCTGCGCTGTTTCTCCTGATGGGACAACTTGAGTCTGTACACCTGCATTGACTCATCAGGTGGAACAACTGGAGGAGGCATCAGGGGTCTCTGGAACGTGGGCACCAGTCTATAGGGCCGTCTCCCCCAGCGAACCTCCTGAGCACGTTCCTGGTCCTTATGTCAATCTGGGTCGCCAACAGGATTAGTGCATCCAG
Organism: Rhinoderma darwinii; assembly: GCF_050947455.1. Lineage (NCBI taxonomy): Eukaryota > Metazoa > Chordata > Amphibia > Anura > Rhinodermatidae > Rhinoderma > Rhinoderma darwinii. Next base: position 83,346,359 of record NC_134691.1, read on the forward strand.
GGTGGAAGGAAGGTTACAAGCTGCAAGCTAACCCTTGATGTGCGAAGACAGTCCTTGCCAGAAAGTCACCACCAAGGCCTCATTATTCCATGCCAGCGCCAGGAGATGGCGTACTCCCACACGGTCAATTCCCCTTGTTTGAGCGTCAGTAGTGGGGCAGTGGCACAAGATGTTCGACCCGGTTCCTAGAACACAGTACAGAAAATCTCTAGAAATAGTGACAGATCAGAAAAATAATAGATAATATATTGATTGATGAACCCCCTGCAAGTCTCGGGATCACCGTCCTAGCGAGGAGGTAAAGGCAAAGAAATTGCAAGGCCAGGGTAGGCAGGAGGGATAGCAGGTGGTGGAGCAGCGGAAACAACCAGTGGAAGTGCAGGAGGATGATCCAAACGACTTATAATGGAGTTGACCGCCTGTAGTAGTTGATCCTGACGTGGCCGGAGGTCACGCATGTCCGTTTGCATAATTTCAACAGCGGACTTGGGTTGGCCAGCGGGTTCCATTGCCTGAGCCATCTGTCACGATTCTGGGGTATGTGGACCCACTAGGCCGCTCCGCTGTAGCAGAGTGGCAGCTGGCCAAACAACAATGAAAAGTCTTTAGCACAAGAGTACTTGTATGAGAGTTCTGGTAGACACGAGATGTAGCAGACACTTTGGCACAGATGATTTGTGGCACAGATGACGCTTGGCGTGGCAGATGTTGCTTGTTGTGGCAGATGACACTTGGCGTGACAGATAGCACTTGGTGTGGCAGTTGGACTAAACTCAACTTAACCCCTTAGTGACCAGCCCATTTTAGGCCCTAATGACCAAGCTATTTTATTCGTTTTTCTATAGTCGCATTCAAAGAGCTATAACCTTTTTATTTTTTCGTCTACATAGCTGTATGAGGACTTGTTTTTTGCGGGATTAGTTGTGCTTTTTAATAGCACCATTTTTGGGTACATATCATTTTTATATTAACTTTTATTAACCTTTTTGGGGGGGATTATAAAAAAAACCTGAAATTCCGCCATTGTTCTATGCGTTTTTAAATTAACGCCGTTCACTGTGCGACGTAAATAACATGTTACCTTTATTCTATGGGTCGGTACGATTACGGCGATACCACATATGTAGAGTTTTTTTTATGTTTTACGACTTTTGCACAATAAAAACACTTTTGAACTAAAATTATTTGTTTTTGCATCGTCGCTTTCCAAGAGCCGTAATTTTTTTATTTTTCCATCAATGTAGTGATTTTTTTGGCTTTTTTTCTGCGGGACAAGACGTAGTTTTGAATGGTACTGTTTTGGGGTGCATGGGACTTATTGATTCATTTTTATTATGACTTTTTTGGGGGGCAATGGAATAAAATTGCAATTTTGCCATAGTTTTTTGCGTTTTTTTTTACGGTGTTCACTTTGCGGTTTAAATTACATATTACCTTTATTAATGGAGTCATTACGGTCGCGGCGATACCACATATGTGTACTTTTTTTTTTTTTTTTACACTTTTACTAAATAAAACCACTTTTTATGGAAATTTTTTTTTTTTTTACTGTACTTTTTATTAATAATCTTTATTTCACTTTGATGACTTATTTTATTAGTCCCACTAGGGGACTTTACTGTGCGATCTTCCGATCGCTGCTATAATGCTCTGGTATACTTCGTATACCAGAGCATTATTGCCTGTCAGTGTAAATCTGACAGGCAATCTGTTAGGACGTGCCTCCGGCGCGTCCTAACAGGCATATGTCCAGGGCAGACCTGGGGGCTTTTATCAGGCCCCCGGCTGCCATGACACCCCATCGGAGACCCGCGATTGCATTCGCGGGCCGCCGATGGGTAACAGAGGGAGCTCACTCCCTTTGTAAACAAAGTTAAATGCCGCGGTCGCTATTGACGGCGGCATTTAACGGGTTAAACGGCCGCGATCGAAGTAAACTTCGATCGCGGGCATTGGAGCAGGAGCTCAGCTGTTATCAGACAGCAGAGCCCCGGCTCCTGCCTGCACGGGAGACCCGTGCAGGACTTAGACTAGGCTCACGTGAAAAGGCGTCAGCCTAGCCTAAAGCCCATTAGTGACCGACGTAAAAAGGCTTATTAGTGGTCATTAAGGGGTTAAACAAACATGGGAAGAAAACAACAATGCTCAGGCACAGGAAGGAGGGCAGGACAGACTTATATAGGACAGGGTGTGCAGGGATAGGCTGGGGACGATTCTAATGGTGCGCCGCTGACCCTTTAAGAGAACACCAAGGCGCGCGCACCCTACGGGAGTGAGCAGTGGACGGGAGCAGTGCATGCCGGCATCCTCAAGGAGGAGGACACCGGCGCACAGGTAACAGATGCTGGGGGCCACTAGTAGAAGCCGAATAGCGGTGAACAGGATAGGGGGAAAACTAAACTTATAACTAAAACTGAGGCCAGCCTGCTGGTGCTTTGAATATAGCACCTAACATCCTGACTGGTGGAACAACTGTGCGCTGTAAAGGATCTGCCAGGCACAGCTTCTTTATCAAAGCCCATAGGTAATCAGTCTGCACCTGCTTCTAGGTCTGTGAGACTGACTCCATCTTCCACCACTCGGGATGGCAGGCTTAGGAGTGGGAGAGCCTATCGCAGCCTGGCCAGACGAAGCTAGCTCCCGCCCTCTGTCTATTTATACCTGCCTTTCCTGTTCCTCTTTGCTTGTGAATCTTCTCTGTTGGTTTCCTGGCCCTGCTGCAGCTTCTTGTACTATTTGTCCTTGCTTCGTATTGACCCTGGCTTGTTGACTACTCTCCTGCTCTGCGTTTGGTACCTCGTGCTCTCCTGGTTTTACTCGGCTTGTTCACTACTCTCCTGCTCTGCGTTTGGCACCTCGTACTCTCCTGGTTTGACTCGGCTCGTTTACTACTCTTGTTGCTCACGGTGTTGCCGTGGGCAACTGCCCCGTTTCCCTTAGGTTCTGTGTTCCCTTGTCTGTTTGTCTGTCGTTCACTTATTGAGTGTAGGAACCGTCGCCCAGTTGTACCCCGTCGCCTAGGGCGGGTCGTTGCAAGTAGGCAGGGACTGAGTGGCGGGTAGACTAGGGCTCACTTGTCTGTTTCCCTACCCCCATCATTACATGCGCTCTGCGCATACTCCACCCAACATTCCTGTCAGCCCTGCCGAGGAATTCATTGTAGCGGCAGCCGACAGGGAGAGATGGCGCTGGATCGTAGCAGGGTAGATATGTTACATATAGACTTAATTAGAATTAATTATATTCAAAATAATGTCATACATATAATCTTGCAGAAAATAGAGGATATTGTCAAAGGGTATTTATTTAAGAACTAATATAGCATTATTACATAGCATTAATTAAGACAAATCAATCTGTAATCAATAGTAATAAATGAGACATTGAATATCTTTTATTATATGCTATATAATAAGGTAATTAAAATGCATTTCTACATATTTTATTTGTGACATTTCCTTCCTATCTGTTTATTTGCATAAACAAATCGTAAACTATGAAAAGTGACTCTGCCCAACACCAGACATGAATCGCTCCAGGCACCGATTTCCTGTCTGTTACTTAAACATGTTTATTAGAACAGTTAGTCATCAGTGAGAGACATATAAATTTCAGCCGCCGCAATATAGAAACAGTGTTTGACGTCTGCAGAAGCATTTCTCCTGTGGGAGTCCCTTTTCAATGCAGTCTTAAGTTTGTCCTCTAAATTTTGCAGTCTCCGAATTATAAAAAATTGTGAGTAATATTCCTAATAAGAACAGATTTCTGGAGGTTACAGTATCCCATGTAGGTTAAATGTGCACTGACACTTTAAGCTCCATTACTCCATGATATCATCTGAGTAATATTCATTTCTTCTAAAAGAGACATTACAACACACTTGATGCTCTGCTTTTTAGGTCCAGAACAGGTATTAATGATAGCCCATAGATTGTAGAAATGCATCCATAGGGCTCTACTGTATGTACATCATGAGTCCCCTGTCTTGTATGGTAAACAGGCCCTGTGCCCTGGAGTTCTGGTCCCTGAGATGATTTGAAACCTGTTCGGTATATTAGTAGATCTGCAAGGTTGATTTCTGTGGTTGACTTTTAGGCCTTGTTCACACAGAGTTTTTTTGCAGGCAGGAAAATCTGCCTCAAAATTCAGATTTTGACCTGCCTGCACGCTGTTTGTCGCGTTTTTCACAGCATCTTTCGCTGCGAAAACCGCTTTCTCTGCCTCCCATTGATGTCAATGGGAGGGCAGAGACGGAAACGCCCGAAGATAGGGCATGTCCCTTCTTTTTCCCTGTGAGCGTTTTTTTAACGCTCGCGGGAAAAGCGCTTCCGCCTCCCGTTCAAATCAATGCGAGGCGTTTTCAGCCCTTTTGTGGTGCGGTCTCCGATGCAGTTTTCACATAAAAAACAAGCCAAACAACTCTGTGTCAACACCCCCTAAGGCCTCATTTAGACGAGCGTGTGCGTTTTGCGCGCGCAAAAAACGCAGCGTTTTGCGTGCGCAAAAGGCACTTGACAGCTCCGTGTGTCATCCGTGTATGATGCGCGGCTGCGTGATTTTCGCGCAGCCGCCATCATAGAGATGAGGCTAGTCGACGCCCGTCACTGTCCAAGGTGCTGAAAGAGCTAACTGATCGGCGGTAACTCTTTCAGCACCCTCGACAGTGAATGCCGAACACAATATCGCGTAACCTGTTTAAAAAAAAAGAGGTTCGTACTTACCGAGAACTTCCCGGCCGTTGCCTTGGTGACGCGTCCTTGGTGACGCGTCCTTGGTGACGCGCCTCTCTTGACATCTGGCCCCACCTCCCTGGATGACGCGGCAGTCCATGTGACTGCTGCAGCCTGTGCTTGGCTTGTGATTGGCTGCAGCTGTCACTTGGACTGAATTGTCATCCCGGGAGGTCAGACTGGAGGAAGAAGCCGGGAGTTATCGGTAAGTCAGAACTTTTTTTTTTTTTTAAACGTTCACGTATATTGGAATCGGAAGTCACTGTCCAGGGTGCTGAACCAGTTTAACTCTTTCAGCACCCTGCACAGTGACTGTCTCCTGCCGGGTTCGGTCAAAACGAGTTCGGCCGAACCCGGTAAAGTTCGGTTCGCTCATGTCTAAGACACTCCGTTCGGATGTTTGTAAACAGAAAAGCGTGGTTCTTTTCTGTTTACATTCAGTTTGACAGCTCTTGCGCGAATCACGCAGTTCGCACGGAAGTGCTTCCGTGCGGCATGCGTGGTTTTCACGCACCCATTGACTTCAATGGGTGCGTGATGCGCGAAAAACGCACGATTATAGAACATGTCGTGAGTTTTACGCCACACACTCGCGCAGCGCAAAATTCACGCATCATCTGCACAGCCCCATAGAGTAATATAGGTGTGTACGGCACGCGTGAAAAGCACGCGCGTCGCACGCGCGTATATTACGCTCGTGTAAATGAGGCCTAAGGGTAAGAACACATAGGACGGATACGCTGCCTAAAAGTACCCGTCCTGGAGCCTGCAGGGAATTACGGTAAAAAAACTGCACCAAATTGTGGTGCAGTTTTTCGGGTGGAGTGTTTGCTGCGGCGATGTGTCTTTCTGTTGTCTGTACAGCCGTCCTCCTGGCATGACATTTCATCCCATATGACCTCTGCAGCCTGTGTGCAGCAGTCACATGGGATGAAACATCATCCCTGGAAGCCGGCCTGGATGGAGAGGTACAGAGATCTGGGTAAGTATAAACTTTTTTTTTTTTTTGCTGTGTTGTGATTTTTGCGAATATCGCAACATTTGCTATTTGTTACGGGTTTTACTTAGAATTGAACTCAATGGGGAAAACCGTAACAGAAAAGTAGCGATTTCGAAGCATAAATTGACATGCTGCGGATTAAAAAACCAGCAGGTCAATTTATGAACAGTTTTTTTGGGTGATTTTTTACGCAGCATATGAATGAGATTTGTTCAAATCTCATCCACTCTATTGCTACTGTATGATGCTGCGAATTTTCCGCAATTAAATCCGTCACGGAGAATCTGCTGTGTTTACGTAACGTGTGAACTTACCCTTAGAGTATGCATTTCCATACTCACTATGGAACTCCTGTGTTGGATTGTAAATGGCACTATAAACTTTTTGAAGTGTAGGAAATGGATTACTGACTATGAGGGCCTCCTGGCAATGTCCACTGTGATGATTAGGCTATGTTCACACGGCTTACTTTTGGCCGTTTTTCGGACCATAAACGTCCGAAAAATCGGAAGCAGAATGCCTCCAAACATCTGCCCATTGATTTCAATGGTAAAAACGGGGTTCTGTTCCGACGGGGCGTTCTGTTCCAACGGGGCGTTTTTTTACACAGATGTTTTTAAAAACAGCTGCATAAAAACGCGCCCAGGAAAAAGAAGTGCATGTCACTTCTTCAGCCGTTTTTGGAGCCGTTTTTCATTGACTCAATAGAAAAACAGCTCCAAAAACGGCCGTAAAAAACGCTGTTAAAAAATGGCTAATAATCAGGAGCTTTTTTCCCTTGAAGTATCCAAATGCCCTGAAAACTCTCGTGTCTGACTCTCTGATGTCATCCAACGATGTCGTGTTGTCTTGACAAATGAATACTGCAGCTAATCACTGGCCCCAGTGGCAACGTCTGTGAAGTCGATATGCCAACATTGCAGCCAACAATTGGCTTCTGCGGCTATATGTCAATATCAACAAGTCTTCACTAGATCCGGCTAAACAATGAGTAGTGCAAGACCAGGGAAGTGTCGGAGTGGGAGCGGAAGGGGAATGGCTAAGGTTAGTTTTACTCATTTTATTGTTTTATACCATTATTAGCTGTTTGCAAAAAAATCTCAATGGACTGGAAAATTCCTTTAACACAAACATTTGATTAATTTGAAATACTGTTCATGTTGTGTGAATAGAGTAGGACGAGACACCTCGGACACGGTTTATTTCTGGGGAAACAAAGGTAGTGAAATGGTTAAATAATAAATAACAGCAGACTTATTGTCTGGTTTCAGGGAAAACATGGGTTGCATTTAGCCTGTCTAAAGGCCTCATACACATAGAAATTGCCAGGATCTGTGGACTAGACTCTAATGTCTATGGACAGTTTTATTTTTTTACGTTTTTGTTTTTTAAAGGGAAAGGTAATTTACGACATTCATTAGTTCTGATTCAGTTTCTGGGTATCACTGAGAAAAACAATATGCCTTCTCTATTAAATTCTTAATACATAGTCACATATTGTGGCTGACATTTTTATTAACATGAGTCAAATAATACACTTGACACACTAACTGCCTATGCCCACTTGAGGAAATGAGCTGTCAAAGACCATAAAATATGATAAGTGAATTAAGCTCAGAGTCGAAAAGCAAAGATCAAATGTATTTATAGATGTAGTTGGGAATGTTCCTATTACCAAGCCTGGTGGATACTTTGAAGTAACTTGAGTAAAATTTCAGTAAAAAAAAAAAGTAATTTCCTTGTATATGTTTCTATTTGATTATATTTGATGATGGGTTGAAAAAAACACAAGCAAATTTGCCAGACTTGATCGAGAGTTAGTTGTCTTCAAAATATTCTTTTTTGATTATGACATAGGTCGTCAAAGTAGGACAATACATAAGTAAGGGTATGTGCACACGTAGTGACCAAAAACATCTGAAAATACGGAGCTGTTTTCAAGGGAAAACGGCCCCTGATTTTCAGACGTTTTTTGAGCAATTCACGTTTTTCACGGCGTTTTTCACGGCGTTTTTCACTGCGTTTTTGCAGCGTTTTTTACATCCGTTTTTGGAGCTCTTTTCATTGGAGTCTATGAGAAAACGGCTCCAAAAACGTAAAAAGAAGTGTCCTGCACTTCTTTGACGAGGCAGTCATTTTACGCGTCGTCTTTTGACAGCTGTCAAACGACGACGCGTAAATTACAGGTCGTCGGCACAGTACGTCGGCAAACCCATTCAAATGAATGGGCAGATGTTTGCCGACGTATTGGAGCCGTATTTTCAGGCGTAATACGCCTCGTTTACGCCTGAAAATAGGTCGTGTGAACCCAGCCTAATGATGAATACTTTGCCTAAGGCATCATTTACACGAGCGTAATATATGCACGTGCGACGCGCGTGCTTTTCACGCGTGTCGTACGCACCTATGTTAGGCTATGGGGCAGTGCAGACAGTGCGTGAATTTTGCGCAGCACGAGTGTATTGCGTAAAACTCACGACATGTCCTTTCTTTGTGCGCTGTTCGCGCATCACGCACCCATTGAAGTCAATGGGTGCGTGAAAACCACGCAGGTCGCACGGAAGCACTTCCGTGCAAACTGCGTGGTTTGCACAACAGCTGTCAAACTCTGAATGTAAACAGAAAAGCACCACATGCTTTTCTGTTTACAAACATCCAAACGGAGTGTCATAATGATGGCGGCTGCGAGAAAATCTCGCAGCCGCGCATCATGCACTGATGACACACGGAGCTGTTAAGTGCCTTTTGCGCACGCAAAACGCCACGTTTTTTGCGTGCGCAAAAAACACACGCTCGTGAAAATCAGGCCTTAGTTATAACCCTTCCTTGGCTATAAGGGGGGCAGGATTTTGGCAGATATGCTGTCCCTTCCCTGTGCTGCTCCAGCAAGATCTAAAAAAAAAAAGGACATTTCAAGAGCAAAAGAGACATGTGTACTTGGATCAAATGTAAGGGACTGCTGCCACAAAGGGGAGACGCTTCAGAGGTATGCTGAGTCTATGTGGACTAGTGTGTCCTTCCTTAGAAAGAATTGTGATACAGGCAAACAACCATGCATTTTTCATGGATACTAATGCCCTAAATAATTCCATCATATAGTACTCAAATAATGCAATCATAGAGAGCTTAAATGTCAAACAGTGTCCTAATAATACCACAGCCATACTGTGCCAAGTCATTTAACTGTACAGTGGCCAAATACCGCAATTCAGTGCCAAATAATACTGCCATAGAATGACAAATTATACTACCATAAAGTATCAAATATTGCGAGCATAATGTACCTAAATAATACCGATATAGAGTGCCAAAAGAATATGTAACCCAACACAAACACTTATATAAATATATATATAAGTATATATATATATATATATATATACACACACACTTTATATTTTAAACATTTACATAGATGCATTATATATATATATATATATATATATATATATATATATATAAATAAAACACACACAATACATACCGATTTACGCATATATACATGTTAAAATCATAATACCTTGAGATAGAGGAACACTTGTCTGCAGCTGCAAGATCCAAATAAAGCAGGGGTGCACCCCCCATATACAGTGGTAGCCATGGGACTCCAATTTACGGTGCCAGCCACACATGCAACCCATATACAGTGCAATTCTCACATGCAACCCAAATACGATGCCATCCAAATGCACTCCATGAACAGTTCAACTTACCTGTTCTGTTTCATACCACTTTAGACACCTCCAAAAAAGCTTTGTATTTTGTAAAAGTACAGTACTTTGTAAAATCTGAACACTGAGTAGTTGTGCATGGGTATGAACAGTAGCTTAGCTAGCGGGGGCCCGGGGCCAACTGAGATGGTGGGGCCCAGGGCCGTTGCATCCCAGTGTCAACTGTATCTGTGTCCTCAGGACGCAGATACAGTTGAATTCAATGCTGGAGCATGGAGCCGACGGGGCCGACGGCTCCTTGCTCTAGCATTCACTTTTTAATGCCAGCTCCAGCTATTAGCGGCCGGACACGGATAGGCGCAATGTAGTGACGTCACCGCGCCTGTTGTGCAGAGCCACAGACTGCACAGAGCGGAGGAGCAGAGAAATCTCCACTCATCGTGGGAACGGGGATAGATAAATATTTATTTTATTATTTTTTATTAGGCACTATACTGTGTGGTGGCAGCTAAGGAGGCATTATGCTGGGTATGGGGGGCCGCAATAGGAAATGTTACTCTATTTGGGCAGCTTTGGAGGCATTATACTGTATGGGGCAGCTATGGGGGCATTATACAGTATGATGGCAGCTATGGGGACATTATACTATGTGAGGGGAGCTATGGGGGCATTATACTGTATGAGGGCAGCTATGGGGTCATTATACTGTATACTGTATGGGGCAGCTATGGGGGCCTTATGCTATATGTGTGCAGCTATGGGGCAGTATACTGTATGCTGACAGTATACTGTATGTGGGCAGCTATGGGGGCATTATACTGTGTGAGAGGCACTATATGTGCATTATACTGTGTGGGGACAGCTATAGGGACATTATACTATGTGGGGGCAGCCATGGGGAATTTATCCTGTGTGGGGGCAGCTATAGGGGCATTATACTATGTGGGGGCCACTATGGGGTTATTATACTGTGTGTGGGCCACTAAGGGGGCATTATACTAGGTGGGGGTACTAAGGGGTCATTATACTATGTGGGGGCAGCCATGGGGAATTTATCCTGTGTGGGGGCAGCTATAGGGGCATTATACTATGTGGGGGCCACTATTGGGTCATTATACTATGAGTGGGCCACTAAGGGAGCATTATACTATGTGGGGGCACTAAGGGGTCATTATATTATGTGGGGGTAGCTATGAGAGCATTATTCTGTGTGGGGGCAACCATAGGGTCATTATCCTGTGTGGGGGCAGCTATACGGGCATCATACTATGTGGAGCACACTAAGGAGTCATTATACTGTGTGGGGGTCCCACTGGGTCGGGGCCCACTCAGATGTGTCCCCGTCCCCCACCCTGTGCTAAACCCCTAGCTACGCCTCTGGGTATGAATTATATGGCTACACCCCCCCCCCCCCTATAAAAAATATTAAAAAAGCATTAATTCATTTCCAAAAACACAGGAGATCTCATGAACAACCTGGCATCTCTAGGACTAGATGTCATTAGACTTGAAGTCATCTTTCTCTGCCAATAAAAAGTGTAATTTAATAGAACATTTTTACCTCCTTCAATGTCTGCCTGTCAGTATTCCAAGTCTAAACAGAAATGTGCTCTAAGAAGTCCAAGTGAACTAAAATAGATATTGACTAACCAACTTATTAGGCATCTTAGCAGAGTTCCATGTTCAGCAGTTCATTTACAATGTGGTTTTGCATCAATGAGGAGAGAATGATCATCTCCTTGATGGATTGAAAAATCAATGCCCGTAAAATGAATTACATCTTCTCCTCGCATCATGCAGATATATGCAAGTCACTTTTCACTTTTTTATTGTTGTGGATTAGGAAGTTTTACAACACAGGAGAATCTATTCCTCCAGGGCTAATACACTACCGGGTAGAGGGCTGACTGCATTTACGGCTATGCTTAGTCTTTTTGATTATACAACAGTTCAGAGAATTGCACCATGATAGTAGCAATATACTTAAAAATAAACCTTGGCTCTCATAGGCTCAGAAACCTAAATTTTTTGGATAGATCTACACTACTGTTCAAAAGTTTAGGGTCACTTAGAAATTTCCTTATTTTTGAAAGAAAAGCACAGTTTTTTTCAATGAAGATAACATTAAATTAATCAGAAATACACTCTATACATTGTTAATGTGCTAAATGACTATTCTAGCTGCAAACGTCTGGTTTTTAATGCAATATCTACATAGGTGTATAGACGCCCATTTCCAGCAACCATCACTCCAGTGTTCTAATGGTACATTGTGTTTGCTAACTGTGTTAGAAGGCTAATGGATGATTAGAAAACACTTGAAAACCCTTGTGCAATTATGTTAGCACCGCTGTAAACAGTTTTGCTGTTTAGAGGAGCTATAAAACTGACCTTCCTTTGAGCTAGTTGAGAATCCGGAGCATTACATTTTTGGGTTTGATTAAACTCTCAAAATGGCTAGAAAAAGAGAGCTTTCATGTGAAACTCGACAGTCTATTCTTGTTCTTAGAAATGAAGGCTATTCCATGCGAGAAATTGCCAAGAAACTGAAGATTTCCTACAACGGTGTGTACTACTCCCTTCAGACGACAGCACACACAGGCTCTAACCAGAGTAGAAAGAGAAGTGGGAGGCCCCGCTGCACAACTGAGCAACAAGACAAGTACATTAGAGTCTCTAGTTTGAGAAATAGACGCCTCACAGGTCCTCAACTGGCAGCTTCATTAAATAGTACCCGCAAAACGCCAGTGTCAATGTCTACAGTGAAGAGGCGACTCCGGGATGCTGGCGGCCTTCAGGGCAGAGTGGCAAAGAAAAAGCCATATCTGAGACTGGCTAATAAAAGGAAAAGATTAATATGGGCAAAAGAACACAGACATTGGACAGAGGAAGATTGGAAAAAAGTGTTATGGACAGACGAATCGAAGTTTGAGGTGTTTGGATCACACAGAAGAACATTTGTGAGACGCAGAACAACTGAAAAGATGCTGGAAGAGTGCCTGACGCCATCTGTCAAGCATGGTGGAGGTAATGTGATGGTCTGGGGTTGCTTTGGTGCTGGAAAAGTGGGAGATTTGTACAAGGTAAAAGGGATTTTGAATAAGGAAGGCTATCACTCCATTTTGCAACGCCATGCCATACCCTGTGGACAGCGCTGGATTGGAGCCAATTTCATCCTACAACAGGACAATGACCCAAAGCACACCTCCAAATTATGCAAGAACTATTTAGGGAAGAAGCAGGCAGCTGGTATTCTATCTGTAATGGAGTGGCCAGCGCAGTCACCAGATCTCAACCCCATAGAGCTGTTGTGGGAGCAGCTTGACCGTATAGTAAGCAAGAAGTGCCCATCAAGCCAATCCAACTTGTGGGAGGGCCTTCTGGAAGCATGGGGTGAAATTTCTCCCGATTACCTCAGCAAATTAACAGCTAGAATGCCAAAGGTCTGCAATACTGTAATTGCTGCAAATGGAGCATTCTTTGACGAAAGCAAAGTTTGAAGGAGAAAATTATTATTTCAAATAAAAATCATTATTTCTAACCTTGTCAATGTCTTGACTATATTTTCTAGTCATTTTGCAACTCATTTGATAAATATAAGTGTGAGTTTTCATGGAAAACACAAAATTGTCTGGGTGACCCCAAACTTTTGAACGGTAGTGTATATCAGATAAAAAAGTATTATAATTGTAGAATTATTTCTTCTAAGTATTAGTGTTTTGTATGGTCTCTTGAAGAATATATAACTAACCAGTAAATTAAAGTAAGGCTTTACTGTTGGAAAACTTTTGTCCAGAATAAAATAAAAATAAAAATTTTGCAACTTACGTTTCTTTGTTTTCTTGTTTTAAACCCACTTTGTGTTTTTGCAAAATATATATAAAAAATGAAGCAGAAAATAGGAGAAAGGTTGGATCCAGCGCTTGGGTAGAGGTAAAACGGAAGAAATTTCCAAGTTTAATGAAATGCTAATTAAAAGTCCATTATAGTATGGTCCTGGTGTGTGGGTAATGAGAGGATGATCCTGTGAAAGCCTACGCGTTTCGGACGGTAGCGACGTCCTTAGTCTTGGCTGTAGTGTAAAAAATGAACATACATGTTAAGAAATGGAGAAAAAAGCGAGAGAGCCTAAGTAGAGAATATACACTAATATAATCAAAAACTGGCGCAACTATATCCTATATCTGGAAAAAGAGTTCTTTGAGATGTTAAACACCAGAAATGCAAACAGGAAACATAAGCAATAAAAAACTTCAGGATAGTGTATAATTTAGCAGTATATGGTAAGAATTATTTAGTTGGGGTAAGATGATGTGAGCTTGTTAGTTGGTTTGCAGCCGGAAACCTTACTGAAAAAAGCACACAAAAGCAGATAGGTGGCAAAAACGATTTAAAACAAGCAGGTGAGCGAGTGTGCGAGCGTGGGAGTGTGCATTGGTTTCAGGTGTGCAGTGTCTTAGGTGTAACTTAAGATTCAGTGACTTTAGGTTACATCACTTTAGAAGAAATTGTTGCTTGGGGTGTTTAGTGTTATTTATTTTTTCTCCCCCACAAGGGTATACTGGTTGTTAAGGCCCCATGCACACGAACGTAAAAACGCCCGTAATCACAGGCCGTAATTACGGGCCCATAGACTTCTATTGGCCACAGGTACCTCCCCGTATGCTTACGGGAAGGTGCCCGTGCCGTTGAAAAATATAGAACATGTCCTATTTCAGGCCGTAATTACAGCACGGGCAGACCCATAGAAGTCTATGGGGCTCCCGTAATTACGGGTGACTACGTGTGTGCACCCGTAATTACGGGAGCTTTGCTAGGCGACATCGGGACAGTCACTGTCCAGGGTGCTGAAAGAGTTAAACGATCGGCAGTAACTCCTTCAGCACCAGGGATAGTGACTGCCGATCACAATATAGATAAAGCTGTAAAAAAAAAAAAAAGACGTTCATACTTACCCAGAACTCCCTGCTTCTTCCTCCAGTCCGGCCTCCTGGGATGACGTTACAGCCCATGTGACCGCTGCAGCCAATCACAGGCCAATCACTGGCTGCAGCGGTCACATGGACAGCGCGTCATCCGGGGAGGTCGGACTGGATGTCAAGAGAGGGATGCGTCACCAAGACAACGGCCGGGTAAGTATGAATTTCTTTTACTTTTATTACGGAAAGGGCTGTCCCTTCTCTGTATCCTGCACTGATAGAGAGAAGGGCTGCCGATTACTGCAGTGTAATTTTGCAACGAAAACATGCCCGTAAATACGGGTGGAATACGGGTCGAATACGTGTGACCAAGGACCCGAATTTACGCCAGTATTTACGGGTGGACAAAAATACGGTCATGTGCATGGGGCCTAAGTTCCCATTATACACAATGAACTCCATTGCTGCCAATGCTACCCAGGGTACATCCTGTGCCATGTATGTTTGAGGGGCTATTGAGGGACTATATACAGGATTATGTGACAATAAATAGCATTATAAGTGACAGCCAGCACGGTTTTACTAAGGACAGAAGTTGTCAAACTAACCTAATCTGTTTTTATGAAGAGGTGAGCAGAAGTCTAGACAGAGGGGCCGCTGTGGATATAGTGTTTTTGGACTTTGCAAAGGCATTTGACACTGTCCCCCATAGACGCCTAATGGGTAAATTAAGGACTATAGGTTTAGAAAATATAGTTTGTAATTGGATTGAGAATTGGCTCAAGGACCGTATCCAGAGAGTTGTGGTCAATGATTCCTTCTCTGAATGGTCACCGGTTATAAGTGGTGTACCCCAGGGTTCAGTGCTGGGACCCCTATTATTCAACTTATTTATTAATGATATAGAGGAAGGGATTAATAGCACTATTTCTATTTTTGCAGATGACACCAAGCTATGTAATATAGTTCAGACTATGGAAGATGTTTGTGAATTGCAGGCAGATTTAAACAAACTAAGTGTTTGGGCGTCCACTTGGCAAATGAAGTTTAATGTAGATAAATGTAAAGTTATGCATCTGGGTACCAACAACCTGCATGCATCATATGTCCTAGGGGGCGCTACACTGGCGGATTCACTTGTTGAGAAGGATCTGGGTGTTCTTGTAAATCATAAACTCAATAACAGCATGCAGTGTCAATCAGCTGCTTCAAAGGCCAGCAAGATATTGTCGTGTATTAAAAGAGGCATGGACTCGCGGGACAGAGATGTAATATTGCCACTTTACAAAGCATTAGTGAGGCCCCATCTAGAATATGCAGTTCAGTTCTGGGCTCCGGTTCATAGAAAGGATGCCCTGGAGTTGGAAAAAATACAAAGAAGAGCAACGAAGCTAATAAGGGGCATGGAGAATTTAAGTTATGAGGAAAGATTGAAAGAATTAAACCTATTTAGCCTTGAAAAAAGACGACTAAGGGGGGACATGATTAACTTATATAAATATATTAATGGCACATACAAAAAATATGGTGATATCCTGTTCCTTGTAAAACCCCCTCAAAAAACAAGGGGGCACTCCCTCCGTCTGGAGAAAAAAAGGTTCAAGCTGCAGAGGCGACAAGGCTTCTTTACAGTGAGAACTGTGAATCTATGGAATAGTCTACCGCAGGAGCTGGTCACAGCAGGGACAGTGGTTGGCTTTAAAAAAGGGTTAGATAATTTCCTAGAACAAAAAAATATTAGCTCCTATGTGTAGAAATTTTTCCTTCCCTTTTCCCTTCCCTTGGTTGAACTTGATGGACATGTGTCTTTTTTCAGCCGTACTAACTATGTACTAACTATGTAACTATGTTCTCCTTGAACAGCCATTCAGGGACCATACTGCTGTGAAGGGGGTGTGAAAATTGCCCATTTGGAAGCCCAGATTCTGGATCTAAGTGAGCAACTTTCAATGCTGGAGGAGAACTGTGACATAGTGGGGATAAGTGAGACATTGCTGGATGATCGCTATGACTGGGCTGTTAATATGCGGGGTTACAGTCTGTTTAGAAATGATCGTACTAATAAGAAAAGGGGAGGGGTTTGCCTATATGTAAAATCCTGCCTAAAATCTATCCCGCGTAATGATATCTATGAGAGAATTGATCATGTGGAGTCCCTATGCGTGGAAATAAGGAGAGGGAGTAAGAATAATAAAAACTGATAGGGGTTTGTTTTAAGTCTCCAAGTATAATGGAAGAAGCAGAAAATCAACTAATAAAGCAAACAGATGAGGCAGCAAAGCATAACTTTAACTACCCTGATATAAACTGGGAGGCAGAAACCTGCATGTCCAACAAAGTAAACAGGTTTTTGACAATAATTAAGGACAATTAAATTTCACAACTGGTGCAAGACCTAACAAGAGGGGGGGCACTTCTAGACCTAATTTTAACCAATAGGCCGAACACAGTGGCGTAACTACTGCCGTAGCAGCCGTAGCGGCTGCTACGGGGCCCGCGGCATGAGGGGGCCCATGTTGCCCGCCGGCACGGGCCCCCACCATGGCCGGAGGCTCCGCTAGCAGCCGCTATGGCTGCTACAGTGCGACGCCACTGAACACTACGGCAGAGCAGGGAGGTATCTCCCCGCTCTGCCATTAAACAAAAGACATGTATCCCCTATCCACAGGATAGGGGATACATGTGTGATCGCTGGCAGCGATAGGGAGAACGGGCGACTGAAAGTCCTCTGAAGTTCTCCATCACAAACCTCGAACTTCCGGGGTCTGTGTCGGCAGCTCCGTAGAAATTAATGGAGCGCCGGACTCGCTTGTGCGCATGCGTGACCAGTGCTCCTTTCATTTTTATTGAGCTGCGCAGACGCCGGATGTCAGAGGTTAGTCATGGAGAACTTCTGGGGACTTTCGGTCCCCCGTTCTCTCTATCGCTGCCAGCGATCACACATGTATCCCCTATCCTGTGGATAGGGGATGCATGGCGTTACCTACAGGGGGGGGACTCTGCATGGCGTTACCTACAGGGGGGGGGGACTCTGCATGGCGTTACCTACAGGGGGGGGACTCTGCATGGCGTTACCTACAGGGGGGGGGACTCTGCATGGCGTTACCTACAGGGGGGAGGACTCTGCATGGCGTTACCTACAGGGGGGAGACTCTGCATGGCGTTACCTACAGGGGGGGACTCTGCATGGCGTTACCTACAGGGGGGGGACTCTGCATGGCATTACCTACAGGGGGGGACTCTGCATGGCGTTACCTACAGGGGGGGGACTCTGTATGGCGTTACCTACAGGGAGGGGGGACTCTGCATGGCGTTACCTACAGGGGGGGGACTCTGCATGGCGTTACCTACAGAGGGAGGACTCTGCATGGCGTTACCTACAGGGGGGGGGGACTCTGCATGGCGTTACCTACAGGGGGGGGGACTCTGCATGGCGTTACCTACAGGGGGGACTCTGCATGGTGTTACCTACAGGGGGGGACTCTGCATGGCGTTACCTACAGGGGGGGGACTCTGTATTGCCTTACCTACAGGGGGGATTCTGTATGGCGTTACTTACAGGGGGGGAATATGCATGGCGTTACCTACAGTGGGGGGACTCTGCATGGCATTACCTACAGGGGGGGACTCTGCATGGCGTTCTCTACAGAGGGGGCTGTATGGCGTTATCTACAGGGGGCTTTATGGCGTTATCTACAGGGGGGGCTGTAAAAAAGGCACTATCTACAAGGGGGGGGGGGGGTTGTGTGACACCCAGGGGAGGGGGGGCCCCAGTCAAAAGTTTGCTATGGGGCCCAGTCTTTCCTAGTTATGCCCCTGGTCGGACAGGATATCAAAAGTACAGGTTGGGGGTCACCTAGGTAATAGTGACCACAACAAAATATGTTTTCTTGTATCCTTTATTAAGATGTTTGGTTGGGTACCTACAAAAACACTAAACTTCAGAAAGGCCAATTTTGATGGATTAAGGGATGACCTGAAGTGAATAAACTGGGACAATATCCTCAAAAATAAAAATACACAAACTTAGGCCTCATGCACACGACCGTAAAAACTCCCGTTATTACGGGTCGTAATTACGACCCGTAATAACGGGCTCATAGACTTCTATTGGCCACGGGTACCTTCCCGTTTTCTTACGGGAAGGTGCCCGTGCCGTTGAAAAAGATAGAACATGTCCTATTTCAGGCCGTGATAACGGCACGGACAGTCCATAGAAGTCTATGGAGCTCCCGTAATGACGGGTGGCTACATGTGTGCACCCGTCATTACGGCAGCGTTGCTAAGCGACGTCACTAAATAGTCACTGTCCAGGGAGCTGAAAGAGTTAACTGATCGGCAGTAACTCTTTCAGCACCCTGGACAGTGACTACCGATTAGAATAAAGAGCAACCTGTAAAAAATAAAAATAAAAGACGTTCATACTTACCGAGAACTTCCTGCTTCCTCCAGTCCGGTCTCCCGGCCGTTGCCTTGGTGACGCGTCCCTCTCGACATCCGGCCTGACGTCCTGGCCGTCCCTGGATGACGTTTCAGCCCATGTAACCGCTGCAGCCAATCACAGGTCAATCACAGGCTGCAGCGGTCACATGGACTGCCGCGTCATCCAGGGATGTCGGGCTGGATGTGAAGAGAGGGACGCGTCACCAAGACAACGGCCGGGTAAGTATGAATTTCTTTAACTTTTATTACAGAAAGGGCTGTCCCTTCTCTCTATCCTGCACTGATAGAGAGAAGGGGCTGCCGATTAGTGCAGTGCTATTTTGCCGCCAAAAACGTGCCCGTAAATACGGGTGGAATACGGGTGACACCGGACCCATATTTAAGGGCACGGGTCCGTAAATACTGGTGCAAAACGGGTCGAATACGTGTGACACCGGACCCGTATTTACGCCAGTATTTACTGGTGGGAAAAAATACGGTCGTGTGCATGAGGCCTAAATGGAACATTTTTAAAAGCCTCTTAAATAGGTCCTGTGAAAAAATATATCTTCTGGGAAAATACAAGCTAGAAACAGGGTGAAACCGATGTGGCTAAATAAAACAGTAAACGATAAAAAAGAAAGCGTTCAAACTACTAAAGCAAGACGGTAGTGAAGAGGCATTAACCCCTTCCCGCCGCAGGCCATTTTTCAGATTTTCATTTTTGTTTTTTCCTCCACACCTTCCAAAAGCCATAACTTTTTTATTTTTCCATCGATATAGTCCTAAGGAGGGCTTGATTTTTGCGGGACGAGTTGTCGTTTTTCGTAGCACCATTTATTGTGCCATATAATGCACTAGGAAACAGGAAAAAAAATATTTGTGTGGTAGAAAATGAAAAAAACAGCGATTCCTCCATGATTTTTTGCGCGCCGTTTTTACGGAATTCCCTGTGCAATTAAAACAACATGTTACATTTATTCTGTGGGTCAATAAGATTACGGCGATACCAAATATATATAGTTTTTTCTATATTTTACTACTTTTACAAGTAAAAACCTAAGTGTAAAAAAGAAAATTTAATTTGTCACCAAATTCTGAGAGCCATAATTTTTTTATTTTTCCGTGGATTAACCCCTTAGTGACCAACAATACGCCTTTTTACGTTCGTCACTAAGGGGCCTTAGGCTAGGCTGACGCCTTTTCACGTGAGCCTAGTCTAAGTCCTGCACGGGTCTCCCGTGCAGGCTGGAGCTGGGGCTCTGCTGTCTGATGACAGCTGAGCTCCTGCTCCAACGCCCGCGATTGAAGTTTACTTCGATATTGGCCGTTTAACCCGTTAAATGCCGCCGTCAATAGCGACCGTGGCATTTAACTTTGTTTACAGATGGAGTGAGCTCCCTCTGTCACCCATCGGCGGCCCGCAAATGCAATCGCGGGTCTCCGATGGGGTGTCATGGCAGCCGGGGGCTTGATGAAAGCCCCCAGGTCTGCCCTGGACATATGCCTGTTAGGACGCGCCGGAGGCACGTCCTAACAGATTGCCTGTCAGATTTACACTTACAGGCAATAATGCTCTGGTATACGAAGTATACCAGAGCATTATAGCAGCGATCTGAAGATCGCACAGTAAAGTCCCCTAGTGGGACTAATAAAATCAGTCATCAAAGTGAAATAAAGATTATTAATAAAAAGTACAGTAAAAAAATAAATAAAACCATTTTTTTTCCATAAAAAGTGGTTTTATTTAGTAAAAGTCTAAAAATAAAATAAAAGTACACATATGTGGTATCGCCGCGACCGTAATGACTCCATTAATAAAGTTAATATGTAATTTTAGCCGCAAGGTGAACACCATAAAAAAAAAATGCAAAAAACAATGGCGAAATTGCAATTTTTTTCCATTGCCCCCCAAAAAAGTCATAATAAAATGAATCAATAAGTCCCATGCACCCCAAAACAGTACCAATCAAAACTACGTCTCGTCCCGCATAAAACAAGCCCAAAAAATCACTACATTGATGGAAAAATAAAAAAGTTACGGCTCTTGGAAAGCAACGATGCAAAAACAAATAATTTTAGTTCAAAAGTGTTTTTATTGTGCAAAAGTCGTAAAACATAAGAAACCTCTACATATGTGGTATCGCCGTAATCGTACCGACCCATAGAATAAAGGTAACATGTTATTTACGTCGCACAGTGAACGGCGTCAATTTAAAGACGCATAGAACAATGGCGGAATTTCAGTTTTTTTTTATAATCCCCCCCAAAAAAGTTAATAAAAGTTAATAAAAAAATCATATGTACCCTAAAATTGTGCTATTAAAAAGGACAACTAATCCCGCAAAAAACAAGTCCTCATACAGCTATGTAGACGAAAAAATAAAAAAGTTATAGCTCTTTGAATCCAACTATAGAAAAACGAATAAAATAGCTTGGTCATTAGGGCCTAAAATGGGCTGGTCACTAAGGGGTTAAGTGGTATGAGGGCTTATTTTTTGCGGGATAAGCTGTAGTTTTTAATTATACAATTTTGGGGTACATACGACATTTTGATCACTTTTTATTTAATTTTTTGTGGGAGATGAGGTGACCAAAAATTAGAGATTCTGGCATTTACATATTTATTTATTTTTACGGCGTACACCGTGCGGGTTAAATAATGACGTATTGTAATAGTTCAGATTTCTATGGATGCGGCGCTACCAATTATATTTATTTATTTATTTACTATGCACTAGGGGGAAAATGCGAAAAGGTTTTTTTTTTAGCTTTTCATATTTATTTACAAAAATGTTTACATAAAAAAAAAAACTTTATTTTACTAATTTTTACTATTTTTATTAGTCCCCCTAGGGGACTTCAACCACTTGCACTATATACTGCAATACTAATGTATTGCAGTATATCGTGATTCTGACAGGCTCCTATTAAGCCCTGCCGGAGGCAGCGCTTAATAGGAGCTTAAAGATGGCGGACCTGGGGGCCTTCATTAGGCCCCCAGGCATCCATAGCAACCATCTCCACCCTGCGATTGCATTGCGGGGGGCGCGATGAGATGTTACAGGGGGTCGCCCCCTCTTTCTAACTATTTAAATGCCGCGGTCACTATTGACCGCGGCAATTAACGAGTTAAACGAGCGGGATCGCTCGTTACTCTGAAGTTTTGGCTGTAACATACAGCCGACACCCGCATCGTATGGAGCGGTTCACTCCGTGAGCCCGTTCCATACTTCCCCTACCCAACTTTGGAGTATGGATACGTCAAATGTTGGGAAGGGGTTAAACAATTATAAAAAAAAAAATAAGTTCTGTAAAAGAAAAATAAAGGCATCTAACATTGAAACAGAGAGACTCTTTGCCTAAGAAAGTTGTAATAACCCAAAAATATTTTTCAAATACATAAATAATAAGAAACTCAAAACTGAAAGTGTCGGCCCTCTTAAAAATTATTTGGGTATAATGGTGGAGGAGGGTGAGGAAAAGTCCAATCTATTAAACGCCTTTTTCATTACTTTATTTACACAGGAAAATCCAATGTCAGGCGACATAATAGGGATAAAGTAAATTCTCCATTAAATGTCACCTGCTTAACCCAGCAAGAAGTGCAGCGCTGCCTTAAAAACACTAAAATAGATAAATCGCCAGGTCCAGATTATATACATCCCCGCGTTCTGCAGGAATTAAGTACCATGATAGGCAGACCCTTATTTTTGATGTTTAAGGATTCTATCATGACTGGGTCTGTTCCGCAGGACTGGCGCACAGCAAATGTGGTGCTAATATTCAAAAAAGGGTCAAAAAGTGAGCCCGGAAACTATAGACCTGTAAGTTGTGGGTAAAATATTTGAGAGTTTTCTAAGAGATGCTATTCTCGAGTATCTCAATGCAAATAAACTGTTAACGCAGCATCAGCATGGGTTTAACAAATGGGTGTTACGATTCACTTTGCCAAAGTGCTGTGTCCCTACATACTGACAGTCCCCAACCATCGCTGACAGTATCGCACTGTGCAGGGACACATCCTCCTGACAAGGGAAATGATAACACACATTTGTCTATCAGTCCTGGACTGCACAAAGACTTTTTGTGAAATATAAGGATTTCCTATAATAAACATGTCAGGAGAGGTGACAGATTCTCTATAAATCCAGTTTCTCACAGGTGACTTTTTCTCAGATTCTAGTACTTTTTTTTTCTCTTTTCTTCTCCATCTGGTCCAGAACTCATGACGACTTCTCCCAGCCATGACCCATTTCTGCAGAATTTGCCACTCAGACGTCTTGGGCTCCTTTCTTTTCCAACATTTCCTCACCTATAAACGAAAATAAAATTCTCATAGTACCACACACTTTGCCCCTAAATATAATAGCACCATACACTGCACCCCTGAATAAAATAGTACCAAACACTGTGCCCCTAAATATAACTGTGTCAAACATTGTTAAGTAAAGCACCACATATACCGTGCCCCCTGTAGATAGCATCACACACACACCTCTATAGATAGCACCACACCCCCTGTAGATAATGCCACACCCCCATGTAGATAGCATCCCACACAACCCCCTATAGATAACGCCACACCCCCCTGTAGATAGTGCCACACACCCCCCTGAAGAAAGTGCCACACACACCCCTGTAGATAGCACCACACAGACCCCCTGTAGACAGAGCCCCCTGTAGATAGCATCACACACAGACCCCCTGCAGATAGTGCCACACACACCCCCATGTAGATAGCGCCACACAACCCCCCTGTAGATAGTGCCACACATCCCCTGTGGAAAGAATCACCCCACCTGTAGATAGCACCACCACCCTTTTAGATGGCGCCACACAGTCCCCTGTAGAAAGCATCACACAGCCCCCCTGTAGAAATCTCCACACATTTCCCCTGTAGATGTGCCACCCCCTGTAGTTAGTGCCACACTTACCTGTCCCCGTTCCAGCGCCGCCCTCTTCTACGACGATGCAGGCCTGGTCTCTTGTTGTGACCAGCAAAACTATGCAAGAGGCGCGAGAACGTCTTTGTGCTGATGTCATCATGCCGCCTGTATAAAAAGAAAAAAGTCATAATGGCGCTGAAGGGAACCAACGGTTCCCTTGCCTTACCGGCGATATCAATTCTATCCGCATCCTTTGGACAATTGATTCCAGGGACCTTCAGTTTTCTTCCGTTTTTTTGCCATGATTCACAGCAAAAATGTGACAAAACTGCGATGTGGTCTTTGGGCGGCCATGGTTTCCCCGGAGATCTGCCACTAGGCATCCTCTACGTCTAGAGGAGAAAAGGTTTCACCACTGTCACAGACGGGGATTCTGAACTGTGAGAGCAGTGAGACTATGGAACTCTCTGCCACAGGATGTTGCGGTGGGATGTGGATCTAGGGATTTATTCTGCCATATTTGGAGTCAGGGAGGAATTTTTATCCTAATGAGACTATTGGAATTAACCTCATGGGGGCTTTGCCTTCCTCTGGATTAACACGGAAGGATTATAGGTTGAACTTGATGGACCTGTGTCTTTTTTTAACCTTATCACCTATGTAACTATGATGGACTTCTTAGCCAGAAGAGCGAAATAAAAATAATGCAGGTGGGTGTCACACAGTGGCGATAATCTTTAATCTCCAATATTTCTAATTTCTTAAACAAAAAGTTTGTACAAACTGGCAGGCTCCATGTGTTTAATGGGTTGGGTATAACATCCCCCTTCATCAGGAGAATTATTCCCACTTTTGGCCCTGTCAAATTAAAGTATTCAAGTAAAGCAAGTGTGTATGGCTCCTACAAACTTTGTACAGTTAATAGTCCACAAAAGTGGAGCTTTATTGTAATTTTAACAGATCAATTTATAGGAGCGAATTTAGATGTATAGATGTAAAGTTAAAAAATATATATAAAGAAATAAATTATATCTGTAGATTACTCACTATATGAAGAAGATTTCCCATTCAGATATAAGGGCACCATATTAGATGTCACCCAGCTTTCAGATAGATATAACTAATACATTTCTAATTAGAAGAACATCTCTTTTTCTATGAAACCCATCTGCCCTGACTGTATGCATATAGCAACATATATAACCCCTATTAGTCTCCCCAATTATCACAAATAAAATAACCACCGACACATAACTCTCTTTGAAAGTGGGGTTGACCCGGGGGTCGGCCACAGCTTTATTAATACAATAAAAATGTAAATAACATTTGACAAAAATATATAAACACTAAATGACCTTAACATAGGTCAATGAACAACCCCTGTGCCTGCCTATCCCAAGGACATGTAGGTAAATCCCCTTCTACTACCGCCTGCTGTGACATAAAACAACCATAATACAAAATATACCAACAAGACACCATCTTGTCAAAAAACAACACAGTAAACAAGTCTCTTTCTCTTTGTGGAGTTTCTTTTTAAAACACTCTTTTCCAGTACTCGGAACAGTTTCACCTGTTTGTTTGTTTTTTGTTTTGTTTTTTTATTAACTTTTCCTGTTTTTCATTTTTTTTTTTTTTATAACACCATCCATATAAAACGTAATTCATTTTTTTTACTTTATAAATATACAGTACACAACCAACCAACCAAATGATACACAAATAACCAACATTACATAAGGGAGGGAGGGAGGGAAAATCCAGCAAAGAGGCTGCACACACAAGTACGTGGTCCTATATACCCTACCCCATTACCCTAAACACACCCCCTTTCCTACCCTAACACCCCTACCTAACTCTGACTCACCCAGGGAAGGGGAGGGGGAGGGAGACTACCCCAACATTAACCCCTTATACGCAACAGTCCCTGGCTCAGCGGTTAGACACCTGTGAGCCTCCATAAAAGAAAAAATGTACCTCCAGGATTAGAGAAAAGTGTTTGCTTTTTTGTCCAGAAATAGTGCCACATTGTGGAGCAGCGAAATATTGTATAGAGTTTTAAACATATATAAACGTAACTTATATAACAAATATTTGAAACTCAGAATCATTCATTGCATTTAACCCCTTCCCGCAAGATGGCAGGTCTGGTATGTCAGCATTCAAAGTAACTTACCGCAATCTGATGTACCAGACCCATCGTGAAGATAAAGTGGGCACCATTCCAGCAAAATTTGAGCTCCAAAAGCCAAATGGTGCTCCTTCCCTTCAAAGCCAAACCGTGGGTCCAAACAGCAGTTTATTGCCACATATGGGGTATTGCTGTGCTCAGAAGAGGTTACTTTACAAATTTGAGGCTGCTTTTTCTCCTTTATTCATTGTGAAAATGGAAAGAATCTAAGCTAAAACTACATTTTATTAGAAAAAAAATGTAGATTTTCATTTTCTCTGCCTAATTCCACTAAAATCAGCAAAAAACCTATGGGGTCAAAATGCTTACTATACCCCTCAATGTACAGTAAAAAAATAGTGTAGTACCGTGTTAGCCAGAAACAATATGCAATGTTAAATACTTTTGTGTCAAAAAAGACAAAAGTATTGTAGGTATGATACCTTTATTGGCTAACCTAAAAGTTCTATATGCGGCTTTCATAGCACACAGGCTCCTTCTTCAGGCAAGTTTACAAATGAATGACTTAGAAAAGAGCACAAATTTAAGATGTTACACAAAGACAATTAGTACATGAGGTGATACTGACGTATCACCTTAAAGAGGCTCTGTCACCAGATTTTGCAACCCCTATCTGCTATTGCAGCAGATAGGCGCTGCAATGTAGATTACAGTAACGTTTTTATTTTTAAAAAACGAGCATTTTTGGCCAAGTTATGACCATTTTTGTAGTTATGCAAATGAGGCTTGCAAAAGTCCAAGTGGGTGTGTTTAAAAGTAAAAGTCCAAGTGGGCGTGTATTATGTGCGTACATCGGGGCGTTTTTAATACTTTCACTAGCTGGGCGCTCTGAAGAGAAGTAACATCCTCTTCTCTTCAGAACGCCCAGCTTCTGACAGTGCAGATCTGTGACGTCACTCACAGGTCCTGCATCGTGACGGCCACATCGGCACCAGAGGCTACAGTTGATTCTGCAGCAGCATCAGCGTTTGCAGGTAAGATCGACTTACCTGCAAACGCTGATGCTGCTGCAGAATCAACTGTAGCCTCTGGTGCCGATGTGGCCGTCACGATGCAGGACCTGTGAGTGACGTCACAGATCTGCACTGTCAGAAGCTGGGCGTTCTGAAGAGAAAAGGATGTTACTTCTCTTCAGAGCGCCCAGCTAGTGAAAGTATTAAAAAACGCCCCGATGTACGCACATAATACACGCCCACTTGGACTTTTACTTTTAAACACACCCACTTGGACTTTTGCAAGCCTCATTTGCATAACTACAAAAATGGTCATAACTTGGCCAAAAATGCTCGTTTTTTAAAAATAAAAACGTTACTGTAATCTACATTGCAGCACCTATCTGCTGCAATAGCAGATAGGGGTTGCAAAATCTGGTGACAGAGCCTCTTTAAGATAGGGCAATAAAACTGAGGTTATAGGAGTGATAACTTAGGAGTTAAGGCATCTGGAGTCAGTCTGATGGGGGATGTGACGTGTGTCCATGTAGTGGCTCATAAATCCAGGTACTAGATTGAAGCCTTGTATCAGTGACTGGAATTTTATCATCAGTTCAAATTCCCAAATTTTTCTTTCTCTGTTGTTTTATCCCTACCCCACGATAAATTCCTTGAGGGGTATAGTTTCCAAAATGGGGTCACTTTTGGGGTTTTTCCACCGGTTTGGAAATGCGACATGGCACCCGAAAACCATTGAGACAAAACTTGAGCTCCAAAAGCCAAATGGTGCTCCTTCCGTTCTAGGCCCTGCCGTGTGTCCAAGCAGCAGTTTATTACCACATATAGGGTATTGCCGTAATTGGGAGAAATTGCTTTTCGAATGTTGGGGTCTTTTTTGTCCTTTATGCCATGTAAAAATTTAAAATGTAGACGATTTTTATTTTCACCGCCTCATTCCACTAAATTCAGCAAAAAACCTGTGGGGTCAAAATGCTCACTATACCCCTTGATAAATTCACTGAGGCGTGTAAAATTGTGTCTTTTTGGGAGTGTTTCCACTGTTTTGGCCCCTCAAGACCTCTTCAAACCTGACATGGTGAGTAAAATATATTCTAATAAAAAGAAGTCACCAAAATCCTCAAGGTGCTCCTTTGCTTCTGAGTCCTGTGTTTCAGTCCATAAGCACACTAGGACCACATGTGGGGTATTTCTAAAAACTGCAGATTCTGGGCAATAAATATTGAGTTGTGATTCTCTGGTAAAACCTTCTGTGTTATAGAATAAAAAGGATTAAATATGACTTTCTGCAAAAAAGAATTTGTAAATTTCACCCCTACTTTGCTTTAATTCTGGTGAAACGCCTAAAGGGTTAAGAAACGTTCTTAATGCTATTTTGAATACTTTGAGGGGTGCAGTTTTTAAATGGGGTGATTTATGGGGGTTTGTATTGTATGGAACCCTCAAAGCCACTTCAGAACAGAACTGGTCCCTGAAAATATAGCCTTTTGAAATTTTCTTAAATATGTGATAAATTGCTGCTACAGTTCTAAGCCTTGTAACATCCTAGAAAAAGAAAAGAATGTTCAAAACAACAATGCCAACATAAAGTAGACATACGGGATATGTGAAATAGTAACTATTTTGTGTGGTATTACTATCTGTTTTACAAGCAGATACATTTAAGTTTAGAAAAGCGCTAATTTTTGCAAATCACTAACATAAAGTACAATATGTCACGAGAAAACAATCTCCGAATCGATTGGATAGGTAAAAGTAAAAAGTGACACATATCAGATTTGAAAAAAATCGGCTTCGTCATTAAGGCCAAAACAGGCTGTGTCCTGTAGGGGTTAATAAGGTCCCAGAGTATTGATCATCGGACTGTTGATAATGAATAGGGAATGTTTATCTATTTACATCATGCCTATACAGGGGCTCCATGGACATGGTGGCACATAGAGTATGCAGTAGTGTGGCTCTGTTTCTCCTATTCTCTCAAAGCTACCAGCAGGTTTATTTTTGGATCTGAGCTTTTATTGTCTTTATACTTTACACACAAGTACTACATCTCTTCTGAGACCTGATGCTCGAAGGATAAAACCCAAAAGACAGTATTGAGATTAATCTATATTTCAGTAGTACATCTGGTATGTCAGTAAATATCTTCATCATAAACAACATATACCCAAAAGTTAATGAGTAAAATAACAAAACTTTGGCAGTAATGTTCCCTCCAGCAATATGGAGGAGAAAGTTAGAATTGCAAGTTTATTCCACTTTCCCTAATGAGTCAAACTTTTTTCTCAACAATGTACCATCTGCTCCTCTATAGAGGAATAGTGGTGAAAAGAAGGTGGAAAATCTATATGTAATATTATGCATTGTGCCGTTCCTGTGTTATTTCTCCTTTACATAAGTATAAATTGAACATGGGCGTTACTATTGCACTTGTCAATAGAGTATGTCCCGACACAATTTGACTTTGTCAGCACTGATTGAACAATGTCAAAGTGTGTAGGGACAAGGGAAATGGTAAAACCCAATTATTAATTTAGTCGTACATTTCCAGGAGGAATAACAGTTGGTTATGCCACTAATGTCAGATCGGTGGAGGTCTGACCTCGCTAAGGGGATTCCTTGTGCAAAGTGTTTAAAAATACTAAATCCCTTAGACTCAGCTACCCAGTTTAGCCCTTAGCCAAATTTGCTAGCAACACACCGGGTTCATTCACCGTCATTAGGTTAATTTTGTGACAAGGAGGAGAGGTTCCATTTTGATTTCCACTATGGGGCACCTGTCATCTATGTACACTTCTGATAAAAGAATTGCAATTTCTAATCATTTCTTGAGTACATTTATAAACATAATACAGGCAAGCAAAGTAATAATTTTCAAAGAAGCACGTTTCATTCAAAATACCAAAAATTTCCCTGCATATAACATGAACAAGAAAGCCTACCATATTTATGGCCAGATCAGGAAGCCATTTCAAAATGGGATGTATGTAGTTTGATGTTATCTGAGTTTGCACGGACCATTTGTTATGTAAAACAATTAAATGTTAGTGTTATGGTAGTTTTACGAGCATTGCATTAATGAGAACCATATGCCACAGCGCATGGACTCCTTACATTCTCTGACCTGATTAAATACCATTAAATACTACGTGACTGTGTGAAGTCAGATATATAAATACGGTAACTTTATTTCTCTTCATCACACAGGATGTTGAAGCCTACTTGCACTGTTTTTAATGCTAGATTTCCTTTTATCTATCTATCTATCTATCTATCTATCTATCTATCTATCTATCTATCTATCTATCTATCTATCTATCTATCTATCTATCTATCTATCTATCTATCTATCTATCTATCTATCTATCTATCTATCTATCTATCTATCTATCATCTACGAAATACAAGGAAGAGCAGCACCAGCAAGTAAGAACAATTGCCTTTTCAAGGATATGTGTGTGCAAGCCTCCAGACTATGACCAATAGTCCAAGGAATTTAGGATTTCAAAGAATAGGCAGCACTCCACATCTTGGTATCAAAAAAGTGAAAAAAGCTTTTATTCACCCAGAAGGGCAAAGTGCAACGTTTCAGTCCCAATCTGGACCTTTCTCAAGCGAGATCTCGCTGTAAATGACAATTTACAGTATAATCTCGCGAGACTACGCCTGCTATGCTGTAAATCACAGAGACGCTACAGAAGTGATCAGGAGAGTAAATACACATCACGCCCTGGCTGGAGGTAATGTATATTCATTGTCAGGACACTTGATTAACATTAATGTGTGTGTATGTGGCTGCACATCGTGTTGCTGTGTAAATGAATGGAGAGAAGTGTATGATTGGTCAGTGTCATACACTTCTCTCCACAACGCCCACTTGGTCAAAAAATAAAACACGCCCAGTTGTCCATTAAGAAACTCATTAGCATAAAGCTAATACAGTGAAGGAAATAAGTATTTGATCCCTTGCTGATTTTGTAAGTTTGCCCACTGTCAAAGACATGAACAGTCTAGAATTTTTAGGCTAGGTTAATTTTACCAGTGAGAGATAGATTATATTAAAAAAAAAAAACAGAAAATCACATTGCCAAAATTATATATATTTATTTGCATTGTGCACAGAGAAATAAGTATTTGATCCCTTTGGCAAACAAGACTTAATACTTGGTGGCAAAACCCTTGTTGGCAAGCACAGCAGTCAGACTTTTTTGTAGTTGATGATGAGGTTTGCACACATGTTAGATGGAATTTGGCCTACTCCTCTTTGCAGATCATCTGTAAATCATTAAGATTTCGAGTCTGTTGCTTGGCAACTCAGATCTTCAGCTCCCTCCATAAGTTTTCGATGGGATTAAGGTCTGGAGACTGGCTAGGCCACTCCATGACCTTAATGTGCTTCTTTTTGAGCCACTCCTTTGTTGCCTTGGCTGTATGTTTCGGGTCATTGTCGTGCTGGAAGACCCAGCTACGAGACATTTTTAATGTCCTGGTGGAGGGAAGGAGGTTGTCACTCAGGATTTGACGGTACATGGCTCCATCCATTCTCCCATTGATGCGGTGAAGTAGTCCTGTGCCCTAAGCAGAGAAACACCCCCAAAACATAATGTTTCCACCTCCATGCTTGACAGTGGGGACGGTGTTATTGGGTCATAGGCAGCATTTCTCTGCCTCCAAACACGGCGAGTTGAGTTAATGCCAAAGAGCTCAATTTTAGTCTCATCTGACCACAGCACCTTCTCCCAATCACTCTCAGAATCATCCAGATGTTCATTTGCAAACTTCAGACGGGCCTGTACATGTGTCTTCTTGAGCAGGGGGACCTTGCGGGCACTGCAGGATTTTAATCCATTACGGCGTAATGTGTTACCAATGGTTTTCTTGGTGACTGTGGTCCCAGCTGCCTTGAGATCATTAACAAGTTCCCCCTGTGTAGTTTTCGGCTGAGCTCTCACCTTCCTCAGGATCAAGGATACCCCACGAGGTAAGATTTTGCATGGAGCCCCAGATCGATGTCGATTGACAGTCATTTTGTATGTCTTCCATTTTCTTACTATTGCACCAACAGTTGTCTCCTTCTCACCCAGCGTCTTACTTATGGTTTTGTAGCCCATTCCAGCCTTGTGCAGGTCTATGATCTTGTCCCTGACATCCTTAGAAAGCTCTTTGGTCTTACCCATGTTGTAGAGGTTAGAGTCAGACTGATTAATTGAGTCTGTGGACAGGAGTCTTTTATACAGGTGACCATTTAAGACAGCTGTCTTTAATGCAGGCACCAAGTTGATTTGGAGCGTGTAACTGGTCTGGTGGAGGCTGAACTCTTAATGGTTGGTAGGGGATCAAATACTTATTGCTCTGTGCACAATGCAAATAAATATATATAATTTTGACTATGTGATTTTCTGTTTTTTTTTTTAAATATAATCTATCTCTCACTGGTAAAATTAACCTAGCCTAAAAATTCTAGACTGTTCATGTCTTTGACAGTGGGCAAACTTACAAAATCAGCAAGGGATCAAATACTTATTTCCTTCACTGTATATACTTATTTGTTTGTAATATTCCTCCTACTTATTCTGATGTTCTCTTCTTCCCCTATTTTGCAAATGTGTGTTATCATTTTTTACTTTTGGTCGTCATTTTCAGGTTGTGTATATATTTATGTATTTATGTATTTTCTGCCTGTATTTATTAACTAATTTGCATCATACATGTACACAGTACACTAGATTTAATCTTTCTGTCTGGTTAGCTGTTCTGTGACGTCATACAGCAGTTACCCTCCTGGCGGTACTTTTTGATCCTTTTTAAATAATGCTTTTGAGTATATAAGGTGTGCTCATTTCTCTTGTATATTTTATCGCCTGAGGAAGACACTGGTACAGTGTCAAAACGTGTAGCCAATCTGCCGTGCAAAAAAGCGATCATATTTACTATTATCCTGGATTCATAATTTTTTGATAGCAGCGCTATTTATGGTTCAGCTTTTTTGTTTCTGAATACTTAAATTTAATCTAGTAAATTTAGCAGTGGTCTTGCGTGGGAACCGGATTAGACTTGGATGCAGCATCATCATACTATCATTCTTCGCTTTCATCAGTGTTTTGCCTGCATTTGCACAACTGTACTAGGTGAGCATAATCACTGTCACCCCCTACGTTTTGCATCAATATTCTTTGGTGACCTGTACCATGTTTATTTATTGTGTTCTCCTTCACATCCTGCCGTGCACCTGGTTCACAGGGCAGGGTGGACTGAGCACTCACTTGAACCCTGCTCAAGGGGGCCACAGAACCTGCACTTAAAAAGTAACTATTGGACCGATGTACAGTAGTCCAAATGGGGTGGATCATGAACTGCTCCATTGTCTGTACCTAGCAACCAACTGCCTCCTTTTGTCAGTCATGCAGTGAGTGTCCTCACTGTGCGAACCAACAGTAACAAGGACCTGTGGAGTTTAGCAGCATTGGGACATGATTTTCCAATCCGCTGGGGCTAAACATAAAATGAAAAAAAAAATGATGTAAAGAAGTGGACGTGTTGGAAACTGGATCTCCCAAACGTGATATGAAACCCTCCTTTGGTTGTAGTATGGAAACATTTTATGGGTGCGGTAATATTTAATCGTTATATGGTGATACTATACGGGGATAGTATGATGGTATTATTTAAGCAATTTTAGCTTATGAAACATGACAAAGGGATTCAAGCAGTCCACGAAATTATGAACAAGAGTGAGAAAGACCACCTAGTCACTGAAGTAAGTATAGACTTATTAAACATTGTCCTAAGCGAGAATTTCTTCCTCTTCGAGGATTCTTATTTCATTCAAAAATAGGGCACAGCGATGGGCTCCAACATGACACCACCTTATGCTAATTGCTATATGGCATCTTTTGAGGACCATTACATCTACACAAATGACCCTTTTCAAAAAACATGCACTTACTTGGAAACATTACATAGACAACATTTTCTGTCTATGGAACGGTACATTGGATTCTCTACAAGAAGTTTCCCTCTACATCAATTCAATATGATCAGAACTACAGTTCACTTTGAACTATAGTCTTATATCCATCAATTTCCTCGATACACTGGTCATCAAAGATGAGGGGGGTACCCTCAGCATGGATCTGTTTATTAAAGAAACAGATAGGAACAGCTGTTACATTTCCCGAGTTGTCACCCAAATGACACGGAAATTTCCTTCCCTAAATCGCAATTTAATAGGGTTGTTAGAATACTGGACAGCACTAACAATAGAAAGATCAAAACAGACGAAATGGCCAATAAATTTAGGATTAGAGGTTACCCAGAAAAGATGATACAACAAGCCGAAGCAACGAACAGACGCAGAGGAATAAATACAAAAACCAAACGCATACCATTCATTCACACATATCATCCTTGTTCTTACAAAATACACCACATTAATAGAAAGCATTGGTCTCTCCTCCAGGAAGCTTATCCTTCCGTTGAGGAATTGAAATCACCTTTTCTGCCCTGGGTCAAGAAACCCCAAAATTTGAGGGCCAAATTAGTACCAGCTGACATCGACTCTGCCAAGAAAGTTCCAAGAAAGCAATTTCTTAGGACCCTAAAAAATGGAACCTTTCCATGTCTAGCATGTATGCAATAATCTCACATAACCAAGGGAGATAAAATCTACCACCCCCACACAGAACGCAGAATTCAAATAAATGATTACTTCATGTGTAATAGTAATTATGTAGTATGCATCATTAGCTGTCCATGTGGGAGAGACAACTCAGCGCATACGTGTTCGCATTAAACAGCACAAGTCCACCATACGATGTGGCAACATCCTCCTCCCCATCCCGGGCAATTTTCTTGAACAGAAACATAATATATCTCAACTGCGCTTTCAGGTACTGGAGCATATACCAATTCCAAGCAGAAGTGGAATCAGAATATTAACACTGAAACGCAGGGAGGCATATTGGATCCACTCCCTGCAAACATTGCATCCTAAGAGACTCAATAGAGAGTATGAAATCATCAGCTTTTTACAGTGACATAACATTACGACAATAGACGCCCGTATATAGCGATTATAGTAACATCATGGTATTGATTTCTGACATTTATCAATTCATTTTAGCCTTTTTAGTTTTACATCTTTTTCGCATACCCCCTTTTTTTAATTATACCCATATTAACTATTACATTTCTATTACAGACTTAAATCCTTATATCTCTGTTTTAGTAGATCTGCGAAAGGCTGGCTTCATCCTTATATTTGTTTATGTACTCTGACAATGACTCCGTAGCTAGAAGATCTAGATACACAATTTATACCATGACAATATGCCATTTTTTCCTGTTCTTGGTAGCTTTTCTGTATGACATGTACCACCTTAAATATATAAAATATAGTTGATGTAATTTCCAATATATATTTAACATAATTTGTGACATTTAGGTTAAAGGGGTTTTCCAATACTTTTTTTTATTTCTTAAATCAATGCAATGTTCCTCTATTAAGATATTAGTGCACTCTGTCTAGCTTTTTCTTGATAATAAATGGTTTTAGTAACATTACTCCCTATTGTTTACCTGGAGAGGTTTGTTTTGCTCAGTAAGTTCATTCCTCTTCTCTTCCTGTGTTTCTCCTCCCTGCATGCACTGCTCTAGTCCCAGCATGCAATGTGCATGCAGCAGTGCACTTGCTCCGCCTACTACACCCAGCTCTACTAACTTCTGCAATCCCAGTCTTCATTTTGGTGCTCTCATTCTATTACTGCTAGCACAAGCTGAAATCACTGGATATCTGCGTTTTTAAACAACACTGACCCTATATGATGATACGTAAAGTTTGGTCTTTATAATTATAAGTTTTCTAAATGTATATTAACTGTTTATACAGTCTTAGTTTTAAATACTGTATTTTATATATATATATAAAATAAAAAAAATTGAATTCTAACATGTGAATTGGGATAAAAGGAGCAATACCTGTGGATCGCCGCTGCATCCTGTGTCGGAGATTCACAGTGAGCAAGAAAAAACTAAAGGGAAGCAGCGCTCCTAACTAGCCATCGATGAAAAATAATTCCCCTTCATGTAACTCTGCTACCTGTCAACTGAAAAGTCATCCACCACAGGGAAAAATGTTAGTCCATCATGTCTGATTCCCAGGTGTTTCTTTGCGGTACTCCTCTGTGTGGAAACATTTTTCACTCTGGCAGCTGATTTTTCCATTGACAGGTAGCAGAGTTACACAACAGGAAAACAAATTCCCCATCATGTAACTCTGCTACCTGTGAACTGAAAAGTCATCGGCTGTTTGAAGGGGGTGCACCGCTCGTATAAGCGCTGCTTCCCCTTACTTCATCACACTGTGAATCGCTAACTAGTTCGTATAGAAGCGAAGTATTGCCTAATTATTTTTTTTGGGCTTCCAGTTCAGTTCTGAAGTGGCTTTGAGGGGCCTATATATTAGACACCCCTATGAAACACGACATTTTAGAAACTAGACCCCTCAAAGTATTCACAACAGCATTTAGAAAGTTTATGCACAAAATGTTTTACCAGAGAAACGCAACTCAATACTTATTGTCCAGATTCTGCAGTAGAAATATCCCACATGTGGCCCTCGGGCGGTAATGGACTGAAGCATCGGCCTCAGAAGCAAAGGAGCACCTAGTGGATTTTGAGGCCGCCTTTTTATTAGGCACCATGTCCGGTTTGAATAGGTCTTGTGGTACCAAAATAGTGGAAACCCCCAAAAGGTGATCCCATTTTGGAAACTAGACCCCTTGAGGAATCCATTGTAGTTTTCTTGGGGTGCATGCGGCTTTTTGATCAGTTTTTATTCTATTTTTAAGTGGCGCGGTGACTAATAAACAGCAATTCTATTGTTTTTTAATTCTATTTTTGTTACAGCGTTCACCGTGCGCTATAAATGACATATTCACTTTATTCTATGGGGCGATACGATTAGGGCTCATTTACACGAGCGTATTATACGTTTTTGCAACGCGCGTCGCAGGGACCTATGTTACTCTATGGGGCCGTGCAGACAGGTACGTGATTTTCACGCAGCGTATGTCCGCTGCGTGAAACGCACGACGTCCTATATTTGTGCGCTGTTCGCGCATCACGCACCCATTGAAGTCAATGGGTGTGTGAAAACCACGCATGTCGCACGGAAGCAATTCCGTGGGACGCGCGTGATTCACGCAACAGCACTGTAAAGGATGAATGAAAACAGAAAAGCACCACGTTCTTTTCTGTTTACAAACATCCAAACGGAGTGTCATAATGATGGCGGCTGCGCGAAAAGCACGCAGCCGCGCATCATAAAGGGCTGACACACGGAGCTGTTAAGTGCTTTTTGCGCACGCAAAACGCCGCGCTTTTTGCTTGCACAAAACGCACACGCTCGTGTAAACTCGGCCTTACGGTGACACCAGATGTTTATAGTTTTTTTATGTCTTATGGCGTTTGCACAATAAAATACGTTTTGTAAAAAATCATTCACTTTTTGTTACCTTATTCTAAGAGCCAGAACTTTATAATTTTTCCATCAATAAAGCCGTGCGAGGACTTATTTTTTGCGTAACGAACTGTAGTTTCCATCAGTACCATTTTTCGGTAAATGCAACTTTTTGATCTATTTTTAATACATTTTTTGGGAGGTGAAGTGACCAAACAATTGTGATTGTGGTACGGTTTATTATTATTTTCTTTTACGGCGTTCACCGCGCGGGATAAATAACGAAATAATTTTGTAGTTCAGGCCGTTACGGACGCGGCGATACCAATTATGTATCGTTTATTTATATATTTTTATTAATAAAAAAGGACTGATAAGGGAAAAAAAGGGGGATTTTTTTAACTTTTAATTTCTTATTTTTACACATCTTTTTTAACTTTTTTTTTTACTTTATTACTTTGTCCCACTAGGGGACTTGAGGGCAGGAGGCCCTGATCGCTATTCTAATACACTGCACTACATCCGTAGTGCAGTGTATTAGAACTGTCAGCTATTCACTGACAGCAAGCATAGTGGGTCCTGACTTTGTCAGGACCCACTAGGCTTCCGTCGATGGCATAGCCGGACGCCTTTGTTTGGTGTCCGGTTGCCATAGTAACCATCGCCGGCCGCTATCGTGTAGCAGGCCGGCGATGGTAACTTAACCCCTAAAAACCCGCGATCTCTATAGAACGCGGCTTTTAAGGGGTTAGACAGCGGGGACACAGCGATCGGTCCCCGCTGTAGGAGCTGCGGCAGCTGCTGTACGAGACAGCAGCTGTCACAGCTCCTGCACCTGTCGGGAAGACGGCCGAAACGGCCGTTATTCCTGCAACTTCGTATACACACCGCTACACACCTTCAACCTTGCGCATGCGCAGTGTAATATACACGGCCGCTGAAGACGCAGCCACATAATTTCACAGAGCATGCGCGGTGGAGTGTGTTCACCACGCATGCTCTAATTCAATAAAGAAGCACGTGGTACGGTTACGTCATTTTTGACGTAACCGTACAGTGTGTAAGCCGGAAACCGGAAGCAAGGCAGAAGACCAAATGGACGGGTCTGCACAGGAAGTGCAGATTTTGCATTGCTAAGGGGACGGCGACGGAGGAGGATATACGACGCTACAGCCATCTGATGAAACGTAAGTACATTGGAAAGTTATATCTTTTTCATTGTTTTATTTAAATAAATGTAATTTTTTAGTTCCGGAATACCCCTTTAATATGTACTTACCTACCCCATATATAAGCTTTCCATTTATTTGTGACGTTTGATTCTAATATCATTGATGA
This sequence comes from Rhinoderma darwinii, assembly GCF_050947455.1. Taxonomy (NCBI): domain Eukaryota; kingdom Metazoa; phylum Chordata; class Amphibia; order Anura; family Rhinodermatidae; genus Rhinoderma; species Rhinoderma darwinii. The sequence continues at coordinate 83,384,928 of NC_134691.1, forward strand.
CATTATGTATTATATTCTATGGAGTTTAAATATATATACATTTATGAATTTATAGTGCCTGAGGAAGGTCATGGTAATGACCGAAACGTCGCACTGACACTGGCTACAAATAACTTATTTAGTTTGAAAAATTACCCTCTTCCGGTGTGCATAGTACTTTCTTTCTATATATATGTGGCCATTTCCTGATATTTAAAAAGAAAACTACCCTGGATGACCCAAAACTTCACTTGCCCTGTAGTGTATTATATTAAAGAGGCTCTGTCACCACATTATAAGTGCCCTATCTCCTATATAAGGAGATCGGCGCTATAATGTAGGTGACAGCAGTGCTTTTTATTTAAAAAAACGATCTACACTACCGTTCAAAAGTTTAGGGTCACTTAGAAATTTCCTTATTTTTGAAAGAAAAGCACAGTTTTTTTCAATGAAGATAACATTAAATTAATCAGAAATACACTCTATACATTGTTAATGTGCTAAATGACTATTCTAGCTGCAAACGTCTGGTTTTTAATGCAATATCTACATAGGTGTATAGAGGCCCATTTCCAGCAACCATCACTCCAGTGTTCTAATGGTACATTGTGTTTGCTAACTGTGTTAGAAGGTTAATGGATGATTAGAAAACACTTGAAAACCCTTGTGCAATTATGTTAGCACCGCTGTAAACAGTTTTGCTGTTTAGAGGAGCTATAAAACTGTCCTTCCTTTGAGCTAGTTGAGAATCTGGAGCATTACATTTGTGGGTTCGATTAAACTCTCAAAATGGCTAGAAAAAGAGAGCTTTCATGTGAAACTCGACAGTCTATTCTTGTTCTTAGAAATGAAGGCTATTCCATGCGAGAAATTCCCAAGAAATAGAAGATTTCCTACAACGGTGTGTACTACTCCCTTCAGAGGACAGCACACACAGGCTCTAACCAGAGTAGAAAGAGAAGTGGGAGGCCCCGCTGCACAACTGAGCAACAAGACAAGTACATTAGAGTCTCTAGTTTGAGAAATAGACGCCTCACAGGTCCTCAACTGGCAGCTTCATTAAATTGTATCCGCAAAACACCAGTGTCAACGTCTACAGTGAAGAGGTGACTCCGGGATCCTGGCCTTCAGGGCAGAGTGGCAAAGAAAAAGCCATATCTGAGACTGGTTAATAAAAGGAAATTATTAATATGGGCAAAAGCACACAGACATTGGACAGAGGAAGATTGGAAAAAAGTGTTATGGACAGACGAATCGAAGATTGAGGTGTTTGGATCACACAGAAGAACATTTGTGAGACGCAGAACAACTGAAAAGATGCTGGAAAAGTGCCTGACGTCATCTGTCTAGCATGGTGGAGGTAATGTGACAGCCTGGGGTTGCTTTGGTGCTGGTAAAGTGGGAGATTTGTACAAGGTAGAAGGGATTTTGAATAAGGAAGGCTATCTGTTAAGGATCTGCCAGGCACAGCTTCTGTATCCACGCCCATAGGTAATAAGTCTGCACCTGCTTCTATGTCTGTGAGACTGACTCCATCTTCCTCCACTCAGGATGGCAGGCTTAGGAGTGGGAGAGCCTATCACAGCCTGGCCAGACGGAGCTAGCTCCCGCCTTCTGTCTATTTATACCTGCCTTTCCTGTTCCTCCTTGCTTGTGATTCTTCTCGTTTTGTTTCCTGGCCCTGCTGCAGCTTCTTGAACCATTTGACCCTGCTTCATATTGACCCTGGGTTACTGACTACTCTCCTGCTCTGCGTTTGATACCTCGTACACTCCTGGTTTGACTCGACTTGTTCACTACCCTCCTGCTCTGCGTTTGGTACCTCGTACACTCCTGGTTTGACTCGGCTCGTTCACCTCTCTTGTTGCTCACGGTGTTGCCGTGGGCAACTGCCCCTTTTCCCTTGCTTCTGTGTACCCTTCTCTATTTGTCTGTCGTGCACTTATTGAGCGTAGGGACCGTCGCCCAGTTGTACCCCGTCGCCTAGGGCGGGTCGTTGCAAGTAGGCAGGGACTGAGTGGCGGGTAGATTAGGGCTCACTTGTCTCTTGCCTTACCCCCATACTTACATAATCACAAGCCCATATACCTACTCTACCCTGGTCCCTCACACTACTATGGACCCCCTTGAGACCCTGGTTCAGCAAATGCAGGGTCTCTCCCTACAGGTCCAGGCCCTGGCTCAGAGGGTCAACCAGCCTGATGCTACCATGGTAGTGCCCCTCACCTCACCTCTTGAACCCCACCTCAAGTTGCCTGACCGGTTCTCAGGGGACCGGAAGACTTTTCTCTCCTTTCGGGAGAGTTGTAGGCTCTATTTTTGTTTAAAGCCCCACTCCTCAGGTTCTGAGAGCCAGCGGGTGGGTATAATTATGTCCCGGCTCCAGGAAGGGCCCCAAGAATGGGCCTTCTCCTTGGCTCCTGACGCCCCTGAACTTTCCTCCGTTGATCTTTTCTTTTCTGCTCTCGGACTCATTTATGACGAGACTGACAGGGCTGCCTTTGCCGAGAGTCAGCTGGTGACCTTACGTCAGGGTAAGAGACCTGTTGAGGAGTATTGCTCTGACTTTAGGAAGTGGTGCGTAGCTTCTCGGTGGAATGACCCTGCCTTAAGGTGACAGTTTACGTTGGGTCTGTCGAACGCCCTGAAAGACCTGCTAGTTAGCTATCCCTCTTCTGACTCCCTAGACCAGGTTATGGCTTTAGCGGTACGACTTGACCGACGTCTCAGGGAACGACAACGTGAACGTTTTTGGTGTTTTCTCCTCTGACTCCCCCATGATGCCTCCCGAGGTTCCGTTGCTTCGTTCTTCCAGGGAAGACTCGGAGGTACCTATGCAACTCGGGGCCTCCATGTCCCCCCAACAACGTAGAGAGTTCCGCAGGAAGAATGGTCTCTGCTTCTATTGTGGGGATGACAAGCATCAAGTGAACACCTGTCCTAGGCGTAAGAATAAGCAGCCGGAAAACTTCCGCGCCTAAGTGAACATCGGGGAGGTCACTTGGGCGCACAGGTATTTCCCGTAAATATGAAACGTAATAAAATCTTGCTTCCCTTTCAGGTCTCTTTTGGTGGTAGGTCTGCTACCGGCAGTGCCTTCGTGGATTCAGGGTCGTCTGCTAATATCATGTCTGTGGAATTTGCTATGTCTCTAGCTATGCCTTTGATTGATTTGCCTAAACCTGTCCCGGTAGTGGGTATCGACTCCACTCCTCTTGCTAATGGTTATTTTACACAGCATACCCCTGTTTTTGAACTCCTTGTTGGCTCCATGCATTTGGAGCAGTGCTCTGTACTGTTGATGCAGGGATTATCGTCCGATTTGGTTTTAGGCCTTCCCTGGTTGCAGTTGCATAATCCCACGTTTGACTGGAATACTGTGGATCTTACCAAATGGGGTAATGAATGCTTGACATCATGTTTTTCTGTTAATTCTATTTCTCCCCCTGAGGAGGTGAACACGCTACCTGAGTTTGTTCAGGACTTCGCTGATGTTTTCTCTAAGGAGGCCTCCAAAGTGTTACCTCCTCATAGAGAATACGATTGCGCTATCGATTTGGTACCAGGAGCTAAGCTCCCTAAGGGTAGGATATTTAATCTCTCTTGTCCCGAACATGAAGTCATGAGAGAGTATATCCAGGAATGCCTGGCCAAGGGTTACATTCGCCCCTCTACTTCTCCGGTAGGTGCTGGCTTTTTCTTCGTAGGGAAGAAGGATGGTGGTCTTAGGCCATGCATTGACTACCGTAACTTGAATAAGGTCACTGTAAGGAACCAGTATCCCCTTCCTTTGATTCCTGATCTTTTCAATCAGGTTCAGGGGGCCCAATGGTTCTCTAAGTTTGATCTACGGGGGGCGTATAACCTTATCCGCATCAAAGAGGGGGATGAGTGGAAGACTGCGTTTAACACGCCCGAAGGTCATTTCGAATACCTCGTCATGCCCTTTGGGTTGTGTAATGCTCCCGCGGTCTTCCAGAATTTCATAAATGAGATTTTAAGAGATTACCTGGGGGTATTTCTTGTAGTGTACCTTGATGACATACTTGTGTTTTCCAAGGACTGGTCCTCCCACATTGAGCATGTCAGGAAGGTGCTCCAGGTCCTTCGGGAAAACAAACTGTTTGCGAAGACCGAAAAATGTGTGTTTGGGGTGCAGGAGATACCATTTTTTGGTCAAATCCTCACTCCTCATGAATTCCGCATGGACCCCGCCAAGGTCCAGGCTGTGGCAGAATGGGTCCAACCTGCCTCCCTGAAGGCGTTACAGTGCTTCTTGGGTTCGCTAATTATTATAGGAGATTTATTGCTAACTTCTCGGTCATCGCTAAGCCTCTTACGGACCTCACTCGCAAGGGTGCTGATTTCCTTCACTGGCCTCCTGAGGCTGTCCAGGCTTTTGAGGTCCGTAAGAAGTGCTTTATCTCGGCCCCGGTGTTGGTTCAGTCCAACCAAATGGAGCCATTTATCGTGGAGGTTGACGCGTCCGAGGTGGGAGTGGGGGCTGTCTTGTCCCAGGGTACCAGGTCCCTCACCCATCTCCGTCCCTGTGCCTACTTCTCCAGGAAGTTTTCGCCCACTGAGAGTAACTATGATATTGGCAACCGCGAACTCTTAGCCATTAAATGGGCATTTGAAGAGTGGCGCCACTTCCTGGAGGGGGCTAGGCACCAGGTAACGGTCCTTACCGACCACAAGAATTTGGTTTTCCTAGAATCTGCCCGGAGGCTAAACCCGAGACAAGCTCGATGGGCGTTATTTTTTACCAGATTAAATTTTTTGGTTACCTATACGGCTGGGTCTAAAAATATTAAGGCTGATGCACTGTCGCGTAGCTTCATGGCCAGCCCTCCTTCGGAGGAAGATCCTGCTTGTATTTTGCCTCCAGGTATAATCATTTCCTCTATTGATTCTGATTTAGTCTCTGAGGTTGCTGCTGATCAAGGTTCAGCTCCCGGGAACCTTACTGAGAACAAGCTGTTTGTTCCCCTGCAATTCCGGCTAAGGGTACTTAGGGAAAATCATGACCCCGCACTATCTGGTCATCCAGGCATCCTGGGTACCAAGCACCTCATTGCCAGAAACTATTGGTGGCCTGGGTTGCCTAAAGACGTTAAGGCCTACGTCGCCGCTTGTGAGGTTTGTGCTAGGTCCAAGACTCCCAGGTCCCGACCAGCGGGCTTACTATTTTCTTTGCCCATTCCCCAGAGACCTTGGACCCATATCTCCATGGATTTTATCACCGATTTGCCTCCATCTCAAGGCAAGTCGGTGGTGTGGGTTGTAGTAGACCGCTTCAGTAAGATGTGCCACTTTGTGCCCCTCAAAAAACTACCCAATGCTAAGACGTTAGCTACCTTGTTTGTCAAACACATCCTGCGTCTCCATGGGGTCCCTGTCAATATTGTTTCTGACAGAGGGGTACAATTTGTTTCTTTGTTTTGGAGAGCCTTCTGTAAAAAGTTGGATATTGATTTGTCCTTCTCCTCTGCCTTCCATCCTGAAACTAATGGCCAAACCGAGAGGACTAATCAGTCTCTAGAACAATATTTAAGGTGTTTTATCTCTGACTGTCAATATGATTGGGTTTCATTCATTCCCCTCGCCGAATTTTCCTTTTATAACTGGGTCAGTAACTCGTCAGGGGTCTCCCCCTTTTTCTGTAATTTTTAGTTTAATCCACGGTTCTCCTCCGTTTCACCTGGTAGTTCCAATAATCCCGAGGTAGAGGTCGTTCATCGGGAACTGTGCACAGTCTGGGCCCAGGTTCAGAAGAACCTAGAGGCGTCCCAGAGCATACAAAAAACTCAGGCAGATAGAAGACGTTCTGCTAACCCCTTGTTTATGGTCGGGGATCTGGTGTGGCTATTGTCAAAGAACTTGCGCCTTAAAGTCCCGTCCAAGAAGTTTGCTCCCCGGTTTATAGGGACGTACAAGGTCATTGAAGTCCTCAATCCTGTCTCCTTCCGACTGGAGTTGACCCCATCTTTTCGAGTACACAACGTGTTTCATGCCTCCCTCCTTAAATGCTGCTCCCCGTCCTTGGCTCCCTCGAGGAAACCTCCTGTCCCCGTTCTCACCCCTGAGGGGGTGGAATTCGAGGTGGCCAAGATTGTGGACAGCAAGATGGTCCAAGGCTCCCTCCAATACCTGGTCCATTGGAGAGGATACGGGCCTGAGGAGAGGACTTGGGTACCCGCCCGGGATGTTCACGCTGGGGTATTGGTCAGGAGGTTCCACCTTCGTTTCCCCAATAAACCAGGTCCATCTAGAAAGGGTCCGGTGGCCCCTCATAAAAGGGGGGGTACTGTTAAGGATCTGCCAGGCACAGCTTCTGTATCCACGCCCATAGGTAATCAGTCTGCACCTGCTTCTATGTCTGTGAGACTGACTCCATCTTCGTCCACTCAGGATGGCAGGCTTAGGAGTGGGAGAGCCTATCACAGCCTGGCCAGACGGAGCTAGCTCCCGCCCTCTGTCTATTTATACCTGCCTTTCCTGTTCCTCCTTGCTTGTGATTCTTCTCGTTTTGTTTCCTGGCCCTGCTGCAGCTTCTTGAACCATTTGACCCTGCTTCATATTGACCCTGGCTTACTGACTACTCTCCTGCTCTGCGTTTGATACCTCGTACACTCCTGGTTTGACTCGGCTTGTTCACTACTCTCATTCTCTGCGTTTGGTACCTCGTACACTCCTGGTTTGACCCGGCTCGTTCACCACTGTTGTTGCTCACGGTGTTGCCGTGGGCAACTGCCCCTTTTCCCTTGCTTCTGTGTACCCTTATCTGTTTGTCTGTCGGGCACTTATTGAGCGCAGGGACCGTCGCCCAGTTGTACCCCGTCGCCTAGGGCGGGTCATTGCAAGTAGGCAGGGACTGAGTGGCGGGTAGATTAGGGCTCACTTGTCTGTTTCCTTACCCCTGTCATTACACTATCACTCCATTTTGCAACGTCATGCCATATCCTGTGGACAGCATTTGATTGGAGCCAATTTCATCCTACAACAGGACAATGACCCAAAGCACACCTCCAAATTATGCAAGAACTATTTAGGGAAGAAGCAGGCAGCTGGTATTCTATTTGTAATGGAGTGGCCAGTGCAGTCACCAGATCGCAACCCCATAGAGCTGTTGTGGGAGCTGCTTGACTCTATGGTACGCAAGAAGTGCCCATCAAGCCAATCCAACTTGTGGGAGGGTTCTTCTGGAAGCATGGGGTGAAATTTCTCCGGATTACCTCAGCAAATTAACAGCTAGAATGACAAAGGTCTGCAATGCTGTAATTGCTGCAAATGGAGCATTCTTTGACGAAAGCAAAGTTTGAAGAAGAAAATGATTATTTCAAATAAAAATCATTATTTCTAACCTTGTCAATGTCTTGACTATATTTTCTAGTCATTTTGCAACTCATTTTATAAATATAAGTGTGAGTTTTCATAGAAAACACAAAATTGTCTGGGTGACCCCAAACTTTTGAACGGTAGTGTATTTTTACCACTTTATTAGCGATTTTAGATTTATGCTAATGAGTTGCTTAATGCACAAGTGGGCGTATTTTTACTTTAGACCAAGTGGGCGTTGTACAGAGGAGTGTATGACACTGACCAATCAGTGTGATGCACTCCTCTCCATTCATTTAGGCAGCGCATAGGGATCCTGATAGATCCTTATGTGCTGTCTTATACTAACACATTAACTATACTGAAGTGTTTAGACAGTGAATAGACATTCCACGGGATGTCTATTCACAATCTCTGCACTTCGTTACTCTGTCTGTGGTAGTTACAGCAGGGGAAGCGTGATCTCGTGAGATCTCGCTGTAAATGACAGGTTACAACGAGATCACGCTTCCTCTGCTGTAACTACCATAGAAATAGTAATGAAGTGCAGAGATTGTGAATAGACATCCCGTGGAATGTCTATTCACTGTCTAAAACACTTCAGTATTGTTAATGTGTTAGTATAAGACAGCACATAAGGATCTAGCAGGATCCCTATGCGCTGCCTAAAAGAATGGAGAGGAGTGCATGATGCTGATTGGTCACTGATTGGTCAGCGTCATACACTCCCCTGTACAACTCCCACTTGGTCTAAAGTAAAAATACGCCCACTTGGGCATTAAGCAACTCATTAGCATAAATCTAAAATCGCTAATAAAGTGGTAAAAATCGTTCGTTTTTTTAAATAAAAAGCACTGCTGTCACCTACATTATAGCGCCGATCTCCTTATGTAGGAGATACGGCACTTATAATGTGGTGACAGAGCCTCTTTAAATGGTGACTCAGGAACATGATCTACTGGCTTAGAGGATTCTCTAGATTACATGGAGCAATATTTTCGTTTTGTGTGATAACTTGTGAATTGTTATTTAGGAGACGTACTTGTGGTGGGTGAAAGGTAATGACTTATGGACCTTCAGCCTCTTCAACAATGTACATTTCACTATTCGGTAGGGAACAAATTGTTTCTACCACACATTCTTGAGATCTTACTTGTTTGGTATTCTCCCTTTGAAAGCATGGTTGCCAAACTTCCGTTCTTTGGGCATTTTAATGTTAATCAGCCTAAATAGGGCTCTCATCAGCATTACCAGCTATATCCCATGTGTCTTTGTGGCTGGTTCAACACAGTATTTAGCAGAGTCATTTTGTATTTAATGTCTACAATTAATTATTTTAACAGTGTAGTTTGTTCTCTTAATAAGGGTTTAACATTCCCCTCACTGTCTTTAAAATGCTGTCTAGTCCTTTGTCCTTGAAAAATAAATAAATCACATATTTAAAAGTATTAAGGTATCTTGCTGGCCTTTTACCCACAGCTGCAGAATAATGGATAAGCAAGTTAGAGACACAATTTTGTGGATAACAATTTTTTTTTACCAGGTTTTTAAGTATATTAGAAAAACACGGCAAACAGAAATACTTGACCTTCTTCTGTACAATAGTTATTAAAGAAGATGCAGCTCTTCCATGCAAACAATACACAACATTGATTCATTCAAGGGCAGCATAAAGTTCACTTTTTTATTATTATTTTTGTGTTCTACGCAACTTTATCCAACATAGGACCAAAAAAAAAAAAATTGATTAAAAATGGAAATACACAGTTTATATGAAAAGAAAAAAAATAAGTTTAATTAAAGGAGTTGTCTGATATAGAAAAAACAAACTTTCAAGTACCCTATTTTTGAATTCTATGTTAATAGAGGGGGTCCTGCATTCAGCACCCTCATGTATTAGCAAGAGTGCAAACATCTCTTTCTTTTGAGGTCCCAGCATGGCTTTGCATAACATGAATAGGCCATTCATTTTCAAAAGGAATTGTGTAGTGCTTTATTTCCCCTGTGGTGGTGCTGCAGGGAAAATAAATACTTGCTGCTGATATCCCCCACAGATTGCTGGGGGTTTCAGTAGTAGAACACTATGCAATCAGTTTATTGCTGTGGGACCCTTCTAACTAAATGAGATTGTACCCCTTTAATTTTGACCTTATAGAAGAGTTTGAGGACCATTTCTACTAACTATTAAGCTTCTTAAAATCTGGATGCTACCTGTTTAGTTTGCAGTCAATCAGATGAGAAAAGTCACAACAAGGGAGAATATTTCATTATATAATTCTGTTAATTTTCAATATTGATTTTCATTCACTTCAAACTTTTAATTATTGCCTACTTCACATACACAATTAATGTAGAGATATTACAATACATTTAGTCCAATAACCCTTTGCCATCCCCAAAAAGAGAGAAAAAACAATAGTCAAAAGATTTTCTATTACTAAAAATGTACCCTTAACCCCTTAACGTACCATGACGCAACTGTACGTCATGGTTTGGCCTGCCTTAAGGCACCTTGAGGTACAGTTACAACATGGTTTTGTTCTATCACCATGTTAAAAGACATGGAAAGAGAACAGTGAAATCGGCAGTCACTATAGTGTTTGGGGTGGACCAATCGCAGCGCCGCCGGCGATCGCTGTGATTGGTCAGTCAGTAGTGACTGACCGATCACAGCATTGCTGCATGGTTAACCGGCAAAAAGAGCCAGGGAGCTAATTTTCTAGCCGATCGGCTGTTAGCAACAGGAGGCCTAAATATGGCCTCCCGTCTGCTAAGTACGGAGGCCTGTTAGGCCCCGCCTGGAGGCTTCTGGCCACAAACGGAAGATGGTGGCGGGCTAATAAGCTGAGCCTGCGCCATCAGCCGCAGGTGTCAGTTGTATGTTACACCTGACACCCTGCTGTAATGACAGGGAATGGAGCTAGCTCTGATCACTGCCATTAACCCCTTAGATGCCGCAATCAAAAGCGATCGCAGCATCTTAGTGGTTTCTAGACGATCGTCATCACCGCGAGTGCCGATCATTGCTATGGCAACCGTAGGCCAACAGTGGCCTCCTGGTCTGCCATGTATGGCTCTCAGAAAATGATGACTCAAAAAAGAAATTTAAGAAAAAAAGGGATTTTATTGTGCAAATGCTGCAAAACATAAAAATCTAATTATATACATATGGTATATGACATCGACGTAATCTTATCGACCTGCAGATTAAAGTAAAAATTTCATTTATAGGCCACGATGAACACTGTAAAAAAAAAAAATGAATAAAAAACAGTCAGAATTGTAGGTTTTTGGTCACCTTGATAAAAAAAACGAACTCACACCAAAATGGTACCAATAAAAACGACAGATTGTTCTGCAAAAAAAAAGAGCCCTCACACCGCTCTGTTGGCGAAAAAATAAAAAATGTATGGCTCTCAGAATATGATGACGCAAAATGTGCAGTGTTCCAAAAGCGGATAAAATCTGGCACCATTTATCTGTGCGAAACTGCCCACTCTTCTATGAATTATTATTTATTGCATTATTATACTCTCTTATTATGCCCTGATGTTCTCCGCACAGATTACATATGTCCCCACATTATAAACTGAAATACCAGCAAAACCCCAAACAGAACAACTGCCAAGCTAAATCCACGTTCCAAAAGCCAAATGGCGCTCCCTCCCTTCTGAGCCCTACAGCGTGCCCAAACAGCAGTTTACGTCCACATATATGGCATCGCCATACCTGGGAGAACCCACTTAAAAGTTTATGAGATGTTTGTCTTCAATGGCACAAACTGGGCACAACATATTGTGCACTAAAATGGCATATCCGTGGAAAATTTTAATTTTCACTTTGCACCATCTGCGGCACATTAATTTCTAATGTAAAAACACCTGTGGGGTCAAAAATGCTCACTGCACCACTTTAAAATTCACTAAGGGGTGTCGTTTCCAAAATAGGGGTCACTACTTGCGGGTTTCTTTTACTATTTGACCTCAGAGTACTGCAGTTCTGGGTCAATGCTGTGAAAATCACCAAAATAGGCATCAAATGTGCATGTTGCTCTTCACTTCTGAGCCCTGTCATATGTCCAGGCAAATGATAAATGTTTTCAGGGGTATAGTTTCCAAAATGGGGTCACTTCTTGGATGCTTCCACTGTACTCTGGTACCTCAGGAGTTTTGCAAATGTGACATGGCATCCCAAAACCAATCCAGCAAAATCTGCATTCAAAATTGCACTCCTGCCTTTCTAAACCCTGCTGATGTTGACGATGATGATGATGATGATGATGATTAACTGCTGTGTCCAAACAGCAGTTAATGACCACATGTGGGATATTGCCGAACTCGGGAGAAATTGCTTTACAAATGTTGGGGTTCTTTTTCTCCTTTATCCCTTGTAAAAATGAAGAAATTTCACATGTTGGAAAAAAAAATTTGATTTTCATTTTCACGGCCTAGTTCCAATAAATTCTGCAAAAGACCTGTGGAGTCTAAATGCTCACTGTACCCCTAGACAGATTCCTTGAGGGGTGTAGTTTCCCAAATGGGGTCACTTTTGCGGGGGTTTCTGCTGTTTTGGCTACTCAGGGGGTTTGCAAATGCAACATGGCACCCGAAAACCATTGAGGCAAAACTTGTGCTCCAAAAGCCAAATAGCGCTCCTACCCTTCTAAGCCCTCTGTGTATCCAAACAGCAGTTTATTATCACATATGGGGTATTGCTCTGCTCAGAAGAGTTTGATTTACAAATGTTGGGGTTAATTTTCTCCTTTATCCATTGTAACAATGTAAAATTTTTAGCTAAAATTAAATTTTATTAGAAAAAGTTAAGATTTTCATTTTCACTGCCTAATTCCACTAAATTTAGCAAAAAACCTGTGGGGTCAAAATGCTCACTATTCTCCTCAATAAATTTCTTTAAGGGGTGTAGTTTGCCAAATTGTGTCTTTTTAGGTGTTGTTTCCACTGTTTTGGCCCCACAAGATTTCTTCAAACCTGACATGGTGCCTAAAATATATTCTAATAAAAAGAAGGCACCAAAATCCACTAGGTGATTCTTTGCTTTGGAGGCCTGTGCTTCAGTCTATTAGCACACTAGGGCCACATGTGGGATATTTCTAAAAACTGCAGAATCTGGGCAATAAATATTGAGTTGCGTTTCTCCGGTAAAACCTTCTGTGTTACAGAAAAAAAGTAGATTAAACGTATTTTCTGCAAAAAAATTACATTTGTAAATTTCACCTCCATTACGCCTAAAGGGTTAAGAAACTTCCTAAATGCTGTTTTGAATACTTTGAGGGGTTCAGTTTTTAAAATGAGGTAATTTATGGGGACTTTCTAATATATAAGGCCCTAAAAGACACTTCAGAGCTGAACTGGTCCCTAAAAAAATGGCTTTTGACATGTGAACTATTAACTATTTTGTGCAGCTCCAGTTACAGTGGAAAAACATGGTGTAAAAGAAAGAAAAAATATATATAAAGTTCCCCAAAGGTCTTTTTTGACCTTTGGGGGACAGACCATAGTAATAAAAAAATAATAAAGTAAAGTGCAAAAAAAATTTAAATAATAAATACACATAAAATACCCACCCCAAAAAAAAAACGTTCCCCCCCGCCAATCATTGTTGTAACGCTAGCGCTGACCCAATTACCCTAATATAGACATCTGATATATAAAAATTTACGGTAGACAATGGCGATCACAAATAAAAGGTCTATTTTAGGGTAAAACTATGTTATTACCAAAAACAAAAATTGCTGAAATGTAAAAAAGCTTATTTTTTTACTATTATTTTCAAACTTTATGAATAAAATTCTAAAATAGCAAAAAAGGTGTGTATAAAAACGATAAAAAAATGAAACCTGCATTGTCTACGGAAAAAAGTCGCAAAAATCACGTCGTTAGCCCAACAAATAAAAAAGTTATAGCCATTTAACTAACACGTACTAAAAATAGCTAAACGGTGTCTGGTCCTGAAGGCGCAAAATAGAGCAAAAGACATGTATCCCCTCTCCACAGGATCTCCACAGGACAGGGGATACATGTGTGATCGCTGGCATTGATAGGGAGAACGGGGGACTGAAAGTCTCCTGAAGTTCTCCATCACAAACCTCAGACTTCCGGGGTCTGTGTCGGCAGCTCCGTAGAAATGAATGGAGCGCCGGTCGTGCTTGTGCGCATGCGTGACCAGCGCTCCTTTCATTTTTATTGAGCTGTGCAGACGCCGGAAGTCAGAGGTTAGTCATGGAGAAGTTCAGGGGACTTTCAGTCCCCCGTTCTCCCTATCGCTGCCAGCGATCACACATGTATCCCCTATCCTGTGGAGATCCTGTGGAGAGGGGATACATGTATTTTGTAGGACACACTGTAGGTCGCATTTTTTTGGGAGGGGGGACGCTGTATGGCGTTCCCTACAGGTGGGGGGGACGCTGTATGGCGTTCCCTACAGGGGGGGGTGGCTGTATGGCGTTCCCTACAGGGGGGGAGCTGTATGGCGTTCCCTACAGGGGGGGGCTGTATGGCGTTCTCTACAGGGGGGGGCTGTATGGCGTTCCCTACAGGGGGGCTGTATGGCGTTCTCTACACGGAGGGGCTGTATGGCGTTCTCTACAGGGGGGGCTGTATGGCGTTCTCTGCAGGGGGGCTGTATGGTGTTCTCTACAGGGGGATGTATGGCGCTATCTACAGAGGGGGGGCTGTATGGCGTTATCTACAGGGGGGGCTGTAAAAAAGGCTCTATCTACAAGGGGGGGGGGTTGTGTGACACCCAGGGGAGGGGGGGCCCCAGTCAAAAGTTTGCTATGGGGCCCAGTCTTTCCTAGTTACGCCCCTGTCCCACACTATACAAGGCACATACAAACTTCAGCCCCAAGGCCCAGAAATACATAGTGCACAAAGTTTAGCATCACAAACAAATCTATGATTGGTAAATACTCCCAAATAGCATTACATAAGTTGTATCCAATAAAAGTTTAGAGCATCTAAATTTTCTCTGCATCAAACACTATAGCCCAATATGGAATTTTGCTAGATCGGCTGACTAATAAATTAGTCTTATCCACCAATTAAGCACCTTTAATACTCACCAAGCACCATTTAATACTATCTGAGATGGAGCAGAAGTTCATTCTTTTTAAATTTACACCTTGGTATTTAAAATGAGAATACCTTTTCCCCTTCAAAACCAGAATAGGGCTGCAATGTCAAATATGTAATAAATCTAATACAGAATAATATAAAGACATAGATGAGGTTCTGTTTATACTTGTCAGTTCTCTTACATCAGGGTTCGTTTGCTCTTTGACAATCTGAATAGCATAAAATGCTATAAAAAAAACAACAACAAAAAAGCACAAACCCCACAGAAACCTGATGGCAACCTGATGGACTCATTATAAGCCAATGGGGGAAAAAAGGAATCACAACTGATTCATCAAACCTATTATATAACACATCATAACACATTCATTATGGATTCTGCAATTAGATGACGCCAGTGTGAACAGAGCCTTGAGTCACGGACAGAGCCTTGGACCTGAGTCAGAAATTTTCAAAGGAAAACAATAACTTGCCAAAATGAGAATATCTACAGCAGGGGTCTCAAACTCGGCCGGGTAATTGGGCCGCATATAGAAAAAATGGGAAGTTGACGGGCCGCATTACTTTCAAATTTGATACAATACAAAATTATTGTTAATCAATTAGTTATTTGAACTACTATAACACTATATTACTATAATAATAATAATACTACAATACTATAATAATAACAACGATAGGTTTAAAATTTGAGATATTTCTCCACGTGCTTATTTCAACAATCCAGTTTTCCAGTTTAAGTGTCGCTAAATGCAGTCCGGCGGCTCAGTTAGCACACATGTCAAGATTGGGCAGCCCCTTTTTAGATAGTGCCGCAGTGCCCTCTGTGGATGCTGCCGCAGTGCCCTCTGTGGATGCTGCCGCAGTGCCCTCTGTGGATGCTCCCGCAGTGCCCTCTGTGGATAATGCAACACACCCCTAGATAAGGCCACAGTGCCCTCTGTAGATAAGGCCACAGTGCCCTCTATAGATAAGGCCACAGTGCCCTCTGTAGAGAAGGCCACAGTGCCCTCTGTAGAGAAGGCCACAGTGCCCTCTGTAGAGAAGGCCACAGTGCCCTCTGTAGAGAAGGCCACAGTGCCCTCTGTAGAGAAGGCCACAGTGCCCTCTGTAGAGAAGGCCACAGTGCCCTCTGTAGAGAAGGCCACAGTGCCCTCTGTAGAGAAGGCCACAGTGCCCTCTGTAGATAATGCAACACACCCCTAGATAATGCCAGTGTCCTCTTCAGATACTGCCACACACCCACTTGTAGATAATGCCACAGTGCCCTCTGTAGAGGCTGCCACAGTGCCCTCTGTAGAGGCTGCCACAGTGCCCTCTGTAGAGGCTGCCACAGTGCCCTCTGTAGAGGCTGCCACAGTGCCCTCTGTAGAGGCTGCCACAGTGCCCTCTGTAGAGGCTGCCACAGTGCCCTCTGTAGAGGCTGCCCCAGTGCCCTCTGTAGAGGCTGCCCCAGTGCCCTCTGTAGATGCTGCCCCAGTGCCCTCTGTAGAGGCTGCCCCAGTGATGTCAGGGGCTTGCTCAGAGCTGGAGTCCCAGAGCAGAGCCGCTTCTGGCACTCTGCCTGGGATTCCAGCTCTGCTCCTGACATCACTGTCCATATATGGACAGAGATGTCAGGGGCAACCCCAGAGCTGGAGTCCCAGGCAGAGCGCTAGTAGACTCTTCCTGGGACTCCAGCTGTGCTCCTGACATCACTGGGACTCCTGCTCTGGGGAAGCCCCTGACATCATTGTCGATGTATGGACAGCGATGTCAGAGGCTTCCCCAGAGGTCCGAAGCAGAGCCGATAATAGCGCTCTTCCCGGGACTCCGCTCTTGGGAAGACCCTGACACACTGTCCATATATGGGCAGCGATGTCAGGGAATTCCACAGAGTCCCGGAGCAGAGCCGACACCAGCGCTCTGCTCGGGACTCCGTCTCTGGGGAAGCCCCAGACATCGCTGTTCATATGTGGACAGCGATGTCAGGGAATTCCATAGAGTCCAGGAGCAGAGCCGACACCAGCGCTCTGCTCCGCTCTGGGCAGGACCCTGACACACTGTCCATATATGGGCAGCGATGTCAGGGAATTCCACGTAGTCCCGGAGCAGAGCCGACACCAGCGCTCTGCTCGGGACTCCGGCTCTGGGGAAGCCCCAGACATCGCTGTTCATATGTGGACAGCGATGTCAGGGAATTCCACAGAGTCCAGGAGCAGAGCCGACACCAGCGCTCTGCTCCGCTCTGGGCAGGACCCTGACACACTGTCCATATATGGGCAGCAATGTCAGGGAATTCCACAGAGTCCCGGAGCAGAGCCGACACCAGCTCTGGGGAAGCCCCAGACATCGCTGTTCATATGTGGACAACGATGTCAGGGAATTCCAGAGTCTCGCAGCAGAGCCGATACTAGTGGCTCTGTGTCCCACGGGCCGCAGATGACAGCCCCAGGGGCCGCATGCAGCCCGCGGGCCGCGTGCTTGAGACCCCTGATCTACAGTATATGGAAATGCAACACAAATTCCTTCCCAAGGAATACTAAACCCTAAGGGTATATTCACACTGGGCAGATTTGTTTCAGACATTTTCTGCGACTGTCTCATTCTTCTAATTGGGTTTTACAGAAATCTATTTGTTAGCTGAAGAAAAGAAAAAAACATTCAGGTGTATGGAACAAATTTTCAGTTGCAGAAATTTCTGCAACAAATCTGCCACATGTGAACTTACCCTAAGGGCATGTTCACACGTGGCAGAGTTTTTCCGCTGCAAATGTTGGTGCAGATTTGGGGCAATTACGCAACGAATCTGCAGCAACATTTGCATATTTGACAGGTAATTCAGACGTTGCAGAAAAGACAGCGAACTTGCCACAGATTTCAGTTTTTGCATTGCAAAGGCTGAAATCCGCAGTGAAATTCCGCTTCTCCGCAACAGTCAGTGCATGCTGCGGAGGGAAAATTCCGCACCGCAGCCTATGGTCCGCAGCGGAGTTTTCTGCAACGTCTGAACTAACTTTCCTAAAAATGTATAGAAACAAATGTAAAAAACGGCCACTGGAGAATTCCACAGCAATTCCGCCACGTCTGCCCGTGCCCTAAATGTCAAGCTTGAAGAATTACTATGAATGCTAAATGCACACAATGCCCTCTGCCTCAGCTGGCCCTGTGCCTGTCTGTGACATGAAAGGAACATGTTGATCACCAGTGATTCTCTTTCCTTGACTTAAAAAGAAAATTTAAGCTTTGACATTACAGTAAAATGAAATGGAAGATACATTTTACAATTTCAGTTAAATGGACCTTTTTTTGTCACCTTGGACCATAATTACATTATAGATATGTTCAAAACCGGCAGAGTTGTTGCAGAAATTTCTGGAACTGTCCCATTCAACCATGTGCATGCTGCAAAAAAACTAACAAACCCATTCACATGTATAGAAGGGGTTTTCCGGTGATTTTTATAAAAAATAAAAAAAAAAGACTTCAACCAACTGGATTACAACTCACTAGATTAGTAAACCATCCAGATAGAATGGCTAAAACTAATAAAAATATGGTAACCAGAGGCGTAACTTGATGCTCTTGGGCCCCAATGCAAAATCTCTAATGGGACCACTCAACGATCACTCATTATTCATTGTACTGTGTCACTGTGACCCCATCCTTTTTGCCCTGTATAGTTACACCCCAGATGGCAACGATTTTTGATAACTCACGGTAAAGCAACAAATATACAAGGACTTCTATTTGACAAATCAGTATGCGAAAAAAACAATGATTGTGAAAAAACCATGTGATATAATAACCATGGTGTAACTTGCAGCTGCTAAGGCGCACAGGGGCTAAGGGCACCCATTCTGAAATGGAAAATTGGTAGTGGCTTTGCATTACTATTCAGTTTTTCTAACAAAATGGGGACCGTTTCCTCTCCGTAGTATAGGGCTCTTTGAATTTTAGTTATGCCACTGGTAACAGATCCTAATTATATAAGGAGTTGACATAAAATGTTACCACTATGTCAGACATATGCACCGTTGACATGGTTTATGCCAAAAGAGTATCATTTTGGCATATGCTGGGCCTGTATGGGTCTGATTAGTATTTTTTCTGATGTATGGAATAACATAGTAGACTACGCTATTCCATGCAAAGGAATACAGTAAAAAAAAGTGTACTGCGTGGTACAGATGTAGCCATCTTTATCTTGACTCTGATAACTTGTTGCAGCGTGATGTCACACAACAAAAGCCATTCAAAAAGTCATGTTAAATGGTAACTAAATGTTCAACAAACTTCTGACATGCCATAGTGAAGTCAGAAGTTTTGATCGCTTGGGGTCTAAACACTGAGACCCCCACTGATCGCTAAAACGAAGTGGCAGAAGCGCTCGTGTGAGCGCTGAGCCGCTTGCTTTGTGTTTGGCTTTTCTCGGAAAGTCGAGCAGTTGGTGTACGGACTCAATAGAAAGTCTATGAGCCCGTACACAGCTACATCGGCTTTCCAAGAAAAGCCGAACAACAAAGCGCTTCTGCCGCTTTGTTTTAGTCATCGGTGGGGATCGCAGTGCTCAGTACCCCAGCGATCAAAACTTCTGACATGTCACTATGACGTCAGAAGTTTGTTGAACATTTAGTTACCCTTTAAAGTTTCTTGACACTGTGTACTTAATGCGTTAAAAGTCGAGATAAAGATGACTATGTATATATATTTTTTAATATAGTGCGATGGGCAACATATGCAACTGTATGTCCATACAGTGGCATACAGCAGAGTCTTCCATCAGAGATATACATCGGGAAATGCTCTTGACATATAAGGCCTTATTCACACAAACATGTCCGTTTTGCGCTTGCAAAAAAAGCTGTGTTTTTTGCGCGTTGCAGTTGCGTGTGTCATCAGTATGTGATGCGTGGCTGCATGATTTTCACGCATATGCCATGCTTATGACACGCGTTTTTTATGTTTACAAACATAAAAGCAGGAGGTGCTTTTATGTTTTCATTCATTTATTTTACATCTGTAGTGCGAATCATGTGCCGTGCGCGATTTTCACGCACCCATTGACTTCAATGGGTGCGTGATGGGCGAAAAACTGCCAAGTATAGGACATGTCGTGAGTTTTACGCAGCGGACATACGCTGCGTGAAAATCACGGACTGTCTGAACGGCCCCATTCACTAACATAGGTCCGTGCGACGCGCGTGATTTTCACGCGCGTATCACGGACGTAATACACGTTTGTGTGAATAAGGCCTAACTCTGACAGGAGGCTGAAACAAGTAAAAAATGGTGATGAATATCAACACAGGAGTAAAAACATAGTCCTGAAAAATAAAATGTAATAATTCAAGCATTTGTTTTTCCTACATTTTGCTGCCTTTAGTCATCATGACCATCTGTGCATTCCTGTTTTAGAGAAATCGACCAAAAATATAAAGTGGATGAAATTTGACTTTAAAATCTAAATTAAAATTAGAATTTTAACTTCTGGTGTACAATAAAAATGCTTCTGTGAAACACAGGATTATTTCACAAAGGATTAAAATAATAGAGCTTCAAATTCTGCATCTTATAATTTTATAGAATTCCATACAAATATAGAAAAAGAAAATAGTTTGGTATAAGTTCTTTAAAAGTTAGATTTTGTGTAACTCTTACTACTGTCTGTACCTGAGGATACGTGTCAGCTACATGTAGAATAAAAGATAACAGTAACAAAATTAAGAGCACATTAAAAATGTTTAACAATTGGTTAAATAAAAAATGTCACCAACTGACAAATTAGCTAATAAAGACAATCCAGGAATGACCAGCTGATGTGACAACTAATGGGACCAAGGCCTAAGAGTTGTACTGGGCAGGCTGGGTTAACATTCGTTGTATGCGGATCACCATGCTAACTTCTTTCTGAAAAGGAGTTATGTTCATGAGACTACCCCTTTAATACCATAGAAGAGTTGCCCTATTAGAGCATTTGGACAAGAGGAGCCCCCTGCTCCGACGATCTAACATGTCCTTGCATTGCATGAACGACCATGCTACGTGTGGCAGGCCGCAGTCCCACCCCCCGCAATAACAAGATGCCGGCCCTGTAGAAATCAGGTAGCTTCTTTTTGGAAAGTAATTGTCTTTATGAGACACTCCCTTTACGATACAAGGGTTAGTGCTCCTTGATGTTCATGTTGTCCACCTTTAAACACTATATTGTTCAGTTCAAACATTCTGTGCAGAATCATATCTTAATCTTTTAAGAAGTTAAAGTACCGTGTTTTGATACAGAGCTCAAAATCCCTGCAGTCATAGAGTTAAATGATAACCCTGCAGCTGCCACAAGAGGGAGTTTTGGAAATGACTGTTGTTTTATTATTGCGTTCAATGTATAAACAGTGTGCAGTTAGCTCCACCTAGTGGTGGCTGCAGTCAGTTAGAATTTTAAAATGTGCTATCTGCTATAACAATATATTAACAAATTAATTAATTTAAAATTTTGGATGATGTGACATTAAAAAAACACAGCAAAACAAAAAATTTGAAAGTGTGGACAGGGTTCTCTTTACAAGACACATATTGGATAATTATACGATTACTCTAATGAGCCAAGAAACTGTGTCTTCATCACTTGACTAGAACCTTTTATCCAGTGGGAGTAAAAAAATGAAGGTTCCTAATGAATGACTGCAAGCAGAGATATTGAAAATGGTATAACTTTTCATTATACAGTTAATAACCTTTATTTGCAGAAATTCTTATTCCCCTTTTAACTGTGTTTGTAGGCACTGTGGAATATAAACAAAAAGAGAGAAAATCAAATACTCACAAAAATGCACGTGCATCAAGGAATGCAGCAAATAGTTCATGGGTGAAACAGTATGTGGAGAAGTTAATCCGTCCCCCTCCCCAGCAACAGACTACTTGTCTTTGCCATTCTACTAGTTACAGAATATGTTTAGGAGGGGAGGGGGCAAAGATATATAAACAATGGTCTACTATCTGAGCATAGAGAAAGCAGTAATAATGACAATAATAACAACTTACTTTGAAAGATTACTGCATATTTATATTACTGAAATATGTCTTTAAATCTATCAACGGAAAGAATGAAGTGGGCTATATCTTTAAATTAGGCACCAAGTCATAGCTATGGAAACAAACGATTTATCAAATATTAGATAACAGCAGTCACATTGACAAAGTAATGTAATAACCGCACAGGAGCGCTACGAAATCAATACAATTGTTGTTATCTAATTGCTTTAGAAAGGAAAAAAAAAAATCCCCAATCTCTGAAAAATGAAATGAGAGGTCATTTTGTTTCATTCTGGAGGAAATCTGGCTGAACATTCACTTTTATGTATTTTCATTTTTGCAAACAGGAGGTAAGAGGCAGCAATAGAAGAGATTGTTCTGTTATTTTCACAGTTGACTGCTGGGCATCTGTATCAAAGTGAGGCCAGCTGTACTGTCTATAGCGGCAAGTACTTTATCCCAGCTAAGGGGAATCCGGCTGTGAATGGATTATGAGTAAGCACATTCTATTCTAATACTCCTCAAGACTATGATTCTCTTTTCAGCACAGAAGATTGTGCTATAGTGTAAATACCAAGGCTTCTTATCATATTTTTACATGTATTGTTTCAGGACATCTGGGATTTATATATTCGCCTCCCAAATGCGCTAGACCCACCAGGACAGTCTTAGATTGCCAGAACTGTTATGGAGGCTCTGTGGTTGCTAAAGACAGAGAAAGTGGATCCTAAACACAAAAAATGTAATACATCCTTACAGGTCATTCTGGTCTTGCAAATTTATGGTATTGGGCTGTTATGCACACGGCAGAGGGATTTGCATGGAGCCTGTATGGCACATATGACCCCCTATTACGGAGATTTACAGGCGCTGTTAGGTTCTGTATATACATCTATTGTATTTCTAGAAGCAATGTATTTTATACATCTGAGGCATGCAGATGTACGGTGTCAGAACGTGAACCGAGAGACTCCTGTGTCCC
Organism: Rhinoderma darwinii; assembly: GCF_050947455.1. Taxonomy (NCBI): domain Eukaryota; kingdom Metazoa; phylum Chordata; class Amphibia; order Anura; family Rhinodermatidae; genus Rhinoderma; species Rhinoderma darwinii. Next base: position 83,407,329 of record NC_134691.1, read on the forward strand.
AGGAACTAACTTTTCTCATTGAGCCACTGATGCTGTGAACAGCTCCAGTGCTAGTTTTAATGTTTAGCTTGGTGTCACCATTGTGGCTCCTACATAAGCCTGGACCTTGCAGTTCCTCCTTACCAGACATTGAACTTCCTGCTTGTGGTCTAGTTCGTCTTTGCCTCATGTTACTACCAGTTTGCTATTTATTTGTGAGCCGAACATAGACTGTTTCCAGACCACGTCTCTGCCTCACATACTTTCTATTTTCTTTTATCTGTGTATGTGTAAGGTCCATGGATGCTGATGTGAAGGATGATTTATTTGCTTATATTCTCTGTATGAAATTACATTGTGAATTATCAAGCAGGATGCCGAATTACTAAGATATGTAATATGTGAAAGTGATGATAATGTTTAAATGATTTAGTTTCGTGCAGCAGCCATCTTGTCTGGAGTTCCCATCTTGGTTCTTTTGTAGTGAATAGAAAAGTCATTGTTCCTTTAATATAAGTAATGTTGATTTCGTATGTTTTATCTTTGACCTTGGTTCCCATGCAAAGATGGACAGGGAGTGAGATGGGAGGATGGCAAGTATGCGTGAGGGAAGGTCTCCCCCATCTTCACGAGAATATTCTGTCCAAGAGAGAGATAAAACACTTGTAAACATAATGTGTGAAGAATTATAATGATGTATCTGAGATGTATCTTATTGTATGATTTTTACTGAATAACAAATATTGTTACATTGTCTCTGATTGGTTTACCTCAAGCCTACACCCCTTCTGAATTTCAGTTTAACAGTTTGAGTCTGGTAATAAATCCTTCAGAGGAGCATTTTGAACATTTCAGCGTGTCTGTGTGTTTTCTTCTCCTCTCTCGATATATATCGGTGAAATATCCTAATTAGGATACTGACTAATGGAGTCTGGCCTTGAGAGTCTGTTGGGACTCGTATAAATTTCAGTCTAATATATATTTTGAGCGATGGATTTCCACGACAGTAATGGTGCCGATAAAGCCTAGGAAAATTGCACGTCTGAAAAGCTGTCACTGGAGAGGTCTGGCTTTGCATCTGTGAATTACAAAAAACCGCGGTAGGTAAGGAGCTTATTCTTACACCATTCACACATGTATTGCGTAAGCCTTGGAATCTAGCTGTCAGTCGTCACTTCTTTATGGACGAGACTCCTTAGTCAGTGGGTTGAAAGATGGATCCAAAAAGGTATGTTGAAGCTTTTTGTGTGATGATGGATTGCAGGTGTGTACGTGATCTTAAACTGTTGATATGAAAGACATGAGAGAATTTTTGCCAGCAATTATATTGTTAACCAGGAAAATTGTAAGACCTCCGCCTTTGGAATGCAGTGACGTAGCGCATGGCGGAGAGAAGTCGTAACTCACATGTGAAGTATTTGAAATGAAAAGATTGTAGTCTGGGCAGTGAGAAAAAAACAAAACTTGTGCTTGCTGCTTTATTGTAGTGTCATTTGTTATTTAGTTGTGTAAAATTGTTGAGGATTAATAGTTGATCTGTTACCCGTTTGTCTGGGATTATAGTTGGGAGGTACTGACTGTTTGTATGTGAGATAGTTGTGAGTAATATCCTGTAGTACCACAGGGGCGGGCTTCAATGGTTAAGTCCTGATAATGTAGAATCCAGTGCAAGGAGAAGCAATTGTGTCTATATTGAATTTGCACTCAATACCATTACCCAGTGCAACAGGGAAAACTTTGAATACTGTATTAGAAAATCATTTATATTTTCCTGGCTCATTGCCAGCCAGTGATATTGTGTGTAAGGGTCCATAAACCAGTTGTATGCATTGCCAGACTGGCATAAGGTGGGAATCAGTACAGACTGATTTCTAGCACATGATAATCCGGAATATACACTTTGATGTAAAATAACATCCAAGTAATTAAGTCTGTAGTAGCATAACATCAGACCGCTGGATTGAATACCATTGTAATATAACATCCTGTATTCAATGAATGACCCTGACACTTATCCCAGGTGCCACCTGTGTCGTAGTAGTAATTAAAGTGAAGAACATTGGTATTGGCTCAGACCCATAGCCCGTAAAGAAATTATCACCAACATACATAACAGCCCCCTAAACTACAACCCACAAAGTGAACGGCTGAGCGGGGAGGATAATATATATATGTTACCAAATATAATTTGCATGTGAAACCATTGCAAAGTGCTAGAGGAAAGAGTTTGGGATATATGCTACATCACGGGCTGTATGAACCGAAAGACACACCCCGGCAGCAAGTGTTCTGCATAAGTGAAGTGACCAACTCCTGCTTGAATCAATGGAGGTTCATGAATGTCGATTGTGTTGAAGAATTTGCTCTTGTAATTGTTGATTGGCAGCATTTTGTCTGTTCTTGATGTTCAATACAGTGAGGGATCAGAGGATCCTACTGCTAGAATGTCTGGAGGAACGAATTTTGATATCGTATTGGTAAGGGTATGTGCACACACACTAATTACGTCCGTGACTGACGGACGTATTTCGGCCGCAAGTCCCGGACCGAACACAGTGCAGGGAGCCGGGCTCCTAGCATCATAGTTATGTACGACGCTAGGAGTCCCTGCCTCGCTGCAGGACCACTGTCACGTACTGAAAACATGATTACAGTACAGGATAGTTGTCCTGCAGCGAGGCAGAGACTCCTAGCATCGTACATAAGTATGATACTAGGAGCCCGGCTCCCTGCACTGTGTTCGGTCCGGGACTTGCGGCCGAAATACGTCCGTCAATTACGGACGTAATTAGTGTGTGTGCACATACCCTAAGACAGTCTAGGAGATAGACTGGTCTGAGATATCTGTCGGCAAACGTGGCATAGCCTGTTTGCCTGGAGGTGGGGGATTTACCGGAAATCACCCTACTGCTCTCCGACCATGGGGTCAGGAGGAAGTTGGACAAAGATGCTTTGGGGCACTGGTCCCGGCCAACATTAGAATGAGCAAAAGGAGCTGGGGCTTTAATTGTAAAGTATGTGAAGGCAAAATAACACACTGTAAAAAAAATTGTTGAAGAGGCTGGCAGCCGTAAGATGGATGTTTGCATGTGATCAGGTGATTACAGGTAGTTACAACTAAGATGATGTGAGAAAGAACAATTTAAATACAGGTGTAAATTTTCATTGGAAGAGTGAAGAAAACGGAGCAGCCGGGTACATTGCAGTGACTAACGTGGGTCAGAACGGGGGGAGTGTAATGTAACATGTGTGATGTGATGTGACATCTGTGTGATGTGTGCAATGTAACATGTGTGATGTGATGAGACATCTGTGTGATGTGTGTAATGTAACATGTGTGATGTGATGAGACATCTGTGTGATGTGTGCAATGTAACATGTGTGATGTGATGAGACATCTGTGTGATGTGTGTAATGTAACATGTCTGAAGTTTGAAACTAATGGCCACAATAAAAGCAGAACTATATTGTATGTTTCCTATTTTTAACAGCAGTAATGTCTAAAAATGTTAGTGTTTTGTGTATGGGGTTAAAATCAGTTCCACTTTTTTCATTTTTTATGCAACGTGTCTTATCTTCGCGCACGCGCAGTCGTCTGTAACTACACTAAGCGAGAAAAATATTACAGCCGGCTGGATCTGTTTGTAAAAAGATAAAAGCTACACTGCAGATTAATGTGTTATAATGTGATAAGATTTAATGTTGGAATGTTTTGATGTTGATTCAAATGAATTAAAATACAGATATTGTGAGACGGGGTTTTGAAAATGTATGTGCCCCCTCTGTTCCTTATTTTTATGTACAGCTTATTGGTTTGCAGTAATTAATATTACCAGATATATTATTTTCTGTGTTATTGAATAACTAATTACATTTGTCTTGTTTTTGTTTTCACACATGAGGCGCGTGCTATGGTGCTGCCTAAATGTTATTTTTGAAAACGTGAGATGTTTTACAGGTAAATGGTTGCAGGTCATTTTAAAGATAAAATGTATTTTTGTCAGGAGAAAGTAATCTTTTTTGTTCCAGGCTTTTGTGTATTACAGGGGGTTAAACTAGTGCCCCCCCCCCGATAGAGTGTCTAATTTTATTATGTTGATATGTAGTTTTGAACCCTGCTACATTACTTTCGCAGAGTCCAAATAGGAGGGAATTGTGAAGGGACTGATCAGGTAGTTTTGTTTTGTGTTTTATTTTGTTTTGAATTAATGAATTTGGTTCTAGGAGATCTACAAAATGTGTATGAGCTTCAAGGAGTAACCCATATTAAAAGATATGACAGTAACCTACATTTTGAGGGTTTTTTCTGTGTAGATGGTTCCAGATCCTTCCAGAATGGTGAATATGGCACTGGGTAAGCGGTGCTGTAGTCTCCACCCAATATGAGGTATTGTGTAAGAGACCACCCACCTCCAGCCAATTTACACAGGAGGCAGAGGTGACGTCACTCACAGATGAGTCTTTACAGATTTAGATGGGGAGAAGGCAAAACAAAAAAATGTTTGAATATTGTTTATTTTATGCCAGATTTCAGTAACATATTTTGTTTGTTTTTGTATTAATCAGGTATTTACAGGAACTGGTGGGTGGGATTTACAAGTGTTCTGGATCATCAGATAAATGTGGAACAATAAAACTCCACCCTTTTGAAATGTTCTATCTATATGTGACATGGGTTTCCAATGTAAATTTGTAATGTAGACATACTTCATCATATACAGTATGTGTAGAACAGGATACGAGGCACAAGGTAAATTACCCAGAAACCACTCTCACCTTCTTGTTCATCTCAAGGAGCGGAGCTGGAGGTGCTCGCTGAGGCTTGTAACCTGGCAGAAGGTAAGACGGCCGACATTTACACTGACTCTAGGTACGCTTTTGGCATCGCCCACAATTATGGGCCCATTGGTAGTAGGAACTTTATTGGATCATCGGGTAAGCCAATTGAGAGAGCAAGAGAAAACAGACCTGACAATAAGGGTATGTGCAGCCAGGTATCAGTAAATTGGCTTGTCCCTGGATACAATAATGCCACCACTAGGTTTGTAGCAGCCGGCATGATGTGCGCACGGCATGACATAGGTAAAACAGCAAAGGTGCCTGTGAAAAGTGCAGCCCGGCCAGATTAACAGTCCCAGCGACTGCAGAACATACAACTACCCGAGGTAGAAGTGTATGACAATGTGCTCGTGTGTGTAGACCTGTTCTCAGGGGGGCCTGAAGCCCGGCCTGTATTTTCCCCACTGCAGACGTTGTGTGTAAGTGACAGGGGAACAATGTTATCCCAAGTATTGACCTGATGTTTGTACAATAAGATGTCAGCAGTTCTCCAGATGTTATCCCAAAGTTAGTTTGTTTAATAATTGTATTTAAGAAGTGTTGTGGGAATATTAAATACTGAGGTTAAGTTTTATGTAAAGTTCTGGACCAGCCTTAGCATTGGACTATTAGAGTCATGCGTCAGATAAAAGGCACAGAAGTGGAATATTCCCATTTGAAAACATTTTTAGTTATTTGTTTTTTGTCGTTGTTATTGTGAAAGGAAAATTCTGTGCAGTGTCTGTGTGTGTGTGTATATATATATATATATATATAAAGAAGAAAAATGAGTTTGCATGTATCACTTCTAGTTATTGCTCAATGTGAACGTTTGATGTAAAGATGTTATTTGTTAATGTTTTTCTTCAAATTAATTATTTGATTAAGATCAATTAATGTTTATACAATGAAAAAGCTTGTTCTCCACAGGAAGAGTCCAACTGGGAGCGGAAGGCGTGAGAACCAGATTCTAACAGAATGTGGACGGATAAGGGAACGTGAACCGGTAAGACCCAAGGCACTCTTGATGGTGTATGACCTCACATATGCCCCAAGACTGCAAGGATCGATTTGGTAAGATCTAATTGGTATGTCCCAGGCTTTACAGCTGTTGCTGCTAAATTCTGTTAGAGCTGTTTGATTTGCCTACAGAACAGTCCTGGCAGACCGGTGCCAACCTTATCATACCCGCCTCCCACAAAGAGAACAGACCTTGAGAGGCCTTCCCATGCAATACAAATTAGAGTAAGAAAAATTGGTTTGTGACATTTGTCAGATAAACATGTGGAATCTGTGTATATTTTGGTGAGCTGGAAATGTTCCAGGCAATCAGCTCAGATCAAGGTACAAATCCTGCTGGAAAGCGTGACACCAAGTGCAAATGAAATGTACCCAATAATTACACATCTTCTAGGTGCCCTATCCATTGGAGCAGAGAAGTTTTTCTTATATAAAAGGTGTTTGTTTGATTTAGTTTAAGGGCCTGACATTGTTATTGTATGTACTTAGAACAACTTTTATAGTACGTAGATGTTATCACCAGATTAGTAACAATTGACAAGGGTTGGGGTTCCCCAGCAAGTGCCATTAAACATGAACTAAAAGATTTTTAATACGATGAACTCCATCACTGAGATGCGGCAGGCGCAGCCGGAGCCAGTACAACGCGTTTGTCATGAACTGACGGTAGTGTCACAATTCCAAGCAGCCGCCCAGACAAGTAACTTACCGGAGGAAGAAGACAGATTAGCGGAGGGTTTGTGGCGTCACAATAACACTCCACTAATCCGCCTACGTGGGATCTCACACCAGGCTCACAGCATGAGGTGTTGTGTATAGCCCGGTGACGTAAACTAAAAGAGACGGGGTCTGACAGATGAAAAAGACCAAATCAAGTCCTGATGACATCAGCAAAGTTCAAAGTAAGGACCAAAGACCTGAGTGAATCCGTCAGCAGTATCAAGTGCAGAAGACAGGAGAAGAAGAGGACGATGATGTACATGACTTGTCAATACACTGGTGGGACCCCATACCCTAACCGGACATTGGTGATGGCATCATATTAGTTGTGGCCCTATTGATATATTGTTTGAGTTTCATAATCATAATATATAATTTCTGTAATTTAATATGAGAAAAAGGGAGGTTTGTGAAGGATGATTTATTTGCTTATATTCTCTGTATGAAATTACATTGTGAATTATCAAGCAGGATGCCGAATTACTAAGATATGTAATATGTGAAAGTGATGATAATGTTTAAATGATTTAGTTTCGTGCAGCAGCCATCTTGTCTGGAGTTCCCATCTTGGTTCTTTTGTAGTGAATAGAAAAGTAATTGTTCCTTTAATATAAGTAATGTTGATTTTGTATGTTTTATCTTTGACCTTGGTTCCCATGCAAAGATGGACAGGGAGTGAGATGGAAGGATGGCAAGTATGCGTGAGGGAAGGTCTCCCCCATCTCCACGAGAATATTCTGTCCAAGAGAGAGATAAGACACTTGTAAACATAATGTGTGAAGAATTATAATGATGTATCTGGGATGTATCTTATTGTATGCTTTTTACTGAATAACAAATATTGTTACATTGTCTCTGATTGGTTTACCTCAAGCCTACACCCCTTCTGAATTTCAGTTTAACAGTTTGAGTCTGGTAATAAATCCTTCAGAGGAGCATTTTGAACATTTCAGCGTGTCTGTGTGTTTTCTTCTCCTCTCTCGATATATATCGGTGAAATATCCTAATTAGGATACTGACTAATGGAGTCTGGCCTTGAGAGTCTGTTGGGACTCGTATAAATTTCAGTCTAATATATATTTTGAGCGATGGATTTCCACGACACTGACCACGAACTCCTTCCATCCGGTCGACGCACTTCCCTCCAGAGATGTCTGCACATGCGGCCATCCTGTTCCACAGTGACCACCAGGGTGCGCTCGCGAGCTCAGTACAGCCTTAAGGAGCCAGGTGTGAGATTGAGCTGATTGCTCCCAGAGCACCCTAGACTATAAAAACAGCTCTGCCCCTCCCTGTATTGCCTGAGCTTTGTTGTCGTTACCCTAGTTTATCTCTGCAAATGGTCTCCTAGTGTCTTCCAGTTCCCAGTGTTTCCTGTTCCTGCTACCTGTAACCTGTATCCCGTGCTATCCTGGTCAAGTACCGTATTGAGTTGGAGTCGTGCTGTGCTGTGTTCCACGCCTGTCCTGTTACACCACGCCTGTGGTGTCTGCCTGCTGCTAAAGTCCCTTCCGAGCCTGCCTGAAGCAACCACAGGCATACCTATACAAACTATAGACTTTTACCTGTGTCCTGTTGGCCAGCTGCCATACCGTTTAGGCGGTACGGCCCAGTGGGTCCATGTACCCAACGTGACAGTAAGCTCAGGCCATGGACCCCGCTGGTCAATCCAAGACCATGGTGACGTCACAAGAGATGCGGGCTGATATGCTAGACCTCCAGTCTCGACAGGACCAACTCTTCCAGGCATTGAACATTATTGCACGTCGGCTAGAGGTGCAAGCTGCCGTTCCTCCTACTACACCTTTTGGCAGTACAGATCCTCCGACTACACCTCCTGGCCGTGTTGTTCCCCGATTTTCTTTGCCACTTCCTGACCGCTATGATGGAAATGCAAGGACCTGCCGTGGATTTTTGAACCAGTGCCAGATCCACTTTAGCCTGTATACAAGGACATTTTCGTCTGACGGCGCAAGGGTCGCTTTCATCGTCTCTCTCCTCACAGGCAGGGGCCTTGCATGGGTGAACCCTATCTGGGAGAGACAAGGACCAGATACTTCCAGGGGTTCCTACGGACATTTTGCGCGGTGTTTGAGGAGCCTGGATGAGTCGCGTATGCAGCCGCCTCCTTGCTGAACCTAGGCCAGGAAAACACCTCCGTGGGCGAGTACGCCAACCACTTCCTCACCCTGGCGGGAGAACTGTTGTGGAGAACAATGAGGCCCTGCTGGCTACATTCTGGCAGGGACTGTCTCCTGAGGTCAAGGACGAGCTTGCCGCCCGAGATCTACCGTCTACCCCGGATTAATATAAGGATCCGAGACCGGCTCCAAGAGGCTTGTCAGGTGGAAGACTCCCTAGCCCGGTTCCTACTTTGCAGCAACCTCTGCAGTCCTCAGAAGCTGATCCTCCAAAGGAGTCTGTGAGGACGGACCAGTTTAAACTGTCTACCCAGGCGAGACAACGCAGCCGCACCTCGGGTCTCTGACTATATTGTGGCCTCGGAAGCCATCTTGTGCGTCTGTGTCCCCAAAATCCCCAGAGCCTAGGGTTGGTGGGAGAGACAACCCTGGGTAAGGAAGGACTTTTGTCTAAATTGTCCATTCCCGTGACCATAGTGTCCGGCGAGAGAACACATTAGGTCTCTTCTTATCTGGACTCTGGATCCACTGCTAATTTCATTTGTAGAGACCTGATGGATCTTCTCCAATTGCCCACAACCCCTTTGGAGATGCCGTTGATGGTTGCATCTGTGAATGGACTACCTCTGCCAGACCCGATTGTAGCTGTGACCAAGCCGCTGAGGCTCCAAGTGGGAGCCCTCCATTCCGAGCTCCTCTCGTTCTTTGTCCTGGCTAAAACGGTCAATCCGGTGCTGCTGGGCCTGCCCTGGCTCCGACTACATGCCCCAGTGATGGAATGGAATTCTGGAGAGGTTCTCCAGTGGGGTCCCGAGTGTCTCAACCGTTGCCTGGTACAGATTCGTTCGGCTCAGCCTCCTCTGCCTCGGTCCTTGGCAGGATTGCCTTGTCATTGTTCTGCATTTTCTGATGTTTTCAGCAAGAAAGAGGCGAAGACGCTGCCCCCACACCTATCGACCTGGTTCCTGGTGCATCCCTTCCCCGTAGTAGGGTATATCCTCTCGCCTTGCCAGAGACTCTGTCCATGTCCGCCTATGCTAAGGAGAACTTGGAGAGGGGCTTCATATGGAAGTCTTCCTCCCCAGCAGGAGGTTCTTCTTCGTCAAGAAAAAGGATGGTTCTCTGCGTTCTTGCATCGACTACCGGGGTCTCAACCAGATCAGGGTAAAAAATAGATATCCGTTGCCTTTGATTTCTGAACTGTTTGGCCGCATACGAGGAGCCAAGATTTTTTTGAAGCTAGACATGCATGGGGCTTACAACCTAATCCGGATTCGCTGGGGTGACGAATTGAAGATGGCATTTAACACCCGTGACGGATACTATTAATATCTAGTAATGCCCTTCGGTCTTTGTATTGCTCCCGCGGTCTTCCAAGAGTTTGTTAATTAAATCTTCCGTGACCACCCCTATGTTTGTGGTGTTGTCTATCTTGATGACATCTTGATTTTTTTTCTCCAGATCCAGTGACTCACCGGAGACATGTCCGTCAAGTTTTGCTGCGGTTAAGGGAGAATCGCCTGTACGCCAACTTGAAGAATTGCGTGTTTGAGAGAGATGCTCTACCCTTCCTGGGCTACATCATCTTGAATCAAGGTCTCAAGATGGATCCTGAAAAGGTAAAGGCCGTCCTGGAATAGCCACACCCTAAAGACTTGAAGGCCATACAGCGCTTCCTGGGATTTGACAATTTCTACAGACAGTTCATTCCAAACTTCTCCTCACTGACATCTCCTATCTCTAACCTCACCAACAAAGGCATGAACGCCAAGGTGTGGACTCCAGAAGCCGCATTTAATAGCCTGAAGAGTGCCTTCACGTCAGCCTCTATCCTCCATCATCCAGATATTTCTCGACAGTTCTCGTTGGTGGACGCCTCCTCTGTCGGTTCTTGTGCACTCCCCTTCCAGAGAGGTTCCAAGGGCAAGTCAATGGTATGTGGCTATTACTCTAAGCTCTTCTCTTCCGCAGAACATAACTACTCTATTGGGAATTGGGAGTTACTGGCCATCAAATTGGCTCTGGAGGAGTGGAGACATCTATTAGAGGGTGCAGTTGATGCCATCTTGATATTCATGGACCACAAGAACCTCACTTATCTCCAAGCGGCCCAACGACTGAATCCCCGTCAGGCCAGGTGGTCGCTGTTCTTTGCCCGGTTCCGGTTTGAGCTCCACTACCGTCAGGCCGACAAAAATGTGAGGGGCGATGCCTTGTCCAGGTAATTTGAGACAGTGGACACTATTGAGTCCCCACAGAATATCATCGATCCATCCTGCATCATCCCTGTCAACCCTCTGCAAGTTAGAGATATTTCCCTGGGGAGGACTTTTGTGCATCTGGCAGACAGAGGAAGAATTCTCCGCTGGGGACACAGTTCCAAACTGGCAGGTCACGTGGGTGCGCGTAAGACCCGAGACCTGATTGCTTGTCAGTTCTGATGGCCCACGCTGCCAAAAGACATCACGTACTTTGTTTCCTCCTGCAAGGTGTGCGCAGCAAATAAAGTTGCCCACTCCAAACCGGCTGGCCTGCTCCAGCCACTGCCTGTGCCCGATGATCCCTGGCAACATATTGCTATGGACTTTGTTGCGGACCTGCCTCCCTCTGCGGGATGGAGTGCAATCTGGGTGGTGGTGGACCGATTTTTGAAGATGGCTCACTTCGTTCCGCTGACCGGTCTACATTCTGCTTCTCGACTGGCCGCCCTCTTCATTCATCATATCTTCCACCTGCACGGCTTGCCCAGGCATATTGTGTCTGATAGGGGGGTTCAGTTCACCTCGAAGTTCTGGAGAGCCCGCTGTAAACTCCTCAATGTAAAGTTGGACATTTCCTCAGCCTACAATCCTCAGTCCAATGGTCAAGTCGAGAGGATTAACCAAATCATGGAGAACTACCTACGACACTTCATCTCTAAAACAGCATGATGACTGGGTGAAGCTTCTTCCTTGGGCCGAGTTCTCGTATAATAATCATGCTAGCGAGTCCACAAGAAATACACCGCTCCTCATAGTTTACGGCGAACACCCACGACTCCCTGTCCCGGTGTCCGTTATGTCTGAAGTGCCCGCAGCTGATTCTGCTTTTAGGGACTTCCTGCGGTTCTGGCAGCAGACCCGATCCTCCATTCTGCTGGCGGTGGACCGCATGAAACGTAAGGCAGACACAAGAACCTCCCCAGTTTTCTCCAGGTACCAAGATCTGGCTGTCCTCCAGAAATATCCGGCTGAGGGTGCCATCTTACAAGTTTGCTCCCAGGTTCCTTGGACCCTTCGAGATCTTGCAATAGATTAACCCGGTCTCCTACAAGCTTCGGCAGCCTCCTACCCTCCGGATCCCCAACTCCTTTCACGTTTCTCTCCTGAAACCTGTTGTCCTGAACCACTACTCTAAGACTCTTAGCCCTGCAGTTGTCCACAGCGGTTCTGCCTAGATATTTGAGGTTAAGGAGATCCTGGACACCAAAAACGTAAGAGGAAGAACCTTTTATTTAGTAGATTGGAAGGGGTTTAGTCCGGAGGAGAGTTTCAGGGAGCGAGAAGAGAATCTTAATGCTCCTATCCTCATTAAGAAGTTTCTCTCTCGTTCTGGTCCCAAGCGGAGGGGGCGTAAGAGGGGGGATAATGTAACGTCCATGGTCGTTGGCCACAAACTCCTTCCATCCGGTCGACGCCCTTCTCTCCAAAGATGTCTGCACATGCGGCCGTCCTGTTCCACAGTGACCACCAGAGTGCGCCCGCGAGCTCAGTCCAGCCTTAAGGAGCCAGTTGTGAGATTGAGCTGATTGCTCCCAGAGCACCCTGGACTATAAGAAGAGCTCTGCCCCTCCCTGTATTGCCTGAGCTTTGTTGTCATTACCCTAATTTGTCTCTGCAAATGGTCTCCTAGTGTCTTCCAGTTCCCAGTGTTTCCTGTTCCTGCTACCTGTAACCTATCCTGGTCAAGTACCGTATTGAGTTGGAGTCGTGCTGTGCTGTGTTCCACGCCTGTCCTGATAAACCACGCCTGGTGTCTGCCTGCTGCCAAAGTCCCCTCCGAGCCTGGCTCACTACTGTCTGAAGCAACCACAGGTACACCTATGCGAACTATAGACTTTTACCTGTGTCCTGTTGGCCAGCTGCCATACCGTTAAGGCGGTATGGCCCAGTGGGTCCACGTACCCAATGTGACAGTATGTTTACTGTTGGTATAATGTTCAATTAGTGTAATGCGGTGTTAGCTTAACTGCAGATGCGACGGGACCCATATCTTTCAAAAAGTTCCACCTTTGACTTGTCAGTCCACCGATTATCGAAAAAGTCCTGTAGGTCATTTAAATGTTTGTTGGCAAATGCGAGACAAACCTTTATGTGCTTTTTGGTCAGCAGTGGTTTGCACCCTACAACTCTCTCATGGATGCCATTTTATGCGCAGAGTCTTTCTTATTGTGAAATCATGTACATTGACCTTAACTGAGGCAAGTGAGGCCTGCAGTTCTTTAGATGTTCATCTGGGTTCTTTTGTGACCTCCTGGATGAGTCATTCTTAGGCCTTATTCACACGAACGTGTTGTACGCTCATGATTATCATGCGCGTCTCATGGACCTATGTTAGTGAATGGGGCCGTTCTGACTGTCAGTATGTACGCTGCATAAAACTCACGACATGTCCTATAATTGCCGTGTTTCGCGCAGCATGCACCTAGTCAATAGGTGCGTGCAAATCGCGCACGGCACACGGAAGCACTTACGGGTGACGCACGTGATTCGCGCTACAGCTGGTAAAGAAGAGAAGGGAAACATAAAATCCCCTCCTTCTTTACTGTGTCGTCACTTAAAAAGGGAGTGTCCTAATGATGCCGGCTGCGCAAAAATCACGCAGCCACGCACCTTATACACATGTCACACTGAACTTTTGCGAGCGCAAAACGCAGCATTTTTTGCATGTGCAAAACGGACACGTTCGTGTGAATAAGGCCTTAGTGAAATTTTGGTAGGTCGGCCATTCCTGGGAAGGTTCACCAAGGTTTCACGTTTTCTCCATTTGTGAATAATGGCCCATACTGTGGTTCGCTGTAGAAATGGCTTTGAAACTCTTTCTAGACTGGTAGATTTCAATTACTTTCTTTAGAAAGTGGCATCATGTGCTGCTTTTTGAGACCTTCTAACCTGCTTCACATTGCCAGATAGGTTATCCCACCACACCAACTTATAACCTATCCACAGCATAGATAATGAGTGTTTCATTGCTCGGAGTACCACCGTTGGAACCCCACTAATCAAGAGAACGGGGCTCCAGATGTCCCTCTCTGAACGGAGTGGCAGGTCACGCATATGCGCTGCCGCTCCATTCATTCTCTATGAGACTGCCGGAGATAGCCGAGCACTGTACTCGGCTATCTCCGCCAGTCCTATAGCGAATGAATAGAGCGGCAGTGCGAATGTGAGACCTGCCACTCCATTCATACAGTGGACTCTGGACCCCCGTTCTCTTGATCGTGGGACCCCCAGTGATCAAATACTTAGCACCTATTCTGCGTATATTTAATAAGTTGTGGTGGGATAACCTCTTTAACTAGTGAACAACGCGTGACGAGTATGCTCATCATGAGCATCATAATGTTGCACCATCAGGACAAGCATACTCGTCCTGCTGATTGTCTGGATACAACTAGTGTGTCTGTGCGATCAGGATTGGGGTAACGGCTGTAGTACACAGCTGCAGAACCAATCTAACGGCGGAGATCAGAAAAAACTCTGATCTCCGTCGTTAACCCTTTAAATGCCGCAATCAAAACAGATTGCGGCATTCAAAAGAAAACAGTGAGGGGGAAACGCCCTTTAATCGCATTACAGGTAATCCCTGTGATGCGATAGAGGCCAATACATTATATGGACAGATAGCCGAGGGTCCATTAAAGTACGCCAGGGCTGTCTGGCCATGTTTCCTGTTGCTAGGGTATACTTAGGTATGCCCTAACAACTGCCTGTTTACAATCAGTACACAGGATAATGTACTGGCATTTAGATATATGCCAGTACATTGTAGTTAAATATAAGTTCCAAAACATAAAATTCTATACACATATTTGGTATTGTCACAACCATAACAACCTGCACAATAAATATAAAGCATCCTTTATGATGATTGTTGTATGCTGTAGAAAAAAATAATAAAAAAATGCAGTGGAACTGCTTTTTTTCAGCATTTTTGCCCAAATTTTAAAATAATATAAATGAAACACTAATGAATATGTACAAAAAAACGACACCTATATAAAGTACAACTCATCCCGCAAAAAACAAAGCCTTATACAGCTACACCAAACAAAAAATAGTTATGACCGCCGGGATGCAGAGGCAAAATCAAAAATTGTTTTGGTCCTCAAGGCCAAAATTGGCCCAGTCCTTAAAGAAGCACTCCCATGAAAATGTTTATTGCTTTGCCCGTTTGTAATGGGCATCTTGTACATGTATATGATAATTATTTGCTCACCGAGCATCTCGTTTTTAAAACACAGGCTCCGTTCGGCTCCCCTGTGCGGTCACGTGATCTTTAATCTGACTCGCCGATTCACACCACATCTTATGTGTGGACCGGAAGCCAGTTTCTCTATGTAAGTCTATGAGAATGTGAGTTTCTTCAGACACTCTTGAGAAGCACCGTGCTAATACAATTTTGATAACATTGCTTATAAATTAAACTTCGGAAATGTGAGTTTGAACAGACTACAATTCAATTTCCTGGGTACAATATATCTCCAGGAGGTCTGAGTATGGACCGTAGTACAATCAAGGCTGCTGTTGATTGAGATTTGTTGGTTTTGCTAACTTTGACTTGTTGGCATTTGTGACTTGTTCTTATTATATAGTATGTAGAAATGTCCTACAGGATCTGAAAATGGCACGAGTAAATCATGCAAGGGCTTGTAAAATTCCTCTAATTCATTAAGCTATGATCTCTCTCAGCTTCATGACTTAAAGTGCTAGGTACTGTGTTACTCTGCCAAGTGTAAAAATGCAGGCCCATAATAAGACATGAACTAATCTGTATGCCCAAAGCCGCACTTTGAAAGGGAATCTAAGAGCCTTTCTCACGGGCATGAAGACAGGCATTGTGTAATTGCCAGAAGCAAGACCAGCTATTACGTGCAGGACGTGAACATCACTTTGTCCACTAAAAATTCTGTTTATTTGTAAATATATACCAACTGGTTAAGCTTGGCTGGAAAAAATATATCTATATATCCAATATCAGATACACTAATATTTGCAAAAACATAATGTGGTATATTTACTAATACTAATACGCCAGTACTTATTCTTTAGGCAGCATGCACGCCGTGTTGATGAATACGGTACAGCTACTGACAGGGGTGAACCTAGCCCCTCTGCTGCCTGAGGCGAACTATAAAAAGACGCCCCCCCCCCAATCTATCCGAGTTTTCTCATTACTAGCTTTACACAACAAACACGCATTATATACATGTTTTTAAATAGGAAAACATTTGCTGTTTAACCCCTTAAGGACACAGCCAATTTTGGCCTTGAGGACAGAGCAATTTTTTTAGATTTCCCTCTTTGCATCCCGACGTTCATAACTCTTATTTTTTGTACGACGTAGTTGTATGAGACTTTGTTTTTTGCGGGACAAGTTGTACTTTATGTAGATACCATTTTTTGGTACAAATACATTATCGTTTAATTTTTATACATTTTTATTTTGGTGAAAATGCAGAAAAAAAACAGTCCTGCTGCAGTTTTAATATTTATTTTTTTACACCATACACCGATCATCATAAATAATGTCATACGTTTGTTGTATAGGTTGTTACGGTCGTGGCGATACCAAATATGTCTATATTATTTCATGTTTTGGGACTTATATTTTAAAAAGTTTATGTATTCTAAAAAATGTGTGTTTCTGTGTATTTTTTTTACTTTTTATTTATTTATCATAAAAAATTTTTTACATTCATTTAACTTTTTTTCTTAATCCCATAAAGGGATTTATCATTTTTATTTTGTAACTGTAATGTACTGGCATAGATCTATATGCCAGTACATTAGCCTGTTACTGATTGTACACAGGCAGTTGTTAGGGCATACCTCAGTATGCCCTAACAACAAGAAATATGTTCAGACAGCCCTGGGGTCCTTCAATGGACCCTGGGCTGTCTGGCCATACGAGTTATGGGCTTTGATCGCGTCACAGTTATTTTCTGTGACGCGATCAATGTGCAGTCCCCCCTCTTTGAACGCCGTGATCAGCTGTCATCGCGGAGTTCAAAGGGTTAGCAGCGGAGAGAAGATGTTTCTCTTCTCTCCGCTGTCAGAGCGGTGCCGTGGCTTTGTATTACAGCCGTTGCCCCGCTCTCGATCGCGCGCACAGACGCGCACAGATGGCTGTCACACAGGACGAGTATGCTCGTCCTAATGCGCGAAGTGCTCGCCGCTCAGGACGAGCATACTCGTCCTGTGTCGGCAACCAGTTAATGTATAGAAAAGATTTAAAGAACTCTTTTTACTGTATTACTTTAGTATCATAGATCAGCAACGCAGCAATAACACTGAAAATGGTTTAACACATCTTCTATGCCCCCTTTTTATGACCCAATTGACTTATGATTTTTAACTGAGTTCAGTGGCCCGGCGTGGACGGCATGATGAAGTGACGTCATCGTGCTGGGCAGTTGACGTCATCAGCGTGCTCCCGATCTCTTGTAGACCTCAAGCCTAAACCAGGCTGTGGCCTACAAGAGCAAACGGCAGAGAAGGGGTTTCTATTGTGGCAAATTTATTTATTTTTTAAATTTTATACTGCTAACTTTTTTTTGGTAGGTTCCGCTGGACCACGTCGTAGATTTATTGGACTACTTCAATGATCTACTTTCAAAAAAATAAAATAAAATTGTGAAAGAGGGTTGCATGGGGCAGTTTTGATTTAAAAAAAATAAATTCTTATGTCTGTTTTTTTAAATATTTTATTATGGCCTTAGGGCTGCTGTCTGATTGACAGCGTTCAATTACTAAGAATGGGGCTTAGCATTAGCCAGTAAAAAGGCTATAATTAACCCCTATTAGAACCCCGGTTCCCACTGCCATCAGGGATATCGGGAAGAGTCGAGTACGATTCAGTACCTCGCCATCTGAAATGACGGTTAGGCCGCAGGCTGGTATCATCAGGCTGGGAAGGACCAAAAAACGTGGCTAGGCTGCAGCTGCTTTATTGTATCTGGCTAGTTATGAAAAATAGGGGGAACCCCACGTAATTTTTTAAAAATAAATTGAAAAAAAAATTACGTGAGATCCCCTCCATTTTTCATAACCAGCCAGATACAATAAAGCAGCAGCAGCCTAGCATCACCAGGCTGGGAAGGGCCATGGTTTTTATCCCTTCCTAGCCTGATAGTACCAGCCTGCGGCCACCCCAGTACCCTTCACTTCAGATGGTCGGGTGCTGGATCGTACCCAGCTCTTCCCGGTACTCCTGGTGGCAGTGGGTACCAGGGTAATAATAGGGGTTAGTGATAGCCTTATTACTGGCTAACACTAAGCCCCTTCTTAGTAATGGACGCTCTCAATCAGACAGCAGCCATTACTAAGGCGGTAATGAAGTATTCAAAAACAGGGACATAAAGAAATTTATTTTATTGAAATGATAACTCTTCCACACAATCCACTTTAACCATTTTATTTAAAGAAAAAAAGCATAAATCAGAGAAGTAGTCCAACGAATCTACGACGTAGTCCAAATGGTCCAGCGGAACCTGCAAAACAAAAATTAGCAGTATGAAAAATAAAAATAAAGATGGCTGCCCCCACAAAAGTACAAACATATGAATAAATAGTTACCTTTGGGAACATATTAAAATAATTAGAAAATTAGGCCCATAAAATAAAACATATCAAATAATAAAAAATTATAACACCTTTCTTTTAAAGAGAACCTTTCACCTCCCATACATGTGCAGCTGAGTGCAGCATGTAATGGGGAGGGCTGCACAAACTCTGGGGCACTTTAAAAAAATTTTCCTAGCCTCCTTCGTTATTTACATATCGGTGCTGTAATATTTGGCGCCCGATATTTAAATAACCCCATGAACTGTCAATGGGGAGGTTATTGGCAAGGGGGCGTGTAACATCGCTGGGACACTGTCCAATCAGCTACGGACAGCGTTACAGCACGAGCTGGAGAGAGCGCGCGTGCGTGCAGCTCCGCCACCACTAAGGAAGAGAAGAGGAGGAGAAGAAGAGTGTGAATTCTTCTTCTTCTATGGCATCGGAGCTGTGCGCGCACGCACGCTCTCACTCTTTAGCTCTCGGCAGGCAAGGACGACAAGACTGATCTCTCGCAAGAGATCACAGTCTTGTACTTGCCTGCCGAGAGCTGAAGAGTGAGAGCGTGTGCACGCGCACATGCTCTCCTCTCTCCAGCTCTTGCTGTTGACATTGTCCGTAGCGGATTGGAAAGTGTCACAGCGATGTTACATGTCCCCTTGCCAATTACCGCCCCATTGGCAGTTCATGGGGTTATTTAAATATCGGGCGCCAAATATTACGGCACCGATATCTAAGTAAGGAAAGAGGGTAGGAAAAAAAAAAGTAAAGTGCCCCAGAGCTTGTGCAGTCCTGACCATTACATGCTGCACTCAAATACACATCTATGGGCAGATGAAATGTTCTCTTTAAAGTGTAACAACTTTTTAATTTTTTTTTGACATGTCAGAAGATTTGATCAGTGGGGTCTGAACACTGAGACCCCCCACTAGTCGCTAAAACGAAGCAGCAGAAGTGCTCGGGTGAGCAGTGTGCCGCTTCAATTCTGCTTGGCTTTCCTTGGAGCAGTGTACGGGCTCAATATAAAGTCTATGAGTCGGTACACCGCTCACTCAGCTGGAAGTTGATCATAAATTAAGCATCAAATCGCTCACCCGAGCACTTCTGCTGCTTCGTTTTAGCGATCGGTGGGGGCCTCAGTGCTCGGTCCCCCACCGATGAAAACCTCGGACATGTCACTATGACATGATGAAAGTTTAGTTACAGTCCAAAGGCTAGGTGCACCTTTAAAAATGTATTTATATATATATATATATATATATATATATATACATACATAGAGATATATATATATATATATAGATAGATAGATAGATAGATAGATAGATAGATAGATAGATAGATAGATAGATAGATAGATAGATAGATAGATAGATAGATAGATAGATAGATAGATAGATATCAATGCGATTGGTGCAAGTATTAATTACATTTTATTGAAAATTATTGTTACTTTTTGAGATACAGCTGCTTTGTATCCTGTATACAGAGCAGCTGTATATAGCGCTGAGACCTGAATCCATTAGGTTGCCTATTATCGAGTACATCTAAGTTATGAATTTAGATGTGATCGGTAACAGCTCGATCCTGCAGGACCCGCTGACACTGAATCAGTCAGTTCCGCTGACCTGACGGATACAGGATTCAGCGCTATATACATTCTATATATATATTTGAATTAGCGGGGCAGGTTTATGGGGAAGGATTAGGGCCTGTTCACATCAGCGTTGGCTTTCCATTCCGGGGTTCCGTCGGGTGAACCCCGCAACGGAAAGTCAAACTGAAACCACAGCTTCCATTTCAGTCAATGGTGACGGAAACATTGCTAATGGTTTCCGTTCGTCCCAATTCCGGCAGGTTTCCGTTTTTCTGATGGAATCAATAGCGCAGTCGACTGCGCTAATGGTGACGGAAACTGTGATTTCAGTTTGAATTTCCGTTGCGGGGTTACCTCCAACGGAACGCCGGAACGGAAAGCCAACGCTGATGTGAACAGGCCCTCATACTGCGCTCAGCTTCCTGCCCCTACTAATTTAAAAGGGGTCAGCCATCACTGGGGGGGCCAGGAGTATACTGCAAGGGGGGTCTGGGCGTTTTACTGACAGCACAGAGCTCTATAGGGGGGAATTATCTCCCCAATAGAGCCCTGACTAGTTATTATACTGTGAGGTTTGGGGGGTCTGAGCATCTGACTGACTGCTCTAAGGGGGGGGCAGAATCCCCCCCATAGAGCCCTCTGCAGTAAGTCAGACACTCAGAGCAGATCAGACCCCCCCCCCCCCACAAATCCTTCCGTTATAGTGATGTGAGGGCTCTATGGGGTGGATTATTCCATAGAGCCTTTTGCTGTCGGTAAAATGCCCAGATCCCCCCTTGCAGTATACTCACTGGTCCCGATCCCAGCAATGCAGCAATGTACCTCGTGCATCTCGTCACTCGACCGCTCCTCCTGCAGACTTGCTCCTCTTTGGCGGCAGGTGCTGTGTACAGCGTCAGAGAGGAGGAGGAGGAGTGTTACAGACGTGCCCATCATGCGGCACGTCTTCTATGTATGTCTGCATGGCCCCTCCCCCCGGTCCAGTCCGTCCCTGGCTGAAAATGCCGCCTCCCCGTTTTCGGGTAGGCGGTGCCGCCTGAGGCTGTCGGCTCACCTCGCCTCATGGCAGGTGCGGCACTGGCTACTGATGTCTTAGATGTCTTATTCCACGCTGCGGAATTGCTACAGATTTTCAGTGCAGAATCCACACTGAAAATCTGCAGCAGATTACAGGACAATACATGTGCATAGATCTTAAAGATAGCATCCACGCTTCGTGTCTTTTCGGCTTTTTCCGGAAAGCCGATGTATCGGAGTATGGACTCATAGACTTTCTATTGAGTCCGTACACCGATACATTTATTTCCGGAAAAAGCCGAACAGACACGAAGCGGCTGAGCGCTCACACGAGCGCTTTAGCTGCTTCGTTCTAGCGATTGGTGGGGGTCTCAGTGCTCGGACCCCCACCAATCCAAACTTCTGACATGTCACTATGACATGTCAGAAGTTTGTCAAACGTTTAAGGAAATCTTGTAAGACATTTAGGTTGCTACCCAATCCTTCCCTGCGCCACTCATTCTGTTATTTTTATTTTATCATGTTTCCAGTTGAATTATGCTTGCCTCTTCTGCTAAACTAGCATACGTTATTTTATTGGTGATATGGATGAAAGCTATTAGCTACATTCTATACTTCTACGTTTGTGAAAACAATGGTCAGATACTGCCACCTAATGGATAAAACCTGAAAGATTTCAGCTACATAATGTTCCCCGCTATTAAACCCTTCAGGACTGAGCCTGTTTTGGCCTTCAGGACGAAGCCGATTTTTCAAATCGGACATGTGTCACTTTATGTGGTAATAACTCTGGAATGCTTTTACCTATCTAAGTGATTCTGAGTTTGTTTTCTCGTGACAGATTGTACTTTATGTTAGGGAAAAAATTTGGTCGATAAATTTAATATTTATTTGTAAATTTGCATTTTTCTAAATTTAAATGTATCTACTTGTAAAACAGATAGTTATACCACACAAAATACTTACTAGTTTACATTCCCCATATGTCTACTTTATGTTTGCGTCGTTTTTTGAACATTCTTTTATTTTTCTAGGACGTTACAAGGCTTAGAACTTTAGCAGCAATTTCTCATATTTTCAAGAAAATTTCAAAAGCCTATTTTTTCAGGGACCAGTTCAGTTCTGAAGTGGCTTTGAGGGCCTTATATATTAGAAAGTCCCCATAAATCACCCCATTTTGAAAACTGCACCCCTAAAATTATTCAAAACAGCATTCAGAGAGTGTTTTAACCCTTTAGGCGTTTCACAGGAATTAAAGCAAAGTAGAGGTGAAATTTACAAATTTCATTATTTTTTTTTGAAAATTCATTTGTAATACATTTTTTCTGTACCACAGAAGGTTTTACCCAAGAAATGCAACTCAATATTTATTGCCCAGATTCTGCAGTTTTTATAAATATCCCACATGTGGCCCTAGTGCAGTAATGGACTGAAACACAGGCCTCAGAAGCAAAGGAGCACCTAGAGGATTTTGGGGCCTCCTTTTTTTAGAATATATTTTAGGCACCATGTTAGGTTTGAATAGGTCTTGTGGTACCAAAACAGACCCCCCAAAAGTGACCCCATTTTGGAAACTACACCCCTCAAGGAATTTATCTATGGGTATAGTTAGAATTTTGAACTCACAGTTTTTTTGCTAAATTCATTTGAATTAGTGTGAAGATGAAAATCTACTTTTTTTCTGAAAAAACATAGAAATTTTTAATATTTACGAGGAATAAAGTAGAAAAAACACTCCAACATATGTAAAGCAATTTCTTCCGATTATAGCAATACCCCATATGTGGTAATAAACTGCTGTTTGGACCCACAGCAGGGCTCAGAATGGAAGGAGCGCCATTTGGATTTCTGATTTTGCTGGAATAGTTTTCAGTGCCGTGTCGCGTTTACAATGCACTGGAGGAACCAAAATAGTGGAAACCCCCCAAAAGTGACCCCATTTTGGAAACTATACCCCTCAAGGAATTTTTTTAGGGGTAAAGTTAGCATTTTGACCAAACGGTTGTTTTGCTGAATTCATTGGAATTAGTCTGTAAAGGTAAAAATGCTGAAAAAACGTAGACATTTTTAATTTTTACAAGGAATAAAGGAGAAAAAGCACCCCAACATTTGTAAAACTATTTCTCCCGATTACATAAATACGCCATATGTGGTAATAAAGTGCTGTTTGGACCCACAGCGGGGCTTAGAAGGCAAGGAGCGCTATTTGGCTTTAGGAGCTCAAATTTAGCTGGAATAGTTTTTGGGTGTCATGTCGAATTTGCAAAGCCCCCGAGGGACCAAAACAGTGGACGCCCCCCAAAAGTAACCCCATTTGGGAAACTACACCACTTAAGGAATCTATCTAGGGGTATAGTGAGCATTTAGACCCCACACGTCTTTTGCAGAATTTATTAGAATTAGGCCGTGAAAATTAATATCAACATTATTTCCACTAAAATGTAGAATTTTTTCAATTTTACGAAGGATAAAGGAGAACAAGCACCCCAACATTTGTAAAGCAATTTCTCCCGAGTACGGCTATACCCCACATGTGGTCATAAATGTTTTTCATTAGAAAGTAATTAACCCTTTCGGAACTGATCCATGGTTTGCTTTTTCTTTTTAAATTTTCGCTCGCCGCGTTCCGAGAGCCATAACTTTTTTATTTTTCCATCAATAGAGCAGTGTGAGGGCTTATTTTGTGCGGGACGAGCTGTAGTTTTTATTGGTACCATTTTTTGGTACAACAACTTTTTTAGCACTTTTTATTACATTTTTTGGTAGAGCCAAGGTGACCAAAAAACTGTGATTTTGCAGTTTAAAATTCTTTATTTTTCACGGCGTTCACCGTGCGAGTTCAATAATGGTATATTGTAATAGTTTAGACTTTTATGGATGCAGCGATACCAATTTTGCGTATTTTAAAAAAATGTTTACATTACTTTAGAGAAAAAATTTGAAAAGGTTGTTTTTTTGGACTTTAAATATTTATTTAATTTTTTCCACTAATAATAACTATTTACTTTTGTTTTTACAAATTTGATTAATCCCCATAGGAGACTTGAACCAGCGATCGTTAGATCACTGGTAGAATACACTGCAATACTAATGTATTGCAGTATATTGTCATTTTTACATGCTCCTGCAACAGCGTGATCGCTGTTTCTGTCCGTTAGTCCCGGGTGTCAGCTGTAATACACAGCTGACACCCGCAGCGTATGGCACGGGCTCAGTGAGTGAGACACTCCATACATCACCCCCCATACCACGACATATTAAGTCATGGTGCGCGAAAGGTTTAATGCGCAGCGGATGGTGCAAAGTGAAAATTACAATTTTCGACTGATGTGCCATTTTAGTGCACTATATGTTGTGCCCAGTTTGTGCCACAAATAAAATATTAACAGGGTTCTCCCGGGTAAGGCGATGCCATATCGGTGGACGTAAACGGCTGTTTGGGCACACTGTAGGGCTCAGAAGGGAGGGAGCGCCATTTGGCTTTTGGAGCACAGATTTAGCTTGGTGGTAGCTCTGGCGTTTTGCTGGTATTTCAGTTTATAATGTGGGGGCATATGTAGGCTGGGCAGAGTACATCAGGGGCATAATAAGAGGTATAATAATGGGGTAAATAAATAATAATCCGCAGATATGTGGCCAGTGTCGCACTGATAAATGGCGCCCGATCTTATCCGCTTTTGGAACACTGCACATTTTGCATCGCTATATTCTGGGAGCCAGAACTTTTTTTTATTTTCTCACCACCGGAGCCGTGTGAGGGCTTATTCTTTGAGGGACAATCTGTAGTTTTCATTGGTACCATTTTGGGGTACATGCGATTATTTTTTTGATCACTTTTTACTCCATTTTTCGTCAAGCAAGGTGACCAAAAACCATCAATTCTGACAATGTTTTTTATTTATTTTTTACGGCTTTTACCCTGGGCTATAAATGACCATTATACTTTATTCTGCGGGTCGATACGATTACGGCGATACCATATGTATATCGTTATTTTTAGATTTTGCAGCGTTTGCGCAATAAAAGAACTTATTTATAAATTAAACTATTTTTTGTGTCACCATATTCTGAGAGCCATAACTTTTTTCTTTTTCAGTCAAAAAAGCTGTGTAAGGGCTTGTTTTTTGCGGGACGGGATGTAGTTTGTATTAGTACCATTTTGGCGTACATGTGACTTTTTGATCACTTTTTATTGTATATTTTGGGTGAGGTGGTGACCAAAAAATAGTGATTCTGGCATTGTTTTTCGTTTATTTTTTTTGCGGTGTTCAACGTGCGGGAAAAATAATATTATAGTTTTATAGTTGGGGTTGTTACGAACGTGGTGATACCAAATATGTGTACTTTTTTTTTACGTGTTCCTTTTTTTTCCTATAATAAAAGACTTATTATAGGAAAAAAAGCAGTTCTTGTTTATGTCACTTATAACTTTTATTTTTACACTTTTTTTAAAACATTTTTATTCTTTTTTTACTTTCTTTACTTGTCCCACTAGGGGACACTTAGACTTGCAGCTCTGATCGCTGCTGGAATACATTACACTACCTACGTAATGTAAAGCATTCCAACTGTCATTGTGACTTCTGTACGCGGCAGCCCGGAAGCCATTGTCTGGTGTCCGGTTGCCATGAGTACCATCGCCAGCCCCCGTGATTTCACGTGGGGGCTGCCAATCTCCGCTAAAATCCTTAGATGTGGCGATCGGAATCGACCGCCGCATCGAAGGGGTTAACTGCCGAAATCAGCGGCGATGGGCTGCACAGTTAACCGCCGCGCGGCGGTTAACTGTCAAAGCACAGACGTACCTGCACGTCGAGGTGTGCGAAGTTACTGCTCACCTCGACGTGCATTAACGTCAAGGTGCGGGAAGGGGTTAAAATTACCTAGGTGCAAATTTTTATTTTTTTTATAGTCGCCAAATTTAAATACATACATAATAAATATTATAATTTAAAAAGAAGACAGGGCGGATTTACACAAATGTGTAATACGTCCGTGCAACGCGCGTGATTTTCACGCGCCTCGCACGGACCTATGTTTGCCTATGGGGCCGTTCAGACAGTCCGTGATTTTCACGCAGCATATGTCCGCTGCGTGAAACGCACGACTTGTCCTATATTTGTGCGCGCATGAAAATCACGCGCAGCACACGGAAGCACTTCCGTGTGACGCGCGTGATTCGCGCAACAGCAGTCAAAACTATGATTGAAAACAGAAAAGCACCACGTGCTTTTCTGTTTACAAACATACATAGTGTCATAATGATGGCGGCTGCGCAAAAATCACGCAGCCGCGCATCATATGGTGATGATACATACGGAGCTGTTAAGTGCCTTTTGCGCGCGCAAAACACCGCGTTTTTTGCGCAGGCAAAACGCACACGCTCGTGTAAATCCGGCCTCACTGTGTGCTGTGACTTACATGTCTTCCTCCTTTTCTGCTTATAAAACTATTTACAGTCCAAAATTCAGAGTTAACTAATCAGATTCTAAATCAGTGTCACTGTCAGTATGTCATTGTCACTTGGCTGTGTAAGGCTGAATTCACACATGGCTTATCTTAATGGATTAAATTTGGCCGCAGCGAATCCACTGTAAAATCTGCATTATTATATTTCCCATTCCTTTTAAAACTACTTTAAAAATCTGCATCAAAATCTTTTCCCCCAATTCTGCAACAAATCATGATGTGTGAACAAACCCTTATACCCCTCTGAGATTTCCCAAAGAGGACATGGAGGAAGTGACAGAATCCAATAAACATCAGATTCTCAATGTTCTTTGCTCTTCCTAAAATATCAGTTTTTGGAGATGGCAATAAGATATTCCATGTGATGGCGCACAGGTGTGTACTGTCCTTGCTCCGGTACATGACTTGAGGAAGACAGTGCCCGGAAAATTGGGTAGCCAGCGCTGGATCTTCATTGCTGAAGGACAGCAGATTTTAAAACCTTAGGCCGGATGCACACAAGCGTTGCGCATCTCGGAAGTGAAAAACGCTGCGGGACGCAATATCACGCATCCCCCATAGACTAGAGTCTATGGAGAGATACTTGAAGCGTGAAAAAATAGGACATGTCCTATTTTCGCATGGACCCTTCACACGGTCCGTTGAAACAATGGCCTTGTGAACGGCCACATTGAATTATATAGGTCTGTCTGACGGCCGTTGTTTCAACTGCCGTCACATGGACGTTTAACACGTTAGTGTGAATTAGGCCTTAGGCCGGATTCACACTGGCATTGCGCATCTCGTACGTGAAAAAACGCTGCGAGACGCGATATCACGCATCCCCCATAGACTAGAGTCTATAAAGGGATGTGTGAGGCATGAAAAAATAGGACATGTCCTATTTTCGTACGGACCCTTCATACGATCCGTTGAAACAATAGCCACATTTAATTATATAGGACCGTGTCACGGCCGTTTAACACGTTCGTGTGAATTAGGCCTTATTCACACGAATGTTGAATACGTCCGTCTGAGGCCTATTTTGGTGATTTTCACAGCATTGGCCCACAATTGCAGGGTTCCGAGGTCAAATAGTAAAACAAACCCCCAAGCAGTGACCCCTATCTTGGAAACTACTAAAGTAGGGCATATTTTGGGGTGTAGTAAGAATTTTGACCCGACGTGTTTTTTCATTAGAAATGAATGCGTAGCGGATGGTGCAAAGTAAAAATGAAAACTTTCCGCTGATATGCCATTTTAATGCACAATATGTTGTTCCCAGTTTGTGCCACTGAATAACTCATAAAATGTTAAACGGGTTCTCCCGGTTATGGCGATGCCTTATATGTGGACATAAACTGCTGTTTTGGCAGAGCGAAGAGTGGTAGCGGTAAGCTACCGCTCGCAGCTCTGTTTACACTGTGGCGCTAAATACAAGGGGGGAGTGTGGCACTATTTAAAAGGGGGGAATGTGGCGCTATTTACAAGGGGCAGCGGGCTGTGTGTGCTGGGTGGCGCTATTTACAAGGGGCAGCGGGCTGTGTGTGGCACTATCTACAAGGGGGGGAGTGTGCCGCTATTTACATGGGTTGGAGTGTGCCGCTATCTACAAGGGGGGAAGCGGGCTGTGTGTGGCAATATCTACAAGGGGGGCTGTGCGTTGCTCTATTTACAAGGGGGGGCTGTGCGTTGCGCTATTTACAAGGGGGGGCTGTGCGGAGCTATTTACAAGGGGCGCTGTGTGTGGCGCTATCTACAAGGGGGGCTGTGTGTGGCACTATCTATAAGGGGGGCTGTGCATGGCGCTATCTACAAGGGGGACTGTGTGGCGCGATCTACAACCGGGGGATCTGTGTGGCATTAACTACAAGGGGGGGCTGTGTGTGGCGCTATCTACAGGGGGCTGTGTGTTGCCTCTTTAATTTATTTTCTTAATTTATTTTTATGTTAACTATGGTATATAACTATATCGCTTGTAAAAAAAATTTGCATCAGTTTTTCATGGCCGTTAAAAAAAACGGATGAGTTTCATTGGTCAGGCTTTTTTTGTCCCAACCCCCTGAAAACACCCAACGGAAGGACACATGTTCAACTAGACACTATTTACAGCCTCCCTGTATATGATGCCACACACCTTCCTGTATATAATGCCACACAACTCCCTGTAGATGACACACAGCCCCGACGTACATGATGCCACACACCTCCCTGTATATGATGCCACACACCTCCCTGCATATGCCACACAACTCCCTGTAGATGATGCCACACAGCCCGACATGAATGCCCTACATACTCACCCATGCTTCGCTGTCTTTTTCAGGTAAGGTCTCCCGTCTTCACTGGATCTGCGAAGGCGACGCCACGACACTCACCGTTACAGCTCGTCTTCAGGCGTGGTCTCTCGTCTTCACAGGATCTGCGAAGGCGGCGCGATAACGTCATGGCGTCACCTTCACAGAACCCGTGAAAACGAGGGACCACACGTGAAGAAGTCGGTGCTGCATCGGTGAGTGTGCGTCATCGAGCCACCGATAGCCAGCAAGGGAACTAGTCAGGGGCGTAGCTAAAGGCTCATGGGCCCCGATGCAAAAGTTCTTCTTGGGCCCCCCCCCCTAACTTCTCATGGCCGACAGCCCGCAGCTTTCAGTTGCATCGCTGGGTCTCCTAAGTGACCCAACAATGTAGCACTAGCAGCCGGGGGCGTCACTAAGGTCTTAAAATGTCAGGGGAATAGCCCCAATACATATGTCGTCCCCCCCCCCCCCCCCCCCCAAGAAAATGTGTGTATACAAAGGAGCTGGCTACAGAAGGGACAGTAGATTGCTTTAAAAAAGGCTTCGATAATTTCCTAGAACAAAAAAATATAAGCTCTTATGTGTAGACATTTTTTACTACCCTTTTCCCATCCCTTGGTTGAACTTGATGGACATGTGTATTTTTTCAACCGTATGAACTATGTATAGGAGACAGCATATCTTTAGCACTACGACCCTATAAACTATGGATAGGATTAGATCCAGTGGCTCAGCAGACAGTATCACACATGATTGGATTAGATACACAGCTCCGCAGACAGTATCACTCATGATAGGATTAGATACAGTGGCTCAGTAGACGGTACCACACATGATAGGATTAGCTACAGTGGCTCAGTAGACAGTACCACACATGATAGTATTAGATACAGTGGCTCTGTAGACAGTATCACACATGATTGGATTAGATATAGGGCCAGCTCACTGACATTGCGGCTCCAGCGCTGGACCCAGGAAAGGTAAGAATAATAATTGTTTTGCTTCTTTATGTGTTACTGATTATTTTTGTGTGTTTGTGTTATTTTACAGGTTCAGTCATTGGACTAAGTCAGATTCGAGGACTACTTCAATTACAGCATTTTTTTTTATTCCCAATCAAATGTATAATGAGGGTTGTGTGTGGGGGGGGGTTTATTTCAATAAAATATTTTTTTTATGTCCTTGTATTTTTTTAAACGTTATTATTACCACCTTAGTAATAACTGCTGGCTGATTGAAATCGTCCATTACCAAGGCAGGGCTTAATGTTATGCCGGTGCAGAGGCTAACAATAACCCCCATTATTACCCTGGTACCCACCGCCACCAGGGGTACTGGGAAGAGCCGAGTACGAACCATTACCTGACCATCTGTAGCGATAGCCGTGCACTGGGGCAGCCGCATGCTGGTAGTATTAGGCTGGGGAAGGCCAAAAACAGTGGCCCTTCCCACCCTGGTAATGCTGCCTGCTACTGCTGTGTTGTATCTGGCTGGTTATGAAAATTGCGGGGAACCCCACATCGTTCTTTCCAATTATGATTATTATTTTTTTTTTTAAATGACGTGGGTTTTTCATAACCAGCCAGATACAATAAAGCAGCAGCAGGCTAGCATTACCAGGGGGAGGGGGGGGGGGGTTGTGCTGTTTCTGGCCTTTCCCAGCCTAATAATAGAAGCTCGCGGCCGCCCCAGTATCTGACCATCACTACAGAGCACTACGGATCACTACAGATGGTCGGGTACTGGATCGTACCCAGCTCTTCCCGACACCCCTTGTGGCTGTGGGTACCAGGGTAATAATGGGAGTTATTGTTAGCCTCTGCACCGGCTAGCACTAAGCCCCGTCTTAGTAATGGAAGCTGTCAATCAGTCAGTTTTTTTTTTAAAAAACACAAAGACATAGAAAAAATATTTTATTGAAAAATCCCCCACACACACAACATCCGAACCTGTAAAAAAAACATAAGTAACACATGTGGTAGGCTTAGATACAGCGTCAAACAGACAGTATCACATATGGGCCCTGTATCTAAGCTTACCATGTGGTTATGTAATATTCTTAGATACAGGGCCCCAGCAGACAGTAATCTTATACAGTATAAGATTACTGTCTGCTGGAGCCTTGTATCTAAGCCTACCATGTGGTAGGTTTAGATATAGGGTCCAACAGACAGTATCACATATGGGCCCTGTATCTAAGCTTACCATGTGGTTATTTAGGATGCTTAGATACAGGGCCCCAGCAGACAGTAATCTTATACGGTATGAGATTACTGTCTGCTGGGGCCCTGTATATTAGCCTGCCGTGTGGTAGGCTTATATACAGGGTCCATCAGACAGTATCACACATGGGCCCTGTATTTAAGCCATGTGATTGGCTTAGATACAGGGCCCAACAGACAGCATCACACAATCTCAGGATAGGCCATCAATACCTGATGGGTCAGGGTCCGACTCCCGGGACCCTGCCAATCAGCTGTTTTGAAGGGGCCGCAGCGCTCTTACGACAGCTGCTTCCCCTTCATCTCCATCACTTGCTCACACAGTGAGTCGCCGACACGGATTCACAGTGTGAGCAAGTGACCGGAATGAAGGGGAAGCAGCTCTCGTACAAGCGCTGCGGCCCCTTCAAAACAGCTGATTGGTGGTGTCCCAGGAGTCGGACCCTGACCTATCAGCAGACAGGGATATTAATCTTACCATCCTCTTCAGCCACAGCGGAGGTCCTGACTCTATCCAGGGTCGGGATGTTGTGCGCGGCGCACAGCGCTGTGACGTCAGGACCTCTGCTGCGCTCCAGAACCAGTTGCATACTATTGTGTTGTTTGCCTTAAGACGGCGACAGCAACGTAATAGTACGTGACAAGTCACCAAGGGTTTAAAAGCAATTAGTAGACAAAAGCCAATGTCAATTTTGGGTGTTTGGCTTCATGCACACGGCCGTAGCTGTGTGCACGGTCCATTATTACGGCAGCAAAAGGATGTAGAGTGTCATCCGCGGGCTGTCTGCAATTCAGGGACTGTGCACACATTTACAGTGAAGGAAATAAGTATTTGATCCCTTGCTGATTTTGTAAGTTTGCCCACTGTCAAAGACTTGAACAGTCTAGAATTTTTAGGCTAGGTTAATTTTACCAGTGAGAGATAGATTATATATTTTAAAAAAAAAAGAAAATCACATTGTCAAAATTATATAGATTTATTTGCATTGTGCACAGAGAAATAAGTATTTGATCCCCTACCAACCATTAAGAGTTCAGCCTCCTCCAGACCAGTTACACGCTCCAAATCAACTTGGTGCCTGCATTAAAGACAGCTGTCTTAAATGGTCACCTGTATAAAAAACTCCTGTCCACGGACTCAATTAATCAGTCTGACTCTAACCTCTACAACATGGGTAAGACCAAAGAGCTTTCTAAGGATGTCAGGGACAAGATCATAGACCTGCACAAGGCTGGAATGGGCTACAAAACCATAAGTAAGACGCAGGGTGAGAAGGAGACAACTGTTGGTGCAATAGTAAGAAAATGGAAGACCTACAAAATGACTGTCAATCGACATCGATCTGGGGCTCCATGCAAAATCTCACCTCGTGGGGTATCCTTGATCCTGAGGAAGGTGAGAGCTTAGCCGAAAACTACACGGGGGGAACTTGTTAATGATCTCAAGGCAGCTGGGACCACAGTCACCAAGAAAACCATTGGTAACACATTACGCCGTAATGGATTAAAATCCTGCAGTGCCCGCAAGGTCCCCCTGCTCAAGAAGGCACATGTACAGGCCCATCTGAAGTTTGCAAATGAACATCTGGGTGATTCTGAGAGTGATTGGGAGAAGGTGCTGTGGTCAGATGAGACTAAAATTGAGCTCTTTGGCACTAACTCTACTCGCCGTGTTTGGAGGAAGAGAAATGCTGCCTATGACCCAAAGAACACCGTCCCCACTGTCAAGCATGGAGGTGGAAACATTATGTTTTGGGGGTGTTTCTCTGCTAAGGGCACAGGACTACTTCACCGCATCAATGGGAGAATGGATGGAGCCATGTACCGTCAAATCCTGAGTGACAACCTCCTTCCCTCCACCAGGACATTAAAAATGGCTCGTGGTTGGGTCTTCCAGCACGACAATGACCCAGAAACATACAGCCAAGGCAACAAAAGAGTGGCTCAAAAAGTAGCACATTAATGTCATGGAGTGGCCTAGCCAGTCTCCAGACCTTAATCCCATCGAAAACTTATGGAGGGAGCTGAAGATCCGAGTTGCCAAGCGACAGCCTCGAAATCTTAATGATTTACATATGATCTGCAAAGAGGAGTGGGCCAAAATTCCATCTAACATGTGTGCAAACCTCATCAACAACTACAAAAAACGTCTGACTGATGTGCTTGCCAACAAAGGTTTTGCCACCAAGTATTAAGTCTTGTTTGCCAAAGGGATCAAATACTTATTTCTCTGTGCACAATGCAAATAAACATATATAATTTTGACAATGTGATTTTCTTTTTTTTTTTTATATAGCCTATCTCTCACTGGTAAAATTAACCAAGCCTAAAAATTCTAGACTGTTCATGTCTTTGACAGTGGGCAAACTTACAAAATCAGCAAGGGATCAAATACTTTCTATGAGCCCGGACAGGCAATACACGGACCGTGGAAACCACGGTCGTGTGCATTGGCCCATAGGTTAACATGTTTTATACTATCCGCAATTGCGGATAGTATACGACCGCAAACGCACGGTCATGTGCATGAAGCCTTAATCTGAGTTCTCTCCTCTGCGGGCATATTTCGGAGCGTCAAACACTTGAAAAATGTCTTCAAACCACTTCCCATTGATTTCAATGGGAAATACACCGAGTAGTTTATATGAGGCGTATTTTCATGTTGCTGAATTAAAAAAACACCTGTAAAAATGTAAAAGAAAGTGACTTGAATCGTTTTACAAGCTTATTTTTTTGTGGCAGTTTTTTTTTTTTAGCCAAAAGAAGAAGTGGACACACAAGAAAGGAGATTCATCAGTCTTTTCTTCCTGCCTTTCCGTCCTTTTAGATCCACTTCTGGCTTTAGCTCAAAATATTGAGCCAAAAACTGACACAAAAACTGCATCAAAACTGTGTGTGTGATCCTGGCCTAAGTGTAGCATCCTCCTTGTTTGTTCTTTCATAGAGCACTTCTTTAATCTTAATCAAATGCGGAGGTATCTATCAATCACAAAATAAATACATAAAAGGAAGGGAGGATCCATGAAGAACATCTGTTATACAGGGGCCTACAAGGATATTGTGTGACAGTTGCCAAGTACAATAAAGACACAGTATATTCCATAGATCAGAGACAGGAAATATAGGGGATAGTAAACTTGTAATTAACTCCTTCCTGCATCATCACATACATGTACACGGGGGAAGCGGGATGTGTTTAATTGGCAGCGATCAATAGGGTTTGGTCTGTCCAGTGCTGCTGCCTGCTAAAGAATTTCCAGATATAATCTAGCAGGCTGTCTGTGCATGGTATATGGACCAGTAATGTAATGTCACACAGCAGTAGTGTAGCCCTGGCCTTAACCCGTTCCCAACATCCGCCGTATACATACGGCGCACGTCGAGTGGGGGAGTATGGTCGGGCGTGTCTGCTGTGTGTTACAGCAGACATGCCCGTGGCATTTAAATGACCAAATACAGGGGGGCAACCCCCTGTAACGTTCCAACACCCCCCCCCCCCGTGGTGAGATCAGGGAGTGCCGTTAGGGAGCCTGATGAAGGCCCCCAGGTCTGCCATCTTTCTACTACCTCTGAGAGAGGGGCTTCTAACGAGACGGTCAGAATCATGATATACCGCAATCCATTAGTATTGCAGTATATCGTGCAAGCGATCCAACTATCGCTGGTTCAAGTTGCCTAGGGGGACATGTAAAAAACAGTCAAATAAAGTTTTTTTTAAATAAATTTTTTAAAAAAATAAACGCTCAAAAAAAGAACCTTTTTCCGTTTTCCCTCAAGTACAAAGTAAAAAAAAAAAAATTTAACATAACTGGTATTGACGTATCCGTAAAAGTCTGTACTATTACATACAATATATCATTATTTAGTCCGCACGGTGAACGTCGTAGAAAATAAAAAAATTTAAATGTCAGAATTGCTGTTTTGTGGTCACTTCATCTCCCACACAAAATGAAATAAAAAGTGATCAAAAAGTCTCATGTACCCCAAAATGGTA
Source organism: Rhinoderma darwinii (assembly GCF_050947455.1). Classification (NCBI taxonomy): domain Eukaryota; kingdom Metazoa; phylum Chordata; class Amphibia; order Anura; family Rhinodermatidae; genus Rhinoderma; species Rhinoderma darwinii. The sequence continues at coordinate 83,442,406 of NC_134691.1, forward strand.
CCAATATAAACTACAGCTCGCCCCGCAAAAAAAAATAAGCCCTCATACCGCTAAATCGACAGAAAAATAAAAGTTATCTCTCTGAGAATTTGGTGCGAAAACTCAAATTTTATATTTAACAACCAGTTTTTTCCTTGTAAAAGTAGTAAAACATAAAAAACTTTATAAATTTGGTATCGCTGTAATCTAATTGACCCGCAGAATAGAGTTAACATGCAGTTTTTACCGCACGGTGAACGCCGTAAAAACAAAACCACCCAAAAGATTGAGGAATCGCTGTTTGTTTCCTATTCCACACCACAAATATTTTTTCCCCAGTTTCCCACTACATTATATGGTACAATAAATGGTGCTGTGAAAATCTACAACTCGTCCTGCAAAAAACAAGCCCTCATACGGCAATATTGATGGAAAAATAAAAAAGTTACGGCTTTTGGAATGTGGGGAGGAAAAATTAAAGTGAAGATCGGAAAAATGGCTGCGGCGGGAAGGGGGTTAAAAATAAATATACTGTCTAATATTCAATTGAGTGTTGTCTTTTTATTGCGTTTTTTTTATATAAATCATTTTGATTCAATTAAATAAAATACACATATGCAATAAAGTAAACAGTTGGGATGGATGGTCAATTTGCTTATATTCTCTGTATTAAATTACATTGTGTATTATCAAGCAAGCCGAATCATGCAGATATATAATTTGTATTCCACTTGTAATGCCCGATCTATTTCAGAAATATATGTAAACTTTGAATGTTTCTCCTGTAAAGTTGCAATTAGTAGCCTGGCTGAACGACCAGACATAAAGCTATCAGATTTGCAAGGTTTTCTCTTTATCGCAACATTTCTTATGTATGGGAATGAAACTCCCTAAAAATTCCCTAATGAGAAAGAACAGCTTATAAGGATTCTATTGTACTCTTGTCTACAGCTGCAAACCTGACGTCAGCATCTAATGAAGAATTATATTATATTTAAAAGGTAATGTCTGCCTGTAATTGGCTGAATATGAAATATTCTCATTGTATGCAATTGACTGAATCAGAATTATTGTCACATTGCCTCTGACTGGTTAACCTCAAGCCTACACCCCTTTTGAATGATATTATTGTAATTGAGTTTGGCAATAAACCTTAGGAGTATTTTTGAACATACAAGCAATGCCTGTGCGTTTTTATTCTTTTCTGATATATATCGATCTAATCTATGATTATGAGGATGGATAAAATTCCCGGAGTGGGTGTCTGTTGGAACTCGTCTAAATTTCAGTTGAATATATATTTTGAGCGATGACTTCCCCAACACAGTGAATGTTACAAGAAAATATAAAAACTAATTTAGCGGAACTGCTTTTTTATCAATTTTCACTTTTTTTTTTTTTAATTCTTATGTTAAACGCTTGATTACATGTACCCCAAAATGATGCCTAAAAAAAACTGCAACTCATTCTGCAACAACAAAAAAAGGCCTAAAATTGCAACAGTCATAAAAATAAAAAAGTTATGGCTGATTGGAATGCAAGAGCAAAAAGAAAAAAAATCAGCAGTCCTTAGCAGGGATTTAGGCCAAGATCACACACAGTTTTGATGCTGTTTTCACGCACACTTTTTGGCTCAGTATTTTGAGCTAAAGCCAGAAGTGGATCCAAAAGGAAGAAAATATATAAAGGAAAGACTGATACATCTCCTTTCTTTTGTGTCCACTCCTGTGTTTGGTTAAAAAAAATTGATCCAAAAAATGCCAAATAAACTGCATCAAACCTGCGTGTGTGATCCTGGCCTGAAGGTATCATTCACATTTTTGTACAGCAAAGGATGACAGTCAGTTCATGAACTCACACAATGCATCATCACCTCTGAGACACAGTTTTAAATTATGCTGCATTCTTCTTAACCTGCAGAATGCATTTGGTGTCGTTTCTATGGGGGAAAAAAAAAGCTGTGTGCCACCATGTAAAAACGGACCAAAACGGGGGTACAGTACGGGATGATAGTGGACATCTGCATGAGGTCTCAAATGTATTCGTAGGGGGTTTCACTGTTACAAAGGGCAACCATGCAATGCATAGTCACGCCACGTCCTCCAGAGCAAAAGTTACTCAGTTCTGGCTAAGGCTACATGGCGACTTTTGCCGCGACACAGTTCGCGTAGCCAAAGATCGATGTGTTGCCCTGCTTGCATCGCAGGTAATGAAAGTAAATGTGGTCACTTTGCAACCCGCAAGTTGCCGCGACTTCACAATCAAAAGAAATTCAAATTTGCTAAACTTCTTATGGCTGTGGTGTAGCGGCATCTTTAATTCGGTTAGGCCTTATTCACACGAACGTTTCCGTTTTGCGTGCGCAAAAGTTCAGTGTGACATGTGAATATGGTGCGTGGCTGCATGATTTTCGCGCAGCCGGCATCATTATGACACTCTCTTTTTATGTGACGACACCGTAAAGAAGGAGGGGATTATATCTTTCCTTTCTCTTCTTTACCAGCTGTAGCGCGAATCACGCGCGGCACCCGGAAGTGCTTCTGTGTGCTGTGCGCGATATGCAAGCACCCATTGACTTCAATGAGTGCGTGCTGCGCGAAACACGGGCAAGTATAGGACATTTCGTGAGTTTTACGAAGCGCATATACGCTGCGTGAAGTCTGAACGGCCCCATTCACTAACATAGGTCCGTGCGACGCGCGTGAAAATCACGCGCATATCACGGACGTATAAACCATTCTTTAGTTGATTTACTTGTGTGCTTTAGGTCATTGTCTTGTTGAATCACCCAACGTCTCTTCAGCTTGAGGTCATGGACTGCTGTCCCTACGTTCTCCTTTAAAATGTTTTGATATACCTTTTGAATTCATTCATCAACCCCTGACGAAGCACCAGCGAAACGCGCGTTGGGTTAAGCAGAGGTCGCCCTCCTGGTCTTGATCTCCTATTTATCCTCTTATACGCAGGTGTAGGTATATTACTTTACATGTCATTTTTACTTAAGATTGTACCTTATATATATTCTCTACACTTACTTATGTGTTCATCTGTGCAAAAGCGTACCATGCCTAGTACCTGCTCATTAATATATATTTATGCACTTTAGCCATTTATAGGTTGTGTCAGACCATTTTTACATCTGGGGGGCCATGCTGCTTTTACGTTCGGATTCCGTTTGTGTTCAAGGGTCCATGGCATTTTAGTATGTCTAAGTGTTATACGTTTTCTTCATGTGTCTAATTTACTTTAATAAAGATTTTTTGTATTTTTTCAAACACCTGGTCGTGACTTGTTTCTTGTTCTGGTTTAGTTGTAATTAGTCACTAGGACCACTAGTATTATTCGGGTTTTTATTCGGTTTGCTAAATTGTCATTGTCTTGTTGAATCACCCAACGTCTCTTCAGCTTGAGGTCATGGACTGCTGTCCCTACGTTCTCCTTTAAAATGTTTTGATATACCTTTTGAATTCATTGTTCCCTCAATGATCACAAAGTATCTGGGCCCTGAGGCAGCAAGGCAGACCAAAACCATGATGCTCCCTCCACCATACTTCACAGTTATGATGAGGTATTGGTGTTGGTGTGCAGTGTTCTTTTACCCCCAAACAAAGCTCTATGTATTTGTGCTAAAAAGTTCAACTTTTGTCTCATTTGTCCATAGGGCAATTTCCCCGAAGCATTGTGGAACATCCAGGTGGTCTCAGGCAAACTCAAGAAGGGGCAACAAACTTTTTTTTTGGACAGCAGTGACTTCCTTTGTGGTGTCCTTCCATGAACATCATTCTTTTAGTGGACCCATGAACAGGGGAGTTTGCAGTTTGTAATCTTCAGTAGGTCTTTTTCTGTCACCCTTGGTCTCTTTCTCACCTCTTATAGGATTGCCCATTGTGCTCTTGGAGTTATCTGAACAGGACACCCACCCCTAGTAACAGTAGCAGCAGTCCTAAATTTTCTCCATTTGTAGACAATTTGTCTAATCTTGGATTTATGTGCAAGCTGGTTCTTTCACACTGTTTTTATAGCCTTTTCCAGTTCCATGCGTCTCTAGAACACATTTTCTGAGCTCTGTAGGCAGACCATATTATTATGATCCGTAAAAATGATTGCAGGACGTACGGCCCCTTTAAGCAGATGTCTCCAGTCTTCCAGGGCAAACTTAACGGTCAGCCGCTCCCGGTCTCCTATAGTATAGTTCCTCTTGGAAGGAGAAAGTTATTTGGAGAAGCCACAGGTTAGTCTTCCCAGTAGGACTCTTTTCTGTCAGGACTGCACTGGCTCCAACAGAAGAGGCATCCACCTTGGGGAAAAATTGTTTGGAGACATCTGGGGGTTGCAGGATAGGGGCGACAGCAAAGGATTCTTTTAACTGAATGAAAGCTGCTTCTGCATGCAGGGTCCAATTCTGGCCATCTACTCCCTTCTTCATTAGGGCTGTTATTGGAGCAAACAACAAGGAGAAGTGAGGAATGTATTGTCGTTAGAAGTTCACAAATACGAGGAAGCACTGAATTGCTGAGGGCAAGGACAATTCAACATAGCAGACAATTTGTTGGGATACATCTTTAATCTCTGGTCAGAGAAGATATAACCCAGAAATGGAAGGGGGGGGGCGTCTCTCGAATAAATATCTCCAATTTAGCATAGAGATTATTCTCCCGCAACCGTTGAAAGACTTGACGGACATGCTTCCGGTGAGCAGTCAAGTCGGGTGGCAAGATCAGGATATCATCTAAATTGACCACCACATTGACATATCAGGTCCCGGAAAATGAAATTCACAAACTCTTTAAATACAGCAGGAGCATTGCAGTCTGAACAGCATGACAAGGTACTCATAGTGGCTTTCACAAGTATTAGAGGCCGTCTTCCACTCGTTACCTTCACAGATGCGGATCAGGTTGTAAACTACGTGCAGATCCAATTTGGTGAAGATCTTTGCTCTACAGATACTGTCAAATAGATCTTCAATCAACGATAGCGGATATTTGTTTTTCACTGTGATCTTGTTCAGACCACGATAATCTATGCACGGACAAAGAGATCCATCCTTCTTCTGGACAAAGAAGAAACCGGCTCCAGCCGGAGAAGAGGACTTACTAATAAATTCCCTTTCCAGGTTCTCTCTAATGTACTCTGACATGGCTTGAGTCTTTGGTATGGACAAAGGATAGACTTGAACCCGTGGAGTTGACCCTAGCAACAGGTAAACTGGACAGTCATAGGGTCAATGTGGCGGTAAAGTCTCTGCTTCTTTTTTGCTGAAGACGTCAGCATAGGACGAGTAGCTAGGAGGCAAGCCAGACAGGTTCTGTATCATAGGCGGTACAGTGACAGGTTCAACTGTTGCCGGGCAATTAGTACGGCAGCTAGACCCCCACTGAAGAACTTGGCTGGAGTTCCAATCAAGTACTGGGCATGTTGCCGTAACAGAGGTAGTGCCAGAAGCAAAAGGTTATTGGAAACTGCAAAAAGGTAGAAGGAGATCCGCTTAGAATTAATCACTCCCACCTGCAGAATCAGAGGCTGTGTGGCAAACAGAATGGAATCAGGAAGACATTGGCCATCTATGGAAGCCAATCGATTTGACACTACACAACTGACGTTGTATTGATATAAATAGATGTACGTTCACCTGTATTCAATATAAATATCACTACCAATATGAACGATTAAAATGTACATTTTATTATAGAAATCAAGAACTAAAATTGGGCTAAATAGCCAAGAAACTATTAGAGGCGTAAGCACGATATCCAGCAAGGAGGGTGCAGATGGGTACTGTTATGTCTGTGTACCACATGATGCATGGAGAGGTCTCCCACTCTTGATTTATATCATAAACACCTGGTCAATACATGCCACTAGAGCTGTGTCCCTACGCGTTTCCGCACCACATAGTAAACAGGGTGCTTCATCAGGAGTCACAATAATATTGAATTAAAACACCTAATGGCCGGTAAGCAACTGTTGCGTGCCTAAAACATTAACCCGGCTCGTGCACGACACCAGTCAGCAGGTCGAACACGAGCCGAGTGAATGCCGGACATGAATAGTACTGGTCCCTCCCCCCCCAACGATGACGCGGCGTCCGGGCAGCCAATCCCCCACAAGCCACGCAGATGACGTGACCTGAGCAGGGCAAGTCCCCGGATGCACACTGCAATCACGGACGGGAGTAAAGAAAGCGTCCCTAGTAACCAGGGATCATAAGGCGGATATAGAACAAGCTAGGAGAAGATTACTCACCTAGGATGAGGTAAGGAACAAAAGGACCTATCATCATCAAACTATTAGATGGTTAAGAAGGCGGCTTAATGTTAAGTAATATCCAAAAGCAACCCACATTACCAAGCAAAGGAGTAACGAATGATAGATAGATATAAATAAGGATTGATTGAACAATGAACGGGAGCCACAGGATAGAATTGTAATGTATATATGGCCCAGAGGAACATGTTAGATAAAGACATTTGGATCAAACAGATGGGGATAAGGATTATAGGAAACAATTATATGATATTTGTTCATTGAGGCCCGCAGGTTTCATGGTATGCATGCGGAAGATCCATTGGGCTTCTTCTTGTAAGATCCTTTTATTCAAATTCCCACCCCCTAGCAGATGGTCGTATATGTTCGATCCCCTGGAATTTAATAACATTTGTGTCGCCACCATGGCATTCCAAAACATGCCGTGCCACCGGGGTAACCTCGCTCCGTCGGATGTCACCAATGTGGTCCCTTATCCGTCTCCTAAACTCTCTGATGGTCTTGCCGACATACTGCAGTCCAAACACACAGGAAATAGGATAGGCAATGCCCTTTGTTCTGCAATTGACAAAGGACCTGTTATCAAACGTCCTACCAGTGGTGTAACTGCAGAAATGTTTGCGGCAAACTATGGACTCACAGGCCTTACATGATCCACATCTGAATGTTCCCTTAATGCCGTGTGTAAGCCAAGTGGTCGGTAGAGTAGGCTGTAGATGGCTATGTACTAGGCGATCCCTGATGTCTCTACCCCTCCTGTATGTCACCAGTGGTCTGTTACCCACCAGACTTACCAATATCAGGGTCTGTTTTAAGGATCCCCCAGTAGGCCTGTAGGACCTTCAATACTTCACTATTGGATGAGTCATACGTTCCTATAATGCATATCTGGTCATCAGTCTAGTGCTTCCTTGGATTTAGGAGATCACTCCTATTACAGTTAAAGGCATTTTTATAGGCTGATCTAAGGATTTCACGAGGATAACCCCTCCGAAGGAATCTCTTCTGTAAGTCGGATGCAGCCATACCAAAGTCTGTGATGGTGGAGCAATTCCTCCGCGCCCTCAGGTATTGACCCCTGTGTATCCCCCTTTCCAATGGCGCGGGGTGCCAGCTCTCCCATCTTAAAAGACTATTGGTGGCTGTGTCCTTCCTAAATATACTCGTTTGAATATATCCCTGTTCCGTCTTGAAAATATTGATGTCGAGAAACGTCATTTTACTGTCATGGATGACGGATGTTAAAAAGAGCCCCATTTCATTGACATTGAGAATGGCCACAAATTCATTAAACTCCTCCTTTGTTCCAGACCATAGGAATCACGATGTCATCAATGAATCTTAGCCAGAGAAGAATCATTGATGTCCATTTCCTCACTAAAAACAACCGTCTTCTCCCACCAGCCCAGGTAAATGTTGGCATAGGAGGGTGCGCAAGGACTTCCCATCACTACCCCCCTGAGCTGGTGAAAGAATTTGCCATCAAATAGAAAGAAGTTGTGTTCGAGGATAAATTTGAGTAAGCTAACCACAAACTCATTATGGGCCTGAAATTGTAGAGTTCCCTTTCACTCAAAAAGTCCTCTACAGCTCTGCACCCAGAGGTATGGGGTATAGAGCTGTAGAGGGCCTCGACGTCCAGGTTTGCCAAGTGGACACCGGTATCGCATTTGATGCCCTCCAGCCTTCTGAGTACATCCATGGTATCTCTGACGTAGGATGGAAGGGCCAGTACGGAAGGACTGAGGATTCGATCAATGTAAAGACTAGAAGTTTGGGTCCAATTGTCAACCCCTGAGACAATAGGGCGACCTTTGAGGATACAGGCTGGATACAGGCAGGTAGCTGATCGCTGGATACAGGCTGGTAGCTGATCGCTGGATACAGGCAGGTAGCTTATAGCTGGATACAGGCAGGTAGCTGATAGCTGGATACAGGCAGGTAGCAGTTCGCTGGATACAGGCAGGTAGCTTATAGCTGGATACAGGCAGGTAGCTGATAGCTGGATACAGACAGGTAGCAGATCGTTGGATACAGGTAGGTAGATGATCGCTGGATACAGGCTGGTAGCTTATAGCTGGATACAGGCTGGTAGCTTATACCTGGATACAGGCAGGTAGCTGATCGCCGGATACAGGCAGGTAGCTGATCGCTGGATACAGGTAGGTAGATGATCGCTGGATACAAGCTGGTAGCTTATAGCTGGATACAGGCTGGTAGCTTATAGCTGGATACAGGCAGGTAGCTTATAGCTGGATGCAGGCAGGTAGCTGATAGCTGGATACAGACAGGTAGCAGATCGCTGGATACAGGCAGGTAGCTGATAGCTGGATACAGACAGGTAGCAGATCGCTGGATACAGGCTGGTAGCTTATAGCTGGATACAGGCTGGTAGCTTATAGCTGGATACAGGCAGGTAGCTGATCGCCGGATACAGGCAGGTAGCTGATCGCTGGATACAGGTAGGTGGATGATCGCTGGATACAGGCTGGTAGCTTATAGCTGGATACAGGCTGGTAGCTTATAGCTGGATACAGGCAGGTAGCTTATAGCTGGATACAGGCAGGTAGCTGATCGCTGGATACAGGCAGGTAGCTGATCGCTGGATACAGGCAGGTAGCTGATCGCTGGATACAGGCAGGTAGCTGATCGCTGGATACAGGCAGGTAGCTGATCGCTGGATACAGGCAGGTAGCTGATCGCTGGATACAGGCAGGTAGCTGATCGCTGGATACAGGCAGGTAGCTGATCGCTGGATACAGGTAGGTAGCTGATCGCTGGATACAGGCAGGTAGCTGATCGCTGGATACAGGCAGGTAGCTTATAGCTGGATACAGGCAGGTAGCTGATCGCTGGATACAGGCAGGTAGCTGATCGCTGGATACAGGCAGGTAGCTGATCGCTGGATACAGGCAGGTAGCTGATCGCTGGATACAGGCAGGTAGCTGATCGCTGGATACAGGCAGGTAGCTGATCGCTGGATACAGGCAGGTAGCTGATCGCTGGATACAGGCAGGTAGCTGATCGCTGGATACAGGCAGGTAGCTTATAGCTGGATACAGGCAGGTAGCGTATAGCTGGATAAAGGCAGGTAGCTGATCGCCGGATACAGGCAGGTAGATGATCGCTGGATACAGGTAGGTAGATGATCGCTGGATACAAGCTGGTAGCTTATAGCTGGATACAGGCTGGTAGCTTATAGCTGGATACAGGCAGGTAGCTGATAGCTGGATACAGGCAGGTAGCTGATAGCTGGATACAGGCTGGTAGCTTATAGCTGGATACAGGCTGGTAGCTTATAGCTGGATACAGGCAGGTAGCTGATCGCCGGATACAGGCAGGTAGCTGATCGCTGGATACAGGTAGGTAGATGATCGCTGGATACAAGCTGGTAGCTTATAGCTGGATACAGGCTGGTAGCTTATAGCTGGATACAGGCAGGTAGCTTATAGCTGGATACAGACAGGTAGCAGATCGCTGGATACAGGCAGGTAGCTGATAGCTGGATACAGACAGGTAGCAGATCGCTGGATACAGGCTGGTAGCTTATAGCTGGATACAGGCTGGTAGCTTATAGCTGGATACAGGCAGGTAGCTGATCGCCGGATACAGGCAGGTAGCTGATCGCCGGATACAGGTAGGTAGATGATCGCTGGATACAGGCTGGTAGCTTATAGCTGGATACAGGCTGGTAGCTTATAGCTGGATACAGGCAGGTAGCTGATCGCTGGATACAGGCAGGTAGCTGATCGCTGGATACAGGCAGGTAGCTGATCGCTGGATACAGGCAGGTAGCTGATCGCTGGATACAGGCAGGTAGCTGATCGCTGGATACAGGCAGGTAGCTGATCGCTGGATACAGGCAGGTAGCTGATCGCTGGATACAGGCAGGTAGCTGATCGCTGGATACAGGCAGGTAGCTGATAGCTGGATACAGGCAGGTAGCTGATCGCTGGATACAGGCAGGTAGCTGATCGCTGGATACAGGCAGGCAGCTGATCGCTGGATACAGGCAGGCAGCTGATCGCTGGATACAGGCAGGTAGCTGATCGCTGGATACAGGCAGGTAGCTGATCGCTGGATACAGGCAGGTAGCTGATCGCTGGATACAGGCAGGTAGCTGATCGCTGGATACAGGCAGGTAGCTTATAGCTGGATACAGGCAGGTAGCAGATCGCTGGATACAGGCAGGTAGCTTATAGCTGGATACAGGCAGGTAGCTGATAGCTGGATACAGACAGGTAGCAGATCGTTGGATACAGGTAGGTAGATGATCGCTGGATACAGGCTGGTAGCTTATAGCTGGATACAGGCTGGTAGCTTATAGCTGGATACAGGCAGGTAGCTGATCGCCGGATACAGGCAGGTAGCTGATCGCTGGATACAGGTAGGTAGATGATCGCTGGATACAAGCTGGTAGCTTATAGCTGGATACAGGCTGGTAGCTTATAGCTGGATACAGGCAGGTAGCTTATAGCTGGATACAGGCAGGTAGCTGATAGCTGGATACAGACAGGTAGCAGATCGCTGGATACAGGCAGGTAGCTGATAGCTGGATACAGACAGGTAGCAGATCGCTGGATACAGGCTGGTAGCTTATAGCTGGATACAGGCAGGTAGCTGATCGCCGGATACAGGCAGGTAGCTGATCGCTGGATACAGGTAGGTAGATGATCGCTGGATACAGGTAGGTAGATGATCGCTGGATACAGGCTGGTAGCTTATAGCTGGATACAGGCAGGTAGCTTATAGCTGGATACAGGCAGGTAGCTTATAGCTGGATACAGGCAGGTAGCTGATCGCTGGATACAGGCAGGTAGCTGATCGCTGGATACAGGCAGGTAGCTGATCGCTGGATACAGGCAGGTAGCTGATCGCTGGATACAGGTAGGTAGATGATCGCTGGATACAGGCTGGTAGCTTATAGCTGGATACAGGCTGGTAGCTTATAGCTGGATACAGGCAGGTAGCTTATAGCTGGATACAGGCAGGTAGCTGATCGCTGGATACAGGCAGGTAGCTGATCGCTGGATACAGGCAGGTAGCTGATCGCTGGATACAGGCAGGTAGCTGATCGCTGGATACAGGCAGGCAGCTGATCGCTGGATACAGGCAGGCAGCTGATCGCTGGATACAGGCAGGTAGCTGATCGCTGGATACAGGCAGGTAGCTGATCGCTGGATACAGGCAGGTAGCTGATCGCTGGATACAGGCAGGTAGCTTATAGCTGGATACAGGCAGGTAGCTGATCGCTGGATACAGGCAGGTAGCTGATCGCTGGATACAGGCAGGTAGCTGATCGCTGGATACAGGCAGGTAGCTGATCGCTGGATACAGGCAGGTAGCTGATCGCTGGATACAGGCAGGTAGCTGATCGCTGGATACAGGCAGGTAGCTGATCGCTGGATACAGGCAGGTAGCTGATCGCTGGATACAGGCAGGTAGCTGATCGCTGGATACAGGCAGGTAGCTGATCGCTGGATACAGGCAGGTAGCTGATCGCTGGATACAGGCAGGTAGCTGATCGCTGGATACAGGCAGGTAGCTGATCGCTGGATACAGGTAGGTAGCTGATCGCTGGATACAGGCAGGTAGCTGATCGCTGGATACAGGCAGGTAGCTTATAGCTGGATACAGGCAGGTAGCTTAAAGCTGGATACAGGCAGGTAGCTGATAGCTGGATACAGACAGGTAGCAGATCGCTGGATACAGGCAGGTAGCTGATAGCTGGATACAGACAGGTAGCAGATCGCTGGATACAGGCTGGTAGCTTATAGCTGGATACAGGCTGGTAGCTTATAGCTGGATACAGGCAGGTAGCTGATCGCCGGATACAGGCAGGTAGCTGATCGCTGGATACAGGTAGGTAGATGATCGCTGGATACAGGCTGGTAGCTTATAGCTGGATACAGGCTGGTAGCTTATAGCTGGATACAGGCAGGTAGCTGATCGCTGGATACAGGCAGGTAGCTGATCGCTGGATACAGGCAGGTAGCTGATCGCTGGATACAGGCAGGTAGCTGATCGCTGGATACAGGCAGGTAGCTGATCGCTGGATACAGGCAGGTAGCTGATCGCTGGATACAGGCAGGTAGCTGATCGCTGGATACAGGCAGGTAGCTGATCGCTGGATACAGGCAGGCAGCTGATCGCTGGATACAGGCAGGCAGCTGATCGCTGGATACAGGCAGGTAGCTGATCGCTGGATACAGGCAGGTAGCTGATCGCTGGATACAGGCAGGTAGCTGATCGCTGGATACAGGCAGGTAGCTGATCGCTGGATACAGGCAGGTAGCTTATCGCTGGATACAGGCAGGTAGCTGATCGCTGGATACAGGCAGGTAGCTGATCGCTGGATACAGGCAGGTAGCTGATCGCTGGATACAGGCAGGTAGCTGATCGCTGGATACAGGCAGGTAGCTGATCGCTGGATACAGGCAGGTAGCTGATCGCTGGATACAGGCAGGTAGCTGATCGCTGGATACAGGCAGGTAGCTGATCGCTGGATACAGGCAGGTAGCTGATCGCTGGATACAGGCAGGTAGCTGATCGCTGGATACAGGCAGGTAGCTGATCGCTGGATACAGGCAGGTAGCTGATCGCTGGATACAGGCAGGTAGCTGATTGCTGGATACAGGTAGGTAGCTGATCGCTGGATACAGGCAGGTAGCTGATCGCTGGATACAGGCAGGTAGCTTATAGCTGGATACAGGCAGGTAGCTGATCGCTGGATACAGGCAGGTAGCTGATCGCTGGATACAGGCAGGTAGCTGATCGCTGGATACAGGCAGGTAGCTGATCGCTGGATACAGGCAGGTAGCTGATCGCTGGATACAGGCAGGTAGCTGATCGCTGGATACAGGCAGGTAGCTGATCGCTGGATACAGGCAGGTAGCTGATCGCTGGATACAGGCAGGTAGCTGATCGCTGGATACAGGCAGGTAGCTGATCGCTGGATACAGGCAGGTAGCTGATCGCTGGATACAGGCAGGTAGCTGATCGCTGGATACAGGCAGGTAGCTGATTGCTGGATACAGGTAGGTAGCTGATCGCTGGATACAGGCAGGTAGCTGATCGCTGGATACAGGCAGGTAGCTTATAGCTGGATACAGGCAGGTAGCTGATCGCTGGATACAGGCAGGTAGCTGATCGCTGGATACAGGCAGGTAGCTGATCGCTGGATACAGGCAGGTAGCTGATCGCTGGATACAGGCAGGTAGCTGATCGCTGGATACAGGCAGGTAGCTGATCGCTGGATACAGGCAGGTAGCTGATCGCTGGATACAGGCAGGTAGCTGATCGCTGGATACAGGCAAGTAGCTTATAGCTGGATACAGGCAGGTAGCGTATAGCTGGATAAAGGCTGATATCAGACAGCTGGATACATGCTGAAAACAGATAGCGAGGTGCGGACTGGAATCAGCATGCATGCGAGAATCTTTGCAGGACACAACTAGGTTGAACTAAAGTTGTCCAGACACAAGGTATTCTGAAGAAGTGCCTTATATAGTTTTAAAATTGAACTAATGAGAACGCCGCCGTAAGCAGGAGAGGCAGGATAGAGACGCAGTAGAGCGGAACAACCAGGCCACCGGAGATTGAGGTACGGGACTCGACGATGGGGACCGCCATGAGAAACGGGACCTTCCGCCTCACTAACACAGGGTTAAATGCCGGAATGTTTTTTTTCCAGTCCTGCCAGTTGCAGTACTGTGTATGAGGGTATGTTCACACGCACTAATTACGGACGTAATTCGGGCGTTTTTGCCCCGAATTACGTCCGAAAATAGCGCCTCAATAGCGCTGACAAACATCTGCCCATTGAAAGCAATGGGCAGACGTTTGTCTGTTCACACGAGGCGTATATTTACGCGCCGCTGTCAAATGACGGCGCGTAAATAGACGCCCGCGTCAAAGAAGTGACCTGTCACTTCTTTGGCCGTAGTTGGAGCCGTTATTCGTTGACTCCAATGAATAGCAGCGCCAATTACGTCCGTAATGGACGCGGCGTTCAAGCGCCTGCACATGCCGTTACGGCTGAAATTACGGGGATGTTTTCAGGCGGAAACATTCCCGTAAATTCAGCCGTTACGGACGCCCTCGTGTGAACATACCCTAAGAGTCGAGCTCTTGGGTGCAGTAGTAGTGCCCGCCAGATCATTGTGATGGATATATATGTCACAATGCAGCAAATAGCACTCGTCTGTGATGGATATATCTGTCATAGGTCTTAAAGGGAATGTGTCGGTAGAATTTTTTTTTTTTAGTTAAACAGTTAGTGTATAAATGATTAAACATTGTTCTAATTTTTTCACGAGTCAGGAAATATTATAAATTAGATTCTAATTTATAACATTTCCCAGTGCTGGTCACTAGATGGAGCAATTCCCAAAATTGCAGCATTGGCATGTGGTAAAGCAACGACATTGCTTTATGCTGCAAAATTTGAGAATACACACTCGCTCTAGTGAGCTCACAGAATCCCCCCTCCTTTATCCTGGCTAGTGCCAGGAGAAAGGAGGGGATTGAACGTTCAAACCTCCTACACTGTGTGTCGCCATTTTTTGAGCTAACACACAGTGTAGAAGGTTTACATACAGTGGTAATCACACACTAAAACACGTACATACACAGACCTAACTTACCTGCTCCTGCCGCCGCCGCTCCCTCCGGTCCGTCCGCTCAGTCTGAACCCTCCGCTCCAAGTGCACAAGTCCGGAAGCCGCGACCGGAAGTAGTATTCTTACTGTCCGGCCGCGGCTTCCGGTCCACAAGAAAATGGCGCCGGACGTCGCTCGGCCGAAGACCTTCAGTTTGGACTGTGTGGTAGCGGCGCATGCGCCGTTCCCACACAAACGGCGTACAGCATAGTGGATGGAACGGGTCCCGTTCGCATTCACTATGTGCCGTATTCCATGTCTGTATGTGTCGTTAATCGACACATACAGAGATGGAAAAAAAAATGGCAGCCCCCATAGACAAGAAGAAGTGAAAAAATAAAAAAAAGTAAAACACAAACACACAAATAAATAAAACATTTTTTAATAAAACACTAAAAGCAAATTGATATAAAAAATGTTTTTTTCGCGACACTCGTCCTTCAAAGGAGTCGTCAAATCAATACAACCCCTGTGCATATGCCCTGTATATAGAAGTTGTTTTTTTGGGGGGGTCCCCCAGCTTGCCTCTCTCTCTCTCCATCAGGCAGGAGAGCTGCTGCAAAGATCACCTCTTGCTTTGGAGGACTCTGCATGGACTTCGCTGGGCGCACTTAAAGCCACAAGGCCTGCAGACATGAGTAGGCGCTGGCAGCTTCTTGTCTCCTGTTATTTTAGTTACATCTGATTCTGGGAAAGCTGTGACAACCAATATGGCTGCGATTACCACTCCCACAGTGGTGGTCTCCCAGCCTTCCTGCATGTCTGCTAGTTATACAGTGTTATGGTAGTAAGGGAGGTATCGCCTCATTGCCAGATCACTTAAAAATTCCGCTTGCCCTTCAGGACTATAGGAAAGTTGGATGGTATCTCTTGTAGCTATAATGGTGTCATATCTGTAACATTAAATATATAACTTGACAGAAGAGACACAATAACTTTTTCTTCTTCTCAGAGGTGGGAAGGGGTGTAAATACTTCAGAGATGGCTGCTAGGATAACACAAACGTGTACAGGCTACGTGTTACAACATCACAGCCTCCACTGAGACAACAACCTCCGATTGACCCGGATGTAGTACGCCCTCTGGCCTGTAGGAGGCGCTCTGCCGGAAATACATTGTAGCACACAGACACGGGCCGTACTTGTAGACGTTTACACAGGCTGCGGCTGTGTGGCCGCTGTGTAGAATGAGACGCTGAATCTCTGACGTCACAGAACCAGCAGAAGCCCCAGCCGTGCCCTCTCCGCTTCTCCATACGGACATGTCACCTATGGGTATCCGCCTGTCCCCCCTGGGCATCGGGGTGTTCTGTCTGCTCGGACTGGGGGTGCTCTACCATGTGTACTCAGGGTTCCTGACCTGGCGCTTCTCTTTCCTCTTGGGGTCGCGGACGGGGGACACGGTGGACCTGCGGGAGCTGCTGGCTGTGTCGGTGAAGGCTGCGGAATTGGGCGGTGTGGAGGTGAAGGCTGTGCGGGAGAGTAATAAGCTGAATGAGAACTCCAAGGGCAAGACCCGGGAGGGTGCGGACGAGAAGTTGACCCGCGGGGATCTGCTCTCTAACAAGAAAATGGCGAATCTGATTACAAGCTCCTTCCCGGGGGTACAGGTGAGTGTGAACATGATGACGTCATAAACCGTACAGTACAGAATGGGCCTCACATCCAATCAGATCACTTCTTTTGTTTCTAAGCTGATCATGAACTATGAGAACAGTGATCTGATTGGTTACAGGACAACTGATTCACCTTTTGCATTCATTGTATTTTATACCTGTGGCCCGTAGAGATGGCCGTGCTATGATGCCATGTGGCATTGGCTTGCTGCCAACACTGTCAAAACAATCTAATCTATTCTGTCGAAGATACAACCGTTGTGCCAGTCTGGTGATCACCCAGGATAATGTGGGGCATTTTGATGTAACATAATTGATGTCCTGCAGAAGTAAATGCAGCAGCTAACCCATCTTGCTTTCCCTCGGAAGAAATGCTACATTACCTGCCGGGCATTAAAATCAATGGGACATTCATGTAATGCACGGAAAAGCAGGGTCCTCTGGGAACTGTCCTTTTATAAAGCTCCCCTTGACTAATAGTAGGGACCTCCTCTGTGATGTGATACTTTTGTGTTTCAATTCTTCATTATTTTAAAGATCTCTGTTTGCTTTCAGTGAATTGGAAATTCTTCATCCAGAGGTTAGAGAACTGTACAGACCTAGTACTTCTCCTAGGTGATTGAATACAATCTACTGGTAGATCTTTAATCCTGAGTAGATCACTGATGCCTTTGTGTAACATTGAGGGCACTTCAGTCCGCAAGTTGTGCACAAGCAGCAGTAGATTTATCACCAAAGTCCACAGAAACCCGCTCTTTGGTTGTTACCATTCTGACTTACACATTCTTCCCTCCTCAAAGGAATTGGGGTCATTTTACATGGTTCGATATGGGCTATGAAAAAGAGTGTGAACGAGACAGGTCGTCCGCGCAGCTTTTCTGCCTCTGGTAGTAAATTAAAATGTTCCTATTCACTGACAATAAGCAGATATGTAAGACTGATTTTGTTAATTCTAGAAGGATCTTCCCATCAGTCCAGTAGGCCCCATCCACACGAACGTGGATTTCGTCCGTAATTACGGAGCCATTCGTTTCATGGGCCGACGGACACCTTCCCGTATATATTTACGGGAAGATGTCCGTGCCGTAGGAGACTTCCGTAAAGAAATAGAATGTCCGGTCCGTCGTTCCCATACTTTATAATGGGAGCACGGTCCGCAAATCTCGGCCATCCCTGTAATCTCGGATTGTGATAAAAAAAACGGCCGCGAAAAAAGAAATGCAGGTCACTTCTTGGGACGTTTTTGGAGCCGTTTTCCATAGACTCTTTAGAAAACCGCTCCAAAAACGGCTGTAAAAAACGCAGCGAAAAACGCGAGTTGCTCAAAAAACGTCTGAAATAAGGAGCTGTTTTCCCTTGAAAACAGCTCCGTATTTTCAGACGTTTTTGAGTTTGCGTGTGAACATAGCCTTACAGTGTCCCATTTAGACCCCATTAGAAATCCCTGTTTACTTGTGAACTTTTACTTCGCTTTTTAGTTTGATGTCCTGAATCCGCACAAGGATTAGCCCCGTTTTAATGGAAGTTTTACTCAGATTTTGACACGGAAATCCGCAACGTGTATACCTGAGATAAGCGGCACCAGAACAATCTAGTGGCAACTTGGGCTGAACAGTAATGTGAGGAAGACTGCTGTCTGAAGAACGATTGTTGGGCTGATAGTTGTGTTATGTCTATCGCCAGCTTCAAAATCTAAGCCAGGTTCATTCTGCTGTTGCTACAAAGCTGCTTCTGCAAACATGAGGCTGAAATGTACGTGACTTCAGGGTATGTTCACACGGCTTATTTTCAGCCGTTTTTCGGTCTGTAAACGCCCCGAAAAACGGCTAAAAATACGGAGGCTGAACGGCTCCAAACATCTGCTTATTGATTTCAATGGGAAAAACTGCGTTTCGTTCTCATGTGGAGTTTTTCTACGCGGCCATTTGTAATAACGGCGTGTAAAAAAAACACCCCGTAAAAAAGAGCATGTTGCTTCTTGAGCCGTTTCTCATTGTCTCAATAGAAAAAAGCTCCGAAAACGGCTGTAAAAAAATGCTTGATGCTTTAAAAATGGCTGAAAATAAGAGGCGGTTTTCCCTTGAAAACCACTCCGTATTTTACAGCCGTTTTGCGTGTGAACATACCCTTAGGGTCAGTTAACGCATAGTTTTTTGGCACTAATTTTGATGCAGAAACCCCCGTTGGAACCAGTGCCAAGACATGCCCCATATTTCAATGAGAGGCGGTTTTTTTTTCTGGGTGGCTTTTGGCCACATGTAGAAAAAAAAGCAGCATGCGCTTTTTTTCAAGCAGTTTTCGCTTTTGACCTCTTATTGAAATCAATGGGAGGCAGAAATAACCTGAGGCGCTCATTTGGTTTGTTTTTTGCATTCGCTTCAATGGCTTAAAAATACAGCTGGCAAAAAAAGTTAGACAAAACCATCAAACATTGCTGGCAATTCAAAATCTGTCTGAAAATACTTTGTGTGAACTAATTAATGTATGATAAAATGGCCTACATAGTGTTCTAATAAATCCTATGAATTAATTCCGTAAACGTGTTGGAACCCGATGGCCACATCAGCTATTCATCATTGAATAATATGTTAGCTATTTGCATTGGCAGCCAGGTCATTTTCTTAGCGTACCTCCAATTATATAGGATACTACTGCAGTACAGGCCTCTCGTAACTATGCAGTAGGTGATCCAGCGTCCTGCCCTATCTCCTAGACTCCTGTCTCCAGTACGGAGAGCGAGCACTGTAGAATCTACATTACATCGTACAGTGCTGGCTCCCGTCCTGGAAGTTTGAATGGAGGACACTTTTAGGTGTGTTATGTGGCCATAGACCGGTGTAAGTTTGGAGTGGAGGTCAAAAGTAGCAATGTCATTTATTTCAATTGGCAAAAGAAAGCTCCAGTCCAGAGTGAAAATGTCCGGTTGTGTTTTTTTCATGGAGTTCTTGCTGCTTAGGTAATGTATGTAATATGTCACGACGTTAAAATGATACCGAAATCTAAGCTTTAGCCATTAACTTCCAAAGTTCAGAATCTTCGAGCTGTGTGCAATGTTTGGGGTGCAGCACTCATTTCAAGCTGGGGATAAGGATTACAAGTTTTTTTATTTCCTGGCTCTGCATGTCCGTGAGGGAGTTACAAGTGGCAGCAAGAAGAAAGATCACGGCCTGTTACAGTCCTCGCTCCCCTGTACAGACTCCGGGGTGCGATACGTGGACTTTTCTTCATGTTATTACCCCTGTTATCAATGTCGTTTTTTGACATGAGTGAAAAGATGAGCAGTTTCACATATAATGAGCCCCTGCCCCCTAATCAGCCCGTTTGTCGACTCCATGACTTGGATGTTTCCCGACATCCGTTCTGGAGAATATTTGAAGATCTCTGCCTGTAGACAGACATAAGTAGCCCGTATGAACTCTGCACATATTGAACTTGTATTTCAGGAGGCGTTGTTCATCGAAGGCCTCATGCACACGAACGTGCTTTTGCGGCCGCAATTCCCCCTCCCACGGGAGAATTGCGGCCCCATTCATTCCTATGGGGCCATGCACACTACCGTGGTTTCCACGGTCCGTGCATGGCCCAGGAGCCCGGACCGCAGAAAGAACAGGCATGTCTTATTACGGCCGTGTTCTGCGGTCCAGGTTCATAGGAAATAATGGACCCCATGTGCACGGCCCGGGATTTGCGGGTGTCACTCCGCGGCCGGTCGACCCGAACATCACGGCCGTGCACATGGCTACGATTGTGTGCATGAGGCCTTGGGCTCTACTTGGGCCGGACTTTTTGCCAGAAACGTGACTTAGGCGTTTTTTTTTCTTTACACAACTTTAAGCTTTGATGCAAAATGGCATAAAGGCGTTCATGAGTTTAAAGTGCTGGGTACATTTTTACAATGTATAAGGTGTCTACTTTCATAAAATATATGGGTATGGGGATATGTGTTTTTTTTTTTTATTACTTATTTTATTATTAATGAATCCAATTGGCGTGTTCCTGACTCAGTCATAACATTATGACTAAGGACTCGTTGGAGGCAGAAACGCATCAATTGGATTAATTCTTTGTGGGCGCTCTGTGTTTTTCTTTTGTTACAAATAGAAAGGACTTCTTAGCAGACGAGTTCTGGTTCCACCTACTGCGATGAATTTTTTTGCACACGAGCGTAAAAAAACGCACGTAAAATCTGTCCGTGTGCGTTGCGTTTTGCATCAGTGTACTTTGCGTGTGGCATGTGTTTTTCACGCACTCGCAAGCACTTCGTTTGTTTTTTTCAGTGTAATTAATTGATGCGTAAAGCACGGACCGCCGACTAATGTGCATCCGTGTGCTGTCCGTGGTTTTCACGCACCCATCGACTTCAATGGACGGCTAGGTGCATGAAAACGCACCAATATAATAATAATCTTTATTTATATAGCACCACATATTCGGCAGCACTCTACAGTTCAGGGGGTACATTGTACAGACAACATCCCACGTTACATATTGACAAAACTAATTTAACATTCAAACAAGAGGAGTGAGGACCCTGCTCGCAAGAGCTTACAATCTATGAGGAAATAAGGGAGACCCAAAATGTAAAAGCGTTTTCTAAGTAAAATGGTCCAGCCATCTTCTATACATATGGGGTGGTAACATAAAGCTGCAGGAGCCGATCACCAGCCAGTGTCTGTGTATGACAGGCCAATATGGGTCATGCAGTGAGTTTCACGCAACGGGCACTCGCTGCATGAAAACCAATGCATGTGTGAATAGCCCCATTGAAAGCAATGGGTCCGTGTGCTGTGCCTTCTTTCAAGGCACAGCACACAGACGAGATTGTGAATGAGCCCTAAACCAGACATCATCCCCTTTAACAATCTTTAACCTAATGTGTGAGTAAGTGACAGCACATCGTGATCTAGTAAGATTGGATAGTGTATAACGCTGATTGGTCAGCGTCATACACTTCTCTCCACAACGCCCACTTGGTCAAAAAGTAAAACACGCCCAGTTGGGCATTAAGAAACTCATTAGCATAAAGCCAAAATGGGTCATAACTTGGTAAAAAATGATTGTTTTTCTAAATAAAAAAACAGTGCTGTTATCTACATTACAGCGCCGATCACATTATGTACAAGATAGGCTACTTATAATGTGGTGACAGAGCCTCTTTAACTTATTTGTGTTCCCCTGTCGACCGGGTGTCTCAGACTGCCTGTGTCTGTAGCTATGGTGCTTGTCTCTGCACTAATCCCTATGTAAACGGCCCTTTTTTGAGGGGGTGTTTAGTGAGGCGAGCGCGGGAAGTGTTTAAACCCTGCATACAATAGGCCTCATCCATCAAGACCTTGGCTGCACTACATATAAACAAACAGCAGCTTCTATTGCTGGACCATGAGATCGGAGCTTGGGGACGGAGTTGCTACACATCACAAATTGTGACCACTTCCTGTGCTTACTCCAATCAACGTTATTCATATTGTAAGGGAGAACACCTATGTAACTGCAAGAAATCATTTGGGGAAGTGGAAAATGAAGTAAAATTAGTATAGGTTTACCTCATGCCCTCAAAAGAGAAGGGTGACATTACAATTGTCTTTGCATACTGCCATAGGGTACATAGCATGGCAATAAAGCTGCGCTAGTACAGGAGCCGTGGAATAATGTACTCACTTTGCCCCGCTCATTCCCCCTGGTGAAGTCCTACTGCAATAAAGGGACTTCTTAGTGTTTGATAATTCCATAATATAGACAGAGAAACTAATTTTATTTTATTTTTCTGTATTTCTGAAATAAGAAATAATCTGGTTTTATATGCTGCAGATGCGGTGACCGTTTCCATTGAATGTTTTCCGAAGAATTGTATCTGTTGATATCACATTGAAATCCCTTGTAAAGAGCTTTAGATTTTTTTTTTTTATAATGTACCGTATGTGTTATTAGTTTAGTATAAACATTTTTAAGAGTATCCAGCATGGAGGCAGATTTTTATAAAGTAGGACATCTATTAAATACCCACTGAACGGCCCACCAAACTCCCATGTGATTCTTTTCTGGCAAAAATCCAAAAGGGAATCGCTGATCCGAGAGGTCTCATGCACACGGCAGACTGTATGGAGAGACATGGGGTTCCTGTGGCCCTGTACTATGAAGCCGTAGACCCTCTGTGTGCCTCCATATATTGCCGATGTAGCACCCGATTACTGAGCAATTCTCTCCTAAAAGTAATGCAGAAAATGCACCACAACTGCTAAAGGGAATTTGATGGAAGGTTTTCCAGAACTGAAATGGATAAATTCTTATTTGAAAATAAAAGACCTGTGAGAACTTTTTGCAGTGCGGTAGATTTCTTCATATACCGTGTATACTCGGCACTCGCGCGTTTACCGTCTGGTAACTCTGGTATGTTTTGTTGTTGTTCAGGTGAACACTGAAGAGCATCTGAGTGAAGAAGACAAGGAGGCAGTCTACTGGAATCGTGGCATACCCAATGAGATAAAAGAGATTGTGAAGAATCCCAAGTTTGTCTCTTCAGAAAGTATCACTATATGGATAGACCCACTGGACGCAACACACGAGTATACTGGTATGTGTTTACTTTAAAAGCTTTGAAAACCTATGATGCCATTTTTTTATTAGTGTATGTATTTTATAATGCTGTAATACTTTTCTGATATACTTTTACACACTGGTAAACAAAAACTGCAGAAAGCCGCTGACCCCTCATCTAACTAAGGGTGCACTCAGAGCCGGCCATAGGGGTGTGCGACCTGTGCCATTGCACCGGGTGCATCACTCCAGCAGGTGGAAGGGGCGCTGCGCTGACTCCCTTCCCCTGCTTGTTTCAGAAGTGCCCGGCGACTCAGCAGCCGCCTTTCCACCCGGGCGCTTCTTCACTCAGTGGCGTCGCTACCGCTGTAGCAGCCATAGCTGTTGCTAGCCGCGACATTGGGCATGAGGGCGCCACTACCACTATCTCCCTGGTCTGCTATCTACTAGCGCCACTGTAGCTCCCTGAAGGAGTGGAATCCCCGTGTGGCCGGGGATTCCACTCGTGGACAGAGCGCTTGATGTCTCTGTCCATTGACAGTGACATCAGAGGCAACTCCTGAAGCGGAATCCCCGTCCACAGCGTTGCCGACTCTGTGACCGGGGGTTCCGCTCCAGGAGAAGCCAATGACGCCACTGTCCATAAATGGACACAGACAACAGGGGCTTCTTCAGCGTTGGCAACGCTGTGGACGGGGATTCCGCTTCAGGATTTCCCCTGACGTCACTGTCCATATATGGAGAGAGACATCAAGCGGAGTGCTCCAGGAGCGGAATCCCAGGCCACAGGGGGTTTCCGCTCCTTCAAGGAGCTACAGTGGCGCTATCTACAGGAAGGGGGGGTTGCTATCTACAAGGGGGCTGTGTGGCACAACCTACAAGGGGGTTTTGTGGCTCTTTAACCCTTTAGGATCAACCTATTTAGGGTCTGTAAGACTAAGCATCTTTTTTCGTTTTTTCATCGTTGCATTCAGTGAGCCATAATTTTTTTTATTTTTCTGCAAATATGGGGCATGTTTTTTTGCAAGACAAGTCATATTATTTAATCAAACCATTTTGGGGTACCTATAAATTATTGACTAACTTTTTTTATAACTTTGTTTGGGGGGGATGGAAAGAGAAACCGCAAATCTGCCATTGTTTTTTGTGTTTGTGTTTTTAAGTTTAGGTCGTTCACCAATTTTGGTCTTTAGGACCGTAGGAATGCTTTAGTTTTTGCCTCGCTGCATATAGTCAGCCATAACTTGTTACTTTTACATATTTTCTTTTATCCATAATGTAATATCTCCATATAAAATGCTCTAACATGCATTATTCCAGGACGGCCCTGAGGGAGGTTGTTTCATGAGCTTTCAATATAAAACACTTAGCCCAGGCAATCGAAATGCCAGGGCAGACGGGCAAGTGAATAAGGGAGCCTTCTCACAACTCCCCTCCTGTAGGCACAATTGATGTGCTTCATGCGATCACAGGGCAGGTGGGGATTGGTGGGAATCCAGCTGTGACTGTCTGAGGTTGGCCCTTCTGTAGTGACTGCTGGGGAAGTGAGGGGGCGCCTACCATGACTACTAGGGGAAGGAAAGAGGGGCTACTAGATAAGTATTCTGATAGGCAGGATAGTTTTGACATCGACATTTGAGGATGATGTACTATAATAAGAGTTCTTGCTATACATTCTAAATCTTGTTTCTGTTTTATCAGAGAATCTCGTAAATTATGTTACCACCATGGTGTGTGTTGCTGTGAATGGAAAACCAATTATAGGTGTAATACATAAACCTTTCACAGGGTATACTGGTGAGTGTCTTTTTTTGCTTTTTGGTATTTTAATATAATATTTGAGGCCAGCAATTGACTTATGACCGAAAATGGAGAAAATGAATATTTACACATTAATCTGCTTTATTACAGATACATAGATAGTCGCTGATTTGAGTAAGACTAGGGCAACATGGTGATTTGCCTTGTAAGGGGTGACTGTGTTGTCACATCAATACATGACATCATGTCCTCCTGTCAGCCAATGAGGTACAAGCCCACGTATTGACAGAATAACTTATTCCTATGTGTTTGGTTGCCGGACAGTATATGATTATCTGTTATACATGGCCATACATTGAGATGTATAACCAAGCAAAGTGTAATCCTACTGTAAAAAAAACAGCCTGAGTAATATGGCGAACAGTTTTACTAATGTTATGGGGAATAAAATACGGAACTAAAGCTTGGCTGCTCTGTCATAAAGCCAACGAGCCACAAGGCTAAGCTGGACTGGAGAGAGCTCGCCTACTTGGGTTTTGGCACATTAATGGAAACCCATAAGAGCTGAGATTGGGTAACCTAAATAAAATCCCGTTCTGGATAGGGGGTTACTGTTTTTAATGTTAGTTTGCAGTAGACTAAATAAAGCCTGGACAAATCGTACCTAGTTTTAGAAGCCATATCAAAAAGTTAAGAGCCAGCATGCCCAATGTGAACACCGCTGTGATGAGTGCTGTTGATAACACTGATGTTAGCCCCTCAAAGTGACAATGGAGCTTCTGTAAGGATCTCTGATCTGAATCTGTAGGCGCCATCATAGAATACCATGCCTTCTTTCTTTCTGCCTCTACTCTACATTGCTGAACAGAAGAATGCATAAAGATGTCATCCCCACTACTTCCTACGTTATATTTACCTGCTCCCAGTTTCCTGGCCTTCACTGCGCCTCTTCTGGTGGCCGAAGACGCTCGCTTCTGGCTCCCAGTGCGTGCGCGTTGACACTTGCTTTCTTAAAGAGCCAGCATGCGACAAAATAAATTTTGAGTTTTTCCTTTCTATAAAGGTTTCTTCCTTCCGTTCCCTGCCTTGACCAATTTGGTTCATACTAGTGTTCCCTGTGTTCCTAGTATCCCTTAGCTTTCACGCCATTGGATTCCTGTGTTTTGACCTCAGCCTGTACCTTTGACACCTTTTTCCTTCCGCCTGCCCTGACTTCTTGCTATGTGTTCCTTGACAAACTCTGCCGTCTGCCCTGACCATTTGCTACGTGACTCCTTATGATCCTTGCCGCCTGCCGTGACCTTTTGCTACACCAGACCTTGCTTACTGGCGCTGTATCTGTTATGTTGGCTGTCACAAAGGGAGACTACTCTGGGGTAGCGTTTTGGGGTTCCCCTGAAGCGAAGTCTGAATCCCTGTATAGGGGTTAAAGGTTGAAGACCTGAGGTTCCTTAGACCCTGCTCCCCAATTTAGCCCTACATCAAATACCTTGGTGAGAAAGTGGCTTCAAACCACCCTCTGCTGGCCCGTGACAGAATCTCCTACCCTGGATTAATAAACATTGAAAAAGATGTTTGAGCTAGAAAGGAAAGGGTATGTACCTCATGGGCACTAGATAAATAAATAAAAATAAGTTTTTATAGTGTTGGAACCTAATCAATTGATTTTCTCAAGTGTATTTAAAAAAAAAAAAAAAAACCTCTGGAGCCAGTTTATACATTGAATTATCAGTAGTCCCTGTTATACAGTATCTACTATTGTATTCCTTTACAATTGGGCTTAAAGAGGCTCTGTCACCAGATTTTGCAACCCCTATCTGCTATTGCAGCAGATCGGCGCTGCAATGTAGATAACAGTAACGTTTTTATTTTTAAAAAATGAGAATTTTTGGCCAAGTTATGACCATTTTTGTATTTATGCAAATGAGGCTTGCAAAAGTAGAACTGGGCGTGTTGAAAAGTAAAAGTAGAACTGGGTGTGTATTATGTGCGTACATCGGGGCGTTTTTACTTCTTTTACTAGCTGGGCGTTCTGACGAGAAGTATCATCCACTTCTCTTCAGAACGCCCAGCTTCTGGCAGTGCAGACAGCGTGTTCTCGAGAGATCTACAAAAATGGTCATAACTTGGCCAAAAATGCTCGTTTTTTAAAAATAAAAACGTTACTGTAATCTACATTGCAGCGCCTATCTGCTGCAATAGCAGATAGGGGTTGCAAAATCTGGTGACAGAGCCTCTTTAACACAATTATTATAGCGAGGCAGCCACTAGGTATTTAAAGGGGTTGTCCAGTCCCTAAAAACTGATGGCCTATCTTCCGGATAGGCCATCAATAGCTGTTGGGTCGGGCTTCAACTCCTGGGACCCACCCCGATCAGCTGTTTGGAAGGGGCCGCAGCGCTCATATGAGAGCTTCTTCACCTTCGTTTTCACTTGCTCGCTGTGAATCGTCGACACAGATGTAGCGGTGATTTACATGTATTGCAGCCTTCTCTCCTAACCACTTCAAGCTGCCCTCCGGCCTTGTACTACAGGTACCAGCTATGTTCTATAAAGAGAGGTGCTGTCTAGTTTGCTGACATTGCAACAGTCTCACTCCGTTGACAATCTGAGTAACTAATGATCTTTCCTATCTTTGATGTTTTGTATATGATGCTCATTGTTTTAGCTCAACTGTTTCTTTTTTTATCCCCCCCTCTCCTAGCTTGGGCTATGGTAGATGGTGGCTCAAATGCAAAGACACGTGCCTCTTACAATGACAAAACTCCAACTATAATTGTCTCCCGAAGTCATTCAGGGGCAGTGAAAGATGTTACCCGTCGGTCTTTTGGGAACCAGACTAAAATTTTATCTGCTGGAGGATCAGGTATGTACATGAGTGCACACGTGCTTCCTTAAAAGGATTTGTTGAAAATATTCAAGTTTTTTCAGTGGCGTTGTTTTTTTTGGGGTGGGTTATTTTAACCCGTTAGTGACCGGCCCATCGTGTTTTTACGTCTGTCACTAACGGGCCTTATTCCGATGCCATAGACTTTTTACGTCGCGGCATCGGAATAAGTAAACAGAGCAGGGAGCTGTCAAATCTCCCTGCTCTCAGCTGCCAGAGGCAGCTGAGGGCTGGGAGCGTCCCTGCTCTGCTGGGTGAGATCGATATTAGTATCGATCTCACCTGTTTAACCCCTCAGATGCGGTGCTCAATAGGGAGCACCGCATCTGAGTGGTTTTGGAGAGGGGGAGGGAGCTCCCTCTCTCTCCCACCGACACCCGGCGATACGATCGCCGAGTGTCTGTGTCTCTAATGGCAGCCGGGGGCCTAATAAAGGCCCCCAGGTCTGCCTGTAGTGTATGCTTGCTAGATCATGCCGCAGGCATGACCTAGCAGATGCCTGTCCGTTTTAAACGGACAGGCATAATACACTGCAATACAAAAGTATTGCAGTGTATTATAATAGCGATCGCAGAATCGCATATTAAAGTCCCCTAGTGGGACTAGTAAAAAAGTTAAAAAAAAAGTTTAATAAAGTTAATTTAAAAAAAATGTGAAAAAATAATGAAAAACCCACTTTTTCCCCTTACAAACTGCTTTACTATTAAAAAAATAAAATAAAGTAAAAAAAGTTACACATATTTGGTATCGCCGCGTCCGTAATGACCCCGACTATAAAGCTATTACATTACTTAACCCGCACGGTGAACGCCGTAAAAAATTAAATAAAAAACGGCAGAAAAATTGCTGTTTTCTGTGAATCCTGACTTTAAAAAAATGTGATTAAAAAGTGATCAAAACGTCGCATCTACTCCAAAATGGTACCAATAAAAACTACAAGTCTTCCAGCAAAAAAAAAGCCCTTCTACAACCGCATCGGTGAAAAAATAAAAATGTGACGGCTCTTCAAATATGGCGGCACAAACAAATAGTTTTGAAAAAAAAGTGTTTTTACTGTGTAAAAGTAGTAAAACATACAAAAACTATACAAATTTGGTATCGTTGCAATCGTAACAACCCGCTGAATAAAGTTATTGTGTTATTTATACTACACGGTAAACGGCGTCGATTTAGGACGCAAAAAAGAGTGGCGAAATTTCAGATTTTTTTTCTATTCCCTCCCCCCCCAAAAAAAAGTTAATAAAAGTTAATAAAAAAATATGTACCTCAAAATGGTGCTGTTAAAAAGTACAACTTGTCCCGCAAAAAACAAGACCTTATACAGCTATGTCGACGCAAAAATAAAAGAGTTATATCTCTTGGAATGCGACGATTGAAAAACGTAAAAAATAGCTTGGTCATTAAGGTCCAAAATAGGCTGGTCATTAAGGGGTTAATGTCTATAGTAAAATATGAGTGTTAACATACAGAGTTTAGTTTTCTTTGCGTTTTTGGTGTCAGTGTTGTTTTTGTCAAAATGTGGTAAGCTTGGGGGCGTGGCTAGCGCGTTGAACACGATGGATGTGTGAAAGGAGAGCTCTCCAGAGGATAGAGATTATCCTAACCCATCTGCCTGATCAATCATCTGGAAAGCACCCTAAGCCTCCCTCATCGCACCACACAGACACCTGGTGATAAAGGAGGTTGAATTTCCTTAAAGGGTGGCGGCAGAGGTGCACAGTGTGTCGATCTAGATTTGGCGGGCGGACGGAGTCGACACGAGGAGATCTCTCCAGATAGCCAGCTCCCTCCTCAACAGGTTCCCTCCTAGTACTTACCGGAGGAGAGACCCGAAACGCAACGAGGTCTGACCGCGACACAGATTGAGCGGGCATTTGCTGCAGAGGTCAGTGAGAGGAAGAGACCCGAGGCCTGATCAGCACAAGCATCTCGAGGTTAAACGAAGAAGGCGGGCCCTTGAGACGGCGGCCTGGAGAGACGCCAGACCGGGATATCGATTTGACCCCCTGTGCTATTACGGCAGAAAACACCAGCACTGCAGTTGCTTCAGCAGCTTCTCAGTCGGAGAAGCGGATTGCAGGAATAAGCATCGGACATCTGAAGACAGTGAGTACGCCTTTCCTGTCAGTATTTTTCATCAGCACTGATAAAATTGGCCTGGCACCCACGGCCTGTAGAAGAAGCGAGACCAGGAGCTCGATTTACTTTACTAGCCCAATTAAAAAGGGAGACAATCAAGGAAGAAGGGATGTTGGGCTGGTCTGTCTGGAAATAGACATTAATTTCAAAGTATCTGTGTGCTTATCGTGTGCATTCTGGGCATAGCTCAAATTTTTTCTGAGGAACCTCACGGCCTCTACCACATTCACCTTCAAACCACACTAGCTGAGGTCTTTAGCCTAATTTTTTTTTTTGTTTATCTGGGACTATCTGCTAAATGGTACCAACCTAAAAGGTGGAAAAAGGAAGGGGGAGAATTATCAAAGAACATAGGACACTCTGAATGCTGACCTAGGCTTAGAAATGGTCAAAGGCCATAAAACGGAAGGCTGGGATACTCCCAAACTTAAAGGAACAGTGTCATCACAAATTATTTTTTTATATGTTAAAGATGTTAGTGCTTTATTAAAAACGTTTATATTCATTTGTGTGTTTTGTGTTTTACTTTTTCTTATTTTTACACTTTTTCTTCCCTATGGGGGCTGCCATTTTTTTTCCATTTCTGTCTGTGTCGATTAACGACACATACAGACATGGAATACGGCAGCCACAGTCCCATAGGGACTGCGAACGGCTCCCGTCCCATTGACTTCCGTGTACGGCGTCTGTGTGGGAACTGCGCATGCGCCGCTCCCACACAGTCCAATTCGAAATTGGCGCCGTCCGGCGCCATTTTCCTGTGGACCGGAAGTCGCGGCCGGACAGTAATATTACTACTTCCGGTCGCGGCTTCCGGATTTGTGCACTTGGACCAGCGGCAGCAAACGGAGCGGACGGGCCGGAGGGAGCCGCGGCGGCAGGAGCAGGTAAGAGATTTCAATGTATGTTCGTGTTTGTGTGTGTTTACTACTGTATGTAAACCTACTACACTGTGTGTTAGCTCAAAAAATGGCGACACACAGTGTAGGAGGTTACACCGTTCAAACCCCTCGTTTATCCCGGCACTAGCCAGGATAAAGGAGGGGGGATGCTGAGAGCTCACTAGAGCGAGGGCTTTTAACCCAATGTTGCACTGCTGCAATTTTGGGAATAGCTCCATCTAGTGACCAAAAATGGGTAGTATTATAAATTTAGAATTAATTTATAATATTTCCTGACTCGTGAAAAAAATAAAAAAAATTTGAACAATGTTTAATCACCCACACACTAAATGTTTAATTTTTTTAAAAAAAACATGTTTTTCTGGCAACACATTCCCTTTAAGAAAAAGGGTCAGACCGATATGGATAAATTTCTTCACAAACGAGACTCTACAACAAAGAAAGACAGCCATAAAAATGGGCAAGGCACCTCTCATTTACCCGCTCAATTAGAATCATCTGGAGACACATCTGAAGTTGAAAGCCATAAGGGTGCGAGTTCCATAAACATATCTAAGGCGGTCATGCAGAAGATTATTGAGAACGCTCTCAAACCAGTTCTGAAAGAATTAGTAGATTTTAAGCAAGAAGTGAGACACATGCATAAAAGAGTTGAGACACTGGAAGAGAACCAAGCTAAAATGCTGACTCACAGCGCAGTAACGACTACCGCATTGGCAAACTGCCAGATCCACTTAAACAGCATTCTCTCATATGTAGAAGATCAGGACAACAGGGGTAGGAGAAACAATCTGAGGCTGAAAGGGATGCCGGAGACAGTCTTGCCGCCTGATATAATTGTGACGACATTAGGCCTGCTGCAAACATTGTTGCCGCACGAGGTGGCTGAAGCCCTGGTGGTTGAGAGAGCGCATAGGGCCCTGAGACCGAAACCAAAAGATGGAGACCCTCCCAGAGATGTGATTTGCCGACTCTTAAAGGAACAGTGTCATCACAAATTATTTTTTTATATGTTAAAGATGTTAGTGCTTTATTAAAAACGTTTATATTTATTTGTGTGTTTGTGTTTTACTTTTTCTTATTTTTACACTTTTTATTCCCTATGGGGGCTGCCATTTTTTGTTCCATTTCTGTATGTGTCGATTAACGACACATACAGACATGGAATACGGCAGCCACAGTCCCATAGGGACTGCGAACGGCTCCCGTCCCATTCACTTGTGTGTACGGCGTCTGTGTGGGAACTGCGCATGCGCCGCTCCCACACAGTCCAATTTGAAATTGGCTCCGTCCGGCGCCATTTTCCTGTGGACCGGAAGTCGCGGCCGGACAGTAATATTACTACTTCCGGTCGCGGCTTCCGGACTTGTGCACTTGGACCAGCGGCAGCAGACGGAGCGGACGGGCCGGAGGGAGCCGCGGCGGCAGGAGCAGGTAAGAGATTTCAATGTATGTTCCGTGTTTGTGTGTGTTTACTACTGTATGTAAACCTACTACACTGTGTGTTCGCTCAAAAAATGGCGACACACAGTGTAGGAGGTTACACCGTTCAAACCCCTCGTTTATCCCGGCACTAGCCAGGATAAAGGAGGGGGGGATGCTGAGAGCTCACTACAGCGAGGGCTTTTCACCCAATTTTGCAATGCTGCAATTTTGGGAATAGCTCCATCTAGTGACCAGAAATGGGAAATATTATAAATTAGAATTAATTAATAATATTACCTGACTCGTGAAAAAAATAAAAAAAATTTGAACAATGTTTAATCACCCACACACTAAATGTTTAATTAAAAAAAAAAAAACATGTTTTTCTGGCAACACATTCCCTTTAAATTCAACGCACAGAGATCTAATTCTCCGGAAAGCCAGAGAGTCCCACACGCTGTCCTATAAGGGTTTTGTTTACATGATTTATCAGGATCTCTCTCCAGTAACCCTGAATAAGGGGCGCCAGCTTAAACCGTTGACTGAAGCCTTGAGAGCCAAAAGCATCCCATACCGATGGCTTTTCCCCTTCGGGATCGCGTTCGTGTTTAATGGAGCCATGCAGACAGTCAGATGCCCAGATGATCTGACACCTCTATACGACGACCTTGGAATGGATCCTCAAAGGCCTCTGTCCTGGCTTCAAATTGTTGATATTGCAGCGCTCCCGAATCTGCCTAGAAGCCCAACGCAAGAAGTGGCAAGAGCGAATCTTAGTCGAAAAAGACTTTCTACTCAGGCAATAGAAGATCCAGAGGAGACTTCTTGAGGAGATTGTAGTGGCTCTTCGAGACGAAGTTTGTTTCTATGTTACTGCTGATGGTAGCTTAGTCCGTTAAGTAAAATGCTATATACTGAATTAATGATGTTTTCTCATAGCGAATTTGAATGTTCTAAATACTTAGCATACTTTATGTTCTCCCCCCCCCCCCCCTGGGTTTCCCATACACTGTAACTTACCTGCATTGGTAGACCACTGTATTGAGATATTATTGTTATATCAACTGATACTTCACATATTTATATTGTTGATTAACCTAGTTAAGGTTGACTTATATTACAAATGTCTGACACAAAGGTTGCCACATGGAATGTGAAAGGCATTAATTCACCTACTAAAAGATCCAGACTTCTTCAGGTGTTGCGATCTCAGGGCGTGGAGGTTGCCATATTGCAAGAGACGCACTTTGTAAAGGGGAAAATGCCCCAGTTATCCACAACTCATTTCAACAAATGGTACCACTCCCAGCATCCTAATTTGAAAAAGTGTGGCGTGTCCATAGCTATTAGGAAGTCTGTACCTTTTACATTTATCTCGCAACTGTCTGATCCAGAGGGTAGATTCCTTTTTGTCAAAGGGCTAATTGCTAATACCCCAGTAACGATAGCTGGCATATATGCACCAAATAGTCAACAAGTCAGGTGGTTGGTAGCCACTTTGCAACAATTGAAATTATTCCAGACTGGGGTGTGTATTTTGGGTGGG
The DNA here is from genome assembly GCF_050947455.1 of Rhinoderma darwinii. NCBI lineage: Eukaryota > Metazoa > Chordata > Amphibia > Anura > Rhinodermatidae > Rhinoderma > Rhinoderma darwinii. Next base: position 83,476,121 of record NC_134691.1, read on the forward strand.
GACATGAATGTTACCCTTGAACCGTCCCTGGATTCGTCTAAGGGAAGTTCACAGCAGTCCTTTAGGAGCCTCTAATTACTACACAAAACACTTTTGGATCTACAGTTGAGAGATGTCTGGAGATCGTTTCAGCCAACGGGCAGGGATTACACACACTTCTCGGCACCACATCACTCCTATCAATGCCTAGATTATTTGTTTGTTAAGGCGTCACAGCTTTCTATGGTATCCACAGCAGAAATAGGGCAGATTGTTGTGTCGGACCATGCTCCAGTGGTGATGCGTTTTGTGGTTGCATCGATGCCCAAGGCATCACACACTTGGCGGTTAAACGAAACATTATTAAAATCCTCGTCTTATAAGCAGAGAATTTCAAATACTCTCCATAGCTACTTTGAAGAAAATGTCGATGAGAATCTCTCCATGACAACCACATGGGAGGCCCATAAAGCAGTAATCAGAGGCGAGTTTATTTCCATAGGCTCTCATGCAAAAAAGACCCATAGACGGGAGGTAGATGACACCATGAGGAAAATTGTACTACTTGAGGGACAACATAAAAAATCCTTAGCAGCCCAGACCCTAAAAGAGTTGACTAAGCACAGAGAACACCTCAAACAGATCCTAAATCTTAGGGCCTCTAAAGCTTACCTAAACGCTAAACATGCTGTATATATTCATTGCAACAGGGGTTCAAAGCTCATGGCTCTCATGGCCAAAAATGCCAGGACCAAGCTTATATTAAAACAATCAAGACTGATAATGGGAGTGACTCATCAGACACTGAAGCCATTGCTCACCAATTTAAACTATACTATGAAAATCTGTATAACATTAGGAGACATGAGTCCGGTGAACAGCTTGTACAACGTAGCGAGGCAATTGATGTATTCTTACGGAATTTGCACCTGCCATCATTGGGAGATACTCAGAGACGTGCTGTCTAGGCCCTTCTCTCAGACAGAAGTGGCAGCTGCCCTGAAGGACATGCCAATGGGCAAAAGTCCGGGCCCATATGGCCTGCCAGCGGTTTATTATAAAATTTTTTAATGACTTTTACCTCATATGGTGACGACGTTCAACTCATTATCTAAGGGAGGGGGTTTTCCCCAGCAGACTTTAGAAGCACACATCTCTATAATCCTGACAGCGTAGAAGGATCCTACTTTCTGTGGAAGTTATAGGCCTATTTCTTTGTTGGACGTTGACATTAAGGTATATGCCAAGACTCTGGCCAACAGACTTAGACTACTGTTGCCAGAGCTGATTAACCAGGAACAGGTGGGATTTGTGGCTGGGAGGGAAGGCAAAGATAACACGTTGAGGGTCCTTCATTTGATTCAGTTAGCGCATAAACGCCGGTTCCCCTTAACACTCTTATCCACAGATGCGGAGAAAGCGTTCGATCGCATAGACTGGACCTTTATGGTCAAAACGCTTCAGAAGTTTGGCTTCCCGGCCACCCTGATCACTTTTATCATGGCTTTGTACACCTGCCCTTCCGCAAAGGTACGAGTTAATAGCACCCTATCTCCTACCTTCAAGATCTCTAATGGCACGAGGCAGGGCTGACCGCTATCACCTCTTCTCTTTGTTTTAACAATTGAAACCCTGATTCATCATATTCGTCAATGCAATCAAATTAAAGGGGTGGAGATTGGGGGGCAAGAGCACCTGACGGCGTCCTTCGCCGACGATCTCTTGATATTAACCTCAAACCCTCAGACAGCGTTCCCAATTCTAGCTGATTTGTTTGCCAAGTTTGAAGAAATCTCCAACTTTAAAATCAACCCAGATAAATCTGCAGCTCTCAACATAACGTGCTCTGAGGCGGTGGTAGCGGGGTCCCAGCTTTCGTCCCCATTTAAGTGGTCAACAAGTTTCATAAAATACTTAGGCTTGCAGATTGCTCCTTCTCCGGATTCATGGTTCCTCCTAAACTATAAGCCTCTGGTAACCCATATTGATAGCATAATGAATAACTGGAAAATCCCGTTTATATCCTGGCTGGGCCGATGCAACTTGATTAAAATGCTGATAGTTCCCAAAATAACTTACTTATTACAGACCATGCCAATATTCCTTCCGCAACATTTCTTTCGTAGTCTTAACGTTAAACTATTGAGTTATATATGGAACAAGAAGGGTCATAGATTAGCACATAGAACCCTGACTAAGCCGAAGACCCTAGGTTGTCTCAACTTCACGGATATACAAGCTTTCTACCAAGCTACTCAGTTAAGTAGGCTTCTGGACTGGTTTTGAGTATCACACCCTAAACTCTATGTACAAATAGAGGAAGCCATGTGTGAAGGCTCCTTGACCCGGTTGCTGCTACGATTTGGCCTACCTTGCCCAAGAGGGGGATCCACCAATTTAATCACAAGAGCTACTTTGAGGAAGAACCTGTCTCCCAAGGAAGACATTTGCCCCACCCCGTTGCAACTGATAAATCTGGGGGATCTGATGGGGTTTAAGGATGTTGAAAGCGAGACTCACATGGTGCGTAGTTCGGGATTGAAAGAGGTAGCTTTAGGAGACCTAGTGCGAAAGGGGGAATTTCCCTCAGAGGAGACCTTAAAGAGGCTCTGTCACCAGATTTTGCAACCCCTATCTGCTATTGCAGCAGATAGGCGCTGCAATGTAGATTACAGTAACGTTTTTATTTTTAAAAAACGAGCATTTTTGGCCAAGTTATGACCATTTTCGTATTTATGCAAATGAGGCTTGCAAAAGTACAACTGGGCGTGTTGAAAAGTAAAAGTACAACTGGGCGTGTATTATGTGCGTACATCGGGGCGTGTTTACTACTTTTACTAGCTGGGCTTTCTGATGAGAAGTATCATCCACTTCTCTTCAGAACGCCCAGCTTCTGGCAGTGCAGATCTGTGACGTCACTCACAGGTCCTGCATCGTGTCGGCACCAGAGGCTACAGTTGATTCTGCAGCAGCATCAGCGTTTGCAGGTAAGTCGATGTAGCTACTTACCTGCAAACGCTGATGCTGCTGCAGAATCATCTGTAGCCTCTGGTGCCGATGTGGCCGACACGATGCAGGACCTGTGAGTGACGTCACAGATCTGCACTGCCAGAAGCTGGGCGTTCTGAAGAGAAGTGGATGATACTTCTATACACAACGCCCAGCTAGTAAAAGTAGTAAACACGCCCCGATGCTGCTGCAGAATCATTTGTAGCCTCTGGTGCCGATGTGTCCTCGCTCGTCCGACACGATGCAGGACCTGGGGCAGGAAGTGAGTGACGTCACAGCGTGATCGCTCGAGAACACGGCTGTGTCTGCACTGCCAGAAGCTGGGCGTTCTGAAGAGAAGTGGATGATACTTCTCGTCAGAACACCCAGCTAGTAAAAGAAGTAAAAACGCCCCGATGTACGCACCTAATACACGCCCAGTTGTACTTTTACTTTTCAACACGCCCAGTTGTACTTTTGCAAGCCTCATTTGCATAAATACAAAAATGGTCATAACTTGGCCAAAAATGCTCGTTTTTTAAAAATAAAAACGTTACTGTAATCTACATTGCAGCGTCCATCTGCTGCAATAGCAGATAGGGGTTGCAAAATCTGGTGACAGAGCCTCTTTAAGATTACAGTTCCCGCACATACGCTTCCATTATTTGGAATATATGCAAATGCTCTCGAATTACAACTTTCTTCTAGAACAGGGATATATCACAAGACCGATGACATGGTTTGAGTCGCTATTGTCTTCATTGACACCGATTCCAAAATCTATTTCCTTAATATATAAAAAGCTGGTGTCAATAGAAGAGCAGGTCCCCTTACCATACATCTCTTCATGGGAGAAAGAACTACATATCAAGTTCACGCACTCGGACATTCAACATATATATATAGGTCTAGTTGTGGCCCTTCCAGATGCGTGAACTTGCAGGAGACCTCATACAAATTGGTAAGCAGGTGGTACAAAACACCGGAACTTCTTCATCGTATAGAACCTGAAATATCGCCCTTGTGCTGGAGATGCAATCAACACATAGGCTCATACACACACATCTGGTGGACTTGCTCGCATATATCATCTTATTGGGAAGAAGTGCAGCGTATTATCGCTCTTATTTGCCCATCCGCCCCACCACTCACGCTCAACTATATACTTTTGAACTTACCATCAGAATCCAGGGTACACAGTAATGGTAAAGACTTGTGGCCACATTTGGTACTTGCCGCAAAAGCATTGATACCGCTGAATTGGCGGAAGAGGGCACCTCCGTCCATCACACATTGGTTAAATAAAGTGGCGCAGGTTTCTAGATTGGAGGAACTGAGTTACTTATCAAATAGGAACATTAGTAAATACTATAAAATTTGGCAGCCTTGGCTAAACTTTATGGATGATGAGGGTGGATACATGGCTTGTCTAACAGTCTGAAATAGCAGACCTAGATGAGACTAATTTCATAGGTTGTGAGAAGGAACCCCTGAACCCTCTCCCTTTACACATTCACATTAGACAAGACTAATTAATATCCCCGAGGAGGGACAGACTGAAACATTGCAGCGGGTTGGGCTTAAATAAGGACAACACGCCCCAACAATAATAATAAGAGGTTTATGTTATGGAATTTAAAAAGTGGTGAAATATGACTCATGCTTTGTATCAATATATGTATATTCCAAGGTTTGCCACTTTGTACAGATGTTATCCTTTGATTCACAATGTAATTGATGTACGTTATGTTGGATTGTAAAAATGAAAAATCAATAAACAGAGTTTTGACAAAAAAAAAAAAAAATGTAGTAAGCTCTAATTATGGCTTTTTGTTTTTTCTTCCATCTTTCCTTTTAGTCTTCTCTATAAAATTTCATAAACACCAAGGAAAGTGCATGTACAAAATGACACTAAATAAAAGAACACCATAAAAGCAGCATGTTACACTTGCATGTAAAATCACAAGCGTTTTTTTTCTGTATTTTTTTTCATGCAGTATAAAACGCTTGACAAATACCCCGTGTGGAGCTATTCCGTGACCGGAGCCATCTGTTTCTGGCATGGATGAGTGGTGCCCGGAGCTGCTGATCAGTGCGGGGTCCGGGTGTCGGTCTCCCACTGATCATATACTAATGACCTATCTGATGGATCGGTCGTCAGTTGTCCAGTAGTGGACAACCCCTTTAGGGGTTGGAAGACTTCTGTGAATGCATTTCTGATTCTTGTAAGTCTTCCTTCAATTGCTGTATATATCTTTCATACAAGCCCCTCTGATGCCCACAACCAATCCACTGAACAATCTGGACCAAAGGGACCATGTGTAGACGCTGTGCTAAAGAGCCACGACTGTAGGTCGCACTGCATGGCAAAATGGAGCCGAACCTTTGTGACGCTTCCCAAAGTATTTGTTCTCTTAGACTGCATGATGGAGTTGAAGGAATATACATGGCTTGTTACTTTTTTTATGTTTTTTTTCAGGTTTTATACAGGGCAAGTTTCAGGCCACTCTGCATCTGATAAAATCCACTGGGTGTGAACATAGCCCAAGGCTTCTGCTGACTATTTCTAAATAAATGTATAAAAGTTATATATTATTTAGCTATAACTTGCATAAGAATGCAGAAATTCCATAACCAGTATTATCATTTGTTTTACAGGGTACAAAGTTCTCTCGCTGCTTGACGTGACGGGCAACGACCAAGAAACTGCTGATGTTTATATTCACGACACCTATATAAAGAAGTGGGACATTTGTGCTGGAAATGCTATACTAAGTGCACTTGGTGGTCACATGACTAATCTTAAAGGAGAAGACATTATTTATACAGGGTCAGATGGAAATGAAGGCGGACTGCTTGCAAGCATCGGGATGGACCACGACGCCCTGGTCGAAAAATTGTCCTCGAAAATAACATCCAAATAAAAGTGTATACACATTATGACAAAACGCTACAAAGTACATGTGTGTTTACGGGAACTGGAATGAAGTCTGTCACGGGACCGCCTCAATGCGTTTTCATGCATACGAAACGAAAAACTTGATATTAAAGTATTTTTCTGCTGTCCAGGAGGAAGCTCGGTGGCCAAAATGAGCGCACTTGATTTGAATGGCTGTTCTGATTTCGTATGGACGGTGAAGATTATGGAATTTACTAGAAACTTTTCTTCAAGATACAAAGAGTGAATTTGAAATCTTATTTTAAATACAAGAACATTACATTGTTTCCACTCCTGACTCTGAATAATGTTATTATAATAATAAGCATTGTGCCTTTTTGCTTCACATCACACAACAAAAGTCATTTGCAACTTCATTTATGCAAAATCTGTTGTTTTTTGGCTATGGGTTTTTGGATTCTATTCTCTGCTGTCCAGCTAATTTTAGGGATTTTATTATTTAAATACAGTAAAGGTAATACTTTCCTTAAACTGGAAGAATGCAGACCTCCAAGGACGAACGTACAGATGGTTTAATCCTTGTGAAATGAAAAATAGACACAATCTAGATAAAACGTAATATGTGATACTTACTCTTCTCATAATTTTCCATTTGTTTTCTTTCTTTCCTGGTCACATTTTTGGCTGCTGTTCTATTACATTTTTTATGTTTATTTATGTGGGCTTTTTTTTTTTTCTTCTATGCATATTATTTTGCGTTCTATTACTGCAACCACAGATGGTTTAAATATTTGGTGGAGACAAAATAAAAATGACATTTTCTGGGATAACCTGCATTAGCTATGCAATTAATCGATGTGCTGCTGGTCAGTTGTGTGTTTGTTGGGTGTAGATCTACATGTTCCCAGTAGCGTAAACTCTGCGGAAATCTGTACGGCAATTCTGCAGAATTTACAGTAGCAGCAAAGTGTATGAGATTTAGAAAACGACTTGACAGCATATGATCACTATAAACATCCCTTGCTGCTAGATAAGACCGACAACGATGTCTACAGGTCAGATCAACTATGGTTATAGGACCCAAATATCGCAAGGTGTCATTGCAAGGAGTTCTTGTGAGTGTGGTCGGTCGCCTGTCTACACTTGGCATGATGCGACTGACACAAGAGTAGAAAATTATTCCATCATAGAGTTCAATGTAGGACGCTTCCGACTGCGACTCAACATAAAAAAATGTGGATGTTACAAACCCTAAATCTCGTGCATCTCGCAGTCAAATAAACATACGACTTCAATGCGATAGCAAGTCACAAATTGCGCAAGTTTTTGTCACGCGCCGTATAAGCCTTGCCTTATAGGCTCCAACTGTGGGTTGAGTTGGTGCGGGACCAACAAGCATCTCACTCGATGCAATATTCCAATGAGATCCTGGTTTGCCTAAGAGTAAATGGCCTATACTGGAGCAGCGGGACCACCACAGCCGTGTTCTCGGATCTCTTAGGGTGAATTGACATGAGACATTTTTAGCTGCGCAGTATAAACTGCATACAAAAAAATCACAGGTTTTCGGTTGCGCGTTTTTGCAGCTGAAACCCATTTATTTTTTGTTACCCCTGTGAATGTCACATTGCAAAACAATGACCGCTCAATTTTTGATGCAGATTTTATCACGTGGCCAAGAATCATCTCATGTAAAATAACTCCCTTTAGGCAAGAGCAGCCAAATTTGGCTGATATTATCGAATCTATAAATATAGATTCCTCAACCACATCAAGAATCGGAAGTACGGAAGTTTTATTTTAAACCGCCGTACTAAAAGCATTGTGTGGGCACGGTAACAAAATGTATGGTTTGATTTCTTTTGGCACAGCTTTATCTTTATCACGTTTGACACAAATCTAACAATTCCTAATGTGACAGCTTGAGATATTTGTTAATCATTACTTATTGTATCTTGGCTTTTTTCAGTGTACGCTTTTATGCTCCCTATGGTCACAAATACATAGAGCTATTAAAGTAAACCAAGAAAGTGAACAATAAAGACCACAATAAGGAAGTCACTCTGGAGTCTCATGCTGGGCAACTGCCTATTTTTCCAACAATTTAGCGATCAGTGGTTGTAACTTCTAACAATGTTGTCTTCATTCACCCCCCTAGTTTTACTGCTATATGCAATCACCTTTTTCCTGCCAACAAAGCATCATTTTCATCTATTGTACCTGCAGTTCTTATAACATGTTATGCTTTTGTGCTGTTGTTGAAGGAAAAGTGGCTGCCGCTCCTGTTTTCGATGGTTCTGTGGTTCTCCGACGGGTCTTCGTTTTCCTGGCCATAGTAATGATGTGTAAGTACTCAAACAAGACCGCGGCAGCCAATTACTGAGATTAGCTGCTGCGGTTATGTAACTAGTAAACAAAAAGACCGGTGGTCGGACCATGGCAGATCTGTCAACTCAGGAACGATGGGGGATTTGATAGGTGAGTACGTGACTTTATCCCTTATGCAGCTTATACTTGGGTTTTTCAAAATTTCAGATAACCCCTTATCCTGGCGTTACTGACCAAACCATTTTTTTTTCTCCTTGCATTCCAGGAGCCATTGTTTTTTTATTTTTCCATCGATGAGTTGTATTTTTCAATGGCACTATGTTGGGGTGCATATAGTTTGATTTAGCTTTTATAAAATTTGTGGGGGAAAGTCTTGCAGAAAAAAATAAAACTAGTCCACCATCGTTTTTCTTTTATGCTGTGTGGTATAATTTTTTTTTTCTTTATTCCATGGGCTGTTACCATGTGGCAGTACCGATATGTTGTGTTTTTTATATAGTAAACAAAAAAATTTAATTTTTAATGAAAACGGCTTCATTTCTTTTTTTTTTTTTTTTGGGGTAGATATATATATTTTTTTAAACACTTTTTTTAGTTTTGTCTTACTAAAAAAAAAAAAAATTGAGACAGCAATCCTTTAATTGCTTGTATAATGCCTTAAAATACTTACTATTCCAAAGCATTATGGCGTAATAGGCAGATAACAATGGCAGACTGGTGACTTTAGTTAGGACCCCGGCTTCCATGGTAACCCATCCCAATAGGAGCCTGGCTGTGTATAACCGCTGCACACTTGACGCTGATCTCATACCCACAAGATCCCAGTGATGGATTTGTCCATCGAGATGCGGGAACGAGCACCTGCCCGTGATATATTGTCATTAAGGGGTTAATAAGGACCTGCTGTGTAGGATCTACAAACTTGATAAATACTTAGGGTATGTGCACACACACTAATTACGTCCGTAATTGACGGACGTATTTCGGCCGCAAGTCCCGGACCGAACACAGTGCAGGGAGCCGGGCTCCTAGCATCATACTTATGTACGATGCTAGAAGTCCCTGCCGGACAACTGTCCCGTACTGAAAACACGATTACACTACGGGACAGTTGTCCTGCAGCGAGGCAGGGACTCCTAGCATCGTACATAAGTATGATGCTAGGAGCCCGGCTCCTTGCACTGTGTTCGGTCCGGGACTTGCGGCCGAAATACGTCCGTCAATTACGGACGTAATTAGTGTGTGTGCACATACCCTTAGAAATTTGTAGTGTGGTAGCGTTGTCTGACATGATTATTGCATTTACTCCTAAGGCCGGATTCACACGAGCGTGTGTGTTTTGCGCACGCAAAAGGCACTTGACAGCTCCGTGTGCCCTGTTCATATGGATGTGCGGCTGCGTGCTTTTTGCGCAGCCGCCATCTTTATGACACTCCGTTTGGATGTTTGTAAACAGAAAACCACGTGGCGCTTTTCTGTTTACATTCATTTTTTTTACTGTTATTGCGTGAATAACGCTTGTCCCTTGGAAGTGCTTCTGTGGGGCATGCGTGATTTTCACGCACCCATTGACTTCAATGGGTGCGTGATGCGCCAAAAACGCCTAAATATAGAACATGTCGTGAGTTTTTTTTCAGCGGACTCACGCTGAGCAAAACTCACGGACTGTCTGCATGCCCCCATAGGCTTGTATAGGTCCGTGCGAGCCGCGTGAAAACCACGCGGGCTGCACGGACGCAAATCACGTTCGTGTGAATCCGGCCTAAGTGTGCTCTTTTGCGTGACTCTTGAAGAGGTTTGGGCCGTGTGCGATTTCTACTTTTGCAACTCCTATAGGTACATCATTGATACCAACTACAAGTCATTTCCAAAGAGCGTGTTTTTGAATTACTATGTATGAGTATGCATCTGGATACAATTACACGCTAGATGTTTGAGTCATTTTACATACGTTTGCACACACAAAAAGTGAATTACCTGGATTTCTGTATTGATTACGAATAAAATGTCTGATTGTTATCCAAGTCACAATTATAGACAAACACAATGTAACTAAACGAATAACTAACACAATTGTACTGTTCATGTCTTTTATTGAGCACATTGAATAAACACCCACAGTGCAGGGAGAAAAGGTGAAGCCTTGAATTTAATAACCTGTAGATCTTCATTTTTGCAGCTACCACCTCCACCAAACATTTCCTGAGGCTGCTAATGAGATTTGTTCAACGTTGAGGAGGAATTTTTTAGCATTCTCCTCTGCTAGGCCCTGTTGACAGAGTATTTTGATGAGCTTTTTGGAGCGGGGGTGGTTTTCTCCCGCGAGCGGTAAAACTGCCTCGCGGGAGAAAGGGACATGCCCTATCTTCGCTCGTTTACGCCTCTGACCTCCCATTGACATCAATAGGAGGCAGAGAAAGCGTATGTCTGAGTTTTTTGCCCGTAGCACTCCATGGCCGTGAGCGAAAAACGCGGCGGAAATCGAACGATGTGCAGGAAGGACAAAATCTGCCTCAAAATCCCAAACGGAATTTTGAGGCAGAATTTTCCTCCTGCAAAAAACTCTGTGTGAACGAGGCCCTAATGTGTTTCCATCCATCAGTATTCCTGGGATGCCTTGCGTGCACAGTCCACTTCAGGTTATGTGAGTGAAAAAATTTGTTTGATTCAATTCAATATTTATTTGTTAGAAACTTCAAAAATTAGCATTTTTCGAAATTTAAATGGATCTACTTGTAAACAGATAGCAATACAACACAAAATAGTTACTAGTTAACATCCCCCATATGTTTACTTTATGTTTGCATCGTTTTTTCACATCCTCTTATTTTTCTAGGACGTTACAAGGCTTAGAACTTTAGCAGCAATTTCTCATATTTTCAAGAAAATTTCAAAAGGCTATTTTTTTTAGGGACCAGTTCAGTTGTGAAGTGGCTTTGAGGGCCTTCTATATTAGAAAGTCCCTGTAAATCTCCCCATTTTGAAAACTGCACCCCTCAAAGTATTAAAAAGAGCATTCAGAAAGTATTTTAACCCTTTAGGTGTTTCACAAAAATTAAAGCAAAGTAGAGGTGAAATTTACAAAGTACATTTTTTTTTGGGCGGAAATTCATTTGTAATACATTTTTTTCTGTAACAGAAGGTTTTAGCAGAGAAACGCAACTCAATATTTATTGCTCAGATTCTGCAGTTTTTAGAAATATCCCACATGTGGCCCTAGTGCGGTAATGGACTGAAGCAGCGGCCTCAGAAGCAAGGGAGCACCTAGTGGATTTTGGGGCCTCCTTTTTTTAGGAATATATTTTAGGCACCATGTCAGCTTTGAAGAGGTCTTGTGGTGCCTAAACAGTCGAAACCCCCCAAAGTGTCCCCATTTTGGAAACTAAACCTCTCAAGGCGTTTTTCTAGGGGTATAGTTAGCATTTTGACCCCATATTTTTTTTGCGGAATTTAGTGGAATTAGTCTGTGAAGATGAATATCTACTTTTTGTTTCTGCTAAAACATCGAATTTTTTTATTTTTACAAGCAAAAAAGGAGAAAATTTCTCCCGATTACAGCAATCCCCTATATGTGGTCATAAACTGATGTTTGGACCCACAGCAGTGCTCAGAAGGGAAGGAGCGCCATTTGGATTTTGGAGTGCAGATTTTGCTGGAATGGTTTTTGGTGCCGTGTTGCATTTGCAATGCACTAGAGGACCGAAACAGTGGAAACCCCCCAAAAGTGACCCTCATTTTGGAAACTACACCCCTCAAGGAATTTTTCTAGGAGTATAGGTAGCATTTTGACCCCACAGGTTTTTTGTAGAATTTAGTGGAATTAGGCCGTGAAAATTAACCTCTTCACGCGCTGCTCCGCAATAGTACGTCCTGCAGAGGGGTTGCTTCCCGCATCAGGACGTACAGTTGCGGAGTAGTTCCTAATGGAAGGGAACCGGGAACCGGGAGGTCAGCTGTCCCCGACAGCTGACACTCCAGTCTTGCCGGTCAGTGGTCCATCGCCGCTGATTTACCCCATAAATGCGGCGACGATTGCGTTCGCCACATTTAAGGGGGTTGAAGCACATCGGCAGCCCCCACGAATTCATTGTGGGGGCTGCCGATGCTTGTGGTGGCAATCGGAGGTCAGACAATGACCTCCGGGTTGCCATGTACGGAAGCCTTGGAGGAGCAGCCTCCGGCCGGTCCTCCAAGGCTTCCTGTCAGTGTGACTGTCACGTCACAATGACAGTTGGAATGCATTACACTACGTAGGTAGTGTAATGTATTCTAGCAGTGATCAGAGCTGCAAGTCTAAGTGTCCCCTAGTGGGACAAGTGAAAAAAGTAAGTTATATAAGCAAACACTGCATTTTTTTCCTATAATAAGACTTTCATTATAGGAAAAAAATGAACACGTTAAAAAAAGTACACATATCTGGTATCACCGCATTCGTAATGACCCCAACTATAAAACTGTAGTGTTATTTTTTTCCCGCACGATGAACACCCCAAAAAAAAATCAATAAAAAACTACGCCAGAATCGCTATTTTTTGCTCACCACCCCTCCCAAAATAGAGAATAAAAAGTGATCAAAAAGTCGCATGTACCCGAAAATAGTACCGATAAAAACTACAACCCGTCCCGCAAAAAACAAGCCCTTAGGCCTCATACACACTTCCGACACATTTTTCACAGCCGTTTGTGACGGATCCGTGTGCCCGTTTTAGCGGCCGTGTGCACTCCCGTGTTTCCGTGCGCCGAGCATGGTACTGTCCAGGGTGCTGAAAGAGTTAATGGGCTGCACTGATCGGCGGTAACTCTTTCAGCACCCTGGATAGTACCATGCTCTGCGCTCGGAAAATAAAATTTTAATGTAATAAAAAAAAATAATAATAAATTTCATACTTCCTTTCCTCCTGTCCGGCCCCCAGCGATGACGTTTCATCCATGTCGCCGCTGCAGCCAATCACAGGCTGTAGTGGCGGTCACGCACTTCAGGATGACGTCAGAAGGTCAGCCTCCAGGATGACGCTTCATCCCACGTGACCGCCTCTGCAGCCAATCACAGGCTGCAGCGGCCTCTGCAGCCAATCACAGGCTGCCGCATCAGAAAGGAAGGTCGGACTGGAGGAAGAAGAGGGCCTCGTCACCAAGACAACAAACGGGTACGTATGAACTGTTTTTTATTTTAGTTTTAATCAGCAGCCTCTTTTCTCTATCAGTGATTGATAGAGACAAGTGGCTGCCGATTAGTGTAATATTTCTGTTATGTTTTTCTGTCCGCCCGGCCGTTGCTAGGCAACGGCTCCGTCACACACGGACGGCACACGGATGACTTCCGTGTGCCTTCAGTTTTTTTGACGGCCCCATTGACTTGCATGGGCCTCAGGGTCACAGAATCTCGGACCAAAGTAGGACATGCTCCACTTTGGATCGGAACGGAGCAACGGGACCGTTAAAAAAACTGAAGTGTGCATGGCCCCATTGAAATGGATGGGTCAGTGTGCTAGCCGTCAGAAAAAACGGCTAGCACCCTAAAGGAAAAAACTGAAGTGGGCATGGGGCCTTACACAGCTTTTTTGACTGAAAAATAAAAAAGTTACGGCTCTCAGAATATGGTGACACAGAAAATAAATTATTTTATAAAAAAGGGATTTTATTGCGCAAACGCTGCAAAACATAAAAAAAACCCTATATACATATGGTATCGCCGTAATTGTATCGATCCGCAGAATAAAGTAAAATTGTCATTTATTGTGCACGGTGAACGCCGCAAAAAAATAAACTAAAAAAACGTTGTCAGAATTGCTTGTTTTTGGTCACCCGGCTTGCAAAAAAATGTAAGAAAAAGTGATTAAAAAAATCGCATGTACCCCAAAATGGTACCAATGAAAATGACAGATTGTCCCGCAACAAATAAGCCCTCACACAGCTCCGGTGGTGAAAAAATAAAGAAGTTCTGGCTCTCAGAATATGGCGATGCAAAATGTGCAGTGTTTTCTAAAAGCGGGTAACATCTGACACCATTTATCAGTGCGACACCGGCCACACATCTATGAATTATTATTTATTTACCGCAATATTATACCCTCTTATTATGCCCTGAGGTTCTCCGCACTGATTACTTATGCCCCCACATTATAAACTGAAGTACTACAAAGCAAAATCTGCGCTCCAAAAGCAAAATGGCGTCCCTCCCTTCTGAGCCCTGCAGCGTGCCCAAACAGCAGTTTGCGTCCACATATATGGCATCGCAATACCCAAGAGCACCCGTTTAACGTTTTATGAGGTATTTGTCTTCAGTGGCACAAACTGGGCACAACATATTATGCACTAAAATGGCATATCAGTGGAAAATTGCAATATTCACACCATCCGCTGTGCATTAACCCCTTTGCGCACTATGACTTAATAGCACGTCATGGTGCGGGGGTTGATGTATGGAGCGGGCTCACGTGCTGAGCCTGCTCCATACGCTGCGGGTGTCGGCTGTGTATTACAGCTGACACCCAGGACTAACGGACAGGAACAGCGATCGTGCGGTTACAGAAGCCTGTAAAATAAAAATATACTGCAATACATTAGTATTGCGGTATATTGTACCCACGATCCAATGATCGCTGGTACAAGTCCCCTAAGGAGACTAATAAAATGTGTAGAAGAATTAAAGTTATTAGTAGTGAGAAAGAAAAAAGTTTAAAGTTAAAAAAAAAACCTTTTCCCATTTTTCTTCTAAAGTAATGTAAGAAAATAAACAAAATTGGTATCGCTACGTCCGTAAAAGGCCGAACTATTACAATATACCGTAAAAAACTTAAATTATTGAAACCACCAAAATCGCTGTAGTTTTCATTTTTACCGCACGGCGAAAGCTGAAAAAACGCAAACCCCAAAAAATGGAATCAGATTTTTTTCCTATATTACTATATTTTCCTATTTTTTTTTCAGTTTCCCAGCACTTTTTATGGCACTTTAAATGGTGTCAATAGAAACTACAATTCCTCCAACAAGAAATAAGCCCTCACATCACTCTACTGACGGAAAAAGAAAAGTGTTATGGCTCATGGAAGGCGGGGAGTGAAAAATGAAAATAAGAAAGCAAAAAAATGGATCAGTCCTGAAAGGGTTAATTAATTTCTAATGAAAAAAAACGTATGACCACATGTGGGGTATTTCCGTACTCGGGAGAATTTGCTTTACAAAAATTGGTTGTTTATTTCGCCTTTATCCCTTGTGAAAATGAGAAAATGCAACATTTTAGTGGAAAAAAATTGTGATATTAATTTTCTCCGCCTAATTCTAATAAATTCTGCAAAAGACCCGTGGAGTCTATATTCTCACTATACCCCTAGAAAAATTCCTTGAGGGGTGTTTCCAAAATGTGGTAACTTGGGGGGGTTTCCACTGTTTTGGTCCCTCCAGGGCGTTGCAAAGGCGGCATGGCACCGAAAAACAATCCAGCAAAATCCGTGCTCCAAAATCCAAATGGCGCTACTTCCCTTCTGAGCGCTGCCATGAGTCCAAAGAGCAGTTTATTACCACATATGGGGTATTTCCGTAATCAGGAGAAAATGCTTTACAAATGTTGTGGTTCTTTTTTTTCCTTTATTCCTTGTAAAAATTTAAAATTTCTATGCTTTTTCATAAAAAAAGTAGATTTTCATTTTTACAGACTAATTCCAATATATTTAGCGAAAAACCTGTGTGGTCAAAATGCTAACTATACCCCTAGATAAATTCCTTGATAGGTGAAGTTTCCAAAATGGGGTCACTTTCGAGGGTTTCCCGTTTTGGTCCCTCCAGGGTGTTGCAAACGTGACATGGCACCGAAAACCAATCCAGCAAAATCCGTGCTCCAAAATCCAAATGGCCTCCTTCCCTTCTGAGCCCTCCTGTGGGTCTAATCAGCAGTTTATTACCACATATGGGATATTGCCATAATCGGGAGACATTGCTTTACAAATGTTGGGGTGCATTTTCTTTATTATTTTTTGTAAATATTAAAAATGTCTGTTTTTTCAGAAAAAAAAGTAGATTTTCATTTTTACAGACTAATTCTAATAACTTTAGCGAAAAATCTGTGTGGTCAAAATGCTAACTAAACACCTAGATAAATTCCTTGAGGGGTGTAGTTTCCAAAATGGGTAACTTTTGGGGTGTTTCCACTGTTTTGGCACCACAAGACCTCTTCAAACCTGACAAGGTGCCTAAAATATAGTCTAAAAAAAAGGAGGCCCAAAATCCACTGGGTGCTCCTTTGCTTCTGAGGCCGGTGTTTCAGTCCATTATCACACTAGAGCCACATGTGGGATATTTCTAAAAACTGCAGAATCTGGGCAATAAATATTGATTTGCGTTTCTCTGGTAAAACCTTCTGTGTTACAAAAAAAAAATGAATTCGAAATTAATTTCGGCAAAAAAAAAATAATTTTTACATTTCACCTCTACTTTGCTTTAATTCCTGTGAAACGCCTAAAGGGTTAAAACACTTTGTGAATGCTGATTCGAATACCTTGATGGGTGCAGTTTTCAAAATGGGGTGACTTCTGGGGATTTTCTAATATATAAGTCCCTCAAAGCCACCTCAGAACTGAACTGGTCCCTGAAAAAAATGGCCTTTTGAAATTTTCTTTAAAATATGAGAAATTGCTGCTAAAGTTCTAAGCCTTGTAACGTCCTAGAAAAATAAAAGGACGTCCAAAAAATGATTCAAACATAAAGTAAACATATGGGAAATGTTAACTAGTAAATACTTTGTGTGACATTACTATCTATTTTACAAGCAGATACGTTTAAATTTAGAAAAATGCAAATTTTTGCGAATTTTTCTAAATTGTGGTGTTTTTCAGAAATAAATACGAATATTATCGACAATTTTTTTTCACTAACAAAGTACAACATATCACGAGAAAACAATCTCAGAATCGCTTGGATAGATAAAAACATTCCAACGTTATTACCACATAAAGTAAGACGTCAGATTTGAAAAAATCGGCTGCGTCCTGAAGGCCAAAACAGTCTGGGTCCTGAAGGGGTTAATATCAACATTTTTTTCCACTAAAATGTTGCATTTTTTAATCTTCACAAGGGATAAAACAATGCAAAAAGCACCCCAACGAAAAGCACCCCAACATTTGAAAAGCAATTTCTCCCGAGTATGGCAATACCCCATATGTGGTCATAAATGGTTTTTTTTTCCTTAGAAATTAATTAACCCTTTCAGGACTGATCTTTTTTTGCTTTTTCGTTTTTCACTCGCCGCCTTCCAAGTGCCATAACGTTTTACTTTTTCTGTCAATAGAGTGCTGTGAGGGCTTATTTTTTGCGGGAGGAGTTGTAGTTTCTATTTCCATTTAAAGTACCATATAATGTACTGGGAAAATGCAAAAAAATTATTTGCGGGCTGAAATAGGGAAAAACTGTGCTCCGCCATAGTTTTTGGGTTTTGTTTTTAAGTTTTTCACCGTGCGGTAAAAATGACAACTTTAACCTTATTCTGCGTCTCAATACAATTACGGTAATGCCAAATTTATATTGTTTTTTTTTTATATTTTACAAAGAAAAGACTGTTAAAAAAAATAAAATTGTTTTGTATCATCACATTCTGAGAGCCAAAACTTTTTTTATTTTTTGGTTGATTGAGCGGTGTGAGGGCTTATTTTTGGCGGGACGAGCTGTAGCTTTTATTCATACCATTTTATGTTACATGCAACTTCTTGATCACTTTTCATTAAAAAAATGTAAGTGCTAAGGTGACCAAAAAACTGTGATTTTTGGCGTTTTTAATTATTTTTTTCTTACGGCACTCACAGTGCGCAATAAATTAAGTTTTACTTTTATTCTGCAGGTCAGTACGATTTCAGCAATACCATATGTATATAGTTTTTTTTATGTTTTGCAGTGTTTGCTCAATAAAATCACATTTTTATAAAATGATTTATTTTTTGTGTCATCATATTCTGAGAGCCGTAACTTTTTTATTTTTCACTCAAAAAAGCTCTGTAATTGCTTGTTTTTTTGTGGGACTGGTGTTCATTTTTATTGGTACTATTTTGGGGTAAATGCGACTTTTTGATCACTTTTTACTCTATATCTTGGTAGGGGTGGTGACCAAAAAAATAGCGATGCTGGCATAGTCTTTCGTTTATTTTCTTTTTTTGCGGTGTTCACCGGGCGGGAAAAATAATATTATCGTTTGGGTCGTTAGGAACGCGTTGATACCAAATATGTGTACGGTTTTTTTAACGTTTAGATTTTTTCCCTATAATAAAAGACTTATTTTTACACTTTTCTAAAACCTTTTTATTGACTTTTTTTTTTTTTTTTTTAGTGTTCGCACTTTCTTTTTTGACCTAGTAGTGTAATGTATTCCAACTGTCAGTGTGACGTCACAGCATGGCCGGCCTTAGCTATGTTC
The DNA here is from genome assembly GCF_050947455.1 of Rhinoderma darwinii. Classification (NCBI taxonomy): domain Eukaryota; kingdom Metazoa; phylum Chordata; class Amphibia; order Anura; family Rhinodermatidae; genus Rhinoderma; species Rhinoderma darwinii. The sequence goes on from NC_134691.1 coordinate 83,494,714, forward strand.
GACTAGTGAGGTCGCACAGGGCGCCAGACGCCACACGGCAAGAGGGGCGCCAGCGGGTGTGTGTATCCCCGCGCCGTTGCAACTAGCAGCGGGGATACACACACTAACTGCAGGCGCCTTTTCACCCGGGTGCTTCTTCACTTAGTGGCCGTCGCTACCGCTGTAGTAGCCATAGCGGCTGCTAGCGGTGACACCGAGCATGAGGGCGGTGGCGCCGCTAGCAGCCACTTGCGGCTGCTATAGCGGTAGCGATGGCACTACAGCAGAGCAGGGAGATATCTCCCTGCTCTGCTGTCTACTAGCGCCACTGTAGCTCCCTGAAGGAGCGGAATCCCCGTGTGTGGCCGGGGATTCCGCTCCTAGAGCGCTGCTTGATGTTTCTGTCCATATATGGACAGTGACATCAAGCAGCGCTCCAGGAGCGGAATCCCCGGCCACACGGGGATTCCGCTCCTTCAGGGAGCTACAGTTGCGCTATCTACAGGGGGGCACTATAGCAGAGCAGGGAGGTATCTCCCTGCTCTGCTGTCTACTAGCGCAACTGTAGCTCCCTGAAGGAGCGGAATCCCCGTGTCTGGCCGGGGATTCCACTCCTAGAGCGCTGCTTGATGTTTCTGTCCATATATGGACAGTGACATCAAGCAGCGCTCCAGGAGCGGAATCCCCGGCCACACGGGGATTCCGCTCCGTCAGGATGCTACAGTGGCGCTATCTACAGGGGGGCACTATAGCAGAGCAGGGAGGTATCTCCCTGCTCTGCTGTCTACTAGCGCCACTGTAGCTCCCTGAAGGAGCGGAATCCCCGTGTGACCGGGGATTCCGCTTCAGGAGTTTTCCCTGATGTCACTGTCCATATATGGACAGAGGCATCAAGCAGCGCTCCAGGAGCGGAATCCACGGCCACACTGGGATTCCGCTCCTTCAGGGAGCTACAGTGGCGCTATCTACACTGGAAGGGGTGTGGGGTTGCTATCTACAGGGGGGCACTATAGCAGAGCAGGGAGGTATCTCCCTGCTCTGCTGTCTACTAGCGCCACTGTAGCTCCCTGAAGGAGCGGAATCCCAGTGTGGCCGGGGATTCCGCTCCTGGAGCGCTGCTTGATGTTTCTGTCCATATATGGACAGTGACATCAGGGTAAACTCCTGAAGCGGAATCCCCGGTCACAGCATTGCAGACTCTATGACCGGGGATTCCACTCCAGGAGAAGCCAATGATGTCATGGACACAGACGACAGGAGCTTCTCCTGGAGTGGAATCGACGGTCATAGCGTCTGAAACGCTGTGACCGGGGATTCCGCTTCAGGAGTTTTCCCTGATGTCACTATCCATATATGGACAGAGGCATCAAGCAGCGCTCTAGGAGCGGAATCCCCCGGCCACACGGGGATTCTGCTCCTTCAGAGAGCTACAGTAGCGTTATCTTTCCTGGAAGGGGGTGGTGTTGCTATCTACAGGGGGGCTGTGGGCTGTGTGGCACTACCTACAAAGGACAACTGCAGGAGCACACAAAATACCCAGCTTTCCCGGGTATCAAAAAAAAGTGTGGAAATAAACTAAGATATAACTTTTATTTAATCTAGCTAAAAGGATTAATCCTTTACTCAGACTAAATAAAAGTTATACCTTAGTTTATTTCCACACATTTATTTGATAGCTGGGAAAGCTGGGTATTTTGCGTGCTCCTGCACAGTTGTCCTTTTTTGAATGTCTATTGCCCGCCAGCTATCAGGGTCATTTCGTAGTCCTTGCACTACCTACAAGGGGGCTGTGGGCAGTGTGGCACTACCTACCAGGGGGCTGTGGGCTGTGTGGCACTACCAACCAGGGGGCTGTGGGCTGTGTGGCACTACCAACCAGGAGGCTGTGGGCTGTGTGGCACTACCAACCAGGGGGCTGTGTGGCACTACCTACCAGGGGGCTGTGTGGCTCTACCATCCAGGGGGCAGTGGGCTGTGTGGCACTACCAACCAGGCGGCAGTGGACTGTGTGGCACTACCAACCAGGGGGCTGTGAGTTGTGTGGCACTACCAACCAGGGGGCTGTGTGGCACTACCAACCAGGGGGCTGTGTGGCACTACCAACCAGTGGGCTGTGTGGCACTACCAACCAGTGGGCTGTGTGGCACTACCAACCAGTGGGCTGTGTGGCACTACCAACCAGTGGGCTGTGGGGCACTACCAACCAGGGGGCTGTGGGGAACTACCAACCAGGGGGCTGTGGGGAACTACCAACCAGGGGGCTGTGGGGCACTACCAACCAGGGGGCTGTGGGGCACCACCAACCAGGAGCTGTGGGCTGTGTGGCACTCCCTACCAGGGGTAATTGCGGCTTTCCCTACCAGGGGTATTTTCGGCACTCCCTACCAGGGGTATTTGCGGCACTCCCTACCAGGGGTATTTGCGGCACTCCCTACCAGGGGTATTTGCGGCACTCCCTACCAGGGGTATTTGCGGCACTCCCTACCAGGGGTATTTGCGGCACTCCCTACCAGGGGTATTTGCGGCACTCCCTACCAGGGGTATTTGCGGCACACCCTACCAGGGGTATTTGCGGCACACCCTACAGGGGGCTGTGCGGCACACCCTACAGGGGGCTGTGCGGCCCTCCCTACAGGGGGCTGTGCGGCCCTCCCTACAGGGGGCTGTGCGGCCCTCCCTACAGGGGGCTGTGCGGCCCACTCTTCAGGGAGGCTGTGCGGTGCTACCTACAAGGGGGCTGTGCGGCGCTAGCTACAAGGGGGCTGCGCGGCGCTAGCTACAAGGGGGCTGCGTGGCGCTACCTACAAGGTGGCTGCCTGGCGCTACCCACAAGGGGGCTGCGTGGTGCTACCCACAAGGGGCTGTGTGGCGCTACCCACAAGGAGCTGTGTGGCGCTACCTACAGGGGGAATCTTTGAGTGGGGGGCTGATGGTCATTTTACTGTGAGTGGGGGGTTGATGGTCATTTTACTGTAAGTGGGGGGTTGATGGTCATTTTACTGTGAGTGGGGGGCTGATGGTCTTCAAGTGGTTTCCACCTCTGACCTCCAATTGAAATTAATAGGAGGAAGAAAATACCTGCGGCGCCCGTTTGGAGCTTTTTTTTTCCAGCGTCTTTTGCATTCGCTTCAACAGCTTAAGAAAAAACAAAAAAAAGGTCACCCAACGCTGTCAGTTGCTGAAGGAATTTTGAGGCAGATTTTTTTTGCCTTACAAAAAACGTGTGTGAACATACCCGACGAGTGTAGTGCTTGTTCTTAGCCGTTTTCTGTCTTTCTCAAAGCAATTTTTGGTAGGGGGGCCCTGAGGAAATTTTAGTTTTTCCAGTGCTGCCTCGAGTCCGAAAAGATTGGGAAATTCTGTGCTAGGCTACAGGGTCCCTTCATGGAGCAGCTCAGTTCATCATGGGAACGGGGCCTAGATGAGTACAATTTTTGTTTTTGTTTGGGGGCACTGTCTACAAGGTTGAGGTTCGGGGACTGTATGGCACTGTCTACAAGGGGAAGGTGGGGGGCTGTATGGCACGGTCTACAAGGGGAAGGTGGGGGACTGTATGACACTGTCTACAAGGGGGAGGTGGGGGGCTGTATGGCACTGTCTACAAGGGGGAGGTGGGGGGCTGTATGGCACTGTCTACAAGGGGGAGGTGGGGGCTGTATGGCACGATCTACAAAAAGGAGGTGGGGAATTATGGCACTGTCTACAGGGAGGCTGTATGGCAAAATCTACAGGGGAGCACTATACTGTGTGGGGGCCACTAAGCGGACATTATACTGTGTAGGGGTACTACAGATGGCATAATACTGTGGGCACAATTAGAGGACAAAATACTGTGTCCTTGAAGGGGTTGTAATATATTATATTATCAAATATTATTATTATACTGTATGGGGGCACTAAAGGGGCATTATAATTTTTTTATGGGGCATTTTTTTTTAATCATGGGGTGGGGCGCCGAAAGATCATTTCGCACAGGGCGCCATCTATCCTAGGGCCGGCCCTGCGTCACAGTCACTCTGACAACAAGCCTATGAGGCTCATAGGCTTCCATACATGGCAGACCCGGCGGCCGTTTTCTGGCCTCTGGTTGCCATGGCAACCCCCACGATTGCATGAGGGCTGCTGATGTGCTACAAACCCCCTAAATGCGGCGATCTCAATCGATCACCGCATTTAAGGGGTTCATTGCCGAAATCAACGGCGGTGAGCCGCTGATCGGCAACACTGGAGTGTCAGCTGTCGGGGACAGCTGACCTCCCAGTTCTCGATGCACACTATCGCCGACAATGTACATCAGGAACGACACAGTGACTTCCTATCACTCTGACAGGAAGCCTATCAGTATCACCCGGAGGCTGGTCCTGATAGGCTTCCGCCCATGTCAAACACGGAGGCCATTGTTTGGCCTCCGGTTGCCATACCAATTATCGTCAAACCCCGCGATTTCAGAGCAGGGTCTGCTGATGTGCAAGAAACCCCTAAAATGCCGCGATCGCAACCGCTCATCGCATTTACGGAGTTAGTTGCCGAAATCAGCGGCAAAGGACCACTGGCCGGCAAGAGCTGGTCGGAGACAGCTGACCTCCCGCTTCGCGGTGCACACTGTCGCCGATCGTGTGCATCGGCAACGACTCAGTAACTATATGTCCTTGTGTGGGACGTATAGTTACTGAGTAGTGCGGCTAGGGGATAAATGGAAAGGAAGAGGATAGAGTTGCAAGGCCGACTGGATTAGGGAAATATTAAGTTCTTCCAACTTTTGGAAGTTAATTTTATAGATGGATAGGACTGTGTATTGTGATAGTTCAGAGATAAGATAAGGGCGAGAGATTAACAGTTTAGATTAAAAAAAAATAGCAGGTCATCGGCATAAGCGGAAACTTTATGTTTGATGTACCCAACTTGGATGTTAATATTCTGGCGAATAAATCTAAGGAGGGGTTCTAACGTTAGGGTGAAAATAAGAGGGGAGTGGTGACAACCTTGACGGGTACCAATCGTGATAGGGAAATAGTCAGACCGTACACCATTAGTGTAAGCTGATGCAGAGGGGTGCGAATATAGACTACCAATCCATCGTAGCATGTTGGAGCCAAAACCTATGTGTTTCAAGTTTTGGGTGAGAAAGCCACAATCCACCCGGTCAAAGGCCTTTTCGACGTCGGTGGTTCGAAAGATGGCTGGGGAAGGGGAGATGGATAAGTAATGAAGAATGTTAATGCCCATAGTAGTATTGTCTCTGGTAGGCATGAAGCCGACCTGGTTACGATGTATGATATGTTGTAGTAAGGGCTGAGACGGGTAGAAAGGATTTTAGAAAATAGTTTAAGATCTACATTCTGGAAGGGAGATGAGTCTAAAGTTCGAGCATTGGGAATGGTCTTTCCCTTCTTTAGGGATAACTGATATGTGGCCTTTGAGTGTATCTTATGGGAGTGTGGCATTAGTAGTGTGGGAGTTATATTCAGAGTGAAAATGAGTCTGAAGATCAGGGAGAAATGTTTTCTAGTATGCCAATGTGAGGACATCCGGGGCAGGGGCTTTTGCCTGTTTGGGAGTTTTTGATTGCCAAATGAAGTTTGAGAAGTGTAATGGGTTCCTCTAGAACTGAGGAAACGTCCTTATTGAGAGTGGGGAGGCCTGCGCGTTGCGAATAATTGTCTATGGAAAGTTGACGTTCAATGTAGGCTTGTGGGTCAAGATGAGGATTAATATTATATAGCATGTAATAGTAGGATTGGAAGGTGTCGACTAGGTGGGAAGAGAGTTTAAGTTTCCGGCCATTTGCATGAGATATTTGGGGAATAAATGAACACGCCCTTTGTAGGTGCAGGGCTCTAGCCAAAGTCTTCCCAGGTTGGTTACCAAATTCAAAGAAGTGGCGACAGCATTTGACATTTTAAGCTTCTCTCTAAATTGGTTAAAGTTCAGTTTTAGTCTGTAGGGCAAGGGATCGTTTATGGGAGTTCTCTAGAGCACCAATTCTGGAGATCGGGTTTGTGAACTTGGAGTTCCTTTCACGTTTGAGTCGGGAGCCGTGTTTAATAAAGGTCCCACAAATAAAGCATTTATGTGTTTCCCAGACTAGGGGGGAGAAACATCCGGGGTGGTATTGCAGGAGAAGAACTCCTGGAGGTCTTTGCGGATGTAGTCTGTGACTGATTGGTCCTGTATAAGGATCTGATTAAGATGCCATCTCCATGAACGTGGTTGAGATGATGGGAGGAAAAGCGACATGGATATCAGGGCATGGTCTGAGAAGGTGATGGTGTCAATGTGTGCAGAATGCAGAAAGGAGAGATTAGTGAGGGGAAGGAATATATAGTCGATGCAAGTATATGGGTCATGGACATGAGAATAGTGGGAGTAATCCCGGGTGGAGGGGTATAGTAGACCCTATGTGTCTATGAATTGGAATTTTGTAAGGTAGCTTTGGCTTTACAAAGGGAGGCAAATGGAAAGTGAGAGGAGCCATGTGAGGTATCAAGTAGAGGTTCTAATTCCATGTTGAGGTCCCCCCGAGGACCGCCACCCCTCCAGAAAATCTTCAATGTCTCTGAGCATGCAGTCTAAGAAATTGGACTGTCCAATGTTGGGAAGATAAGCCGTGCCAAATGTAGATATAGAGTCTGCCATCTTATCTTTGACAAAAAGGTAGCAACCTACATCATCACGGCGAAATTCCATATATTCCCAAGGCGCAGTTTGAGCAATTAGAATTGAAACACCCTTGGTTTTGGAGTCAGGGGAGCAATTGTGGAATGCATCTGGAAATAGTCTGTCTCAGAGTTTGGGGATCTGATCTTGTCGAAAATTAGTTTCTTGCAAGAAGGCAACAGAAGTTGTTTTTTTCCATAGGAGGTGAAGCAAGGAGTACCTTTTCTCAGCAAGATTAAGACCCTGGACGTTAGGATACCGTGGTAAATAGATCCATCTGCCTATCAGGAATGGAGAGAGAGAAGAGAAAAAAAAGGGCAGAAAGGAAAAGTAAAGAAAGGAGGGTAAAAGAGGAGAGAGAACTTAAAGCAGTCCTACGTATATATGGGAGAAACTCAAAAAAAGACAGATTGTCCAGCAGCAAAACAAGCAGCAGGACAATGTCCGATAGAATTGTGGAGAATGTACAAGGACTGAACGAACTAAGTCGCTAAACCGTGAGAAAGATCAGTGTCTGAAAAAAGGTATTGTAGTTACCTATTAAACCATGGGTCAACTAACCTATCGAACCACGGATCAACTACCGTTGACGGTAGCTGGTTAGGGATGCAACCTGAGAAATATAATGTCGAATCTCATCAACCAGAATTAATACAAAGACAATTGGGGGGACAGTTCGATAATCAACATAGGTAAGGAAAAGGGTTAGACAGGTACAGGGAGACAAGAGGGAGAATGGAGGGAAATAGAACAAGGAATCCTTTATGGGGTCAAATATATGTGTACGACTTAATATAGATGAATGTATACTTTATATTGGCTGAGAGCAAGGGGCATGCGAGGGGTATATATGGTACCAGTGTATGACACAAGAAAAAGTAGAAAAAATCCTCCAGCTCACCTGACACACTCCTGTGTGTCGTTGATAGCGCCCGGATCCTCGTGTCGGCACACGGAGTATCAAGTAGAAAACATGGGAAGAAGGTAGGATCCAGCGCTGAGGCGTTTAAAATGGAAAACGATTTTCCAAGTATAATTGTTAAATTCTAAAAAGAAGTCCAGTGGTATGAAGTCCAGGGTGTATAAGAAGTTGAGGGAGGGTATCCTCTGTAAGCCTACGCGTTTCGGACAACGCTATGTCCTTAGACTCAGCCAAGTCTAAGGACATAGCGTTGTCCGAAACGCGTAGGCTTACAGAGGATACCCTCCCTCAACTTCTTATACACCCTGGACTTCATACCACTGGACTTCTTTTTAGAATTTAACAATTAAACTTGGAAAATCGTTTTCCATTTTAAACGTACCAGTGTATGTATGGAAATGGATTAATGATCCGGTGAGGTATTTAAAGGAAGTAATTTAACGTGAAGTGTCAGTTACAGGGAGAGCGAGCGGGTATGTATATACCAGGTCCGACGTGGACTATTCCTATATGCCCAAGCTCATACAAGGCTCTGTGTAGGGGGGTGTGAGTTCAGGATAGCTTGTATGTCCCCACCAGGGCCACAGAGGTAATATGCCCTGTTCATTCATTTTGTGGCAGACTACTAGTGAAGGAGGGTTGGCTGTAAGGGCATATTGAAGAAGAGAATGGAACCATTGTGTATGCGGGGTAGGCTAATCGGTCCGGAGAGATTTTTAGATGAAGGGCACCATAATCAGAATACAATGTCGGAAACCAAGGTCATGCGAGCACAAATATACATAGTCCGAATGGGGTGGGTTTCATATGTCCATCGTGAAGAAGGGATCCTTAGGGAAATGGTGTGGAGGGAAGGCAGTACTAACAGAGTCGCGGTGCTAGTGAAGGAAGTGAGATGGAAGTTCAAGCCGTCGGCGGGGTTAAGGGGTCCACTGCCGGAGGATCTCCAGCCATAGCACCTTCATCAGGTCTGACCATGTCTACTTGACTAGGGAGAACTAGAGGTTGATCCTGATTTGAATGTAGAGGAGCTCACAAGAAGAGACCAGGGTCTGTCCAGTCCGGGACGGAGTCCACCCCAAGAAAGGCAAAAGCATCGCGGAGACCTAATGGGGATATAATTGCATATTCACTGCCAGCTTTGCGCAAGATGATGCGAAAGGGATGTCCCCAGCGATAGCTGCCTCCCGCCTCACGGGTCTTATCCAAAATAGGATTCACCATTCGTTGCATTTTGAGGTGAGACATTAGTAGTAAACTCAAAGATGCACCTTGATGTGCAATGGGACTCATATCCCAGGCCTTTCGAAGCAGAGCTTCTTTCTGTTAACAAAAATGGACGCGACATGAGACATCACGTGGGATACTCCTGTTTTGGTCCAGCATTCTAGGGCCGAAGATGCTGTGAATTCTGTCAAGTTCCAGGTCTTCATCATCAGACATGCCCAATAATCGCGAAAATAAAGCAGTCACGGAGCGCCATAGGTTAGCGTTACCTACCAATTTAGGTAGATCTCTGATTTTAATATTATTGTGGCGACCCCGATTTTTCAGGTCGTCGATATGGAGAGTGAGGTCGCTCAGCAAGGTAGAATGAGATTGCATGGTAGTCGTGAGGTGGGTTCACTGTTGAGCCAAAGCCACTGCAGTGCATATTTGTTGGACGGTTTGCTGAATGGCAGATATGTCTCTGGCGTGGTGCTGCTCTAGGCAGGTGAATTGGGCATTTCTTGAAGTTCCGTGAGTAACGGGACATCACCCGGTGGGTCCTAAGCACCATCAGAGTTGGGTGTGGATCTTCGGTTTTGAGAGAGGAACATGGACGGTATAGGTTGGCTGAGATTACGCGGGCTGGGAGTCCTTTGCGTAGGGTGTGCCCTGTTCGCTGATGGCGTGGGTGCCATGGTGGATCGAGGAGAGGAAGGAGAATCTCCAGAAGGGTGACGGGAAAAATATGCCAGTGAGGTAACAGATGTGGCTGGAGGCTTAGGGTACGATTTCTACCCTTTTGCCATGTTTCGGGAGGAGATAAGTGTTAAAAAGTCTTTGTAAGTAAGCTGCAGTCTCGGAGCTCAAAAAGAAGGCAGACTTACTCAGCCATGTCCAAGCCACGCCTCCTATAAATCTTCTTTTTCAACCATTCTTTAGTTGATTTACTTGTGTGCTTTGAGGGAACAATGAATTCCAAGTTGTATAAAAACATTTTACATGAGAATGTGAGGGCAGTGGTCCATGACCTCAAGCTGAAGAGATGTTGTGTGATGCAACAAAACAATGATCGCAATGTGTCCAGCCCATGAGACAGCAAAGCAGCACCAAATAATGACACTCTCCACCATGCTTCACAATTGGGATGAAGTATTTTGCATTTGTGCTAAAATCTTCCACTTCTGTCTCAACTGTCCATAGAGCGTTTTCCCGGAAACATTGTGGAACATTGGGCATAGAGGTGGTCTCGGGCAACCTTAAGACCAGATGCAATGTTTTTGTGTTTGTCTATAATTGTGACTTAGATAACAATCAGACCACATTTTATTCTTAATCAATGCAAAAATCCAGGTAATTTCAAAGGGTTTACTTACATTTTTTTGCAATTGTATATAAAGTGAGTATATATATATATATATATATATATATATATATATGTATATATATATATATATATATATATATATATATATATATATATATATCCAGGGCATCACTTCGAACATAGATGTGATCGATAACAGCAGGTTCCTTGGTGTCAGAGACACGCCTGACCTGCTGTCACCAAAGCCGTCAGTCCTGCAGACCTGATGAATTTGGGTTTGAGCGTAACATACATCTTCCATATATCCAGGATACATAGAAGCTATATCTCAAAAAGTAAAACATTTTTTTTAAATAAAAAACAGTTACAAAGTTGTTTTAAATACCATGGAACATTATTTTATTAACAAAAAAAAATGCGTTCAAAGCTGTACATGGCCCTTAACGCTTTGACGCACCAGGACATCACCGTATGTTCTAGTGCAGGGGTTGAGCAGGCATACGGACTGAACCCTCTCCATAAGCTGTGGGTGTCAGATGTGTATTACAGCTGACACCTCGCACTAACAACGCTGATCCTGGCCGTTTAACCACTTTGATGCCGTGGTCAATAGCTACTGCTGCATCTAAGTCATTAGAAAGAAGGGAGCGACCACCTCCAACAGCCCGACGCTCCCCCATGATGTGATCGTGGGGTGCCGATGTTTGTAATGGCAGCCCGGGAGCCTAATAAATGCCCCCAGGTCTGCCTTCTTCCTGCTCCTGTTAAGCCCTGCGTCTGGCCTCTGACAGGGCTTAAAGAGGCTCAGTCACCAGATTATCAAATCCCTATCTCCTATTGAATCTGATCGGCGCTGCAATGTAAATGATAATTTTTGCCCAAGTTATGAGCAATTTTATATTTATGCAAATGAGCTTTTCAATGGACAACTTGGCGTATATTCTCGTTTTACCAACTGGGTGTGTATTGTGTTTTTACCAACTGGGCGTTGTGTATAGAAGTGTATGACGCTGACAAATCAGCGTCATACACTTCTCATCATTCCCACCCGGCTTCTTTCACTGCAGACACACAGCGTGACGTCGCCCACAGGTCCTTCACAGGCTGTGTGTCTGCAGTGAAAGAAGCTGGGTGGGAACGATGAGGTCACCCACAGGTCCTTCAACCTTGGCGTCGGAAGAGAGAAGACACATCGGCTCCAGGCGTCCGAGAGAGTACAGTTGAATCTGCAGCAGCATCACCGTGTGCAGGTAAGCATAGTAAACTCCCTAGAGGGGAGCATATTACCCTCTCGGACGCCTGGAGCCGATGTATCTTCTCTGACCGACACCGAGGTTGAAGGACCTGTGGGTGACGTCACGCTGTGTGTCTGCAGTGAAAGAAGCTGGGTGGGGACGATGAGAAGTGTATGACGCTGATTTGTCAGCGTCATACACTTCTATTCACAACCCCCAGTTGGCAAAAACACAATACACGGCCAGTTGGTAAAAACACAATATACGCCCAGTTGGTAAAAACACAATACACGCCCAGTTGGTAAAACGAGAAAACACGCCCAGTTGTCCATTGAAAAGCTCATTTGCATAAATATAAAATTGCTCATAACTTGGGCAAAAATTATAGTTTTTCAAAAAAACCAAACTTTGCTGTTATCTACATTGCAGCGCCGATCACATTCAACAGGAGATAGGGATTTGATAGTCTGGTGACAGAGCCTCTTTAACATGAGCCAGTGAAAATGCCAATAAACTGCGATACATTAGTATTGCAGTGCACTGTACCAGCGATCTGATAATCACTGGTTCAATTCCCCTAGGGGACTAATAGAAATAGTTTTAGTAATGCACAAAAAATAAAAAACATAATAAAATAAAAAAATAACCTTTTCACATTTTTCCTCTAGAGTAATGTGAAAAAAAAAATAGGTATTGCTGCGTCCGTAAAAGTACGAACTATTACAAAATACCGTTATTTAACTCGAATGGTGAACAGCGTAAAAAAAGGAAATTGGAAACGCCAAAAATTTGTACCAATAAAAATGACAACTCATCCCACAAAAAATAAGCCCTCACAACGCTCAATAGATGAAAAAATTAAAAAGTTATGGCTTTCAGAATATGGTGACACCATTTTTTTTTTTTTAACAAATACTTTTTTTCTTTGTAAATGTAGTAAAACATAATAAAAACTATATAAATTCGGTAGCAATGTAATTGTATTGACCAGCAGAATAAAGTTAAGTTGTAATTTTTACCACTCGGTGAAAGATGTAAAAACTAAACCACAAAAAAAATAGAGGAATCACAGTTTTTTCCAACTCCATCCCACAAAGGAATTTTTATTATATGCTACTTTAAATAGTGTCAATAGAAACTACAACTCTTCCCGCAAATAATAAGCCCTCACACCACTCTGTTGACGGAAAAATGTGAAAGTTATCGCTCTTAGAATGCGGGGAGTGAAAAACTAAAATGAAAAATGGCTGTGGCGTAAAAGGGTTAAGCTCTTCTAGCTGGACAGTAGAGCTAAGAGGAGTCACTTGACGCATTTACTTGAATATCAGCATTTGCAGATAATTTGCGGAGCGGGGAGCATTCAATTTGTTTCCCCTAATTTAGTATTGATAGGGTATTGATAGGGTACAACACTGAAATAAAGGAAACCTGACCTTATGGATTCCTTTAAGGCCCTGTTCACACAGAGTTTTTTTTTTATGAGTTTTTTGACGAGGAAACCGCGCCGCAAAACTCCTCAAAAACCGCCCGAAAATGCCTCTCATTGATTTCAATGGGAGTTGGACCAGTTTTTTTTACCGCGAGTAAAAAAAACACGTCGCGGTAAAAAGAAGCGTCATGACCCATCTTGAGGCGGTTTCCGCCTCCAAAACCCCATTTCTATCAGTCAGAAAGAAGAAAAAAACGCCTCGACGAGTGTTTTGACGAGTTTTTGTCAAACAACTGTGCAAAAACCGTCTGGTGCAGTTCTTGCAGGAGGAATTTTCCTCCTGCAAAAATCTCTGTGTGAACATAGCCTTAGTTAGAGAGCTTAGAATTGAGACAATATTTTGGAATTCATTAAAAATTTGTAATTGATGATCGACTTATTGAAGAGCTGAGTGCAAATCCCTGTAACTATCAGGGTATGTTCACACTGCCTATTTTCAGCCATTTTTGGGCCATAAACGCCCCGAAAAACGGCTAAAAATACGTAGGATGAAAGCCTCCAAACATCTGGCCATTGATTTCAATGGAGAAAACGGAGTTCCGTTCCCACGGGGCATTTTTTTATGCGGCCGTTATTTAAAAACGCTACATTAAAAAAGCCCCGTAAAAAAGAAGTGCATTTCACTTCTTGAGCCGTTTTTGCCGCTGTTTTTCATTTTCTCAATAGAAAAACAGCTCCAAAAACGTCCGTAAAAAACGCATCAAAAAATGCCTGATGCAGCCGTTTTTTGTTAAGTGTGTGAACATACCCTAACAATGATTGGAAACATCTACTTTATTGATTATTTGAATGCAGATTTTCTAACTTTTTCTCCAGTAATGACTAATACCACAAGAGGGCAGTAGAACATAAATTTTAAAACATAGCAACCAGTGTTTCTTGCTATTTTAAAGCCAAGTACCCCCTACTCAAATACATTACATGAATGAAGGGCTATATGAAGGGCTATGTGTACCACAGGTTGAGAAGAGCCTAGGGTTCAACCCCTTCAGGAGGCAGCCCTTGTTTCTTCCTCCCCACCTTTCAAAAGCTATAATTTTTTTATTTTTCCGTCTATATCGCCATACGAAGGCTTGTTTTTTCCAGGTCAAGTTGTATTTTTCATGGCACCATTTATTGTACTGCAAAAGGTACTGGGAAGCTGAAAAAAAATTATTTGTGGGGTGAAAGGGGCAAAAAACAGCGATTACGTCATATTTTGGGGGGTTTTGTTTTTACGGCGTCCATCAGGCGGTAAAAACGACATATTCACCTTATTCTGCAGGTTGATACGATTACGCCGATACCAAATGTATATGTTTTGTTTTATGTTTTACCACTTTAAAAAAAATAAAACCATTTGCATAACTTTTCTATCTTTCCATCAATTTAGCGATATGAGAGCTTAAGTTTTGCGGGGCGAGCTGTAGTTTTCACTGATACCATTTTGGGGTATATGCGATTTTTTTGATCATTTTATTTTTTTTGGAGCGCTAAGGTGACCAAAAAACAGCAATTTGCGTGTTTTATATATATATATATTTTTTACAGCATTCACCGAGCGGGTTAAAATAATGCTATATTGTGATAGTTATGACTTTTACGGACGTGGCGATACCAGTTATGTTAACTTTTATTTTTTTTAACTTTGATTTAGGGGAGAAATGTGAAAAGGTTTTTTTTTTTGGAACTTTTAATACTTTATTATTTTTGGAACATAACAAAAATCTTTATTTAACAGTTTTTTACTTTTTTTATTAGACCCCTAGGAGACTTAAAGCAGCGATCGTTGGATCGCTTACATGATATACTGCAATACTAATGTATTGCAGTATATCGTGATTCTGCCAGTCTCTTTCGAAGCCCTGCCGGAGGCAGAGCTTTAAAGGAGTACATAGATGGCGGCACTGTGGGCTTTTGTTCGGCCCCCAGGCTGCCATAGCAACTATTGTAACCGGCCGATCGCGTGTTTGAGGGGGTGCCCCCCCTGATTCTAACACTTTAAGTGCCGTGGTCGCGATTGAACACGGAATTTAAGGTGTTAAACGTGCGGCATCAAAGTGAGCTTTGATTCCGCCCATTGCAGGGAGGTGTCGGCTGCTTGTAACAGCCGTCACCCGCTGTGTATGGAGCGAGCTCAGCTTGTGAGCTCGCTCCATAATTCCCCTTAACCCTCATCACGTACAGTTACGTGATTTTGCGTGAAGGGATTAAACAATGAATCCTTTACACATTTATATATAAGGTCAATGGAGTAAGATGAAATAAATTAATTAAGAGGCGCAGCCCTCTTAATAACGTTGTTGCATGAAAAATTCTGAATTTATAGTCGATGCTTACCTGCTGTTTATTTTCCTCAGAGCTTGAGCCAGGGCTGATTTATAGCTCAGCTTCATTACGACAGTGCTGTGATCTGTGACTACAGCTTAGCTACAGAGCCTACATTGTCTCAGGTAGTCTGAGGCACACCTCCTATCTCATCATTGGTTCAGGTTGTTGCTCTCTCCCTCCCCCTTTAGCTCTGCCTCTTCGGATTGGCTGCTGTGTATAAATAGTCTATCTCAAGCTCACCAGGAAACCAGCACATTCAGAGATGAATTATTATTCATTATACCAAAGTTAGAATGATTATAAATTAAAGAAGACCAAATCCCCAGTGTGAAGGAAAATCGGGTAATTGCCGAACAAATACTTAGAGAAATGAGACATATTAAGGGGATGCCTTGAGAGTAGTTAAAAACGTATGTACAAATACGAATATATAATTATCCAATTCTGAAATAATTTGTAATGGATTATCAGTAAAGACCTGTTTACCCGTACAGATTATCGTTACGATTCGAATGACTTAAAAAGATTATAATGAAAAAACACTAACAGTAAAAGTACAAAATGATCAAAGATTAATGATAAAAGTATGGTTAAGGCTCTGGTCAAATCAGCGTTGGGGCTCCGTTCTGATGTTCCATCTGAGCTTTCTGTCAGAACGGGACCCTGAACAGACACAAACTGACACGAACGGAAAACTGAGGTTTCCATTTCCATCACCATTGATTTCAATGGTGACGGATCCGGTGCCCATGGTTTCTGTTTGTCTCTGTTTTTCACCGGATCCGTAGTTTTGCCGGAAGCAACCTCTGGTTTCCGTTCGTGTCAGTTTGTGTCTGTTCAGGGTCCCGTTCTGACAGAAAGCTCAGACGGAACGTCAGAACGGGACCTTAACGCAGATGTGAACAGAGCCTTATCCTGGATGAGACTGGATAGTAATTCATAACAATTTATTATTGTGATTGTAATATGTAATATGTATATTGTCTTCACTATTTCTTTTTTTTTTTTTTTCTATGCATAGGAGTCTGGTGGGTGGAGTCACTAAATGATTAACAGTCAATCACTGTGCGACCGCCAACTGGACTACTAAGGAAATAATCGTATTGCAGCTCTGTTTATAAGATACCCTGACACTTAATTCGAATTTAGGCTCTGAGTTGAGCCCAGTAAGGCTGTGTTCACATCAGCGTTGCGTTCCGTCTACTATTATGCTAATTCACTCTTTTGTGTTTGGATGTCCGGGTGGAATGCACACTTGGATTAAATTTTTCCTCGTTGGCATTCTCCCTGAACATCTAACAATTGTAATATTTTTGTTTACTTCACTATTGCTGTTTTTTTCAGCATCTTATTATTGTTGTATTATTCAGCATCTTATTATGAGTTTTTTTCACTTTTTATCATCTAGATAAATAGATTGCTTATTATGACTCACAATTTGGTATTTTTCAGTATGTAACTAGTTTGTAAGATTACTTAACAGTCATATGTGCGGGGTTTTTTTCTACAATCAGGAGGAGAATTCTTTCACTATAGGAGCCCTTGTATATATGTGGTGGATGACACTTTTTGTTTTTTCTTTTGAAATCAGCCTATATTCTAAAATGGGGGAAAATTAATAGTTTGTTCCAGCATCTTTCTCTATATAATTTTTTAGATTGGCCATTGTTCCCTATTACCTGCTTTGGTCCTCATCTGTGCGTGTCGGGTGTGTCGCCCGCGGTCCTTGCTCTTGTGGCTGGCTGTGCCCGTCTGCGCGTGCGCGGTTTCCGGAGCCGCGCATGCGCGTTCGGGTCCTGGCGGCTCGGAGTTGTGATTGTGTGGTGACTCATCTCGGCACGCGCGATGAGAGCTAAGGCTCAGACTCCCATTGGCCTGACAAATCAGCTGACCTTTCTACCTATCGTATGTAGGAGGCTTAATTTGTACAACTCAGAACACCCCTTGAAAAAGCAATCTACGCGAAACGCGCGTTGGGGTTTCTCTCCACACTTGGGAGCTGTCACAACTGAGGAGCCACATGGGTTAGTACTTGTTAGTACTTGCTGGTCTTGTTTTACTAAGGACTAATACTTTTTGTCACGTTGTTACCAGGTCATCTTTATACTTAGACAATTGTCTGAAATAGGTTGCCTTTTTTGCTGGTTCCTGTTCTGAATTAGATACGATATTGGTACTGAGTGTGTTTATACTACTTGCTGCTATAATCAAATTACTACCTCTGTACTCCCGATTATTGTTCATAGAGACATAGTATACTGGGATTTTGCAGTAATTATGTTTAAACACAAGTATTACATGGTTCTAGGGTTTTGTTTCCTTGGTATACTATATCCTTTTTGGTAACTTCTTATGGGAAATCTTCCCGACTATACGTGACATATATAAATTGTACTAATGCAAGTGGCTCTGTGACTCCATACTGTCTCCTATTTCGGAGATATACAGTTATTGGGTTTGTAGTCTATTTTTAATTATGTGTTTCTGTATGTCTCAATAAATTTTGTATTTTTTGATATTTTGTGCTTTATACTTGAATAGTTCTGACTCCTTCTTCTCGTGTATTTAGTATATGATGTTTGGAGTTTCTATTTTTACTATTGGGGAGCTGGGCATTGCTGCACTTGCTGGTAGCTCAACCCATATGACATTATAGTCCCATGAGACATTTGTGTATAATCGTGTCAGTTTGTGTCTGTTCAGGGTCCCGTTCTGACAGAAAGCTCAGACGGAACGTCAGAACGGGACCTTAACGCAGATGTGAACAGAGCCTTATCCTGGATGAGACTGGATAGTAATTCATAACAATTTATTATTGTGATTGTAATATGTATATTGTCTTCACTATTTCTTTTTTTTTTTTTTCTATGCATAGGAGTCTGGTGGGTGGAGTCACTAAATGATTAACAGTCAATCACTGGGCGACCGCCAACTGGACTACTAAGGAAATAATCGTATTGCAGCTCTGTTTATAAGATACCCTGACACTTAATTCGAATTTAGGCTCTGAGTTGAGCCCAGTAAGGCTGTGTTCACATCAGCGTTGCGTTCCGTTGAGGGGTTCCATTAGAGCTTTCCATCAGGGGAACCACTCAACAGAAAGGCAAACGGAAACCTTAGCTTCCATTTGCATCACCATTGATCTCAGTCAACTGCGCTATTGATTCCGTCAAAACAACGGAACCCTTTCACAACGGTGACAAACGAAAACCATTAGCAAAGTTTCCGTCACCATTCAGATCAATGGTGATGCAAACCGAAGCTAAGGTTTCCGTTTGCCTTTCCTTTGAGGGGTTTCCCTACGGAAAGCTCAGACAGAATCCCTCAATGGGAAAGCAACGCTGTTGTGGACAGGCCCTAGGATGATACATACATTCATGCATTCATCATCTTATATAAACCTTTATATATTTAGCCAAGATCATTAAAAAAAAATCCGAATTTGGGGGTCAAAATGGCTATCCAAATATGTCGGTTAATATGGAAAATAATTTGCTTTATATAGGAGTTTAGAAAATAAATAGGCAAAAAGAGAGTAAAATATTTGTATACAATACACATCTGCATTGCGTCTGCCTATCCAGTGATATTATTCTGTGCATGCAAATAAGCTGAATGTATTGCTTCCTTTTCATAATACACATATTTGTTAGTAGCTGAGAAATCAGGTGAACCTCAAGCCTAACAATATATTAATCGTCTTCAGGTCAGTAACAATGCAAGTGTATTCATTGCCGTAGCTTAAAAGAGCACATTGTATGTGACACCTTCATCTTTCATAAGAATCATTACAACTGAAGTGATCAGACTTCAAATAATAAATGAAACAAGTCATACATCACAATGGAACCGCTCAAAAAAAATAATAATACAAATATTCTCATTTCCAACATCTCATAAAAACACTGAAAGAAGAAAGGAAGTGCGTCCTATCTTATTCCACTAATTCCTTCTTCTATTGTGTAAGGTTTTGTTTTCTCTTTGCTTCATCTATTGAATATATTCATGTGATATGTACTCATCTTGTGAAATAATAACAATCCAATCTAAAACTGATATCAAAACTCAAACCTCTCAAATAGTAAAACATGGTAAAATGTTCTAACCCAGAATCTGCGGCCCTATGTTGTCTAGGTAAATTTCCAGATCTATAGCATTCGGATACTTCTAATTCCCTGAGAAATGTGACTTCCGGTGTAGCAAACCTACACGTAATTGGCATATTGATGTATAGACCCTTTAAGGTTTGGACTTTGGAATTTCTGTTCTATGATATCACCAATAAAATAAATCTGACTCTATATACTGAAGATCTCAAGCAAAAACCTTGGTCATAATAGCTGCGATATAGGCATAATATGGACCTGTCCGTTCTGATTTTTAGGACTTTCTGTTTTAATCTGTATGGTCCAGATAACATGATCGAGAAGAGCAGTCTATAGACTATAGGTCTGCCAAAACAAATGCTACTACTGATGGTAAAACTTGTGTTCGAGCATGCAGTTCTTTTTCTGTAGGTAGCCATTGTCTCCTTGGTTCTATCTGGGCATTTAACAAAAATTAGGATCACTCCATTCTGGATTTGTCTTTTTCACATGTCACCAAATAGAGAATTACTGACATTCACCGTATGACATGTGACAGAAACCACATACAATAATTCAGTTGTTGGGAGGTTGTCTCTCAGGATTTTTTCCTTACTTTAGAGGGTTATCTTATTATGACAATGTAATAGATGTCATCATAGAGTGGAACACTCACTTGAGAGCCCCCGTTATGAGCTAGCGGGGGATTCTCTTCAATCAGAGGCTCTTGCTCCGGCGGACCCAGCCTGCTGTAAGCAAAATGTATGGCCGGTCGGAGCTTCCCCTAGCGATAGGAGTTTTTGATGAGTCTCCTGCATTTGTCTCCATGACATGAGCAGTGATCAAATTTTCTCTTGTTTTCTTCTGCTGGGTATCGTTTCCAGAAGAAGGTTCTCCATGGTCACCTTCAGTGTCTAGTAGGCGGATTTTGCCACAAAAGTTTATGAATAGACATGGGGTTATTTCAATTTTAAAGAGAACCTGTCACATTGAGCATATAGTATGATCTCTGGGCAGCATGTTATAGAGCAGGGGGAAGGATTCAGTATAACTTCTACTTTATTCATTTAAATCCTTGCTCATGGTTTAAAAGAGCACTAAACATAAAATCCAAGTAAGGATAAAAGGACAACAAACAAAACCTCACATAATCTCCTTATATTTCTTGTTCCTGTTCTGCCGTATATGACAATTTCAAAACTTGAAAAATAAAATAGAAAAGCAGTGTATACTTATCTTAGGAGTATACGTGCTAGTTCACATTGGTTAGGAAGTTTTGCTGAAGGCGGCTGGGTTTAGGCCGCATACTTCATGTGGCTATTTCGGCAGAAAGACAATTTTGGGGCAGAAGCAATCTCTTAGATAGAAGCAGCCTACATGTACTATTGTCCCAATACTTTATACTGCATATACACACATATAGCTGCATACGGCTGATTTGCTTTTCAGGAACTTTGGAGAACTGGGTAACAATCAATGACCAAACTTGGTATGAAGTGTATATACACACAGTTGTCCTGATACTATATGTACGTATATACAATATACAATCAAGGTAGTATTGTGTATACACCTCTGCAGAGCTTATTACCCAAATTTCCCAAACTGCTGAATTTCAAATTTGCCAAGTTATGTAGTGATAAATGCCCCCATATAGCTAGACAGGCTTGCCGTTCCTGGGACAGCTGGGTTACAACATTATGGGGCTGTGCACTCCTGAGAAAGCCCACAAGCTCTGTGACTTCACCGTCAAATAACAGCACCATCAAATTGAATGCCCTGGAGACCAATCGATATTGGTACTAGTGAGAAATACCTTTCTACAAAGTTAAGTTGGCTCTGGAGACTGGTAATAGAATTGTTGTATTTGTACCCCTTTGTATATTTAATAGCAAGATGCTATCTCTATAGTGTATTCATAGCTCCCAACCGTCCTCGATCCAATGAGACAGTCCAGGTTTTCTGCCGCTGTCCCACCTTAATGGTCTGCCGAATGTCTGCTATGCCCCGGGCTCCATCCTCCCCATCGCCAGCCACGCCCCCTCTGAATCACTGACTGCTCAGCTGCCAGTGCTAGGCGCGCGGCTGCACATGTATTCTGCTAGATCCCTGCTCCGCCTCCTCCATCCTGCAGTACTGACTAGAGGCAGCGTGGCGCAGCAACAGGAACAGGTTGTGAGAAGAGGCCAGACAAACGTTAGTGTCCCAGACACCATGTACTGTGTGGTAGTAGCTAGATAAATAAATCAATGCTCTTCATGTACACATAAATTCCACAAGTATATAAATACATCCTGTAGCTCTTTGCTTCTACATTAGTCTGACGAAAATGACTTAGAAATAGTCGGTTCTCAGAGAATAGGTCTATAATGGCCTTCTTATCTAGCAGACAGCTACCCCCATCTACAAAGGGGGCGATAGGCCCGAACCATGCATACGCAGCCACCATCTTGCAGCCTACTAGGCATAAGCAGATGACTATGTGCATCAAGGGAGACCGGTTAAACAGAACAACAAGCCAGCTATCATGGCAGCCTGCTCCACCTGTATATAGTTGTAACTAAGTGTTTTACCTCCCACATGGGAGGAATGTATATAATATTTGTGGACGAGTGCTCCTACAGCAAAGACAAACGAAATGTACACATTGTTAAGCTGAACGTAAAAGTTAAAGTAGTTATGCTAACTTACTTCTTTATTTAATCTTTTTTCCATGGCATTCGTGGGCTCCACCATCACACCATAGCCACCCCACCTTACATTCTTATCTGTGGTCCTCCATCTGTTGAGATTTTTATAGAACTAAAACTCCCAGCATTCCATGACAGTTGCAGACCTTCAGGGAATGCTGGAAGTTGTAGTTTTATCAAAGTTTGTGAGCCCATTAAGCTATTCTACAGGCATAATATTCTGCCAAATCTGACATTGGGAATGGGGAGAGGTGGCTGCACACTGGATGGTACAGTTTCCGAAGTCAACCATACGACGTCTGGTGGGTATAGTGTTATTAATTGGCCTGTGTACAACACTCGCTGAGTGTCATACAGTTGCCTCTGCAACAGTACCACCTCCCTACACGCCCAGGGTCGGTCTTTTTGGTGTGCGACCTGTGTCATAGCACAGGGTGCATCACTTCAGCAGGTGGAAGGGGGCGCTGCGCTGGCCCGGTGATTCTGCAGCTGCCTTTCTACCCGGCCGCTCCTTCTCTGCTCTTGCCAGTGGCATACCTACCACTGTAGCAGCCATAGCGGCTGCTACGGGGCCTGCGGCATGAGGGAGCTATATGTGGGGAACTATCTACAGGGGGGCTATATGTGGGCCACTATCTACAGGGGGTTTATATGTGGGGCACTATCTACAGAGGGGCTATATGTGAGGCACTATCTACAGGGGGGCTATATGTGGGGCACTATCTACAGGGGCTGTATGTAGGGCACTATCTACAGGGGCTACTATCTACAGGGAGACACTTGGGGGCACTATCTACAGGGGGATCTATGTAGGGCACTATCTACATGTGGCTCTATGGGGGCCGCTATCTACAGGGGATCTATGTAGGGCACTACCTACAGGGGGCTCTATCTAGAGGGGGCACTATTTAAAGGGGGCTATATGTGGGGCACTATCTACAGGGGGCTATATGTGGGGCACTATCTACAGGGGGCTAAATGTGGGGCACTATCTACAAGGGGGCACTTAGAGGACAAAATACCTTGTCCTTAAAAGGGTTATAATATATTATATGAATAAATATTATTATAATGTATGGGGCACTAAAGGGGAATTATACTGTGTGGGGAGCACTAAAGAGCATCATACTGTGTGGGGGTAATGTACTATGTGGGGGCACTTAGGTGACATTGTACTGTGTGGGAGACACTAAAGGGAGCATTATACTGTGTGTGGGCACTAAAAAGGGCATTATACTCTGAGTGGCATTAATGGGGCATTTTTTTTATGATGGGGTGGGTCGCCGAAAGAAAATTTTGCACGGGGTGCCATCTATCTTTAAGCCGGCCCTGAGCCGGATGTCTCAATGGGAGAGAGTACGCATTGAGGGACACTGAGGGTAAGATTTACTGCTGATTCAACACGGATTTCTCTCCTGCTATATTAAAAGGTTGTCAACTCTGTGGTGCGTGGTTAAAGGCGTGGCTTAACAAAAAAAATTGCTGCATTGCCAAAACTGTCCCTCTTTCCGTTCTTTAAGAGTTGTGAGGTGTGGTGAATTTGTTTCGTTATATTGTAATTGTCCTGTAAAACTATCTCTGCATTGCAAACTGACCAGATGGTAATATGAAGTAATGGGATGATAACTACTAGGATCTCTTGTGCTGCAAAACAGCAATATCGTTTTTTAACTTTTTATTCTCATCCAGAGCCCTTAGAAATGGTGTTTTTATCGTGAATTACATTGCTTCTGGTAAGCATGAGCAGTAGGAAAATTGTGCGCCATAAAATCAATTTTATAGACACTGCATAAATAAGATAAACTGGAGTACTCGCTGAATAGACCAGATGCACATTACACTGTGCCTGCTCCTAAATGAGCATACCAAAGTGCTATGTCTAAAACATGACTGATTCATAATTACTGGGGCATAAACAGAAAAAAAAGATTTCATCTTTCCTTTTGTAACGCTCTTTGGATGGAAAAAATGAAAGAGATAATCTTATTATTTCCCCCCTCTGGATTTTCAAGGTTAACATTTTTAGCCGTGTAAGTTCCCATTACACAGATAGCTTAATACAATGTGTTGCTGGTTATATGAAATGGAACTGATTATATTCTCTGATCTGAATCCCCATCCTCTTCTGGCAGTACAACGTGTACAACATAGGGGACATTAGGAAATGTGTCACTTCTGGTGATCCAAACCAAATTTGAAGCATTAATATAATTAACAGATTAGTCATTTCGGTAGCTTATTATATACATGTTTATGTGCAAAATGTTAACTGGTTTAGATTAACGCTAACAAGTGGCACATAGGAAAAATAATAATTCTGTAACACATAAAGCAATATCCTTAATATCTTTATTACTGGTATTGTTATGATACGGCTTCTGGTTACAGGTTCTCAAATATGTAATGAAATTGAGATATATCCAGTGATATCTGTTTCTTTTCTTTACTAATCATATTATTAAATGTGTGCATGTTTGGTTTAGCTCAATGCACAAGTTAACAAGTCAAGTGCATGATACCTGCCGGATATCGGATGGTGATCTCAGCAACATCCCCCCCCCCCCCGGCGTTCAACAGCGTCTGTCCACAACTGATGTCAGATTAGGCGGAAGAAAGAGGTGTTGCACAACCCCTTTAACACTAATCAGTATGGGAGGTGGGCAAGTGTCAAAGATAATTCGGGCAGAGGCATGTTGGAGGGATAAGCCTTCGTCAGCGCAGGGACACGGTGCTGGCAGCCTGGGGGATGGGTTCGGGCGTACAGCTCCCGAACCGGAGGAAGCACTGACATTGTCATGACGATAACGCTCAATGCGTCATGACAAAGTGCTTTCTGTGCAGAGTGATGGAGGAAGGCCACCAAGAGCCTGACGGGGTGATAAAAAACTTGATGACGTCATGCATAAGGGGAGGGAGGAAGAAAAAGATGGCAAATGGAGCAGAAAGAGATAGGAGACAGAGAGGACAAGGCAGGGAGAGGGACAAGATGCCATTGAGAGCTTAGGTACGGGGAGATCTGGTAAGTCCAGCGTTAGGACCAACACAGGTTGCTCCAACACTGGAAGGTGTATACAAGGTCAGAGGAATACGTCTACAGTGTCTATCCTCCCCTACTCTGTGGTGGCTGCCATAGGCTGGTGTCCCTGGGCTCCAGATAAGTGTTACATATATGTGTATATGTTTTTGCTATGTGTCATCTGATGTGAAGAAACGTTAATATGGTTCCGGAGGATGAAGAGTTAAATAGTGTGTGAAGGAGACTGATTTTAGGGACAGAGTGACAAAAGCCATAATTGAACGCATGAACAATTATAGAAAGTTGTCGCATATATCTGTCACTTCTGGGCTGGTTGCATTTCCAGTTGAGCCCTGTTGTTAGGGACTGCGAAAGGTAGTGGTTAGCACCACAAGGACCCGCGGTGGAGCCCGAAGGTTTGGTTAGTCCAACTTACACGGCGGACCCAGGAGCCGAGAGCGTAACTCTTACCCCTGGACATTCTGCTCAGTAGTGGGTAGCTACTGCAGCGACTGGCGGAGGCGCTTCCATTTCTCTACATCTGGGCAACGTGAGTTCAGGCGCGACCTCTCTCAGGGGGACTCAATCGGGATCAATGTCCCCAACCTCAGTTTAATTGCCTGCTTCAAATAGAAGAGAAATAGTTGTCGTTGTACTAAGAGTAAACAGCTACACCAAGCTCTTCTAGTCTCTTCTTTCCCGTAAACAAGTATATCACCTGCTTACAGGCAGAAGAATTTTTATTGGTGCCCAGGGCTGAGTTTTTTTTTAGACTGTACCCCACTATTCAAGGTCCTGGTAGTTCATCATGATAGCTGTCGGATGGATAATCATTAATTGGAATGTTTCCTCCAGCCCCAGTAATGGCACGATCTTCTTAAAAATATATAATGTCTACTGAAACCTTTAACATTCTTTTAAGGCTCAACAAAGTGATACAATGTGAGTGATAGAGCCCTTTTTACAGAACGTATTGTGGAGTGTGGGTAAGGGTTAGGGCATGCCCCCACGTGGCGGAATTCCTCCGCAACTGTCCGCATCAATGCCGCACCTAATCTGGGTTGCGGATTACGGCTGCGGATCTGCCCAAATGTGCAGTAAATTGATGCGGACTAGCTGCTGCGGACTGCGGGAAAAGTGCTTCCCTTCTCTCTATCAGTGCAGGATAGAGAGAAGGGACAGCACTTTCCCTAGTGAAAGTAAACGAATTTCATACTTACCGGCCGTTGTCTTGGTGACGCGTCCCTCTTTCGGCATCCAGCCCTACCTCCCTGGATGACGCGGCAGTCCATGTGACCACTGCAGCCTGTGATTGGCTGCAGCCGTCACTAAGACTGAAACGTCATCCTGGGAAGCCGGACTGGAGACAGAAGCAGGGAGTTCTCGGTAAGTATGAACTTCTATTTTTTTTACAGGTTGCTGTATATTGAGATCGTAGTCACTGTCCAGGGTGCAGAAACAGTTACTGCCGATCGCTTAACTCTTTCAGCACCCTGGACAGTGACTATTTACTGACGTCTCCTAGCAACGCTCCCGTAATTACGGGAGCCCCATTGACTTCCTCAGTCTGGCTGTAGACCTAGAAATACATGGGTCCAGCCAGAATGAAGAAATGTCATGTCCAAAAAGCAAGACGCATCCGCAGCACACATAACATGTGCATGACAGCTGCGGACTTCATTGCGGAATTTAGAATCTCCATTGAAGTCAATGGAGAAATTCCGCCATGAGTCCGCAACCAGTCCGCCACTGCTCCGCAACAGACAGAGCATGCTGCGGACACCAAATTCCGCTCCGCAGCCTATGCTCCGCAGCGGAATTTTACGCCTCGTCTAAACGAACACTTCTAAATAGAAGTGGAAGGCAATGGAGAAACGGCTCCGCTGCGGATTAACGCTGCGGAGTGTCCGCAGCGGAATTTAAGTGAAATTCCGCCACGTGTGAACCCAGCCTTACTGAGTGTGGGTAAGGGTTTGAATGCCAGGGCTGCTTTTTAGTCCCTAACTAGTCCTAATCCTCACATTAATAAAGAAAATCAAGACTCAATGATATTTTCAGTAGAGACAAACATTTTTATTTACTTACAGAAAACGTTTTGTTTTATGCGCTACTAGGTCACACTTTGTTCATGGCAGGGAGGATCCATTGTGGTACCATCCTGGTTCTCTCAGTGCAAACAGCTGACCATGGACTTCCCAGCAACAATAACCCTTACCTCCCCAGTACATGTCTTTAATAAGATGCTAGCATGGGGTCATGCAATCCGACATAAATTGTTTACAAAATTGAATAGTGAATTTTTTTTTCTTTGATACACTTCCTTTTTGGATTACAAACTTCTACGATTCTCGTTCTGTATATTTGAAATTCTTTGATTCAAAAATGCAAATTTTGTACAAGCTTAGAAAACCGATAAATTCTTATACAAGGAGATGTGAGAGATATGTGGCCCAACACCTAGACAAAGTGAAAAGTGAAGGGACAGCAGAGCTTACACTTCTATTAGGGTACGTTCCCACAAGTCCAATAAGCTGCAAAAAAATCTGCAGTGTATCCGACCTAGTACCCGCACGTGAAATCCATTTGAATATTGGCACCGAATGGTGCTTTAATTTGATGTGGATATCTAGACAAATTGACTGGGAAAAAAACCCGTCTATGCTCACCTCTCCTGGTGCAGTCATAGACAGGTTTATAGCAAGGTGTCTCTGCTCTACCATCTGATTTTTGTACAGCCGGCCTCCTGTGATGATGTGACCGCTGTAGCCTCTACACAAAGCAGCTGGAAGAGCAGGCAAATGGAAGCGCCAGAAAAGATGAGTAAAGGTTTTTTGGGGGAAACTGCAGAATTAGATACAAATACACAGCGTAATCGCAGCAAGTTTTGCAACTACAAATTCACTGACTGTATAAACGTTTAAAATAATTTTATTTTTATTAATCTAAAAAATTCGGCACTAATTCCAAAAGGATCTGAGTACAGGCGTTGGCAACACAGATCATAAGTCCTTGATAGAGTGTCTGAAATATATTGGTTCAATGTTCGCTTGGCTCATACATCAATGCGAGACTATACAAAGGCAGTCAAATGTCATGCTGGTCTGTTTGCCATAACAAAGCAAAATTCCCTACGCGTTTCTGTGCCCCTAACCATCAGGGGAGCATCCTCAGGGGTACAAATTGCCTAAATAATTCTAAATTATAATACGTGCTAACCGGCATTTTTAATTATTTAGGCAATTTGTACCCCTGAGGATGCTCCCCTGATGGTATAGTGGCGCAGAAACGCGTGGGGAATTTTGCTTTTCAATGGCAAACAGACCAGCATTACATTTGTTATTGACTTTGTAGAGTGTCGTATTGGTACATGAACGATACTAGTATATCTCAGACAGTTTATCAACGGCTTGGAAATTTTGCTTCGTTATGGCAAACAGACCAGCATTACGTTTGACTGTCTTTGTATAGTGTCGCGTTGATGTATGAGCCAAGCGAACATGTACTCAGATCCTTTTGGCATCAGTACCCAATTTTTTAGATTAATAAAAATAAAATTATTTTAACCGTTTATACAGACAGTGAATTTCGATTTACAATTTAAACGTACATCTTTCTACACTTAATTATTTGGAATTTAAGTTTTGCAACTATTGGTATTTGTTGTGAAATTTGACTTCCCTATTGAACTCAATAAGGAAATTCTTTAGCAAATGTCCAGGCTTTCCACAGCATAAATTAACACGCTGGGGATTTATAATCTGCACCACAGGTCAATTAATGCACGACTTCGGTGCAGGATTTTTCAGCAGCTTGTGGATAAGATTTGATCAAATCTCATCCACTTTTCTGCTACTGTAAACTCTGCAGAATTACAGCAGCGTATCCCACCCGTGGGAACATATCCTTAGAGTTAATCCCACCATCCCTTCCCCCTAAGAACTAAAATTTCTTTGAGCCATAGAAATACATACATTTTAGAGTAAACATTAAAGATGATGCCAACATGAACTTGGGAGGCACAGAAGGCAGCAATGCAAACTATGGCAGTATCTTTAGCCATATAATATTAACCATGTTGATCTCTTGTTTTGTTTTTTTAAATCACTTTTGATTCATATCCAGTGGTTAACCCTTCTACATCCAGCAATCCGACCTATCGATTTCCAAGAAATGTGTCATCTTTGTACTGCCGGGAAAACACATCACAATGACATGACTTTTGTATTATCAGTACCAAAGACAATCATGCACGGCTGCAAGTTTCACACTAATATTGCTGCCTGCACCATGTGTGACAACGCTCTGTGTCATCAAAGAAATGAATGGACATTTATTTTGCCAATGGCACGCACAGGAGATAAAAGAGAACATTAAGCAAAAATATTGATTTTATAGCAATTTTATGAAGATGGAATAATAAATTATTGGGTGAAAATAATTAACTGGCTTGACCCTACAGGAGGCATGAATTTTATATCTCAAATTCTATTACATTTGTTAACAAGCATAATAGGAGTAATTCACTTCTATTACCCTTTCCACAGACAACCAACTCTGCAAATAATGTATGACAGTCCTATATGTGTAACTTACTCATGCATTTAAAGAGCATTTATTTGTCATCACAACATGTTTTTGTTTTTTTTTACAAATCAAAGAGTTAAATATCTTGTTCTATGTAAGAATTATGTTTCTTTGATCCCCTGAATTTCATCGCTATATCTTGATAGAAATGGCACCTTGTGAATATTCATTACAGTTTCTGCCCCTGTCCTAGCCTGTGATGCCACGCTCAGACATTGCGGATTTGTTTACAAAGAACAGTATGATACGTACATGTGAATGGGGTTTTTCTAAACCACATTCATATGTAGCGGAAAAAAATTGCACTGATTTCAGGACATGCTGCGTATTTGGCCCGTATTTTCGCCACAGATTTTCAAAGCAGAAAATTTGAAACTCCAGTTGAAAGAGTCCATTGTAAATATTCAATTTGTACTACAGCCTCACTGACAAAGAAACCCTAAGAGACTCGGGTGGCTGCATAGCACTGCTGGCGATCACACTGGATCTCCTCGATCATATAGATCATGGTCACCTTATGCCAGTAGCATCTTGTCTTTTGCAGGAAATGTCAGCCACTGGTCCCCACTCCTGAAGTGATGAGTGGTAGGTAAGTAACTTGTCCTAATTTATTTTACAGTGCGGGGGAGGGGGCAGGGGACAGTTTCCCAACTCACTTTTCAGAATGGCTTTACATTCGCTTGTTGCTGCAATATATTGAATTGCTCAAAGCCCTCATAGACCTGTTGAGGGATAAATAATCCTCTTGCGCACATCAGAGTAATATTGGAGGATCCTGCAGAAATCTGCAGGATTCACTGACAAACTAATGTGTATGAGATCTCCCGACTGTCCACTAATGGCAGATGATGTGTGAAGCGAGGGCGGTGCATGTTGGATTTTAACATGTTCGATCCTTATGTTATGACAAAAAGTATGGCGGTTGTGGGAATATATATTTTATGTGTATGGTGGCTTTAGGTTTAGTGCTGTAAGTGTGAAACTCCAGTGGAAAGAGTCCATTGTAAATATTCATTTTGTACTACAGCCTCACTGACAAAGAAACCCTAAGAGACTCGGGTGGCTGTCTAGCACTGCCGGTAATCACACTAGATCTCTTCGATCTTATAGATCATCGTCACCTTATGCCAGTGATTGTAATTTCGCTACATTAAAATTCTTAGCTTAAAGAGGCTCTGTCACCAGATTTTGCAACCCCTATCTCCTATTGCAGCAGATCGGCGCTGCAATGTAGATTACAGTAACGTTTTTATTTTTAAAAAACGAGCATTTTTGGCCAAGTTATGACCATTTTCGTATTTATGCAAATGAGGCTTGCAAAAGTACAACTGGGCGTGTTGAAAAGTAAAAGTCCAACTGGGCGTGTATTATGTGCGTACATCGGGGCGTTTTTACTACTTTTACTAGCTGGGCGTTCTGATGAGAAGTATCATCCACTTCTCTTCACAATGCCCAGCTTCTGGCAGTGCAGCACTGTGACGTCACTCACAGGTCCTGCATCGTGTCGGCACCAGAGGCTACAGATGATTCTGCAGCAGCATCAGCATTTGCAGGTAAGTAGCTACATCTATAGCAGATAGGGGTTGCAAAATCTGCTGACAGAGCCTCTTTAAAGTAAATTTCCACTCCTTATATAAATTTTTTTAAATTTAAATAGGTACAAAATTTTGTGCTGATTAATTTCTTAATATTTACTTATAGCGGTCAGAGCTATATAGCGGTCAGAGCTATATAGCGGTCAGAGCTTCTGATACAGAGCTCCAAATTCCCTGCATAAACATGAAATCAATAATAATACAATAATCAATAATAATACAATAATACAGTACATCAATATTAATAGATGGAACTCAATAATAATAATAATAATAATAATAATAATAATTAATACTACAGTATGCGATAAGCTCCTAAGCTCCCCCTAGTGTGGGCTGCAGGAAGCCAGAGTTTTATGTTTTATATCTATGACTATGTAGCGGATGTAAAGCTCTGACAGCAGCAAAGACGTATTAAGAAATTAGTTGGCACAGAATTTTGAACCTAAAAATAACATTATGCTTAAAAGGTGGTAATTCACTTTATGGTATTCTCACTGTCCGGTCACTTCCACCCCTTTCTACCCTTTTACCCCTTCGATCCTGTTTGTTTTTCTTTCTTTCTTTCTTTCTTTCTTTCTTTCTTTCTTTCTTTCTTTCTTTCTTTCTTTCTTTCTTTCTTTCTTTCTTTCTTTCTTTCTTTCTTTCTTTCTTTCTTTCTTTCTCTCTTTCTTTCTTTCTCTCTTTCTCTCTTTCTTTCTTTCTTTCTTTCTCTCTTTCTTTCTTTCTCTCTTTCTCTCTTTCTCTCTTTCTCTCTTTCTTCCTTTCTTTTTCTTCCTTTCTTTCTTAGGCATATTAAAAATAGTAATATTAATAACCTTATTTTATAAAAAGAATATTATGTCTTCGAAATAAATAATCATTATAGATGTTTATTTGTTTACTGACCTTTTTGATGCTTCATTTTTCTATTATTGTACTTTGTATGAAATATATATGTGTATATAATATATATACAGGGTGGGCCATTTATATGGATACACCTAAATAAAATGGGAATGGTTGGTGATATTACATTAGTATATGGGAGGGGGGAAACTTGTCAAGCTGGGTGTTGACCATGGCGGCCATTTTGAAGTCGGCCATTATGTATCCAACTTTAGTTTTTTCAATGGGAAGAGGGTCATGTGACACATCAAACTTATCGAGAATTTCACAAGAAAAACAATGGTGTGCTTGGTTTTAATGTTACTTTATTCTTTCATGAGTTATTTACAAGTTTCTGACCACTTATAAAATGTGTTCAAAGTGCTGCCCATTGTGTTGGATTGCCAATGCAACCCTCTTCTCCCACTCTTCACGCACTGATAGCAACACCGCATATAAATGGCCCACCCTGTATATGTATATATATAGTGAGAGGACTGAAACGTAGCTTGTCTTTGAAACATGGAATAATAAACCACATCTTTGTTTGACATCATCTTTTGGAGTGCTGCGGTCATTTCTGCATATATAAATAGGACCGTTTGGATCAAGGTCAGGATCGCTTAGCACCAACTTATACAACTACGAAGTGCTGCTTTCTTTCTTCTACCTCTTTATATATATATATATATATATATATATATATACACATACATATATATATATATATATATACATATACATTTATATATATATATATATATATATATATATATATATATATATATATATATATATATAGTCAAACTAAATAGTAATTGCTTAATATAAAGTTGTTACTAGAACCACACCCTTTACAGGCACCAGTTATCCTTTAACACATTTCAATTTCCCTTCGTCTGATATATTAAGCCTTTACTCTATGAAAGCAATGGTGAACATCCTAACAACATTACACTGACAAAATACAGGCTGCAATAAGCAGCCCCATATTATGATTTCACTCCAACAGGATACCTATGCACTGTTAGGAATTTGATATTCCACTAAAACCTGGGTCAGATCTATTAATAACGGCGCCCCGTGCCACATTCTGTCATTGGTGAGATACAAGGCCAGGTCTGCCCTAACATTGTTTTCTACTACTTATCTAAGTAGAAAAATTGAGGAAAATGTTAATAAATGAGTTATGGTTGTTGTAACTCTAAAACTCCACCCATGTTTCCCAACACGTTCCAACACACAGCTGTTATAAAGAAATTAGGGGTGGTCCAGGCTACTAAGTCAGACAGATCAGTAGCAGCCAACTGATTATTATACTCTCCCCGCATTATTATATAGTGGAAAGCAAAGTATCATTGTGTAAAAAGACAAAATTATCCTCCTAAAACACTGAAAAAAAGGAAATATAAAAGAAAAATAAGAAATCAAGCATTACACAGCTGTCTATGTAATGCACTGAAAAGTTAGTTCCTCCAGAGGGACAGTCATCCACTATAACCCTCTCCATTACATCTATTCGGGCATATGGATAACGGTTGTTAAAAGCAGACCCCCCATTTAAGCAATCACATTGCAATATATATATACATTACACACATCAGCAACCCCACAGAGTAGTGCCATCACTTTATGATCAGTGGGAGCCCGACCTCTGCGACCCCCACCGATCTTGAGAATCCCGTTTCTCCTGTTCTCTTCTAACCATTGATGTTACCAGAGAACAGACAGATGCTTTCACCCTTGTAGAAAGCAATTCATCAGTTTCCAGTTGCTTCTTCTGACTGTTACATGTAAGAATTTGCTTTATCTGTATTATTTTTTTATGCCTAATGTTCTTCAATTTTCTTGGCCGCCATGGTCAACACCCAGCTTGAAAAGTTTCCCCCCTCCCATATACTAATGTGCCACAAACAGGAAGTTAATATCACCAACCATTCCCATTTTATTTAGGTGTATCCATATAAATGGCCCACCCTGTATATATATATATATGTATAAATTATTTGCTTCCGCCCTGTTCTTCACACCACACATCCAAGCCCTTACTACCTCCTCAGCCCTCAGCCTCTACCTCAAAAACATTTCTTAAATCCGCACTTTCCTCAACCTTGAGTCAACAAAAATGTTTGTATGTGCCTTCATCATATCCAGGCTAGAACCCTACAATATCCTCGTCTGTAGCCTTCCCTCTCTCTCCTCACACCCCTCTAATCCACCCTTAATTCCTTTGACGGGTTAATCCACCTCTCCTTTCGTTCTTCTACTGCCTCTCCCTGCTGCCAGTAATGGCTAATTTTTGATTTTTGACCAGTGAATTAATTTCAAAATACAGTAGTCACTCAATTGGTTCTGGGATGACTATTTTTTGTTTAAACCATAACACTATGGGAAATTGGTAATTGGTTCTGAAGTCCGCAAAAGTCAACCCAAAATAAGAAACAAGAAAATTGAAGAACATTAGGCATAAAAAAAATAATACAGATAAAGCAAATTCTTACATGTAACAGTCAGAAGAAGCAACTGGAAACTGATGAATTGCTTTCTACAAGGGTGAAAGCATCTGTCTGTTCTCTGGTAACATCAATGGTTAGAAGAGAACAGGAGAAACGGGATTCTCAAGATCGGTGGGTGTCGCAGAGGTCGGGCTCCCACTGATCATAAAGTGATGGCATATAATAGTGATGTACCATTACTTTATAAGATGGGGATACCCCTTTAAGCCACACTACTCTGTGGGGCTGCTGATGTGTGTAATGTGCAGTACATTTACTGTATCTCAGAAACATTAACTTTTCACAGGTGGGGGAAGGAAGATAAGTGAAGAGGAAGGATGTTTTGGGGATACATTACTGTACTGTAAAGCCTGATGTTGGGGGCTGCTTATACAGTACAGTAATGCACAGTAGCTTGTGGCAATGCAGGGACACTCACCATTTTACACTATACTGTAGTAGCAGTGGCAGCCACCAGGGACCTCAGCTTTTTCTATTGTAATAAAAGGAGCTGTTCAGCTATCTCTACTAAATAGGCACCAACTTTCAGCCAATCGGCGTTCACACTTTGGTAAAAGAGTGACGCTGATTGGCTGTAGTAGTACCCAGAGGTAAGCACTGAATTGCTGCTATCTTTCATCGAATTGGGTGTTGTTTGCCCGGGAAAAGCACACACTGGTTGACTGGATATGCAACTGCTGATCGTCTCTGCCTCGCAAGTTGAGGCTTAATTCAACATACGATGGCCCATAAATGGCCACTGTAAATTTAATTAATCATAAGTCTAGGCAATCTTTTGTCGGGGGATCACTGTACTTACAATGAAATACAGGGCGGTCCACAATCTGTCCTCTCCATTCATCTGTACCCTAATCTCCCGATACCTCCACACATATAATTTCAGGTTCACGTAAGATCTTCTTCTCTGTTTACCTCTTGTATTCTCCTCACATCATCGGTTAAAAGATTGCTCCCGTACATCCCACATATTCTGGAAATTGCTACCCCAACACATCTGACTTTCCCACCATCTAAACTTCCAAAAGCAACCTAAAAAGCCACCTCTTCAGAAAAACTCACAACCTGCAATACCCTCCACTTCACAACTAAGTCAGCAGCTTCTACCCTTATCTACTGCCTCTTCCCCTTATAGATTGTAAGCCCTCGTGGACAGGGTCCTTTCTCCTTCTCTACCAGTCTGTCACTCAGTAAGCTCAAGTTTATAGTACTTTCTTTTTTTTATTGTTTATTCATGTTATGTATTTAAACCCCTCTGTATTTCATATGTACAGAACCCTGGAAGTTAATGGCGCTTTAAAAATAAATCCTAATAATAATATCTTCCAAGACCAACACTAATACCTATGATCAGTGCAGACAGGAGAGAATGGAGCTGCTGTCTAATGATGGCCCTCCGTTGTCTTCATAAGAAGGGTGTTGCTGTCCTTTGACAGCCATGTCTTTCTGTGCTATTGGGGCACAGACCAGCTTGTCTGTGTCCTGATGGTTGTGTGCTGCACAGGATGGCATCGCTACCCTAGAGCTTATGATAAAGTTTCAGAGATTGCTAAACACTAGTCTGCAGATTAATGATTTGTAAAATGACTAAATGACTAAATGACTAAACATATGTAGTCCCTATTGGCATGTTCATCCTATGTATTCCTACATTATTCCCTATTGTCTCCACTGCAATTTCTTCATTCAATCTCCTTTTTATTGCTGAGCAATTTGGCTTTTTTTCTTTGCTAAACAGACTTGTGCCAAGAGATATGAACTTACTAAGGAGACTCAAGCTGAGCTGTGCACCGTAGGACCATGGTGATAATGGATTGCAAAGAAGAAATCAGCACAGTTACAACCAGGAAAATATGCAGTTGTATCAGATTTTGACATATCAGTCATCCTTAAAATTATTTCCCTTGTCACTAGTAATTCAATAGTTCTAATGACCAGAAATGTGTTGATTTACTCACTAAATCTATTTTCTGCTCTCCACTGAGATTAAGTTGTCATAAGAGGTTTACTGATTTAATGGTTATTTTTCTCTGCAGTTTTTCCTTTGAAGCCCTTTGATATTATTGATTACATTTTGTACTACATCTTTACTGCGTCACTGGGCAAGTACTTAATAGTTGCCTTTTAATTTGCTCCTTTTTTAAAATTAATGTAACAACCAATCAACAATAATCTCTTATATGAGTAGCACTGATTAGCCATTAAAGCAATTGTCTGATAGGCTGTTATTTAATTATTTTAGAAATAAAACACTAGCACATTACTGCATGCTTAAAGTCTACCTCCAAATATATAGAAAAACAATTAGTGAAGAATTTTAATAATCTTTTCTATATAACTTATTAAGCAGGTTCTTCTTTTATATAGCAGCATGGACAGGCCGCGGTCCATGATGTTGTTGTCTCATTACTATGCAGTAGGAGACAGAATGTCCTTCTCAATCTCCTAGACTCCTGTCCCCAGTACGGGAGCAAGCACTGTACATTCTTCAGTGCTGGCTCCCGTACTGGAGAAAGGAAACTCTGTCTCCTACTGCAAAGTTATGAGCAGCCTGCTCATATTTAGAAATAGAATGAAAATATATAGAAAACTATTATTTTGCGAAAACCTGCACTATAATAGTTTTTCTATATAATTGGAGGTAGACTTAAAAGAAATACAGAGTATAAAATGGTTTCTCATTGCAGTTAATCCTTAATCCCTAATGAATAATTATTTAGCCTAACTGTTAAAGTGTAACTAAACTGTCAACAAACTTCTGACATGTCAGAAGTTTTGATCAGTGGGGGTCCAAGCACTGAGACCCCCACAGATCCTAAAACGAATCGGCAGAAGTGCTCGGGTGAGCGCTGAGCCGCTTTGTTTCTGATCGGCTTTTCTCGGAGAGCCA
This sequence comes from Rhinoderma darwinii, assembly GCF_050947455.1. Lineage (NCBI taxonomy): Eukaryota > Metazoa > Chordata > Amphibia > Anura > Rhinodermatidae > Rhinoderma > Rhinoderma darwinii. The sequence continues at coordinate 83,532,079 of NC_134691.1, forward strand.
AGCAGTATGTGTACGGGCCCGTAGACTTTCTATAGAGTCCGTACACCGTTACATCAGCTTTCCAAGAAAAGACGATCAGAAACCAAGCAGCTCATCCGAGCACTTCAGCTGCTTTGTTTTAGCAATCGGTTGGTGTCTCAGTGCTTGGACACCCACCAATCAAAACTTCTGATATGTCACTATGACATGTCAGTAGTTTGTTGAAAGTTTAGTTACCCTTTAACTAAGCAGCAACACATAAATGTTCAGGCTGATTTTTGTTACAAAGCTATAACTGCTGAATGGCAAAACAGGATCTCCATACTCTTGTAAGGATCCGGTGTTGTCAATCACACCCATGTAAAGAGCTGGTAGAACGTACACGGCCCCTGTACTACTGCACAGATTGCACATATTGCATGTTTCCGGTTCTAGTTGCCAGAAGAAGAAGAAGACGGAATTTAATTTTTTCATTTTTGGATGGCTAAACAATGACACTGAGAAGGCTTACTTGTTAGCCTTTTCCAGCATTTTCAAATGAGTTTAAAGAAACCTGTCAGCAAAGCTGCTGACATGGTGATATAGGGAAGCAGAAGGGTATTTTAAACTTACCTTTTTTCTCGGTCATGCAGGTTGCAGAAGCTGACATTTGATATCCCTGGCGCAGCAGTTTCAAGTGCCACTCTCTGCTCTGAGTGAAGGCCATAGTAGCCAATTAGGGGACTAGACCAGGGGGGCGGGGCTTGCAGCTGAAATGCTGGACAGCTTCACTGCCGAATATGTTGTCTAGTTTCTATTAATTTTTTCTCTCTGGATTCCTTGCCTTGATTGCCTGATTGGTCTCATCGTTTGGGCCTACTATAAAGCCTGGATCTTGCACTTCCTTATTGCCAAACCATTGAGCTGCCTATTTGTAGTCTAGTCTCCGGCTGCCCTACTCTACAAACTGTTGCTGCTCATTTGTGTTTTAAACTTGGATTGTTTCCTAACCATGTCTCTGCCTCATGCTACAACTTGTTGCTGCTTATCTGTGTACCAAACTTGATTTGTTTCATGATCACATCTTTGCCTCATGCCACAACCTGTTGACTCTTATTTATTTACCGAACTTGTACTGTTACTTGACTATTTTCCTCCTCCTGCCAGATAATTTCAGCCACTGGACACTGTATCTGCTACAGACTTTGACACTTAGACAATAGATTCAGCATTGGAGCTGTCCAGCATCACCAGTAGCTCAGTGATTAGCACAAGGATTTTCTTGGTTTCAATCTGGACGCCAAGACTTGATGAAGCAGATTTTCTTTACTGATATCAGCAGAGTACACATAAATTCATGTTAGTTACATAGCATGACATGAGTGCTTTGGGAAGGGGCCTAAGCAGATTTCATTCAGTTTCGTCAAATTTCTACTTCAGTCCTCCCTAAACAAAGTAAAATTTTTAGTAAGGTTAAAAAAAAAGACAGAAGTCCATCAAGTTCAACCTATTCTCCTGCAATGTTGATTCAGAGGAAGGTAAAAAAATCTATCTATCTACAAAATAGTAAAAAATAGGCAGCACTCCAATAGTAGATGAAAAAAAAGAGCTACTTTCTTAGCCCTAGTGAGACATTTCGGCTCCACATAAAGCCTTCCTCAAGCAAAGTTCAAGTGTACAAACAGTAATATATACATATATATATATATATATGTCTTGATTAAATGTGATGGCATAGCTCTAGAGACTGAATTATATGTTAAACTAACCGACCATCCAAGGAAGATGGTGAGGAGTCTTCTAGTCAGCCAGTTTATTCGGGCGAAAAAAATCGTTAGTGATAAAGAAAAGATAGGTGATACTTTTTGTAATATTGAAAGTAAATTTTGTAAGAGAGGCTACCCCCTCACGTACTTAAACAACAAAGACATACAGTTCACAGCCTTGATAGAGACAAACTGTTTAAGGGAATGTGTCGCTAGAATTTTTTTTTCCCAGTTAAACAGTTAGTATATAAATGATTAAACATTATTTTAATTTTTTTAATTTTTTCACAAGTCAGGAAATATTATAAATTAGATTCTAATTTATAACATTTCCATGTGCTGGTCACTAGAGGGAGCAATTCCCAAAATTGCAGCATTGGCAATGTGGCAAAGCAACCTCATTGCTTTATTCTGCAAATTTGAAGTAGACACACTCGATCTAGTGTCCTCACACAATGCCCCCTCCTTTATCCTGGCTAGTGCCAGGAGAAAGGAGGGGGTTGAATGTTAAAACCTCCTACACTGTGTGCCGCCATTTTATCAGCGAATGTACAGTGTAGGTGGATTAGATACAGTGGTAATCAGACAGTATAACACTAACATACACAAACATAACTTACCTGCTCCTGCCGCCTCCACTCCTAGCCCTTGCGTCTGCGCTGCCTTGAACATATGGCCGGAAGCCGCGACCGGAAGTCGTCATCTTACTGTCCGGCCGCAGCTTCCGGTCCACATGAAAATGGCGCCGGATGTCGCTCTACCAAAGACCTTTCTTTTGGTCTGTGTGGGAGTGGTGCATGCGCCGTTCCCACACAGACGGCGTACGCTATAGTGAATGGAATGGCTCCCATTCGCATTCTCTATGGGGATGTATGTGCCATATTCCATCTCTGTATGTGTCGTTAATCGACACATACAGAGATTAAAAAAATGGCAGCCCCCATAGAGAAGTAAAAGAAAGAAAAAAGTAAAAAGTACAACACAAAAACACAAATAAATAAAATATATTTTAATGACATACTAAAAGCAATATTAGATAAACATTTTTTTTTCCATGACACCTTCCCTTTAAATCTAAACCAAAAAACAAAACTATGTCGCGTATACCAGTCATCTTGACATACACAGGGACTAGTCAAGAGATCGCAAATGTGATATGTAGGCACTGGCCTGTGGTGACCAAATGCCTGACCAACATTCTGGAGGTACAGAATGCACCACTATTCTCTTATCGGAGATGACCTAACCTTAGAGATAGATAAGTAAAATCTGATATAGGCACAAGGAAGGTTAATAGACAAACATATTTGACCAAGCGCTGGATGAGCTGTTTCCCATGTCTGAACTGTATTAATTGTCCTTTAATACAGAAGGGGGCCAATTTCACACCTCCCTTGACAAAAACCCTGTATGATATTAGACACTATTTGACCTGCAACACCGATCATGTAATCTATGTGTTGGAAAGTCCCAGCCATCTTCTATATGTAGGCGAAACTTTGCTCTAGTTTAAAGTAGGCTCAATCAACATTGTTACACGATTCGGAAAAAACGCATGGACCTCCTGGTTTCCAAACACTTTAGTGAGGTCATGCATACAAAGAGGGATCTTAAAGTGTGGATCATTGCTCATATCGCTATCCCACGGAGAGGTGGCGATAGGATTAAAATGTTGAGGCGTAGAGAACTTCAGTGGATACAAAGGCTAAATACGTTAAACCCCAGGAACTCAATGTAGACTTCTCTACGAGTGGTATATGAAGCTGGCTTGCCTTTTTTGTAGGTTTATGCAAAGATATTTAACTGTGTGTAATAAGTTCAATGTATATATATGATACAGATTAATTTGCATCCTTTTAATATTTTCTCCCTTTTTTTTTTTTACAGATCTCAATACTTGCACCATTTCACTATCATAAATGTATTTAATATTGCTATGTTCTAAATTGTTCTATTAAAAGTTGGCATTTTTATATACTGATCTCATTGATTTTTTTTGTATGTGGCTGGGTTTTAACATCTTACCCTTATCAGTAAATCCCCCTACCCCCTTCCCTTTGTTTAATCTAGACAGAATGCGGTACCAATATAGTGTTTCATTCCTACTAAGGTTCTCTTGGGTTTGATGGGTGTCGCATTATAGCACGGGGGTCCCTTATATAGGTGCACTTGTAGCAATGTGACATCATCTGTGAACACACCACGTTCTTTGATTAGTGGGATGTAGTGTGCATACGACCCATATTCTGTTGTGGTGACATGGAGGGAGTTATAGATCATGCATTTGAGCGCCTGAGCCTCTGATACAGACACTCAGGGTGCTCTGCATCATCTTGAGTTAACATTGTGCTTTCCACGTATAGTGGGCTGTGCCTTGTATACACCTCCACTTATGTGTAAAATTTAGAGTCTTAATAATTGCTCCAATTTTTGTATACCCATTGTCTGTTCTTCTGTATTTGGACCTTGGACCCTGTATACACACATGCGGTTCTTCCGCGTTTTTCTGGAGGGCATATCTAGAAGTAAACCGTTATGCTGTAATCTATATATATCCAACTCTTATCTCTCTTTGGATTAATGTATTCAAGGGTACAGTATTCAAACTCAGCCATATGAATCAATATGGATGTTTAAAGATTATTGGGAGCGATAATCTATTTTCCCCTGAACTCCAATGTATAAAAAAATTTTGAGCATGCGCAGTAGCGCGCTTAGGATGCCGGTAATAGATTTAGTGCACTCTGAAGTAGACTAAGACTAAGGCCTCATGCACACGACCGTACTCATAATTACGACTCGTAATTACGAGCATGGCCGGCCACGGCCGGCCACGGGCAGCCGGCCGCTTTTGCGAGCCGTGCTCCCTTTATAAAGCATAGCAGCACGGCCCGTAAAATTAAAAAATAGAACATGTTCTATTTTTTTAACGGCACGGGCACCTTCCCGTGAGAAAACGGGAAGGTACTCGTGACTAACAGAAGTCTATGGGCCCGTTATTGCGGGTCATAATTACGACCCGCAATAACGGGTGTTTTTACGGTCGTGTGCATGAGGCCTCAGAGAAAGGCTCTAGTGTTTGGTCTCTCTCTCTCTCTCTTTTTGATTTATGATAAAATTATTATTTTAGGTAATAGTTTTATGTCATTATAGGGGTTGGACACGATCTATGGACTCGTAAAAGTTATGGGAATTTATGTCACCAATTCATATTTTAAATTTGATTGTCCTTTTGGTCCATCTGTCTTTGTCTAGCTGAAAGATCTCTGCATTTGAATCTTTGTGGCTATTTCAATCTTCAGTCCTAAGGGCACATTCACACGTGGCGGAATTGCTGTTGAATTCCGCTGTGAACAGTCCGCAGTGGAATTCTGCAGCAGCCGTTTTTTACATTTTTTCTATACATTTTTAGGAAAGTTAGTTCAGACGTTGCAGAAAATAACTGTGCGGAAATCAGGCTGCGGTGCAGAATTTTCCCTCTGCAGCATGCTCATGACGTTGCAGAGAAGAAGTGGAATTTCACTACGGATTTCATCCTTTGCAATGCAAAAACTGAAATCTGTGGCAAGTCCGCTGTGATATCTGCAATGTCTGAATTACCTGTCAAATATGAAAATGTTGGTGCAGATTCGTTGCATAATTGCCCCAAATCTGCACCAACATTTGCAGTGGAAAAATTCTGCCACGTCTGAACGTGCCCTCAGAGACATGGTGCTGGTAGTCTCACCCACAAGTGTTACCAGGGCAGGTACCTCTCATCCTTCCTGGTTCATACAAGGTCCCAGATTAGATGGCATTATAATTACTATGTAAAAATGTTGGCACAAAATATATTTAAATTCCATTTTTTAATCATATAAGATTGCACTTCTGCATTTACACCACTTAGTTCACAATGCATGTTAAATTATAAATGTTAATATCATGATTCCCCAAGCTGTTGCTTTTCCAAACTAGTTTTGTTTTCCTGGTATGACACATGCCATCTGCTTTGGGGTAGATGTTAGCAATCCCATGTCATAAAAGTTGGATGGAAACGTATTAGTTTGTAACTGACAATCTGTAATGTGCTCTTTTCCTTGGCTCAGTGTACAATTTTCTTTTAACAGTTTACACTAATGTCTATCAGCAATACACCATTGCTAGATAATACGAACCAATCCGTCAGCCAACTGAAGGGACGTTCTCCCTGTCAAACACCTGTGTAGATAGGTAAATCCCTTACCGCATATAGCGGCTTATTACAGAACACTTGCAATATGCAGTAGAACAAATACAATGCTTATTGTAGCTTGCCCTATTAACTACAGCTATTAAACTGCCAGTGACATGTGTGTTACTCATTGCAAGAGCAATCTGTGATTTTTCATCATATCTATATTTGTACTGTGTGTAGGTGACTGGCCTGCCAGAATTGGCTGTCTAAACACTTTCTAGTAGCGCGAAACATTTTCTCGTGGTAATTGTATACAAAGCAAGGAAAAACAATTGTACTCATTGCATGAATAAATAGGCTCATTAAAGCTTGTAACGTAAAAAATCCAGTTTATAATAATAGACATAGACATAGTTTTATGTAATAGTTAGGCAAATGCATAATTTGATTTTCCCTGTATATAACTCGATTAGATAAAGGGAACGCATAACTAAGACTCATTTATAAAGTATGACTTTTGCTAGATGCACTTTAAGAGAATTTGTCACCAGGACAGACACCTTTAATCTCTGACATGGGCTAAAAGCGGAAAAATTAAAAATACTCACCTCTTGTCCATTCCCTTGTGGCGCTTCTTCTGACTTCTGGCTTTAGAATGGAGTGGATAGGCCGACCCTGGTGAGTGATGTCCAGGGCCGCCATCAGGAATTTCAGGGCCCCATACAGCTAAATTTTCTGGGCCCCCCTACCGTGGAACCGCCTGTTAACGGTACTCCGTCCAGCACTATATCATGCTACCCCTTCATTTCTACTTGCTCTCTGAGAATCGTCGAATCAGATGTAGTGCAATTCAGAGTATTGCAGCCTCCTCACATTCACTTAATTGTGAGAAGGCTACAATACTGTGAATCGCCGCTACATCCGTGACGACGATTCACAGTGAGCAAGTAGAAATGAAGAGGAAGCAGCGCTCGGACCGACCCATCAGCTATTGATGGCCTATCCTGAGGATGTAACTACATTGTGCTGCGCCACACGAACGTATTTCGGCCGCAAGTCCCGGACCGAACACACTACAGGGAGCCGGGCTCCTAGCATCATAGTTATGTACGACGCTAGGAGTCCCTGCCTCGCTGCCGGACAACTGTCTCGTACTGTAATCATGTTTTCAGTACGGGACAGTATTTCCACGGAGAGGCAGGGACTCCTAGCATCGTACATAACTATGATGCTAGGAGCCCGGTTCCCTGCAGTGTGTTCGGTCCGGGACTGGCGGACAAAATACGTTCCGTCCTTTACGGACCGAACATGCTCGTGTGAATCCAGCAGCCTCACACAAATGTTTTGTATTTTTTTAAGCCGGTTCACAGAAAAAAATAATTGCAAATTCTACTGGACCAATTGCCTATTTAGAGACAGGCAGCAGCTCCAGGAGCGACATCATAAGGGTAGGAACACACTAGGCAGATATGCTGAGTAAAACTACACAGCTTATCCGCCCCGGTAGCCGCAGGGAATTCCGCCAGCAAAACCACACCAAATAGTGGCGCAGGTTTCGTGAGGCTTGTCCGCTGCGGGAATCCTGCAGGGAAAAAAAAGTTTCGACTTGCCCACGGCCGTAGTTTAGGCGACGCGTCTCTCTCTTCTGAACGTAGCCCCGCCTCCTGGGATGACGCTGTAGACCATGTGACCGCTGCAGCAGTCACATGGGATGAAACATCACGACAGGAGGCTGGGCTGCGCTAAGAATAGAGGATCGCGTCACCAGGACTACGGCCGGGGCAAATCTAAACTTTTTTATAAATTAAAAAAAATACCTTTTTTTTTCTCATTTGTGATTTTTGCGGCAGAAGCGCAGCATTTCCGCAACAGAGGAGCAGCGATTCTGCAGCATAAATTGACATGCTGCAGCTTAAAAAAACACACTGCAGGTCAACTTTTTTTGCAGCGTGTGGATGAGATTTGTTCAAATCTCATCCACTCTGCTGCGACTGTGATACGCTGCGGATTTTCACAGAGTTTTCACTGCGTCGGAATCAGGGCCAAAAAACATCCAAAACCGCCTCCCATTGATTTAATCTGAAATCAATGGGAGCCAGTCGCGGAAAAAATAAAAAGCAGCACGTACTTTCTTGCCGCTGTTCCGCCTCTGACCTCCCATCGAAATCAATGGGAGGCAGAAAATGCATTTTTCGCTGCGTTTTTTGTCTGCTGTCCTCAATCGCCGCAGGCAAAAAGCGCAGCAAAAAACGCGGCAAGATAGTGTGAGCAGGTCAAAATCTGCCTCAAAATCTTTAAGGAATATTGAGGCAGATTTTTTCTGCCAGCAAAATACACAGTGTGAACAGGGCCATACATCATCAGCACTTTGAGACACTTTACTCACTGTGTCAGAAGAGCTGCTGGTTCCCACTCCAGTCCTCGTTGTCAGGCGATGTCTTCCAGGCGATGTCTTCGGTCCAGATGTCCAGTCCTTCACTGCCAGCGAGGCTCCAGAAAATGGCGGGGATCGTAGAACGCCTGCCGCCGTGCTACATTTGGACTCCTCCCCCTCTCCTTACGCAGCTACGTGCAGGAGGAGGACGAGGCTGAGGAGGACGAGGCTTAGGAGGTGGCGGAGGACGAGGCTTAGGAGGTGGAGGAGGACGAGGCTTAGGAGGAGTAGGAGGCGGAGGCTTAGGAGGCAGAGGAGGAGGAGGAAGCGGAGGAGGACAAAAGAGGATGAGGCTTAGGAGGAGGAGGACGAGGCTTAGGAGGAGGAGGAGGATGAGGCTTAGGACGAGGCTTAGGAGGAGGAGGAGGACGAGGCTTAGGACGAGGCTTAGGAGGAGGAGGAGGAGGAGGACGAGGCTTAGGAGGACGAGGACGAGGCTTAGGAGGAGGAGGAGGACGACGACGAGGCTTAGGAGGCGGAGGAGGACGAGGCTTAGGAGGAGGAGGAGGCTTAGGAGGCAGAGGAGGAGGAGGCCGAAAGAGGACGAGGCTTAGGAGGAGGAGGAGGACGAGGCTTAGGAGGAGGACGAGGACGAGGCTTAGGAGGAGGCTTAGGAGGCAGAGGAGGAGGAGGCCGAAAGAGGACGAGGCTTAGGAGGAGGACGAGGCTTAGGAGGAGGACGAGGCTTAGGAGGAGGAGGAGAAGGATGATGAGGCTTAAGAGGAGGAGGACGAGGCTTAGGAGGAGGTGGCGGCCCAGTTAAGCTGTCTCTGTGTCGCTGTCCTTGTGTGCCCGTCGGTGCGTCTCGTTCGCGGGTGTGCGCTCCGGCGCTCGCGGTTACGCGCATGAGCGGGCGCGCGCGCGCGAGCAAGCGGGCGTTGTTTGACGGCCCCCATGACGAGAGGGGGGCCCGCAGCTCACGACATTACTTTGGTGAAAAGAACAAATGCAAGGCGTGGCAGTTGCCGGGCCCCCCTTTCAATTAGGTTTGGCCGGGCCCCTTACAGAAGTACCCCTAATACCCCCCTGATGGCGGCCCTGGTGATGTCACCAGCTCTGCCCATGTGTTCCATTCACACAGCGAATGCTGACGTCTGTTACAGGCATCAGCAAAGTCATAGACTACCGTTTCCCTCCATTTTGCCACGGAAGGGAAGCGATAGTTTAAAGTCATGAGGACATATAACTACCGCCAGGATCATGTTAGGAGATCAATGCCACTAGCACGATCCTAAAGAAAAAGGATGTTACATATGAATATAGCTATTCAGCACTGACAACATTACTACATTACTGTGTCCTACACATTTTATGATTATTTTCCCAAATGTGTAGGAAACAGTATTATAAGCCACTTACAGCACTACATATGCGCTAACTTCCCATGTGCAGAGTTTTTCAATCGATGCTGCTGATGGATGTGTCAGTCATATGCCCCTCCATCAGCGGCCATGTTTAGGACCAGAGCGCCATGCAGTCTGTGAGGAATACTGTAGTTAATAAGGACACAGGGCTTTACAAATGAAGACAGCGCTATTATTATGGGGCTTATAAAACTGTTTCCTGCACATTTTAGGAAAATAACTACAAAGTGGCCTACACAGCCTATATCGTCCTTTAGGATGCAGCAATTTCTTTGAAAGCTAGAACTTTTTTATTGCATAGGTGTATGAGGACTTTGTTTAGTGTGACGAGTTGTATGTTTTTTAATAGCGGCACTATTTTTGCCTACATATAACGTATTGAAAAACTTTTATCACATTTTTTGTCCGGATGGGGTCAAATGTTATAGTTCAGTTCAGATCGTTACAGACGCAGCGATAGCAATGATGTGTACTTTTGTTTTCTTTATTTTTTTTGACATGACATTTTAATGGGGGAAATTATATATTTTTTTTTTGCTTGTATAAACATTTTATTAAACTTTTTTGTAACATGTTTTTTTCTGTCCTAATTCAGGGCCTAATAGAAGTAGTAAGATGGCAGACCTGGGGGCAATTGTTAGTCCCCCAGCTGCTATAGCAACTCATCAGCGTCCCGTGATTGCATCTCTGGGGGGCCAATAAGGTGACAGAGGAAGCCCTATTCATCTGTCTAACTACTTAGATGCCACAGTCGCTCTTGATTGTGGCATCTAATGGGTTTACATGTGGCCGCACCCGCTAACTACCATTATAGCAGCCATAGCATCTGCTACGGGGCCCGCTGCATGAGGGGGCAGCACATAACATTTTATGGGCCTGCGCGGCACAGGCCCCGTCTTGCCCGGTGGTGTTGCTAGCACCGGTGGGGCCCTGGTGCTAGCGACTGCCACATTCAATTGTATCTACAGTGAAGGAAATAAGTATTTGATCCCTTGCTGATTTTGTACGTTTGCCCACTGTCAAAGACATGAACAGTCTAGAATTTTTAGGCTAGGTTAATTTTACCAGTGAGAGATAGATTATATTAAAAAAAAACAGAAAATCACATAGTCAAAATTATATATATTTATTTGCATTGTGCACAGAGAAATAAGTATTTGATCCCTTTGGCAAACAAGACTTAATACTTGGTGGCAAAACCCTTGATGGCAAGCACAGCAGTCAGACGTTTTTTGTAGTTGATGATGAGGTTTGCACACATGTTAGATGGAATTTTGGCCCACTCCTCTTTGCAGATCATCTGTAAATCATTAAGATTTCGAGGCTGTCGCTTGGCAACTCGGATCTTCTGCTCCCTCCAGACTGGCTTGGCCACTTCATGACCTTAATGTGCTTCTTTTTGAGCCACTCCTTTATTGCCTTGGCTGTATGTTTCAGGTCATTGTCGTGCTGGAAGACCCAGCCACGAGCCATTTTTAATGTCCTGGTGGAGGGGAGGAGGTTGTCACTCAGGATTTGACGGTACATGGCTCCATCCATTCTCCCATTGATGCGGTGAAGTAGTCCTGTGCCCTTAGCAGAGAAACACCCCCAAAACATAATGTTTCCACCTCCATGCTTGACAGTGGGGACGGTGTTCTTTGGGTCATAGGCAGCATTTCTCTTCCTCCAAACACGGCGAGTTGAGTTAATGCCAAGGAGCTCAATTTTTGTCTCATCTGACCACAGCACTTTCTCCCAATCACTCTCAGAATCATCCAGATGTTCATTTGCAAACTTCAGACGGGCCTCTACATGTGCCTTCTTGAGCAGGGGGACCTTGCGGGCACTGCAGGATTTTAATCCATTACGGCGTAATGTGTTACCAATGGTTTTCTTGGTGACTGTGGTCCCAGCTGCCTTGAGATCATTAACAAGTTCCCCCCGGCTGAGCTCTCACCTTCCTCATGATCAAGGATACCCCACGAGGTGAGATTTTGCATGGAGCCCCAGATCGATGTCGATTGACAGTCATTTTGTATGTCTTCCATTTTCTTACTATTGCACCAACAGTTGTCTCCTTCTCACCCAGTGTCTTACTTATTGTTTTGTAGCCCATTCCAGCCTTGTGCAGGTCTATGATCTTGTCCCTGACATCCTTAGAAAACTCTTTGGTCTTGCCCATGTTGTAGAGGTTAGAGTCAGACTGATTAATTGAGTCTGTGGACAGGAGTCCTTTATACAGGTGACCATTTAAGACAGCTGTCTTTAATGCAGGCACCAAGTTGATTTGGAGCGTGTAACTGGTCTGGAGGAGGCTGAACTCTTAATGGTTGGTAGGGGATCAAATACTTATTTCTCTGTGCACAATGCAAATAAATATACTGTATATAATTTTGACTATGTGATTTTCTGTTTGTTTTTTTATATATAATCTATCTCTCACTGGTAAAATTAACCTAGCCTAAAAATTCTAGACTGTTCATGACTTTGACAGTGGGCAAACTTACAAAATCAGCAACGGATCAAATACTTATTCACTGTACATACTCAGGATGCAGATACAATTGAATACTATGGTGGAGCAGCTCCTTGCTCCACCATTCACTAGGCTACAGGCCACGTTAGGCCTGCAGCCGATTAGACTCTGGGACAGAATCCTTGTCCAGGCCGGCCTGATGACGTCACTGGATCACGCTGGCCTGGTCCTGTCTCGGCGTCTCAAGGCTGTGGAACAGCTCCATCCATCACGGGAATGGGGCTAGGTGAGTACAATTATTTTATTTGCTATCTACAAGTGGGGGGGGGCTGTGTGGCACTATCTACAATAGGGGGACTGTGTGGCACTATCTACAATAGTGGGGCTGTGTGGCACTATCTACAAGGGGGGCTTTGTGGCACAATCCACAAGGGGGTTGTGTGGCACTATCTACAAGGGTGGCTATGTGTGGCACAATCTACAAGGGGACTGCGTGACATTCGGGTTTGAGCGCAAGATACATGTGTGCATGCCTGTGTTTAGTGAGTGTGCGTTTGTCTGCTTGTATTATGTAGTGACCATATGTGTCTCTATTATGTCAATATAATTTGGGATTCTTACGATTGCATTGGTTGAATGGGTTGTCCGACAACAGAAAATTTTCTTAATTGTTTAGCAAATGTATAATTCAGACACTCCAATATACTTTCATTTTCAAAACTGGACAGGTGTCCACATTTCTTTGCCGTGTCGTGGTCCTGGAAGTGGAGATCCTCCCCTTATCTGTGACGTGCCGATACAGTAGCTCCAGTGGCAACTATAGGGCTCACAGCGGTCACAATTGCCCATTGCCCCCAGCACCACATCTATAAAAAGTTACTATAGTAAGTGAGACCGATGTAATAAACTACACGGGCCCCTGTCACTATAGTAACAGACTGTATGCTTACCCTCCTCATTCCGGAGCACAGCGGAGGTTCTGACATTTCGTCGCGTCATGACGTCACAACGCTGTGTGCTGAGCATGACGTCACGAACGCTGTGCACCGCGTACAAGATCTCGACGTTGGATGGAGTCAGGACTTCCACTGCGGGCGTATCCGAAGAGGAGGGTAAGTGTACTATTACTGTCTACTGGGGCCCGGGTTGTCCAGTCCAATCAGCTGTTTTGAAAATGGTGCAATGCTCGTACGAGCGCTGCTTCCCCTTCATTCAGGTCACTTGCTAACACTGTGAATCGCGGCATGTCGAGGGACATCTGTATTGGGGCTATTGCTCCTGACGTTTTAAGACCTTAGTGATGCCCCTGGCTGCTAGTGCTGCATCGTTGGGTCACTTAGGAGACCTTGCGATGCAGCTGAAAGCTGCGGGCCATCGACCATGAGAAGAATGTGGGGGCCCAAGAATAACTTTTGCACCAGGGCTCATGAGCCTTTAGCTACGCCCCTGAGTAGCTCCATTCCTTCTCTATGTGTCGATGAAGTGATGATGGGGCTGGCTGCCTGGCTCAGTTTGTTAGATAAGCCAGCCCACTTTTCTGTCACGGCTGGACAGTAGCCCCCTGTAATAAAGACGGCTTACACTGAAAGAGGAAAGCTCCTTTCTAACAGTCAAGAGGGGGAAGGGAATTAACAGGTAATAAGGAGAGCAGGAGGGAGAGGGATGCTTGCAGACTAGATAGAGGGCTACTGTCTTCCAGCCGTCACAGAGAAGTGGCTGGCTGCCTGGCTCAGTTCATTAGGTAAGTCACGTCCATCATATCACGGACATAGAGAGAGAGGGGTGGGGCTATCTGAATCCTGAGGCTCTGTCAACATGTCACAGCTAAGGGGAGAAGCTCCACTTCCAGGACCACGACAGTGCATGGAAATCTGGACATCTGTGCAGTTTTGAAAATGAAAGTGTATTAGTAAGTGTTTTCACTTTACAATTGCTATACAAGTAGGTAGATTTTCTGGCATCGGACAACCCCTTTAAGCATTTTTTATCATCATTCTAGCACTAAATCAGAGATTGCACATGCATGTGCGATCCCAACATGAAAACATCACTCTTTTAACGACGGCTGGATTGAAAGACCAGTTACCACTGCCACCTTTATACGGCAGTCAGAGGTAAATAGGCTATGGATGGGCTACTCATAGGCCAGTGCTGTGTACATGCCAAATTTGCTAAAATTTGCCAGCCAGGCCCTGGGGGTTAAACAGCAGGAATTGGGGTAGCTCCGATCCCGGCAGTTGCAGCTGATGGCAAAGGCTTAGCTCCTGAACCCTGGCTATCACTGCACCATTAATATATGGTAATTTGCGGAAATGACCCATCAGCTGCACCGTATATTTACAGTGCAGAGCGGTAAGGGGATAAACTGGAAAGTTATGTTAATGAGGGTTTTTCTAGTGACAGATTCCCTTAAAGAGTGGAATTAGTGAGCACTATACTGACAAAATTCTCTTTTTGAAACCATGTGGCACATGTGTTTATGAGCCCGACCTAAGTTTATGACCTTTTCAGAAAAAACACACAGTCGGCATCAACATCAGGCACACCTGGCCAGATGTCAGAGATGAGTGGGCAGTTGTCATGCTTGTGGGGCCTGTTGTGGGACCGAAGTACAGGGAGAACATGCAAATTCCATGCAGTTATTTCCCTTGGTCGGATTTTAATACAGGACCCTAGTTCAGGCAGCCACCATGCTGTCCTAACTCCACAATACGTCTCAAAGTGTCCTGCAGTATCTAGTGGTCAGTAGCAGATCCCTTAGGTCCTGTAAGTTGTGAGGTGGGGCCTCCATGGATCGAAATTGTTTCTCTAACACATCCCACAAATGCTTGATCAGATTGAGATCTGGGGAACTCATCATCTTGAACTCTTTGTCATGTTCCTCAAAACATTCCTAAAAATGTGTGGTAGGGTGCATTTTCCTGGTGAAAGTAGCCAATGCCATTAGGGGACACCATTGTTATAAAGGGTGAACTTGGTCTGCAACAATGTTTAGGTAGGTGGTGACATCAACGTGAATGTCAGGAACCAAGGTTTTCCAGCACAACATTGCCCAGATCATCAGACTGCCTCCACCGGCTTGCTTTCTTCCTATAGTGCATTCTGATGCCATCTCTTCCCCAGGTAAGCGACACACAGGCACCCGGTGCTGATGCTCACGTGACCATCATAGGTACTTTTGGCGGTGGACTGGGGTCATCATGGGCATTCAGACCAGTCTGCTTCTATGCAGCCCCATACGCAGCAAGCTGTGATGCCCTGTGTGTTCTGTCAATTTTCTATCATCGTCAGCATTAGCTTTTTCAGCAATTTGTGCTACAGTAACTCTTTTATGGGATCGGACGAGACAGGCTAGTCTTCACTCCCCACACACATGCATGAGTCTTGCGCACCCATGACCTTGTCACCGGTTCATTGGTTGTCTTTTCTTAGACCACTTTTTGCAGGTACTAATCACTGGATACCAGGAACACCCCACAAGACCTGCCATTTTGGAGATTCTCTGACCCAGTCATCTGCCCATCACAATTTGGCCCTGGTCAAATTTTCTTAGATCCTCTAGCTTGGCCATTTTCCTGTTTCCAACATATCAACTTTGAGAACTTACTGTTCACTTGCTGCCTAACATATATCACCCCTTGACAGGAGCTATTGTCATAAGATAATCAATGGTATTCACATCACCTGTCACTGGCATGACAGAAAAATGACAGCAGCACGATCAGTGCTGTCTGTGGTACTTAGATGGTTACATGCTTCCTGAATCCCAACAGGTAGTGTGGGAGTGTGGCTGTCAATCACAGCCACACTCCCGCTGGTGATCGCGTGGATATAACAGATGTGACTTACATGTACGCTATTCTGAGAGAAAATCACAACCCGCTGATGAAGTCCATTTTTGTCAGTGTACGTTAAGGGGCTTTGTAAATAACAACACAGCATGAATTAAGAAAGGACACCAATAAGAGAGGCAGAATAGATAAAGTAAAGACTTGGAACTTTGTTATGGAGTTAAAAAACATCAGAAGAATATTAACAATGATCTCTAGTAAGTAGTAATGTGCGATTAAGCATGTACGGTCGGTCAGAGTATTGTATGTGCTGTCTCACAGCTCCAGAACTATTATAGAGTGGGTGTAAGTAAGGTACTTATGTGTAACGTTACAGTACATTAGAATTGTTCAAGATACAGTAAAATGCTGTCATAAGTAAAAGAAAAACATATTTCAAACCACTGAGACTTTTTCCAGAAGAAAAGAAAATGAAGTCTATTTAAATGTACAGACACATTTCACAATGGCAGAGCGTAATAATGATGGAGCTTATTGATTCACATCACAACAAATTTTGTTCCTGGCCCTGAAGATGACAACTACAGTATGCTTCACATATTTTATGTTTTAATATCTTGCATTTTGCAATTTGTAGCAAATCAGAGATCTTTATATACTCTGTGCCAGGCCAACAGATACAGCTGGTGAGATGTCAAAGAGGAATCAGGATCATAATGTAATGGAGGTATAATAGAATAATTCTTGGTAAAATGTGAGACATAAATGTAAACAAGTTAAAGCCTAACTATTGTTAGCATTTTTTTTTGCATAAATCAATCATACATGTGAATACATAAAACTTTGTAAAATATCTTATTAGTAGAAAGTGGCATCTTTCTCACCTTCCAGAAGCCTTTTAGAATTTTTTTTTCCTTGCCTACCGGCTCTCTGTAAATGTTCAGAATGGTCCCGAGTCTTAAAAAAATTGTCCTGAGTCCTAAAAAAAAATATAAGAATGGGAGGAGGGGGTGGGCGAAATATTGCTGCAGTTTCTCACTTAGTGTTTCACTAAAACATCTTGAGAGGCAGAGGGAAGGAGGAGGAAAGGGAGACATCCGATTCGCTCAGAGCATAACTCTTTTATCACACCAGGAAAAGCACATCTAATACTCATTGGCATCTGCCTAAGGAATGATAATAATTTTGTTTTAAAAGGACCCAGTGAGAGATAAGGAAGCAAATTTATGTGAACCCTACAGCTGCAGGAGGGTCTTATTCTTAGTATAGCCCCACCCCTCATCCCCATGGATGGTGAACCTAAAGAAGACTCCTTCTCGCTAGCAAATAATTGGGGAAGGGGGCAGCTGAAGCACCTTTCTTTCCAATAATGTACAGTAAAGGCCCTCATATTTATAGTGTGTGTGGATATGGATGGTAAAGGCCCCCATGATGTGTCCTGCTCTCTTTCCCTCGCAGAATGTATCAGTGAAGCACTGCAGCTGCATCTCCTTCCTCCCTGTCTTCTATTTAGTGTTTTACACTAGATGGATTTTTTAATGGCTAAGGAGGTTTCTGAACATATATAGAGCACCTGCAATCACTTTACTCCCTGAGGCTGAGTGGTTTGGTTTTTTTGGCCAATTTCAAATCAGATTTACTATATTCTCACACATATTGTTGTTGTTTATTCCTCTCTTTGGTTACTGAATAGGATTTTTTTTATATAGAAAAAGCATATATCTTACATTCTATAAGACTTTTCAATCACAGTGTAAAATCTGTATACACGCAAAAATAAACTTAATCAGTTGTAGCAAGTTATTTATTTGTTTAATCTGTTGCCTACAACGAAAAAAAATGAGTGGGTAGCACTGCTGTGAAAATTAAAGGTCAGTGGAATTACTGAGTGAATCTTCATAATTAATTGGAAAAGACATGTTTATTTTTCACAGATTATTACAAGTAATCATGAAAACCTTAAACTGTCATGGACTTGATAGCTATGCAAGATAAGGCTAAACTCACATTTGCATTATTGCTTCCTTTCATAACGGAAGCAATATCGCTATGCCGGACCTGTCATACGATGGATACTAACGGTGCCCGACGTACCTGATTGACTTGTAATGGAGTCATTCCGGGATTAAGAATAGAGCTGCATGCTCCACCAGAACCTCTGATGGCAGTGTGAACATAACCTTAGTGTCATGCTTCAGTAACAATCGCTACTGCAAATTAGAAATAAAATAGACTTGTCCAAATACCACAACTATTCTAAGTGGAGTTTGCAGGATTTGACTGACCCACAGGAAAACAGTCCTTTAGGCTGGGTTCACACGTGGCGGAATTTCACTTAAATTCCGCTGCGGACACTCCGCAGCGTTAATCCGCAGCGGAGCCGTTTGTCCATTGACTTACACTTTAATTTAGCAGTGTTCGTTTAGACGAGGCGTAAAATTCCGCTGCGGAGCATAGGCTGCGGAGCGGAATTTGGTGTCCGCAGCATGCTCTGTCTGTTGCGGAGCAGTGGCGGACTCATGGCGGAATTTCTCCATTGACTTCAATGGAGATTCAAAGTTCCGCAATGAAGTCCGCAGCTGTCATGCACATGTCATGTGTGCTGCGGATACGTCTTGCTTTTTTAACTTGACATTTCTTCATTCTGGCTGGACCTATGTATTTCTAGGTCTACAGCCAGACTGAGGAAGTCAATGGGGCTCCCGTAATGACGGGAGCGTTGCTAGGAGACGTCAGTAAATAGTCACTGTCCAGGGTGCTGAAAGAGTTAAGCGATCGGCAGTAACTGTTTCTGCACCCGGGACAGTGACTACCGATCCCAATATACAAGTATCTGTAAAAAAAAATGAAGTTCGTACTTACCGAGAACTCCCTGCTTCTGTCTCCAGTCCGGCCTCCCAGGATGACGTTTGAGTCTAAGTGACGGCTGCAGCCAATCACAGGCCAAGCACAGGCTGCAGCGGTCACATGGACTGGCGCGTCATCCAGGGAGGTCGGGCTGGATGCCGAAAGAGGGACGCGTCACCAAGACAACGGCCGGTAAGTATGAAATTCGTTTACTTTCACTAGGGAAAGTGCTGTCCCTTCTCTCTATCCTGCACTGATAGGGAGAAGGGAAGCACTTTTCCCGCAGTCCGCAGCAGCTAGTCCGCATCAATTTTCTGCACATTTTGTGCAGATCCGCAGCCGTAATCCGCAACCCGGATTAGGTGCGGCATTGATGCGGACAGTTGCGGAGGAAATCCGCCACGTGTGGTCATGCCCTTAGTGGGAGCAGGTTTTGACACGATAAGCAGGTGCAGCCACAACAGGGCCCATGAGGTTCAACACAAACAGCCTTTCTGGTGATATGACCTGTGTGTGTAATGGAAATACATATACCTATATTATACCTCCATAAGTCACAATGTGGAATTCACAGAACCTATACAGTAACCCACCAAGAAGAGGGCAGGAATAACCACAGAACAATATCTATACGAAAATACAAAATTACTTTTTATTAAAAAATAGTACATTGGACCAATATCAAACGCAATATCTGACACCCAGACAAGTAACTGTAAATAGATAATGAGCTACACAAAATAAGAGTAGCCCCTATAATGTAAAGATATTTAGGCACAATAGCATCAGAATATAAACCCTAACAAAGATATATCACATCATAAATGATCAAATAGAGAAGGATATAGGCATAATATCTATTCATGAAAACCTGTACAAAATATGTGGAACATAAAAGGAGTCTGCAAAACAATTCCCAGCAAATGAAGTTAGAACAAGGATTTACCTTTGGACATGATGAAAGGCCCTGTCACAGAATACCTCGAAGCGCGTTTCGCTGGCCTGGAGCTTCATCAGGAAGTAAAAAAATAGAATAAGGGTGCATATTTATAGGTATTTGAGCTGACCCCAGCACCTGGAAGTTGTCCAAACAGATGAGCTGCATGCCTGGAATGCATACACGGCATCACGGTGAGTACATCTGACGTCAACCCGATGCCAGACGTAAGTCACCGTGGCGACGATAAGGACCTAGATAAAGATCTAAATCTGTCTCTTGGTTTATGCCACCTGTAAACTCTCTTAGCTTGATAGTCTATCAGATCGCACTGAATTTTTTTTGCCTTAATCTCCTTTACCTCTTTTTCACATTGTTCACATTTAAAGTGTAATTAAACCCTCAACAAACTTCTGACATTTCATAGTGACATGTCAGAAGTTTTGATCGGTGGGGGTCTGAGCACTGAGACCCCCACCGATCGCTAAAAAAAAATGACAGAAGTGCTCGGGATAGCGCTGAGCCACTTAGTTTCTGATCTGCTTTTTTGGAAAGCCTATGTAGTGCTGAACGAGCCCATAGCCTTTCTATTGAGTCCATACACAGCTACATCAGCTTTCCGAGAAAAGACGATCAGAAACCAAGCAACTCAGAGCTTACCTGAGCATGATTAAGGACGTGCCTAACGTCTGAAACGCGTAGGCTTCAGGACTGGATCGATATTTACTCCCGTTTTGCACACCAGGTCTCCAACCTATTGGACCTTTTAATCGATTATTTAGTAAACTTGGAACTAGTTTCCGTTTTACCCTCTTCAGCGCTGGACTCAACCCTTTTGCCTCTGCCTGTCTTACCTGAGCACTTCTGCTGCTTCGTTCCTGCGATCGGTGGGGTTCTCAGTGCTCGGACCCCCACAGATCAAAACTTCTAACATGTCACTATGATATGTCAGAAGTTTGTTGAAAGTCTAGTTACCCTTTAAGTACCTCGTCTTCCACAACTTTATCAAAGATTATAATTTCTTCACTAGACAAAATTTGTTGGATTTTATCCTTCAGTGTGTCAATCCCTTTCTCAACAGTCTCCAAAATTTATAAATCTGCTCCAATGAGAAGTTCCACAAGTGTACGAGAACACTTGGTGTGGGTATCTTCCCACCTTGAAACAAATGAATTATCCTCCGTTCCTAGAGTGGGGAACACTTGAACCCAAGGACCTCTAGGGATAATATCCCTTTTCAGATTATTTTTTAGGGCCGCCTTATTCCACCACACTTTTTTTTATCTATGTGGCCCCATCAGTAGTTACTTCTATCTTTTTTATATATATCGTCATACATTTATGTACTATTTTTCAATAAAAAGTAATTTTGTATTTCCGTATACATATTCTTTTTTACCATTTCAATCTTCTATAGGGCATTAGCTTCTAACACGTTTCTAACATTTCTATAAGCGCTCATGCACATAGTAGAGATATGTCAATTAAGCCTGTATAGCGGGACATGGAGTCCCTATGGCTCCGTACTACAGAGTTCTAGGTACTGCGTGTACCACTATATGTTGTCTCGACACGAATCCAAAAGAAACAATTATGTGTGCCTCTAAATGAACTCAGGACTTGTATGGAACGATAATACGGTCATGTCTATGAGCTCTAACTGTTGTATATTTTTTTTCAAAAGGTACCTATCAAAAGATCAGGATAAGTATTTTTGTTATTATACTTATTAGCCATTAAGAATGAAAAAACTTTATTTTTCACTTATTTCTTTTTCAGTTTCTTTTAGTCTTCAGGTAATTATTGTACGTGTCCCTTTAATGTCCATTGTAAAGTGTATATTTCGATGTATTCATATTTGATAATACTGTGATGTCATTATGAAGATATGGATTTCAGGAAACCCTTTAACCAGAAATTGAAATGCAAAACTGAATGTAGATCTTACTTGGAGATGAAAAATCCTGACCCCAGGACAAGCAATTCCGCTGAAAACGTCTAGAGAGCATTACCATCCCTAGCTCAAATAAGTTATTGGAGACATTATTTTTATACAATGATACTTTGGGTGATTAAAGTCATCACATTATTTAGTATTTCTATTGGGATATGATTGGAGATAACTACCTTCTATTTACAAATGAACACCTGTATATTTTACTGATAACGTATCTGAAAATGTGTTGACAAGAAATGGCGTATTGTCACAGCTGGGTTTTTTTATGTCGTTCACATAGAGCTTAACTGGCTGTTTCCTAATATTTTGTTTTCTACAGATGCCAGAATTATAATGTGCTAAACCATTAAGAACTTAGTAATGTAAATTGCATTTCGAAACTTTTTTCTGGCATTATCTCTGACACGGCCTTTGCCTTCCTACCGCTACAGCTTATTAGGTGGTTGACGGCTGTTGAGTAGTCAAGCGTGTAACATTATTTTTTGCAAATCAGAGCTGGGCAGCGATGATACTAAAGAAAATATATTCAGTAAGTAATCTCTTTACTGTTCTGTGGATCCCCATAGGTTGATAAGGCTGCTTCTTTCTTCCAGCCAAGAGCTTAGATATGGAGGGTACTTGTCTACGCAGTTTGGCTGTACACTGTAACAGAAACATCTGTTTCTGTAATGCTAGGGATTGAGCTCATGTCTGGGTCATTGGCCTTTCATGTTTATATGAAAATTTTAGAATAGATTTCTTATTACCTATAACAGTAACAGTCATTTAATGGATTTATACAGTATAGATACAAATTATTCACAAATATTAATTCTTTAGTTTCAGCCTTTAGTCATAATCCACAGCTTTCTAATATGGTATGTTTACCCATGAACAATCACGGTTTATATATAAATTAATTAACTCAAAGAGAACCTTTCACCTGCCCATATACGTGCAGCTGAGTGCAGAATGTAATAGGCAGGGCTGCACAAACCATGGGACACTTTAAAAAATGTTCCTATCCTCCTCCGTTATTTAGATATTGGTGCCGTTATATTTGGCGCCCGACAGTTCAGGGGGTTATTTAAATATTGGGCACCAAGCATACCGGCTCCGATATCTAAATAATGGAGAAAGATAGGAATTTTTTTTTATAGTGAGACAGGGTCTGTACAGCCCTGCCTATTACATGCTGCACTCAGCTGCACATGAATGGGCAGGTGAAAGGTTCGCTTTAAAATATTGAGTGATTACATGAATACATGGTATAACTCATATACAAAGAATAAAATACCAGCACCGTCCTTTTAAATCACACTTAAGATGACATACCTGGGGAATAATCCACTTTTGGGACTTCGCATATGGTGGTGCTCAACAGTAAAGGCAGACAGTCCATAAATATTCTAAGAAAAAACAATGAACTGCATCACTCAACAATCTCTTAAGAACATCTTTATTTCCATGTATGACCAGCTGTTGTGTGCAGTCCCACGTAATATATAACAACATAAAAAAGCATGCTACATAGCTACATAAAACATATAGATAAGCAAGTGAAAGATACAAAACATACATCACAAAATAAGATAACATTACTATAAGAACTGGCAAAAATAAGGTATCTCATTTAGTACCAAAGGAAACAGTGCATGACATTTTACAACCCATCGAGTTTCTAAACGCCTGCTGGATTGCAAAATTTAACTCTTACAGATAGAAAGCATTAGACTGCATGTAGAACAGATAGAGAATAGTTTTGTACATGTAGTTCAGGTAAAGATCAAAACAGTACATGCAGCACAGGTAGAGAGCAGTACAGTACATGTAGTACAGGTAGAGAGCAGTACAGTACGTGTAGAGAGCAGTACAGTACATGTAGTACAGGTAGATAGCAGTAAAGTACATGTAGTACAGGTAGAGAGCAGTACAGTACATGTAGTACAGGTAGAGAGCAGTACAGGTAGCACAGGTAGAGAGCAGTACAGTACAGGTAGTACAGGTAGATAGCAGTACAGTACATGTAGGTACAAATAGAGGGCAGTACAGTACATGTAGTACAGGTAGAGAGCAGTACAGTACAGTAGATGTACTACAGGCAGAGAACAGTAGAGTACATGTAATACAGGTAAAGAATAGTACAATACATGTAGTACAGGTAGAGAGCCATACAGTACATGTAGCACAGGTAGAGAGCAGTACAGTACATGTAGTACAGGTAGAGAGCAGTACAGTACATGTAATACAGGTAGAGAGCAGTACAGTACATATAGTACAGGTAAAGAGCAGTACAGTACATGTAGTACAGGTAGAACGCAGTACAGTACATGTAGTACAGATAGAGAGCAGTACAGTACAGGTAGCATAGGTAAAGAGCAGAACAGTACAGATAGTACAGGTAGATAGCAGTACAGTACATGTAGGTACAAATAGAGGGCAGTACAGTACATATAGTACAGGTAGAGAGCAGTAAAGTACAGGTAGTACAAGTAGAGAGCCGTACAGTACATGTAGCACAGTTAGAGAGCAGTACAGTACATGTAGTACAGGTATAGAGCAGTACAGTACATGTAGTACAGGTAGGGAGCAGTACAGTACATGTAATACAGATAGAGAGCAGTACAGTACATGTAGTACAGGTAGAGAGCAGTACAGTACATGTAGTACAGGTAGATGGCAGTACAGTACATGTAGTACAGGTAGAGAGCAGTACAGTACATATAATACAGGTAGAGGGCAGTAAAATTAATGTAGTACAGGTAGATGGTAGTATAGTACATGTACTACAGGTAGAGAGAAGTACAGTACATGTAGTAAAGGTAGAGAGCAGTACAGTACATGTAGTACAGGTAGAGAGCAGTACAGTACATGTAGTACATGTATAGAGCAGTACAGTACATGTAGTACAGGTATAGAGCAGTACAGTACATGTAGTACAGGTAGAGGACAGAACAGTACATGTAGTACAGGTAGAGAGCAGCACAGTACATGTAATACAGGTAGAGGGCAGTACAGTACATGTAGTACAGGTAGAGGGCAGTACAGTATATGTAATACAGGTAGAGGGCTGTACAGTACATGTAGTACAGGTAGATAGCAGTACAGTACAGTAGATCTAGTATAGATAGATAGCAGTACATGTAGTACAGGTAGAGAGCAGTACAGGACATGTAGTACCGGTGGAGGACAGTACAGTACATGTAGTACAGGTAGATAGCCGTACAGAACATGTAGAGTACATGTACAGTACATGTAGTACAGGTAGAGAGCAGTACAGAACATGTAGTACAGGTATAGAGCAGCACAGGACATGTAGTACAGATAGAAAGCAGAACAGTACATGTAGTACAGGTGAAGAGCAGAACAGAGTATCTAGTTCATGTGGAGAGCAGTACAGTACATACAGTATAGTTAGACAGCAGTATAGTACATGTAGAACATTTAGATATCAGCAGAGTACATGTAGTATAGGTAAGGAGCAGTGCAGTACATGTAACAGAGGTATATAGCAGTACAGTACATGTAGAGAACAGTATAGTACATGTAGTATAAGAACGAAAAAATAGGAGGGTTCCTCCAGCTCACCTTATCACAGGTATGGATTGTTGATAGCGCTCGGGTCCTCGTGTCGGCACACGAATAGCATAGACAGGAAAGTGGAAAAATAGATCCAATTCTGAGTTTTGTCTATCTGTTAAAATGGGAAACTTCTTCCAAGTTTTATTCCAAAAGTAGTTAAAATTTGAGAAAATTAACACGAGTGTTTCCAAAGTACAATGGGTGGTTAGTGGTATAGGCGGTGCCTACGCGTTTCAGACGCTGACTGCGTCCTTAGTCATGGCTTATTGGTAGAGAGCAGTACAGTACAGTACATGTATTACATGTGGTATAGGTAGAGAGCAGTGCAGTAGAGCAGTACGGAACATGTAGTACATGTAGAGAGCAGTACAGTACATGTAGTAGAGGTATAGAGCAGTACAGTACATGTAGTACAGGTATAGAGATGTATAGTACATGTAGTACATGTAGAGAGCAGTACAGTACATGTAGTACAGGCATAGAGCAGCATAGTACATGTAGTACAGGTAGAGAGATGTATAGTACATGTAATACAGGTAGAAAGCAGCATAATACATGCAGTAAAGGTAGATAGAAGTACAGTACATGTAGTACAGGTAGATATCAGTGCATCATACATGTATGATAGATAGATAGATAGATAGATAGATAGATAGATAGATAGATAGATAGATAGATAGATAGATAGATAGATAGATAGATAGATAGCAGCTAATTACATTGGTGGACCCGCCACACTTGTCTGTCAGGCATTGGTCCCAGCTCTAAATTTATAGAACTTGCATCCGTCTTGACAGACACACTTCTAGCTGTGACATGTTCACCCATCACTGCCCATGAGCTCCTGCTGCCCTTGGCACCTGCCCATGGCTGTGTTATGGTAAGTACGGCCCTGTGTGTGTGCGTAATGTGCTCAGGGCCGCCATCAGGGGGGTATTAGGGGTAGTACTGTAGGGGGCCCGGCCAAACTTAATTGAAAGGGGGGCCCGGCAACTGCCGCGACTTGCTTTTGGTAGAAAAAAACAAGCCCCTGCAATGGGGCCTGTTCTTTTCACCAAAACAATGTCGTGAGCTGCTGCGGGCCCCCGAGCTGCTGGCCCCCCTCTCATCACCGCCGCCGCGCCGCGAAACACCACCTCTTGCGCGCGTACGAGCGCGCACGACCGCAAGCGCGCACGACCGCAAGCGCGCACGACCGCAAGCGCGCGCCCACGTGCGAACGACCAGGCGCGCCGCCGAGAGGGAGCAACACAAGTACATCGACGGGGAAGGACAGCCACACAGGGACAGCGGCGCACGGTTACTTACCTGCTGGCCCGCCTCCGACTCCGCCTCCTCCTTGTCCTCCTTGTCCTCCTCCGCCTCCTCGTTCGACTCCGCCTCCGACTCCGCCTCCTCGTCCTCCTCCTCGTCCGCCTCCTCCTCCTTCTCCAGAGCGTAGCTGCGTAAGGAGAGGGGGAGGAGTCTAGTTCTTGCGTGGCGGCAGTTCTACGATCCCCGCCATTTTCTGGAGCCTGGAGGTGAAGGACGACGTCTGGACCGAAGACATCGCCTGAAGAGGACTGGAGTGGGAGCAGCTCTTCTGACATGGTGAGTAAAGTGTGTCAAAGTGCTGTTTAAGTATGGCCCTGTTCACACAGAGTATTTTGCAGGCCGAAAAAATCTGCCTCAATATTCCTTAAAGAATTTTGAGGCAGATTTTGACCTGCCCACACTATCTTGCTGCGTTTTTTGCTGCGTTTTTTGCCCGCTGCGATTGAGGACAGCAGACAAAAAACGCAGGGAAAAATGCATTTTCTGCCTCCCATTGATTTCGATGGGAGGTCAGAGGCGGAACCGCGGCTAGAAAGGACGTGCTGCTTTTTCTTTTTTCCGCGACTGGCTCCCATTGATTTCAGATTAAATCAATGGGAGGCGGTTTTGGAAGTTTTTTGGTGCTGATTCTGACGCAGCGTCCGAGTCAATATCAAGGCCCAAAAACTGTGTGAACTGGGCCTTATTGTTAGGGCTTATTCAGACGAACGTGTAATACGTCCGTGCAACGTGTGTGATTTTCACGCGCCTCGCACGGACCTATGTTACTCTATGGGGTCGTTCAGACTGTCAGTGATTTTCACGCAGCGTGTGTCCGTGTGTCCGCTGCGTAAAACTCACGACATGTCCTATATTTGTGCATTGTTCGCGCATCACGCACCCATTGAAGTCAATGGGTGCGTGAAAATGCCGCCCAGCACTTCCGCAGCCGTATAAACTATGAATGAAAACAGAAAAGCACCACGTGCTACAAACATACAAACAGAGTGTCATAATGATGCCGGCTGCGCGAAAATCACGCAGCCACGCATCATACGCTGCTGACACACGGAGCTGTTATGGACCTTTTGCATGCGCAGAACGCCACGTTTTTGCGCACGCAAAAAGCACACGCTCGTGTAAATCCGGCCTTAGGGTAGGAACACACTAGGCATGAACACTGCGGATTTTATGCAACACATTTTATTGTGGATAATCCGCAGCGTATCACAGTCGCAGCAGAGTGGATGAGATTTGAACAAATCTCATCCACAAGCTGCAAAAATAATGGACCTGCAGTGTGGCTTTTTAAGCAGCAGCGTGTCCATGTATTCTGTGGGATCGCTGCTCCTCTGTTGCGGAAATGCTGCGGTTCTGCCGCAAAAATCACAAATGAGAAAAAAAAGGTACTTTTTTACATTTATAAAAAAATTTAGACTTGCCCCGGCCGTAGTCCTGGTGACGCGATCCTCTATTATTAGCGCAGCCCGGAATAGAGGATCGCGTCACCAGGACTACGGCCGGGGCAAGTCTAAACTTTTTTATAAATGTAAAAAAGTGCCTTTTTTTTTTTTCTCATGTGTGATTTTTGCGGCAGAACCGCAGCATTTCCGCAACAGAGGAGCAGCGATCCCACAGAATACATTGACATGTTGCGGCTTAAAAAGCCAAAAGCCACACTGCAGGTCCATTATTTTTGCAGCATGTGGATGAGATTTGTTCTAATCTCATCCACTCGGCTGCGACTGTGATACGCTGCGGATTTTCCACAATAAAATGTGTTGCATAAAATCCGCAGCTTTCATGCCTAGTGTGTTCCTACCCTAAGGCCGGATTTACACAAGCGTGTGCTTTTTGCGTGCGCATGCAAAAGGTCCATAACAGCTCCGTGTGTCAGCAGCGTATGATGCGTGGCTGCGTGATTTTCGCGCAGCCGCCATCATTATGACACTCTGTTTGTATGTTTGTAGCACGTGGTGCTTTTCTGTTTTCATTCATAGTTTATACTGCTGCGGATGTGCTGGGCGTGATTTTCACGCACCCATTGACGTCAATGGGTGCGTGATGCGCGAACAATGCACAAATATCGGACATGTCGTGAGATTTACGCAGCGGACACACGGACACACGCTGCGTGAAAATCACTGACAGTCTGCACGGCCCCATAGACTAACATAGGTCCGTGCGAGGTGCGTGAAAATCACCCACGTTGCATGGATGTATTACACGTTCGTCTGAATAAGCCCTAACAATAAGGCCCAGTTCACACAGTTTTTGGGCCTTGATATTGACTCGGACGCTGCGTCAGAATCAGCACCAAAAAAACTTCCAAAACCGCCTCCCATTGATTTAATCTGAAATCAATGGGAGCCAGTCGCGGAAAAAAGAAAAAGCAGCACGTCCTTTCTTGCCGCGGTTCTGCCTCTGACCTCCCATCTAAATCAATGGGAGGCAGAAAATGCATTTTTCGCAGCGTTTTTTGTCTATCATCAATCGCCGCGGGCAAAAAACGTGGCAAGATAGTGTGGGCAGGTCAAAATCTGCCTCAAAATTCGGTGCGCAGTTCCAGGCGGGTGCGCATGCGCGGGAGTTTGCGGGTGTGCGCGATCGGTCGCACAGGCGGCAGTGTTTGACGACCCCCATGCTACCCAGAGCCGCCATCAAGGGGGGTATTATGGGTACTGATGTGAGAGGCCCGGCCAAACCTAATTGAAAGGGGGGCCCGCAGCTCACGACATTCTTTTGGTGAAAAAAACAAGCCCCATTGCAGGGGCCTGTTTTTTTTCTACCAAAGGCAAGTCGCGGCAGTTGCCGGGCCCCCCTTTCAATTAGGTTTGGCCGGGCCTCTCACATCAGTACCCATAATACCCCCCCTGATGGCGGCCCTGGGTACCATAATATAGTGCTGGACGGAGTACCGTTAACAGGCGGTGCCACGGTAGGGGGGCCCAGAAAATTTAGCTGTAGGGGGCCCTGAAATTCCTGATGGCGGCCCTGAATGTGCTTAATGTATGTATGCATGTGTGTGAGGGAAGTCCACCAGCCCATATGCCACCACATTAATCCCTCCCACAGCATCACTTTCTCCCTTCCCCAATAGCAGCATGTCTCTTTTATCTCCACAGCAGCATATTATTCCCATAGGAGATATCCAACCCCTTCCTCCACAGAGGCACAGTTTTCTCTTGTCATATCCCCATGCATTCTCTTTCTGCACGATCTCCTTACCATCGGCAGCCCATTATCTCACTGACCTGTTAGAAATAATAACCAATATGGGGCATTTTTTAAATAAATTTTTATGATAATAAGCATCTAGTTTAAGGGTTTCTCCTACAAATGCAAGCCATAAATGTCAGATTGATGGCGGTCCTCTTAGAAAAGAGTTACAGCTTTTATGAAAATGCACCCAAGTCTTCTCCAGTAATGAAGAACCTCATTCTGACCGCTGGTACTGAGCAGACAATAATGGCATATCAAATTGATGCCCTAGAGGATTCTGTTACCTCAGTGACTGACGACACAGCTTGGGAGAACTTTAGTTGACACTTTTGAGCTATTTTGTTATTTCCCTCTTTTTAAATGTTTTTAAGAACTTTCTGTGGGTGTTTTTTTGTACTTGAATAAAGTGTTTGCATTTTTTTCTCTATTTTGAACTATTGTGGGTGCGCTTACTTTTCCCTTGAGCAGTCGCTTTTTGCATGTAATTCTTGTGCATTTGATGCTGGTTTTGCACCACAGCATTTACATTATATAGTGGTGCCCGCCATCCTTTTGTGGTTCGTCACTTTTGAGCTTTGCATCAGTGATGTAGAGAGGGGTTTGGACTTTCTTTACACATCATTTCTTCAAGCAGGATTTTTTCTATCCCACTGTCTTTTATACACGGCTAATGTTACAAATTGCACTTTCTTATAGAATATTTTTAGGCAGCTGTAGTAGTTTAAGACTTCTAAGGCAGAAGTAATTTTAACATTCAGAGTAATAGCGTAATATTGTCCATTTTTGTTATATGCCCATTAACGCTGAATTATATTTGTCTTTTATCTAAAACACAATTTGCTTCTTTGGATTAAACTCTAAGAGCTTTATCACATAACAATTTGATCATCTCCATTTTCTCGTGTCCTTTGGCTTGATTATTAGGAGAAAAATACATAAGAATCCATAATAACAAATGTTCCAGGCACTTAAAAGATGAGATGGAGCGTTTAACCCCTCTACAGTCACGTTCCTGGAAAAGATGCTCTGAAAAATGTCATTCTTAAATTTTACATATTGGATACATAGACGTATAACACACATAATACGCATGATAGAAAACTTTTATCACTTTATTCTAAACAATAATGATAGGCAGTAGGTGATGGGTTTTCTTCTGCAAACTGTATGGTATAATATGCTTGTTTTTCAGCTAATGGAGGCCACTCAGCTAATTCCTCACAGTCTTCAAGATCTCTGCTTGCGTTTTGAGGGCGTATACGCTGCGTCAAACTTCGATGCATATCCGCCCTGAACACCGCAGGGAAAGCCGTCCACACTGCGGTGCATTTTTTTTTTTAGTAAATTCCGCGGTGTAAATTATTGCACATTCTTAACCCCTCCATCCTCTGACGTCCGCTCCGGCCTCCCTGGATGATGTTGCAGGCCATGTGACCCTTGCAGCCTGTGATGGGCTGCAGCGGTCACCTGGCCTGCAACGTCATCCAGGGAGCGGACTGGAGAAGAAGCAGGGAACTCTTGGTAAGTATAACTTTATTTTATTTTTTTCTTACTTGCGATTTTTGCGGTGCGGTGATTCTCCACAAATGTCGCAACACACACCACTAAGTTGCAGGTTTAAGCACCCCATTGAATTGAATGGGAGAACACGCAACATAAGAGCTGCGAATACGCAGCATTAATTGACATGTTGCGGTTGAAGAAACCGCACCGCAAGTCATGTTATGT
Source organism: Rhinoderma darwinii (assembly GCF_050947455.1). NCBI lineage: Eukaryota > Metazoa > Chordata > Amphibia > Anura > Rhinodermatidae > Rhinoderma > Rhinoderma darwinii. The sequence goes on from NC_134691.1 coordinate 83,563,551, forward strand.
GCGTTTTTTTCGGCTGCATTTTTCCGCAGTGTGGGGACGAGATTTGTTGAAATCTCGCCCACACTGCTTGTACTGTAATACGCTGCGGATTTTCCGCAATTATTCCGTTGCAGAAAATTTGCAGTGTTTACGCTGTGTCTGTTCATACCCTTATTTCGTTTTTTTCTGCCGTGTTATTTTGCAGTCTGTTAATTTGTAAGGCTCCTGATCTGCCTTAGTCCGAGGGTAGTTCTAATCCGAGATGCTTCATTTTTCACTTTGTTTCTTCTTTTTTTCTGTCTACTCATTTTTAATTGCGAGCAGTGAATAACAGACTAATGTCTCTTTTATATTTTTAATTTTATTATATGTACTCTTATGTACTCAATGTGCTCTTATTTGCTTTTTGTGCAGTTCAAAGTGTACTTGTATTTGCATAGATCAATACATGTCTGTTTTGTGTTTCACAAGCAGGTTGGCTAATAGTGTATGCTATTACCATGTTAGTATAATAATTGTCTGTAATAAAGCGATATCCTTTACCCAAAAGTGGTCATAAGAATATTTAGTCAAAACATGGTAAGCAAATCTTTGAATTCTTCATCTACATTTGTACCTTTGCCTGTCCAAATAGTGCAAGGACAATTATATCCAGACTTGGACTCGCAGAGCATGTAACTTTTGACTCCATACCTTGCCCTATAGGTAAGAATATATTTCTTATAAGACCACCCTTCATTATATAACATTAGTTTTTTGTCATAGTATGTCACCCCGATGTAATGCTGGGGTTGGAATGGCAGCATTGGTAAACAAATCATTTTTGCAAAAATTATGACACAAAATAGAGGAGACTGGTGTGGCAGCGGGTTTCTGATAAATTACCTGCATTTCCTCACCGTTAGTGGAATCCATTTCTACTAGAGATCTGCCGGATTGTTTTTTTTTAATTTTTATTTAATTCCTCATAATGAAACCGAATAGCTGACTCCACAGTAAATGCAAATCTAGGTGCAATTGGCAGAATAGTTTTTCTACCAGTAAAATTGACTTCCCTCTCGTCAGAATTTGAAGACAAGATTTCTTCATCTAAATCACTAACAAAATTCTTAATTTCAAATTAAAATAATTTACATTGGTTACATGGTTGGATTTTTGCCATGGTCACAAGGTCTCTTGCAGCTTTCTTTTCCAATAGTCGTTAAAGTTAATGCTGCGATTTCACCATGTATGGTGGGCGACGCTGTGTCGCCATGGAGCTATATCCTGATATGCCACAGGTCCATGGTAAAAACGAATTGTATTATTTCAGATGGAATTTTCCAGTAAGCCAGCATGGTTTAGGCTGAATATTTTTTTTCAAAATATATTGCAACCGCATGATAATACATACAGGATACATTTTCTAATAATAATATGAACGCAACTATATTTTTATATATATATATATATATACATATATATATATATATATACATATATATATATATATATACATATATATATATATATATATATATATATATATATATATATATATATATATATATATATATATACACACAAAAATGGCGACAGCACTCTGCGAACACTAATGCCCCCTAAACACTATGAATAAATAAGGGGATGTTCACACGCAGTGGTTTCAGGCGTAATTCAGGTGTTTTACACCTTGAATTACGCCAGAAAATACGCCCATAATACGCTTACAAACATCTGCCCATTGAAATCAATGGGAAAAACAGCATTTAGTTAATACGGGGGCGTCCTTTTTATACCTCTGTTTCAAAAAATGGAGCGTAAAAAGACACTCTGTAAAAAGAAGTAGCATGTCACTTCTTGAGCCGTTTTTTGGAGCTGATTTTCCATTGAACATTATGAAAAACGCCTCAAAAAACGCCTGAAAAGAAGCCTCAAATGAAGCTCCAAATTTCATTTTCAGCTTCAAAAACGCCTGAAATTCAGAGGCTGTTTTCTCTCAAATCAGCTCTGTAATTTCAGATGTATTTTGCTAAGCCGTGTGAACATACCCTCAATATGCATTGCTGCTGAATCGACTTACAATAGTGAGGTACTTAAAGGGAACCTGTCACCAGCATTTCACCTATTAAACCAGCAATACCAAGTGGTAGTAGGTGAAAAATTATTTCTATATAACCTATAATTGTCTTCTTAGTCGGCTCTATAGCTTTAATATTCAGTTTTTTTAGTGTTCCTGTGCTGTATGCTAATGAGCATAAAAGAGTCATATCTTCATTTGAAAAGAGTCAAACCTTCATTCCTCAAGTCTTTCCGAGTTTACCCCGCCTCCTTACTTTTGATTGACAGCTCCACGCCTTCCCCCATCACACAAAATCCCGCGCTTGTGCATTGATGTCCTCTTCTGGTGTGTGCGTACAACGGGACATCGGATTATTACGATAAAAGGCGCAAAATGTTTTCAGACCGTTATTTACAGTCGGAGGAGGAGTTTAGGAGAGGGGAATACGGCAATGAACTTTTTATTGCAGCGGCCAGTGAGGGATAAGTAAAGTTCAATAGGTGAAATGCTGGTGACAGGTTCCCTTTAATGCATATTTTGATCAAATTGTGTGAGCCCACCTGCCACGACAAGGCGACCTCTATGAGGGTGGTCCCTATGCTGCTCATCCTCCCAGAACTGGGACTAAGTCTACATATACCTGGGGATGGTAGGAACCAGCATTAAACTAATTAAAAGCATCCAGGGCAGAATGGAAGAAGTGCAAGATCAAAAATGAAGGCAGTCACCAACTCCACATATATGCAATAAATAAAAATCCCCCAAAAATAAAGATAAAATAAAATAAATATAAATATATATATATATATATATATATATATATATATATATATATATATATATATATATATATATATATATATAAACATATAATAGGAGCAGCACTGTGCAAAAAAACAAAAACAGCTGGTGCTAAGCTTCAAATAACAGGGAGTGACGTTCTCCCAGTAAGGTATATGGAAAAAATCGAGCAAAGAAGCAGCACTCAATAGCAAAAAATGAAATTTATTCACCCAACACAGCAACGTTTCACTTCCTCCATGGAAGCATTTTCAAGCAATTAGTGAAAAGCACACATAGGTATATTGAGCAAAACCTACCACTGTGCATCTTATACAAAGTTTTCATACACTCCTTCTTGACTAGCGGAATGTGTTATTCACGACTTCATTAGAGGTATTTTAGTGGTATCTCTACCCTGTAAACTGTAGTTCTGGCATATTTGCCCTTAACAAACATGGCGTATTATGTTGCATTGACCCTAACACGACTGTGCGATTTGATGGGCCTCTGCTAGTGATGTAATCATGTCAGCTGTTGCGTCGCTGTGCATCGTCACGGCGAGTCAGATCACATGTGATAGCCTTACCCAATGGACAGATAGAGTTGGGGCATGCGCAGTTCGGTGTTTGTAACGCCGGAAATTTTAATTCCACACATGTTCTGTTCAGGATGTCCTTGTTTTTCCAGATTGGTGAGTGCCAGCTATTGTGTATTATAATGTGATTATTAATCAATATGCAATTAATGCATTACACTATTTTATAGGCACGTATTACACTCGTTGGAATTTTAAAGTTCTTCATACCACTTGTCAATGTTTGACTCTTGTACACATATATGTAATATTTTGTTACACAGGGTATTTTTTTCAATATGAAGTGTATAATTGCTGCTATTTAGATGATTTGGTAATTGAGCTTTGTGCTCCCTATATATACCTGTGTGTGCTTTTCACTAATTGCTTGAAAATGCTTCCATGGAGGAAGTGAAACGTTGCTGTGTTGGGTGAATAAATTTCATTTTTTGCTATTGAGTGCTGCTTCTTTGCTCGATTTATATATATATATATATATATATATATATATATATATATATATATATATATATATATATATATATATATATATTCATTTCCTCTTTGTGCTACAGCACCACCTCTAGGTTTTTCCACAAGCCTACCTAGATAAGGAAACATAAGATAATTCATTAATAATTGTTTATTGATGCTTCTACCATATACATACAGTAAATATCTCAATCTCTCACACCACTTTGTGTTTTTTGTTTTTGTTTATTACTTGTTTATGCTATTGCTCTCTTCACAGCCAGTGTGGTCTTCTGGCTGGTGTCTCCTATTGTTTCTATGTAATGTCAGTGTGTTGCATCAGAATGCTTGTTTTATATTAGCTGTGCTGATTGGCTGGCGGGGTTGCTAGATAGAATCAAATTAGCTGGTCTCTAAGCCTTCCCCTCACTATAAATTTCCCTGTTTAATACTATTCGGCGTTTCAGTGTGCCAGGGGAGCCAAGCTAGAAGGGCAGAAAGGTATATTTGTTGATCCCCTCCATCTTCTACTTGCATTCTGGGTATAAATTTATTTATATATTATACAATTTTGTTCCACAGATTTTTAAAAATGGTAGAGCCCAGCAAAAGGGGATGCTCCTGTAGCAAAATGATCATGCAGGTCATTTTTTCCAGATGAGGATTCTACACTACGTAAACATCCTATGGATTGTAGAGCAAATTCTCCTAAAAAATTTAAATTCAGCAATTTTATGTAAATCCTCCATGGCAGCACTGTCAGTTGCCAGAGCTTTGTATGTATGCCTCAGCCAACTTGGCAGAGACATAAAAGATGGTGTACCCATGGAAGAATTGCATTAGCAGTTGACTCATTTGAAGATGTCTGCAGAATACTTTTGTAATTTTCCCTTAGATGCACTGAGAATTTCATCTAAAAATATGGCCCTTACAAATTTTGTACATAAACAGGATATCAATTTGTGATATAGAAGATTGCGATATCGTTTTGCTGACTAAACAAAAAGAAAGCCTAATATCCAAACTGCTACTAAATTCGAATTTTAACATCAAGTATACTCTGTTTGGGGCAAGATTAAAAAGATATTTTAGAGCACAGGTTCTCAAATTTTTTCTACTGGGGCCTCAACAGTCAGAACATAGTGATGCCTGGGCTTCACCATTGATAATAGTCTTTGCCAAAAAAAAAGTATTTATCTTAAAATGTGTCTCCTGAACTCAGTAGAACAAAAGGAATCAGTGGTAATGGCCGCTGTCATCCATTCCTGCTGCCGTGTACACACCAGTTCCGGCAACTTCTGGATCCTGGCTGCCGCCGCATGTCTTCACCACTCCTTATTGCTGGCAGTCTCCTTTAGCTCCAAATTCACACAACGGTGACCTAGAAATTCTAGCGGCCAAATCCACATCTCTGTATGGAGGTTAAAGGGTGGACATCTGGCCATCTCTTAAACTCCACTCCTGAGTTTAGCCCCACTCCAAATCCATTGGCAACACAGTGGGTTCACACTATCCTCTGTTGGCCCCGTGACAGTCATTAACATCTACGGACTTCATGTTATCCGTAATGTTGTTAAACAAGCCTTAGCTCATTTGTCGTGCATTGCTGTGCATGTTACACGCTCAATAATCGGCCCATGTAAAAGGGCCCTTAATCATAGACCTGAGGTAACTAAATCATTGTCTTCTAAAAAGAGAAATTCAAGACGGAAGCCTTCAAGTCAGCTTGTGCAATGCTGAATCTTGAAACTACATGGCTTCCTTGGATCTTAAGGATGCTTACCTGCATATCCCTATTTACAATTTATACAGAAATTATTTAAGAATAGCTTGTGTCATACAGCATCAGATAATTCATCTCCAATTCCAAGCTCTCCCCTGTGGTCTATTCCCCTACTGATAAGAGAATGTGAGCAGATCATACGTTGGCCAGAAAACAATCTTCAAAATCTCAATGCAATCCATATCAAGGGAAACATGAACACATAAGCTGACTTTCTCAGTCCCAGTTACTTGAATCCAGGAAAATGAGAATTGAACCAGTCAATCTTCCAGACAATAATCAGAAAATGAATTAAATGGCTATGAATCAGAATCACCAGCTTCCCAAATTCTGCTCTTCGAAGATATTAGACCAACCTTACTCCTTTATCTTTAACCTCCAGTACCAATAATTCCCAGAATACTTTGGAAGATAAAATAGGAACTTCCTCAAATCATTCACATAACTCCTTTTAGGCCCTGAAAGGCCTGGTTTCCAACTTTATTGCAACCAGCGATGGGGCCCCCAGTGATCAGACAGTTATAACCTATCCTATGGACAAAGGATAGAGATCTATTCTGGGAATAGCCTTTTAAAGTTCATCTCTATTAAGGAAGTTACACAAAAGTGATCAGCAGATTCTTCAAGTTTTGGGAAAACTAAGACCTGAAATCTGAATTCTTGTACCAACCTGAAACCTTGCGCCAGTTCTGGAGGCCTTCATATTTATTCTATTTAAACCTCTCGAGGGACTTTTAATTTTTTTTTTTTTCAAAGTGCTCTTTCTAGTTAATATCACGTCAGCCAAGAGGCTAGGGGAATTACAGGCCTTATCATGTAAAGAGCTGTATTTGAGAATCCTTCCAGACTGTTTGATTCTGAGAAGCTTGTCTACCAGTATTTCTTGCGGAACCAAATAATGATACCTAGATCAAGCACCATGACCTGGATGTCAAAAGGGCTCTTCCCTAGCTAGATGGATCAAGTCTTGTATAAGATTTCAGGATTGGAACCTCCATCAGCAGACCTTATTTGACAAGAGAAGCTACCTCCTGGGCAGAAAATCCCCTTAGATGTCATATGCAACAGAGTTTCTTAGGCTGCTGTTACACAATAATTTTTCTTCATTTCCTTTTTTGTTGCTTTAAATTTCCAGAGGCGCTGCTGTAGGAAAATTATTATTTAAACTCCCAAATTTTTTTTCTTGCATTCTATATTTCTGGCTATTTATTGCACAAAGTGATGTTAGAGATTGAGATGTTTATGTGTATGGTAGGAGGGTCTATGAATAATTATTAATGAATTATCTTTTTCAGCCAGGTAAGCTTGTTCCGGTCGTGGAAATGGATGGGACAAAACCGAACGGTGCTGCCTATAGACTTGATTAAATAGAAAATGATATAACTGCAAATTCTATATAAGGTTCCCCCTAAATAGGAGATTCTTATCCCACCCTTTCATTAAACTGTTTGGACCCATTCCCCATGAGACATTGACCTCTTTTAGCTCGGGGCCAACTAACCTGGAAGGTACAGGCCAAAATGTTGTATATTTGCATATGCTTTTGAAGGTGGTGACTAAATTTATCCGCGACTTGAGGCTCCTCGCATCTATTCCGTTTTTTTGCACATTTTATTTCAGTGTTTAGACTGATACTACAGACAGTGCTTAACCCCTTAAGGACGCAGCCTTGTTTTGGCCTTAAGGCTCAGAGCCCATTTTTTAAATCTGACATATTTCACTTTATGTGGTAATAACGTCGGAATGCTTAAACCTATCCAAGCGATTCTGAGACTGTTTTCTCGTGACACATTGGGCTTTATGTTAGTGGTAAAATGTGTTCAATATATTCAGTGTATATTTGTGAAAAATTGCAAAATTTAGAGAAAAGTTTGAAAAAATAGCATTTTTCGGAATATAAATGCATCTGCTTGTAAAACAGATGTCTATACCACCAAAAATAGTTACTAGTTCACATTTCCCATATGTCTATTTTAGATTCGCATCGTTTTTTTATTTTTTTTTTATTTTTCTTGGACGTTACAAGACTTAGAACATAAACAGCAATTTCTCATATTTTTAAGAAAATTTCAAAAGCCTTTTTTTTAAGGTACCTCTTCAGTTCTGAAGTGGCTTTGCGGGGCCTATGTATTAGAAACCCCCATAAACACCCCATTTTAAAAACTAGACCCCTCAAAGTATTCAAAACAGCATTTACAAAGTTTTTGAACCCTTTAGGAATTTCACAGGAATTAAAGCAAAGTGGAGGTGAAAATTTGCAAATTTAATTTTTCTTGCTGAATTTCAATTTTATTCAATTTTTTTTCTGTAACACAGAAGCTTTTACCAGAGAAACGCTACTAAATATGTATTGTCCAGATTCTGCAGTTTTTAGAAATGTCACACATGTGGCTCTAGTGTGCTCGTGGAATAAAACACAAGCCCTAGAAGCAAAGAAGCACCTAGTGCATTTTGGGGCCTCTTTTTTATTAGAATATATTTTAGGCAGCATGACAGGATTGAAGAGGTGTTGAGGTGCCAAAACAGTAGGAATTACCTAAAAATTACCCCATTTTGGAAACTACACCCTTAAGGAATTCATGTATGGTTGTTGTTACCATTTTGACCACACAGTTTTTTTACAGCACGTATTTGAATTGGGCTGTGAAATTTAAAAAAATGAAATTTTTTCCAATAAGATGTCATTTTTTATAACATTTCTTATTTTCACAAGAAATAAAATACCCCATTTTGTTGCCCAATTTTATTCTGAGTGCGGCAATATCCCATTTGTGGGTATAAACTGCCGTTTGGGCCCATGGGAGGGCTCAGAAGGAAAGGACCACCATTTGGCCTACTGGAGCTTTTCTGGTGCTAAGTCATGTATGCAGAAGCCCCTGAGGTACCAGTACAGTTGAAACTCCCTAGAAGTGACCCCATTTTAAAAACTACACCCCTTAAGACATTCATCTAGCAGTGTAGTGAGCATTTTGACCCCACAGGTATTGTGTAAAAGGCAATGCGCAGCAGATGGTGCAGTGTGAGATTTGCAATTTTCTATATATCTATGCCATTTCAGTGTCCAATATATTGTGCCCAGCATGCGCCACCAGAGATATACACCCCATAAACTGTAATGTGGGTTCTCCTGGGTACGGCAATACCCTACATGTGGCTGTTATCAGCTGCCTAGGCACACAGCAGGGCTCAGAAGGGAAAGATGAGCTGTGTGGAGTGCGTCAGGGTATATTAAAAATGTAAGGGAAGTATGGGAAATTTTAAAACACTTTCATACATAGCCCTGGTTTTTCAGGACACGTGCCACATTGATATATTGTGTCCTCCCTTATCCCCCTCTTATAGCAGACTTTGCACCTCTTTTGACTTTTTCCCTTCTTGCCAGTTTGGGGAACTTCTTCTGGAAAGTGTTGCCCTGGTATGATGTGTGTGGCCTCTCTTCCAGAAGTACTGGGTGCCCCCTTCTTGGTCCCTAAAGATTAGGTTCTTGATAATGATGTGCATGGCCAGCTTCTTATACCCCACCGCATGGCGCTGTAGGGCTTCAGGACTTGATCTGACAAGTCCACCCCTCCCATGTACCTATTGTAGTCCAGGATGCAGTCTGGTTTGGGGTCTCTGTACTGGTACCTCGTACAGGTACATGGGTACTGGTGTGGCCATGTATTGTTGTCAATACAAGGGCAACTCTCTTGTCCTTGTACTTGACACACAATGTGTTGCTGCTAGAATGTGCCCTGCTCTCACCCCTTCTTGTTTGCCCAAGCAGAGTTTTAGGGAGGCCTCTCAGATGTCTTTTAGCAGTGCCGCATGCTGCAGTACTTCTGGAAGCGAGGCACTTGAAGAGTGGGACGCTGGTATAAAAATTATCCAGGTAGAGGTGGTAACCCTGGTCCAGCAGTGGGTGCACCAAATCCCACACAATTTTTGCATAACTCCCAGTAAGGGGGGGGGGGGGGTATTCTGGGGGCTGAATACTGGTGTCCTTCCCTTCATATACCCTAAATTTGTAAGTATACCCTGATGCACTCTCGCACAGCTTATACATCTTCACGCCATACCTTGCCCTCTTACTCGGCAGGTACTGGCGGAATTGAAGCCTCCCTTTAAAATCTACCAAGGACTCATCAATAGAAATACACTTCTTGGGGTGTATGCTTAGGGAAACCGGGCACTGTAACGGTCTAATAGGGGTCTCCGTTTATTCAAACGGTCAAAACTGGGGCCATCTCAAGGTGGGCATTGCGCATTATCAGTATAATGTAAGAAGCGAAGTATTGCTTAATTTATTTTTTTTAGATTCCAGTTCAGTTCTGAAGTGGCTTTGAGGGGCCTATATATTAGAAACCCCTTTGAAACACCCCATTTTAGAAACTAGACCCCTCAAAGTATTCACAACAGCATATAGAAAGTTTATTAACCCTTTATGTGTTTCACAGGAATTTAGAACAAAGTAGAGGTGAAATTTAAATTTATTTATTTTTTGTCAGAAAATCCTTTTTATTCCATTTTTTTCTATAACACAAAAGGTTTTACCAGAGAAACGCAACTCAATATTTATTGCCCAGATTCTGCAGTTTTGAGAAATATCTCACATGTGGCCCTAGTGCGGTAATGGACTGAAGCACCGGCCTCCGAAGCAAAGGAGCACCTAGTGGATTTTGAGGCCTTCTTTTTATTAGGCACCATGTCCGGTTTGAAGAGGTCTTGTGGTGCCAAAATAGTGGAAACCCCCCAAAAGTGACCACATTTTGGAAACTAGACACCTTGAGGAATTCATTGTCGTTTTCATGGGGTGCATGCAGCTTTTTGATCAATTTTTATTCTATTTTTAAGTGGCGTGGTGATTAAAAAACAGCAATTCTACTAATTTTTTTTTATTCTATTTTTTTTTACAGCGTTCACCGTGCGCTATAAATGGCATATTCACTTTATTCTGCGGGGTGGTACAATTACGGCGATACCATATTTTTGTAAAACATCATTCACTTTTTGTGTTGCCTTATTCTAAGAGCCAGAACTTTTTTATTTTTCCATCAATAAAGCCGTGCGAGGACTTGTTTTTTGCGTAACGAACTGTAGTTTTGATCAGGACCATTTTTAGGTACATGCGACTTTTTGATCTCTTTTTATTCAATTTTTTGTGATGTAAAGTGACCAAACAATTGTGATTCTGGTACGGTTTACTATTATTTTCTTTTACGGCGTTCACCGCACGGGATAAATAATGAAATAATTTTGTAGTTCAGGCCGTTACGGACGCAGCGATACCAATTATGTATAGTTTCTTTGTTTGTTTATATATTTTTATTAATAATAAAGGACTGATAAGGGAAAAAGGGGGATTTTTACTTTTATCACATTTAAAACTTTTATATTCTTATTTTCGCACATAATTTTTTTACTTTATTACTTTGTCCCATTAGGTGACTTGAGGGCAGGAGGCCCTGATCACAATTCTAATACACTGCACTACATGCGTAGTGCAGTGTATCAGAGCTGTCAGCTACTCACTGACAGCAAGCTGAGTGGGTCCTGACTTTATCAGGACCCACTAGGCTTCCGTCGATGGCATAGCCAGATGCCATTATTAGGTGTCCGGTTGTCATAGTCACTATCGCCGGCCGCTATCGTGCAGCAGGCCGGCGATGGTAGCTTAACCCCTAAAAAGCTGCGATCTCTATTGAATGCGGCTTTTAAGGGGTTAATCAGCGGGGACACAGCGATCGGTCCCCGCTGCAGGAGCTGCGGCAACTGCTGCACGAGACAGCAGCTGTCACAGCTCCTGCATGTGTCGGGAAGACGGCTGAAATGGCCGTTACTCCCGCGACGTACTATTCCGTCACTGAGCGCGAACGGGGCGGTCAGCACGACGGAATTGTACGTCGCTGCGCGTTAAGGGGTTTAATTTCCTTCTAAAAAAATGTCTAGGAATCCATTTGAAGGGGTGACTTGGTAGACAGATATTTGGTATTATGTGGCCTATGATCCTCATGTTTTTTCCAAAAAACAGTAATATAATGAAAATCTATATAAAGTCAAATGTATGCTGTATGTCATGGCGTTTGCAATAGGATCCTGCATTTTAATTATTTTGTATATATGGTCAGTAACTTGCTAGGCGCATCGGCCTACATTATAAATGTATTAGGAGGTGCAGACCATACTGCGTTATACATGCATAGATTTTATTCTTACAATCTTGATGGTGTTTACCTTGGAAATTAAACAGCAGTAAAAATAATGAAGTAAATGACAAGAAAGGATCAGCTCTCCAAACTCCATTGAACGCATCAAGATGTATAAAACCTGCGGACATGTCATGAGTGCACGGAAAGTAAACTTGATGGTCAGCAAGGAAAGGTAATTGAAAAAGTTCCAGCCTTCATGAGCATTTGTTGGTTTGAAAAAACATACGCGTTAGTCTCTTATCCTGTCTGGGATTTTAAAGATGTAACTGAATAAAACATTGGAAGTTTTAAGAAGGTGTTAGAATGTCAAAGCTTTTTGTAAATTATTAAGAAGTCTTCACTGTCATATTAAGCCATCTGTAATTGTAACTGAACTGAGATTCAGGATGAATATGTTTAATAAAAACAGGATTGTATTTTTTCATTTTAGAGATCAAATTATAGTTAGGTTAATTTATGAAGCCATAGTAAACAAATTCTCAGCACTGATATTTAAAAATACAGTAAATTCCCAAATGCTTTGTTTTCTGAGCTAATAGAGGGGAGTCTTCTGTTTAGGATCATAATCTCTTGGTCAGAGTAAAGAGCAGTTACAAAGAGCGTCTCTGGTTCTGGAGGACCTGTCCTGCCCTGCATTACACAGACAACCCATTCATTTGAATGTGAACTGTGTAATGCTTTATTTCCTCTGTGGTGGCGCTGCAGGAAAATGAAACACTTCTGCCAGGTTTCCCCAGAGATGACAGGTGATCGCTGGGAGTCTCAGCAGAAAGACACTTTGTATTCATCTTATTGTGGAAGAACCCTTCTAACTAGTAGGAACTGTCCAAACGGAGAACCCCTTTAAACAATGGCAACCAATATTGCTTCCTCCTGTCACTTTTGTAAAAATGTCCACCAAGGCAAAAAGCAGAATTATAATAAAATTTACTTTAAAAGGTTTATTATAACCCATTTATGATAATCGTTTATACAAAACATGTACGAAAATGTACCTCCCAGCGTCATTCTTCTATAAATATACTGAATATCTATAGTAATCGCTCATTATCACGACAGTTAGTTATTAGCACTATTGATGCTAAAATGTATTAACCTAATAGGGCAACATTTACTTCTGGGCCTTCTATCTTATGGCATGTGCACTGTTGAAGAAAAACGTGATTATGGAGTCACACAATGTGCTAGAGCTCATAAAACATGCGTAGGTTGCAAAACAAATCACATATTTCTTTTATTTAGCTAGAGTTCTTTTTGTTTTAGCTTTTCATGTCTGTGTTGAGTAACTGATTCATATTGTTGGCTGCTTACAATGATAAATACATGTTTTAGCTGGTTCTTTGACAATGAAGGTGGATTCCATATATATCTTCATTTATATAAAGGCATAGAATGTAGTTTGCTACATAAAAATCTTTTATTTGTTCAATAAAGAATAAAAGAAATACTAAATGTTAATACAAATAAGGTTTAAGTCAATTCTATCAAGCAAAATAGTCATATACAATCCAAAACTGTTCCTACGGTGGTCCAGTTTTGTGGCTACTACCTAGTCCACCGGCACTGTCTCATAATACCTGTAGCTACAAAAGAGGAAGTAAAGACAAAGAAAAAATGGTTTAGGTCATTTCCATTAAGGACTTTACACAGACGGATACATACCTGTAGCCAAAAAAAAAATTAGGAGCTAGATCCAGTGATAGTTGGGCAAGGAAGGTCAAGATATGGCCCTAGTTTGCCTCCATTACTAAGGACAAGATAGCAGCATTTTGTAAAGGATTCAATAGGTCGTAGTCCTGCACACATAACCTATAACTGAACTAGAGCAGGTTCAGCGGCGTGTGACAAAAGTGATTAAAGGGGTTGTACCCTTTGGACAATCCCTACTTCTTAGATGAGCCTTCTTACCACACCAGGGATCCCACTGCATGCAGGACAAGACCAGGTTATGCAGAGACAGCATCAGAACTCTACGTGCTTGTCCACCTTGTCACTGAGGACGCAGTAAATGGAGAGAACTTCAAACAGCAGGTGGCGCTATACACAGGTATATTTAATGGAATATCTTATGTTATAGGCGTATACTTTTTAATAAATGTCAATTGTAAATGAGGTCAGATTTTGGTGCTTGATTGAACAAAAAACTATTTTTTGGTGTGGGACAACCCCTTTTAGGAAAATTACGAAGATTCTTAAATTTCGGATGATTTAACTGAACCTTGTTTCCTAAATAATGGTCTTACAAATAAAGGTTTTACAAATTAGGCTATGGACACTCATCTTTGCCACAAATTTCCTTGCATGACCTCATAGATCATATATATATATATATATATATATATATATATATATATATATATATATATATATATATATATATATATATATAAGTTTGATTTTGACAAGCCAGAATCAGCTTTTACGGCATAGTAAGTCTACACCTATATATTTCACAGGCTATTCAATCTGTAACATTTTCTCAGAATTATCCTCTATAGTTACGACTACCATTTATCTGAATTAGACTGTGGGCAGTTTTAGTTTTATGAGTTAACAACCAGTGAAATAGAATGCCTTTTATATCTATATATAAAGGGAGTCTAATATGTAATTTACTATAAAAGTAAAGTGATGGGGATGATGTGTTAAATTGAATTCCCAATTTATAGCTAAATCAATATTTATTGTAACCAGAACCAAAAAAAAACCCCATCTGCTCCTAGTGTAGCTGCTAGACACAACTATCTGGTAGTTCTGTTGCAGCTCCCGATTGTTTATGCTGGCATGTTATATAGAAAACATAAAATATCAATTCATTATGAACTAAAAATATAGTAGCAAAGAACAGAAAACAACATAAAACAATATACATTTATTGCAATATTAGACTTGGATGTAATGTCACTGGAGAAAATCTTGTTCAAGCTAATTTTCTAAACTTCAAATAAATGCTTTGCTCCTACAATTCTGTCATCATCAGCACTAAGCAAACATATGTTTATACAGTATCTGTCATTGTCTTTGTAGCCTAACCCTAGCCTGACATTTTCCATTTTTAGGGAACTAACTAGTGAAGACCAGATGAACCATATCTGTAAAAGGTGGGCAAAGTGAATTTTCACAGATTTGCTTTAAGCTCTATCTACAGCCAATACAGTATAAGTACCCACTTCTTCTCAAAAACTGGAATTTCAGAGGAGACTGAGGTAAACATTCCCACTCTAACTATCACATACATATAAGTTAATTGGTGATTTCCAGCTAACAGTTTGTGATCTACTTTCACACGGCAGTATTTAGGTCAGAATTTGTATGCCAAAACAAAGGGTGGAACCTTCACAGGAAAGTATATTGCAATGATTTGCACATTTTCCATATTTTGAACCCAGTTCTGGTATTGGCTTACAATACTGAAGCAAAATACTGACCAAAAAACTGCTGTGTAAAAATGGCTTCACAGATCCCACTCTTCAAGGTCCCATTCTTCACAATCTAATGTCTATGTCCAATTTTATCCTGTATTCCACAAAACGACTAATCTACAATTACATGATATTGTGCCATTGTTATTTCAATTTCCTCTTGCTTACAATACCTACAATAATTTGATCCTCAAATAAAGATGTGCCCTGCTATTGCATTTTTGTCACCCTGAATATTTTTTAAACTTTAAACAAAATCGTAAAATTGGACAACGTGACCCCCAGTATTTATTTATTTAGGTCCGGTGTAAATCATCCCACACCATCACTCTACCACCAATATGCTTGACCGATGGTACGATGTTCTAAATATGCTGTATTTTTGTACCACATTTCTTTTATTCCTCGAGGACATTATCCCAATTTGTTATAAATTAATTTCATGCATTCATATGACTCTTGGATAGCAGTGGTTAATTCCTTCCTAGTAACCCAAAAAATCCAATTAGAAGCCATATATATATAATAGGTAGGGGGCATCTAGAAAGGGGCAAAAATGTATTCACAACAATACTTGTAAGTCTATTACTATATCAATCTTCACAATTCCAGTGTAAAATTTTGGCAGAGTACACATTTAAAATATATTAAATAAACAGAAGTTAACTACCCTAAAGCACTGCATGTAGAATAATAGTGATTATTAATCACTTTCTTTACATAGAGAATAATCATCTTTGATAAGTTAAGAAAAATTAAATAATCTAATTAGTCAAAATTAAAAAAGAAAAAGGAAACAAACAAAAAAAAAAAAGATCAGTATTTACCCTTATGACAGAGGCTTCATCAGAAACAGGTGTTAATTGGCAGTTCTGTATTTAGAAAATTATAAAATAAATTAGGTTATACCTACCAGTGCATGAGCTTCACTGAGCAACCCCTCCTAAGGAGTGTGCTCCCAAATCTCTAAACACAATTAAAGATGCCAGTGATAATTCATATGAGAATGAAAGAAAAGAACAAAGACTTTAATATTAAAACTCAGTAAATACAGCGTCAAATTGTGAAGGCTAGACAAATGGGTCCAGTGACGTAACTAACGCTGTAGCAGCCATAGTGGCTGGTACGGGGCCCGCGGCATGACGCATAACATTATGTGCATCCTTAGGATGCAGATACAATTGAACACTATTGCAGAGCAGGGAGCTAGCTCCCTGCTTTGCCGTTTACTAGGCTACAGCTTATAAGGCACATGGACGGGATCCCTGCACAGGCCTGCGTGATAACATGATCATCACGCCGGCCTATGCAAAGGTCCCATCTCAGGCTGCTGAGGAGGCTGTGGAGCAGCTCTGTTCGTCACGGGAACGGGACTAGGTGAGTATAAGTATTTTATTTGTTTGGGGTGCCACTATCTACAAGGGGGGCTCCCGGGGCTGTATGGCAGTATCTACACCGGGGGGGGGGTATGTGGCACTATCTACATGGGGGTAGGTGACACTATCTACATGGGGGTATGTGACACTATCTACATCGGTGGTATGTGCCACTATCAACAAGGGGGGCTTTGGGACACTATCTATATGGGAGGGTATGTGACACTATCTACATGGGTGGTATGTGGCACTATCTACAAGGGGGGCTATGTGGCACTATCTACATGGGGGGGTATGTGACATTATCTACATGGGTGGTATGTGTCACTTTCTACAAGGGGGGGTATGTGGCACTTTCTACAGGGGGGTATTTGGCACTCTCTTCATGAGGGGTTGTGTGTGGCATAATCCACAAAGGGGGGTATGTGGCACTGTGTACAATGGGGGTTGTGTGTGGCAATATCTACAAGGGGGGGCTATGTGGCACTATCTACAAGGGGGGACAATGTGGCACTATCTACAAGGAGGGCTATGCAGGGAACGGGGGGCCCAGTGAAAAGTTTGCTTAGGGGCCCAGTCTTTCCTAGTTACGCCCCTGGGTCAAAGCATCTCAAAAACAGAAGGTCATATGGGATGTTCCCACTAAACAGTGGTTAGTATCTATCTAAAGTAGACCAAGGAAGTTCAACTGGTGAACCGGCGACAGGGTCATGGGCGCCCAAGGTTTATTGATGCGCATAGGGATTCTAAGATAGCCCGTCTGGTACCATCCCACATAAGAGATACAAATTGTTGCTTGCTATGTATGGGGCTGCGTATCTTAGGACCAGTCAGAGTGCCCATGCTGACCCATATTCATTGCCAAAAGTGCATCAGAATTGCACCATGGAGCAATGGAAGAAGGTGACCTGGTCTAATGAATTATATTTTCGTTTACGTCCTGTGAACAGCCAGTTGCATGTGTGTCACTTACCTGGGAAAGAAATGGCACCAGGAAGCACTATGTGAAGAAGACATGCCAGCCGAGGTAGTGTGATGCTCTGGGTAATGTACTGCTGGGAAATCTTGTCTCCTGGCATTCATGTGGATGTTACTTTGACCACCTAACTAATCATTGTTGCAGACCAAGTACACCACTTGATGCCAACAGGATTTCCTAATGTCGGTGGCCTCTTTCAGCAGTATACTGCATCCTGCCATACTGCAAAAATTGTTCAGAAATGGCTTGAGGAACATGACAAAGAGTTTGAGGTGTTGGCTTAATCTTCAAATTCCCCAGATCTCAATCAGACTGAGCATCCGTGGGATGTGCTGGAAGAACAAGTCTGGTCCATAGAGACCCCACCTCACAATTTACAGGACTTAAAGGATTTGCTGCTAACATCTTGGGGACAGATAAAACAGGACACCTTTAGGCCCAGTGTACACACTGAGTTTTTCGGTGCCCGAAAACATCCGAAACTACCTCCTATTGATTTCAATGGGAGACGGAGGCGTCTTTTTTCCCGGGCGGCTATTAGCTGCTCACGAAGAAAAAGCGGCATGCCGCGGTTCCACCTCTGACCTCCTATTGAAGTCAATGGGAGGCAGAAAAAGCATTTTTCACGGGCCAAAAATGCTGCGAAAACCACAGCGAGAAAGTGCAGCCAGGTCAAAATCCTGAAGGAATTTTGAGGCCGATTTTTTCTGCTGGCAAAAAAACTCAGTGTGAACTAGTTTACATGTCATGATGGGACCTTGCAAAAAAAGTTACATTTCAAACATGTCTCATGTCATTAATACTTATGACTTCTTCTCATGTAATTAACTTTCTCCAGATACAAGGACAAGTTGAACAATATTCTTTTCAAGTCGAAGTGTCAAGAAACTGCTACTCTATTTGAGTACAATAATTGTACAATCCACCTCATTATTCTTTGGAAGAACCGTGACCCCAGCTATAGAGATTTACCTGGATTGTTATTTAGAATATTCTATACAATAGATATATAAAACAATGGTATCTCAATAAATAGTCAATTCAGATCCATGTAAAACTAGTCATTCTTGTTTATAGCTAGATCGAAATATACATTGCTGTATACAATAATAACAGTATGTTCTACTTAGAAGCCAGCATTTTGAAGTTCTTGAGATATTTCCTACCTACAAATCCAAATATCAAACTACTGATTGTAATGGGCTGATTAGAGAAGTTGGGCAACGTTTTCTTGGTTGCCTGAGATATGCAAGCACCTGATTCTGTTAACACTCACCACCACCCATTCCTCACACCTATGTTTCTTCTTCTGACTCAAAGTCAGGTAACCATTGGTATTATGCCGTAATCCGACTCACTGAAAATGAAAATGTAAAATTGAATTATAATTTATTTACTATTACAAACGCAACATTAACATTATATATTGCAGGCACAAAAGTTTAGTATCATAGACACAAAATGTACCATTGAAACTTTGTATTATGCTGGAGTAGTTCCACAGCATGCATTTTATAAATGACAATGGAACAAAGTATTAACTAAGTGTCACTGTCAATCCTATTTACATTTTCATTTATTTTGTGCAAACCTAGTTCAGTGATTTCCCCAAAGATGTGTTAATAGCATTACTAAAACCCAGAGGGTGGGATAAAGAATGTCCTGTTGACATTTAAATTGGTACCATTTTGAAATAGGAATCTGCCACCCAGGGGCAATACGTGATGTGTGCATCTCCAGATTAAATGTATCTCCTTGATTTTTATTGACTTCCCCTCAGGGGGAAATAACAGTTTAAATTCTTACCTATTAAATGAATTTTAGCTGCCTGCAGGGTTAGTGTATTGCTAGATGTATTGATCCAAATCATTCCTCAGTAAAAGAAAATAATATAAGACTCACAGTGTGATGTAGGATGTGATTGACTTGCACTTTTGCCTAGCCACTGGTTGGGGAACACTGTTTTAAGATAATATTAAAGTCATTAACACTTAACTTTATGAGGTAGTGAACTGGGCTGGTTTTTCAAATTTATATATATATATATATACACTACCGTTCAAAAGTTTAGGGTCACTTAGAAATGTCCTTATTTTTTAAAGAAAAGCACAGTTTTTTCCAATGAAGATAACATTAAATTAATCAGAAATACACTCTATACATTGTTAATGTGCTAAATGACTATTCTAGCTGCAAACGTCTGGTTTTTAATGCAATATCTACATAGGTGTATGGAGACCCATTTCCAGCAATCATCACTCCAGTGTTCTAATGGTACATTGTGTTTAGAGGAGCTATAAAACTGACCTTCCTTTGAGCTAGTTGAGAATCTGGAGCATTACATTTGTGGGTTCGATTAAACTCTCAAAATGGCTAGAAAAAGAGAGCTTTCATGTGAAACTCGACAGTCTATTCTTGTTCTTAGAAATGAAGGCTATTCCATGCGAGAAATTGCCAAGAAACTGAAGATTTCCTACAACGGTGTGTACTACTCCCTTCAGAGGACAGCACAAACAGGCTCTAACCAGAGTAGAAAGAGAAGTGGGAGGCCCCGCTGCACAACTGAGCAACAAGACAAGTACATTAGAGTCTCTAGTTTGAGAAATAGACGCCTCACAGGTCCTCAACTGGCAGCTTCATTAAATAGTACCCGCAAAACGCCATTGTCAACGTCTACAGTGAAGAGGTGACTCTGGGATGCTGGCCTTCAGGGCAGAGTGGCAAAGAAAAAGCCATATCTGAGACTGGCTAATAAAAGGGAAAAGATTAATATGGACAAAAGCACACAGACATTGGACAGAGGAAGATTGGAAAAAAGTGTTATGGACAGACGAATCGAAGTTTGAGGTGTTTGGATCACACAGAAGAACATTTGTGAGACGCAGAACAACTGAAAAGATGCTGGAAGAGTGCCTGACGCCATCTGTCAAGCATGGTGAAGGTAATGTGATGGTCTGGGGTTGCTTTGGTGCTGGTAAAGTGGGAGATTTGTATAAGGTAAAAGGGATTTTGAATAAGAAAGGCATTAACTCCATTTTGCAACGCCATGCCATACCCTGTGGACAGCGCTTGATTGTTCTATCTGTAATGGAGTGGCCAGCGCAGTCACCAGATCTCAACCCCATAGAGCTGTTGTGGGAGCAGCTTGACCGTATGGTACGCAAGAAGTGCCCATCAAGCCAATCCAACTTGTGGGAGGGGCTTCTGGAAGCATGGGGTGAAATTTCTCCAGATTACCTCAGCAAATTAACAGCTAGAATGCCAAAGGTCTGCAATGCTGTAATTGCTGCAAATGGAGCATTCTTTGACGAAAGCAAAGTTTGAAGGAGAAAATTATTATTTGAAATAAAAATCATTATTTCTAACCTTGTCAATGTCTTGACTATATTTTCTAGTCATTTTGCAACTCATTTGATAAATATAAGTGTGAGTTTTCATGGAAAACACAAGCGCCGTTCCCACACAGACGGCGTAGACCATAGTGAATGGAACGGCTCCCGTTCGCATTCTCTATGGGGATGTATGTGCCGTATTCATTCTCCGTATGTGTCGTTAATCGTCACATACAGAGATTTAAAAAAATGACAGCCCCCATAGTGAAGAAAAAGTTAGAAAAAAAAAAAGTAAAACACAAACACACAAATAAATAAAATTTATTTTAATAAAACACTAAAAGCAAATTGATATAAAAAATATTTTTTTCGCGACACCCTTCCTTTAAGCAGAGTGAAAATAGCAATCTGTCCATCTATAAACCTAGCCTCAAAATACACATTAACCCCAGTCTAAATTTCAAAATCATGTTTCACACAATGAAAATTCTTTTATATACTAGCTCAAAACAGCAGCCAATATGGACCCATAGAGATGGAAGGACACAAATCAGGTTGCCTTTTTTTGGCTTTCCCATGGGTGATGTTAACCTCTACAGGGCTTCTTCTATTTACAGTCTTGAGTGTTAGCAAAGAAGAAAGCGGGGCTATCATAAGGGTTACCCTACTCTCCTGCTACAGAGTTCAAACAAATGCAGAGCCATCCTTTTGGTGGATTTGGCCTTTTGAAAACAATGCTTCCGTTTGTTTCTGTTCAGTAAAGTTTCCGTTTTTTTCATGGAGGCAATAGCGTAGTCGTCAAAACCAACTGAAACAGAAACATTACCTTTGAATTACCATAAATCAATGGTAATGCAAACAGAAGCTATAGTTTTAGTTCGGCTTTCCGTTCATCTGTTCCTCTGACGGAAAGGTTGAACGGAAACCACAAATTGAACCCTGCGCTGATGGGAAGACGGCCTTATCTGCAAATATATGCACCATTATGTAAATCAAGACAAATTGATAAAAACAAGTATCATAAAGTCACCAAACAAGATGTTGTATTGCATCAAGTGTACTTGTGAGTTCTGAATAATCCGCTGTCATGTTTCAATTTACAATTTACCTGTCTAAGCTAAAAACATTTTTCAATAAAACAAATAATTTATTTTTATTAACATTGTATTTGGAAATTATCATACAAAAGGCAAAAGTATATTTTATAAATCATAACAGCCAGGTTAACACTTAACCTACCAAGCTGCATCTTGATTCCTGCAACTGACTAATGAATAAAATGGTTCCATTACTACAGCTTTTAATAGTGCCTCCAATTTATTAAAAGCATAGATAAACTCATTTTCATAAAAATGAAACATGTAGATAAAAATGAGTCACATAATATTAAAATTAATGAAGAAGAACCTTTAAGAGCAGCACCGAGTGAGGAGCAGCTCTTGGGAGATCTGGAGGGCAAGTGTTCAAGACAAAAGATCAAGACTCTGGAAATGAGGAAAGTTTTGAGAGTCTTTAGATAATACCATAATGTGTAACTTTTTCCAAGCGTTTTATTTACTTCCATCACTCCATGTTCACACAAAGACGATTGAAAAAACTGCATGTTAAAGAGTCTTCTTCCCCCCTCAAGATAAAAAATCCTTAGATGCTTGTTACTGACTTGTTTTTATCTGCATTGTAAGTTATTTCAATTCAGTTCTGTTTTTAAAATTAGGTGGGGGGAGTTGACTTTGATAGAGGGAGGGGGTGCTGGTGTTCTTATACAAGAAGTGAAGTCATAAGTGACAAGCCCACAATTTAACTGGTTTCCGTTGAAGTCCTTTAAACCTGCGCCATTGCAGATATACGGCACAGGTTTTAGCAGGCTGCCTGAGCGATCCGGCAGCTGAATGTCGGATGCCCGGCAGTCAGTGACTGCCAGGCAGGGCTGGCCTTAGGGTAGATGGCGCCCCGTGCGATTATTTTTCGGTGCCCCACCCCATCATAAAAAGGAATGCCCCATAAAAGTATATTGCCCCACACACCGTATAATGCCCCCAATACAGTATAATGTCCCCAAAGTGTCTCCACAAAGTAATGCCTTGGAGGCCCGAGGAGTGAGTGTTGGTTGGTTTTCACTCACCACTGGGCGCTCCTTTTCTGCTTTGGCCACGTCGCTGCACTGACATACATTGCATTGTAATGTCACATGACACGTCTTGTGTCAATTTCAGTGCAGCGTCATCAACGGAGCGGAGAAAAACCGCCTGGGCCGGAAGGCAGCTGCAGAGTTGCCAGTGCCTGGGCACCAGGGCCGGTTTTAGACAAAGTGTGGCCCTGGGCAAAGTTAAAAGTGGGGCCCCAAATGCTGAATTATTGTATCAATAATGCAATCAATTCAGAAGGCTGATTTCTACTGCATCTAGGAGTGTTGCAAGCCCGAAAGGATATGTCCCCCCTCTCTCACAAAAATATATATATACAATGTTACTGAATAATACCGCCACACCATAACCACATAGTGACTGAATAATACCCCCATACTGTTACTGAATAATATTGCCACACCAGAACCACATAGTGATTGAATAATACCCCCATACTGTTACTGAATAATACCACCACACCATAACCACATAGTAACTGAATAATACCCCCATACTGTTACTGAATAATACCCCATAGATAGTGCCAAACAGCCCTGCCCTGTAGTGCCAAACAGTCCTCCCCTGTAGTGCAATACAGCCCACTGCCCTGTATAGTGCCATATTACCCGTCACCTGTATAGTGCCACACAGGCCTCCCCCTGTATAGTGCCACACAGCCCTCCCCCCGGTATAGTGCCACACAGCCCTCCCCCTGTATAGTGCCACATAGTCCTCGCCCCGTATAGTGCCACACAGCCTCCTCTAGTAGATAGTGCCACACAGACCCCCCCTGTATAGTGCCACACACCCCCGTGTAGATAATGCCACAATGCTATCCCCCCTGTATTTTGTCACGCAGCCCTCCCCCTGTATAGTGCTGCACACCCCCTTTGTAGATAATGCCACACAGCCCTCTTGTAGATAGTGCCAGACAGCCCTCCTCCCTGTATAGTGCCACAGGGCAACCCCCCCAACAAAAATACATTTTTAAAAAATGTACTTACCCAGCCCCGTTCCCATGATGGATGGAGCACTCCACTGCCTCCAGACATGACACATGTGCAGGCCAGTGTGATGCAATGATGTAATCACGCCGGCCTGCACAGGGACTCTGTCCCAACGTCTTATAGGCTGCAGGTCTAACGTAGTCTGCAGCCTATACTATTCACTTATATCTGCGTCCTGAGGATGCAGATAAAAGTGAATGTGGCAGTCGCTAGCACCGGGGGCCTCATTAACCAAGCGGTTCAGCGCTCATCTGAGCACCACTGCAGCTTCGTTTTAGCGATCGGTGGGTGTCTCAGTGCTCGAGCCCCCACCAATCAAAACTTCTGACATGTCACTATGACATGTCAGTAGTTTGTTGAACGTTTAGTTACACTTTAAATAAGCAGCAACCCATAAATGTTCAGGCTGATCTTTGTAACAAAGCATATAACTGCAGATTGGCAAAACGGGATCTCCATACTCTTGTAAGGATCCGGCGTTGATATAAGTGATTACAGCACATTTACATCTAGTGACTTACAGGTGATGTTTTCTCTGATTAGAGTCGTTCACTTTCCCTTTGTTTCTCCATCCGGCCCAGACCACTCTGACAATTTATTCCAACCACGACTCGTCTCTGCAGAATTTGACAATCAGACATGTTGGTTTCTTGTTTTGAATCCTCCACACCTGTACCCCATACTCTAAACAAACCCGTAATCCACAGTGCCCCAGATGGTAATAATGATCCCTCAGTGCTCGACACAATAAAAGTGCCCCATCAGTAACAGTGCTCTCTTTGCGCCCCCATACAGTAATAATGCCCCCTTTGTGCCCCATCGATAGTGCCACTGCATCCCCTGTAGTGCCACACACACACACCCACACAAAGCCCCTATAGATGGCACCACACACAGCCCCCCTCTTGTAGATTGTGCCACACAGCCCCCCCTTTGTAGATAGTGCTCGGACCCCCACCGATTAAAATTTATGACATATCACTAAGACATGTCAAAAGTTTTTGAAAATTTTACTTACCTTTTAAATTGTGGGCTTGTCACCCATGACTGAGCTCAAATCCTGTATAAGCAAACCAGCTGCCCCATCACAATCATCCCTCTTCCCTGGTTATCTGCATCAGTTCAAAACATCTGAAATCCCACCTTTGTGCTTTCTCCTCAACCTGTTCCTACCTGACAGTCCAGTCTTCTATCTAAAAAGCAAAAAAAGCAAAAACAATTCCAACATGAATAGAAGTATCTCTAGGATGGGTAAGGTAGCACAGATAGGCAGTTTATTTGGGATTGCCGTAGAAAACCCATTGTAAAATACTTTATGAGGGAATTATGAGTATAAATAAGGGGTGTTTATTATTAGCCAGAGCTGAGAGCATCTGTATTTGAATTATATAAAAAAGAGACAGATTTTTTTATATTATATATATTATTGTGCTATGTATTAATTTATATATATATATATATATATATATATATATATATATATATAGCATTCACAATAAAAAATAACAATAGAAATTACTAATACTGCATAAAGAATCCTTCATAAAAAATGTCTTTTAGAGCAAGCTGTGTGTGGTTACTATATTTTCCTGTAACTATAGAAGAAGATGATGCGAGCCATTCATAAACAAAAGCAGTAGAGCAGAAATAATAAAAATAAATCTGTTTTTATAGGAACCAATAAATGACAAAAGCGAAATATGAAAGGAAAATACCATAATACACAGTTAATAATTATGAGCATTGTCAAAGCTTACTGTGGAAACTGATGAAACCGTAAAAATAATCATTAATCATCAATAATCATTGTCAGCATTGTGTTCCATCGTGTGTGTTTACTGTCACGAAGCGGGTTAGTGGACCCACTAGGCCGTACCACCGTAGCAGGAAGACAGCTGGCCAAACCACAGGAAACCCCAGAAATACAATGTCCCGCAAAAGGGTACCTGGATAGTCCAGACGGTGACCGAAGCTCTGGCACAGACGAGATGGGTGCAGCAGATGGCGCCAAACGTGGCGGATGACACAGGAGCCGCAAGTTGCGCCAGACGTGGCGGATTCCTCCGGACGTGGCAGATGACACAGGACGTGGCGGATTCCTCCGGATGTGGCAGATGACACAGGACGTGGCAGATTCCTCTGGACGTGGCAGATGACACAGGACGTGGCAGATGACACAGGATGTGGCACGACTTGATACTAAGGCAAAGCACGGTAAATAGGAACAGGGAACAAGGCACAGGTAACAATAGGAACGGGAAACTAAGGGACCATTTGCAAGACAGACTGGGAAAACTAACAACGCTCAGGCAAGGATTAGAAGGCCAGGGGCCTTCTTATAGACCAGGAAATCGTGGCAGTTGATGATGATGACGATTTCCTATTTGCGCGCGCTGGCCCTTTAAGGCTGGGCATGAGCGTGCTCGTGCACCCTACGGGACACAGCCGAATGGAGCGGTAGTGAGCGCTGGCATCTCCTAGGAGGGAGATGGAGACCAGCACTCACAGATCCATGACTGCGGGCGTCGGGAGGTGAGTAAACCCGACGGCCCGCGGCCATGGACGCTACATTTACACTGATCAGCCATAACATTAAAACCACTGACACTGAATTAAATAACAGTGATAATCTCATTACAATGGCGCCTGTCAAGAGGTGGGATATATCAGGCAGCAATTGAAAAGTCAGTTCTTGAAGTTCATGTTTTGGGGGCAGGAAAAATGGGCAAGTGTATGGATCTGAGAGACTTTGACAATGGCCAAATTGTGATGGCTAGATGGCTGGATCAATGAATCGCCAAAACTGCAGGTCCTGTGGGGTGTTCTCTGTATGCAGTGGTTAGTACCTGCCTTTAGTGGTCCAAGGAAGGACAACTGGTAAACTGATGGCAGGGTCATAGGCGCCCAAGGCTCATTGATGCGCATAGGGAGTGAAGGCTAGTTCATCTTGTCCTATACCACAGAAGAGCTACTGTAGCAAAAAAATGCAAAAAAGTTTATGCTGGCTTTGACAGATAGGTTTCAGGGCACACAGAACATCACAGCTTGCTGCATTTGATGCTAAGCAGCCACAGACCAGTTAGTGCCCATGCTGACCCTTGTACACTGCTGAAAGCACCTACAATGGGCACATGAGCGGTAGAACTGCACCATGGAGCAATGGAACAAGGTGGCCTGGTCTGATGATTCATGTTTTCTTTTATATTTTATGTGGACAGCCAGGTGCGTGGACGTCACTTACCTGGGGAAGAGATAGCACCAGGATGTACTATGGGAATAAGATAAACGGGCAGAGGCAGTGTGATGCTCTGGACAATGTTCTGCTGGGAAACCTCAGATCAAGGCATTCATGTGTCTATTACTTTGACATGTACCATCTACTTGAACATTGTTCACCCCTTCATTGCAACAGTGGTGATGCTTCCATGTATGGCATGAGAACACTGAGGCCAGTGATGGTCTGCTGCAGTCAGGTGGATGTACTGCACATCATCACTGACAGCAAAGTAAACAAAGATCGTCAAGGACCACTGGAGGGGGCTTGGGATTTAACCCTGTTTCGTCATTTGACGTACTCGTACAACGTGAACGCTGTAAAAATGAAACCCAAAAATCAATGGAGGTAATGCTGGTTTTTTTCCATTCCACCCCATCAAAATATTTTTTTTCATGTTCCCCAGTGCATTTTATGGTACAATTAATAATGCCATTAAAAACGAAAACTCATACCCTGCAAAAATAAATAAATAAAAGCCCTCATACAGCTATCTCGATGGAAAAATGAAAAAGTTATGGCTTTTGTAAGGCGGGGAGGAAAAACAGAAAACAATAAAACAAAAAATGTCTGTGGCTGAAGAAAGGGGTTAAAAGGTGAGTAATGGTTATTTTTTATTTTATCACATTTCCAGCTGTTAGCCTATTTTTTTTAAACTCCAGGACAACCCCTTTAATGGGGTTCTGTTGCACATTCGATTGGCTAGAAGATCTAGCTAATCAGAGTGGGTATTTCATGGTAAAACACCTTTAAATCAGCACAACACCTAGGGGGCAAGTAGTGACAATCAGTGGGTGCCATATTACTGAAGGGCATGTGCTACTTGGTTCTACCGCTCTGTACATATGCCAGGATGAGTTGCTCCTTTGAACACCAGATGAGGGTGGATGCATTTTATGATTCCTGTACACTGTGTTTATCTTATCTGAAGAAGCTCTAATTCTCTACAGCTTCCAGCAGCTCTTTAACCCCTTCACGACCAGCTCACGTAGATTAACGGGCTGCAGTGCTGGGCCTTTGTCCTGCAGCCAGTTAATCTACGTGGTGTCAGAACAGAGTGCACAGCGCTCTCCCTGTGCTCTGAATCTCTCAGCATACGCTGCTACTAGCAGCCTTAGTGCTGAGAGAAGACATCAGGACTGGATTGGTGCTGGTCCTGATGACGTGATCACCATAATAAACCTATCATGGTGTTCACAGCAAAGTTTGTTGCATCAACAAACTTTCGTGCTGTTCGTTACAAAGTTTCTCCTCCCTCCCTGTCAGATCGTTCTGAGACAGTGAGAGAGAAGAAGCTGTGCCGAGCAGCTGCTGTGTGTCTCCTATAAAGACACAGCAACTGTGAAAAACATATAAAAACACCTCCACATAGATAGTTTAGTGTAGGCAGCTAGTTATAGTTTAGGTAGTCTGTTAAGTAGATAGTTTAGATAGTACTCAGATTAGGGCAATTAATTAATAATCAATTAGGGCTTATAATAAATGTATATATATATATATATATATATATATATATATATAAAATCATATAGATATATATATATTTATATACTGTGTGTTTATATGTATATGTATATATGTGTATATATATATATATATATATATATACACACACACACACACACGTGTATATATATATATATATGTACACACACAGACGTCTATATATATATATATATATATAGATAGATATATACACACACACACACACACACACACACACACACACGTCTATATATATATATATGTACACACACAGACGTCTATATATATATATATATATATAGATAGATATATACACACACACACACACACGTCTATATATATATATATATGTACACACACAGACGTCTATATATATATATATATATATAGATAGATATATACACACACACACACACACACACACACGTCTATATATATATATATGTACACACACAGACGTCTATATATATATATATATATATAGATAGATATATACACACACACACACACACACACACGTCTATATATATATATATATGTACACACACAGACGTCTATATATATATATATATATATATATATATATATATATATATAGATAGATATATACACACACACACACACACACACACACACACACACACACACACACACATATAGACATATAGTTTAAATTTGTTAATACAAAAAATTAATAATTAGGGATGTTATATATCTATAACATCATATAGATATATACGTACATGTAATATATACGTATACACACATATTCTTATATAAATCTCTTCATATATTTTACATATATATATATATATATATACATACACACAAACATTCATATAAATTATTAATTTTATTAATTCTACATATCAAATAATTGATTGTTAGGGTCGTTCATAAAGTTATTCATTATTAGTCGTTCAACAATTGATCAGTTGTAAAGATTCAATTGATTATATATGTATACGTAATATATACGTATACACACACATTTAGATAAAATAATTTATTCCTTTATTTTACAGTTGTATTAAATACTAATACTAGATACTAATTGATTAATTGTTAGGGTCGTTTATAAATTTATTGATCAATTGATTAGTGGGCTTTTTCTTTGTTACTTTCATTAAAATTGTTACAAAAATAAGTTACAAAAAAATACGTAAAAAAATGGCACGCAAGTTATATACCCCTGAAGAGACATTTGCTCTCTTGGATTCTGATAGTGAATGGGGTCACTTTTGGCGGGTTTCCGCAGTTTTTTTTCCTCCAGGGCGTTGCAAATGCGACATGGCACCGAAAACCATTATAGCAAAATTTGAGCTCCAAAAGCCAAATGGGGCTCCTTCCCTTCTGAGGGCTGTAATGTGTTCAAACATACGTTTATGACCACATATGGGGTATTGCCGTAATCAGGATAAATTTCTTTACAAATGTTGGGGTGATTTTTCTCCTTTATTCCTTGCAAAAATTTAAAATGTCTATGATTCTTCAGAAGAAATATAGATTTTCATTTTCACAGATTAATTCCAATAAATTCAGCAAAAAACCTGTGGGGTTAAAATGCTCACTATACAACTGGATAAATTCCTTGACGGGTGTAGTTTCCAAAATGGGGTCACTTTTTGGGGGTTTCCACTGTTTAGGCACCACAAGACCTCTTCAAACCCGACATGGTGCCTAAAATATATTGTAATAAAAAGGAGGCTTCAAAATCCTCTAAGTGCTCCTTTGCTTGTGAGGCCTGTATTTCAGTCCAGTAGCACGCTAGGGCCACATGTGGGATATTTCTAAAAACTGAAGAATCTGGGCAATAAATATTGAATTATATTTCTCATGTAAAACCTTCTGTGTTACGGAAATCTTTCTATTACAAATGAATTTCCGCAAAAAATATTACATTTGTAAATTACTCCTCTACTTTGCTTTAAGGGCGGGTTCACACATGGCGGAATTTCACTTAAATTCCGCTGCGGACACTCCGCAGCGTTAATCCGCAGCGGAGCCGTTTCTCCATTGACTTTCACTTTAATTTAGCAGTGTTCGTTTACACGATGCGTACAATTCCGCTGCGGAGCATAGGCTGCGGAGCGGAATTTGGTGTCCGCAGCATGCTCTGTCTGTTGCGGAGCAGTGGCGGACTCATGGCGGAATTTCTCCATTGACTTCAATGGAGATTCAAAGTTCCGCAATGAAGTCCGCAGCTGTCATGCACATGTCATGTGTGCTGCGGATGCGTCTTGCTTTTTTAACTTGACATTTCTTCATTCTGGCTGGACCTATGTATTTCTAGGTCTACAGCCAGACTGAGGAAGTCAATGGGGCTCCCGTAATGACGGGAGCGTTGCTAGGAGACGTCAGTAAATAGTCACTGTCCAGGGTGCTGAAAGAGTTAAGCGATCGGCAGTAACTGTTTCTGCACCCGGGACAGTGACTACCGATCCCAATATACATGTATCTGTAAAAAAAAATGAAGTTCGTACTTACCGAGAACTCCCTGTTTCTGTCTCCAGTCCGGCCTCCCAGGATGACGTTTCAGTGTAAGTGACGGCTGCAGCCAATCACAGGCCAAGCACAGGCTGCAGCGGTCACATGGACTGGCGCGTCATCCAGGGAGGTCGGGCTGGATGCCGAAGGAGGGACGCGTCACCAAGACAACGGGCGGTAAGTATGAATTTCTTTGACTTTCACTAGGGAAAGTGCTGTCCCTTCTCTCTATCCTGCACTGAATAGGGAGAAGAGAAGCACTTTTCCTGCAGTCCGCAGCGGCCAGTCCGCATCAATTTTCTGCACATTTTGTGCAGATCCGCTGCAGAATCTGCAACGCAGATTCTGTGCGGCATTGATGCGGACAGTTGCGGAGGAATTCCGCCATGTGTGGTCATGCCCTAATTCCTGTAAAACGCTTAAAGGGTTAAGAAACTTTTTTAATGCAGTTTTGAATACTTTGAGGGGTGAAGTTTTTAAAATGCTGTGATTTATGGGGAGATTCTAATATATAAGACCCTCAAAGCCACTTCAGAAATTAACTGGTCCATGAAAAAATAGGTTTTGGAAATTTCTTGAAATTGTTGCTAAAGTTCTAAGCCTTGTAACGTCCTAGAAAAATAAAAGGACGTTTAAAAAATGATGCAAACATAAAGTAGACATATGGGAAATGTTAACTAGTAACTATTTTGTGTGGTATTAATATCTGTTTTGCAAGCAGAAACATTCAAATTTAGAAAAATTCAATTTTTTGCAAATTTTCTCTAAATTTTGGTGTCATTCACAAATAAATACTGCATTTATCAACCAATTTTTTTTCACAGACATAAAGTACAATATGTCACGAGAAAACAATCTCAGAATCGCTTGGAAAGGTAAAAGCATTCCGGAGTTATTACCACATAAACTAACATATGTCAGATTTGAAAAAATCACCTGCGTCCACAAGGCCAAAACAGGCTATGTCCTGAAGGGGTTAATGTAAGAACTTACTTTATCCACATTAGTTATCTACTTATTGCTCTTTCTATTTTTTGTTTTCAATAGAGTCATGGACTCAAGTTACAATATTTTAAGGTTACAATGGTTGTCCTGGAACAAATTAATATCGTAACTTGAGAGACCACTGCAACTGTGATTCGGAGATGGATGTTGCCTCAGTAAACTTAGTGTTCGGCTAGGTTATCATAGCCGAAATCTGCTGTGAAATACAGTAGCAGCAAACTGGATGAGAATAAATCACTTGGCCTCCAGCGCTGACCGCTGCAGTCAATCACAGTCTGTGGCGGTCACTTGTGACAAGATGTCATCGCTAGAGGCTGAGTGTGAAACCAACGGGGTACCAGGGAGGTGCTGCCATGGGAGGTACTATTTTCTGCAGAGAAATCTGCACCAAAATTTGCACAATTTGGTGCGAATTTGCCACTACAGATTTTGCTGTGGCTTTCTGCGGAAATGCTCCAGAGCAAATCTGCTATGTGTGAGCTTAGCCTTCATGTGGCAAACTGAGACATCATGCAAAACTAAGTACTCTCACTGTTCTGTAAGCTCTTGATGTCTTTTAGGTACTATTACAAAGAAAATTGTCGGGAAATTCTAGTTTCTATTCAGCACTTTTGAAGTTTCATTACATGGCATTACCTGGCAAGACACAATATCAATGTCTATGACAATTGTGTTCTCTGTGTAATTTCTTCTATTCTAGCCCCCTTTCCATCTCCTAAGCTGCAAAAATAAACTTGCCTATAAATCATAAATACTTTTTTTTCTTTCTTTCAGTGTAATTTAAAGAATTTGATGACATCGTGCCTATAAATCGGGATTTGTGACTGTTACTTGAAAACAAGATCGCTGCAACATAATTTCAGAAGTGCTTCCATATATAAAATCTGACATGGAGGAGTTGAGGCGGCTCACGCTGATCGGCATGCTTCATTTCGGGGAATTTGAAAAGAATCGCAGTTCCTGTTCCCACAAACTGTTTAGCATTTCAATTGCATAATATAAATTGTTCACCTTGACATGAGTCACTCTTATCGTTTTCTTATTCAACATTACTTTTGTCTGTTTTTAAAGAGATTGAATCTTTTCTGATGCTAATGTCTTAACTCATTCAGTGTTTTTCAATGTATGTAGCCTGGAAGTGTGAAGAGTAAGACATTGCTGTACTGTTCAAGTAAAATCAGAAGCAAAAAAAGACGTACAATATGGACACATATAGTGCAAAGTGTATGAAACACAACATACAACATGCTAGAGCTATAGTAAGCATGAAAGTGATGGCTGCACTGTATTATTTATAAAATATTAATGTTTTTGCCTTTCCAGCTAGGTCATGTCTAACAAGTATATTACATTTCCTACCCTTACTCAAGGCATCATGGGTTATATGCACATTACAATCACAGGTCTATTGAAGGGCTGTCCTTATCAGCTTTGAGATCCAGCGATCTTTAACCCCTTCCCTCTTTAGCCACTTTTGACCTTCCTGACAGTCTCATTTTTCAAATCTGACATGTTTCACTTTATGTGGTAATAACGTCGGAATGCTTTTACCTATCCAAGCGATTCTGAGAATGTTTTCTCATGACACATTGGACTTTATGTTACTGGCAAAATTTGCTCGATATGTTCAGTATTTAATTGTGAAAAACACCAAAATTTGGCGAAAAATTTAAAAAATTAGCATTTTTCTCGACTTAAATGTATGTGCTTGTAAGACAGGCAGTTATAACACACAAAATTGTTGCTAACTAACATCCCCCATATGTCTACTTTAGATTGGCATCGTTTTTAGAACGTCCTTTTATTTTTCTAGGACGTTACAAGGCTTAGAACTTTAGCAGCAATTTCTCACATTTTCAAGAAAATTTCAAAAGGCTATTTTTACAGGGGCCAGTTCAGTTGTGAAGTGGCTTTGAGGGTCTTATATATTAGAAACCCAAAAAAAGTCACCCCATTATAAAAACTTTACCCCTCAAAGTATTCAAATTAGCATTTAGAAAATTTCTTAACCCTTTAGACTTTTCACAGGAATTAAAGCAAAGTAGAAGTGAAATGTACAAATTTCATATTTTTTTGCAGAAATTAATTTTTAATCCAATTTTCTTTATAACACAGAAAGTTTTACCAGAGAAACGCAACTCAATATTTATTGCCCAGGTTCTGCAGTTTTAAGAAGTATCTCACATGTGGCTCTAGCGTGCTACTGGACTGAAGCACCGGCCTCAGAAACAAAGGAGCACCTAGTGGATTTTGGGGCCGTCTTTTTATTACAATATATTTTAGGCACCATGTCAGGTTTGAAGGGCTCTTGCGGTGCCAAAACAGTGGAAATCCCCCAAAAGTGACCCCATTTTGGAAACTACACACCTCAAGGAAATTATCTAGGGGTATAGAGAGCATTTTGACCGCACAGGTTTTTTACAGAAGTTATTGGAAGTAGGCTGTGAAAATTAAAATCTACATTTTTTCAAAGAAAATGTAGTTTTAGCTAATTTTTTCTAATTTCCACAAGGACTGAAGGAGAAAAAACACTGCAAAATTTGTAAAGCAATTTCTTCCGAGTAAAACAATACCCCACATGTGGTAATAAACGGCTGTTTGGACACACGGCAGGGCTTAGAAGGGATGGAGCACCATTTGGCTTTTGGAGTTCACATTTAGCAGGAATGGTTTGCGGAGGCCATGTCACATTTGCAAAGCCCCTGAGGGGACAAAACAATGAAAACGCCCAAAAAGTGACCCCATTTAGGAAACTACACACCTTGAGGAATTCATCTAGGGGTGTAGTGAGCATTTTGACCACATAGATGTTTCATAGAATTTATTAGAATTGGGCAGTGAAAATAAAAACAATCCTTTTTCTTCAATAAGACGTAGCTTTAGCGCAAAATTTTTCATTCTCTTAACAAATAAAGGAAAAAAAGAATCCAACATTTGTAAAGCAATTTCTCCTGAGTACGGCAATACCCCATATGTGGTCATAAATGGCTGTTTGGGCACACGGCAGGGCTCAGAAGGGAAAGAGCGCCATTTGGAGTTTAGATTTTGCTGGATTGGTCTCTGGGCACCTGTGGGACTAAAACAGTGGAAACCTCCCAGAAGTGACCCCATTTTGGAAACTACACCCCTCAATGCATGTACCTAGGGGTGTAGTAAGCATGTTAACCCTGCAGGTGTTTTGTAGAAATTAGTGTGCACTTGATGTTGCAGAGTGAAAATGGGATTTTTTACATAGATATGCCAATATGTGGTGCCCAGCTTGTGCCACCATAACAAGACAGCTCTCTAATTATTATGCGGTGTTTCCCGGTTTTAGAAACACCCTTCATGTGGCCCTAATCTTTTGCCTGGACATTCGACCAGGCTCAGTAGTGAAAGATTAACATGTAATATTGAGGCCTAATTTGGCGATTTACAAAGTATTGGGTCACAATTGCAGAGGCTCTGATGTGAAATAATAAAAGAAACCCCTGAGAAGTGACCCCATTTGGAAACTACACCTTTCAAGGCATTTATTAAGGGTTGTACTGAGCATTTTCACCCCACAGGTCTTTTCCATAAATTTATGCGCTGCGGATGGTGCAAATTAGAAAATTATATTTTTCCCTAGATATGCCATTTCAGTGGCAAATATGTCATGCCCAACTTATGCCACTGGAGACATACACCCCAAAAATTGTTAAAAGGGTTCTCCCGGGTATGACGATGCCATATAAGTGGAAGGAAACTGCTGTTTGGGCACACTGTAGGGATCAGAGTGGAGGGAGTGCCATTTGGCTTTTGGAGAGCGGATTTTGCTTGGTATTATATTTGTTTGAGTATTGCTGCTGTTTCCATTTATAATGTGGGGGTACATATAAGCTGGGCAGAGTATATCAAGGGCATAGTCAGGTGGTATAATAATGGGGTAAAAAAAACAATAAAATGATCCATAGATGTGTGTTACGATGTGAAGCAATCCTTTCTGCACAGGCCGGTGTCGCACTGATAAATGGTGTCCTTTCTTATGCTCCTTTTGGTCCACACTCCGCACCTTTGTAGTTTGGGGAATTTTGCTGGGAAAGTGTTGTCCTGGTATAATACGGGCACCGTCGCTTCCAGCAGATATGTTTGGGCCCTCCGCTTCCTGGTTCCCTAATTTTAGGTCCTTGATAAATCGCCTCTTGAAACAGAAGAAATGTTCCCCTCTGATCTGCACAACTGCATATTTTTTATTTCCTGACTTATTGGAGCCTTAACTAATTTTATTTTTTCATAGACGTAGTGGTATGAGGTCTGTTTTTTTGCGGGACGAGTTGTAGTTATTATTGGTACCATTTTGGGGTACATGCGACTTTTTGATCACCTTTCATCCTATTTTTTGGGAGGCCAGGTAAACAAAAAAACACAATTCTGGCATAGTTTTTTTAGTTTTTTTATACAGCGTTCACCATGCGTTATAAATTACATGTTAACTTTATTGTGCGGGTGAGTACGATTCCGGCGATACCTAATTTATAGAAATTTTTTATGTTTTACAACTTTTTGCACAATAAAATTACTTTTGTAAAAATAATGTATTTTTTCTGTCGCCAAGTTGTGAGAACCATAACTTTTTAACTTTTTTGTCGACAGAGCTGTATGAGGGCTTGTTTTTTGCGAGACGAGCTATAGTTTTTATAGGTACCATTTTTGGATACGTGCGACTTTTTGATCACTTTTTATTCAAATATTTGTAGGGCAAAGTGACCAAAAAACAGAAACTCTGGTATCGTTTTTTACGGTTTTTTTTACGCTGTTCACCGCGTGCAATAAATAATATAATATTTTGATATCTCAGGTCGTTACAGTTGCGGCGATACCAAATACATATGATTTATAATTTTTTTCAATAATAAAGGACTTGATAAGCGTAAAAGGGCGATTGTGTTTTAATTTATTACTTGAAACTTTTATTGTTTTCACTTTTTTTTGACACTTTTTTATACTTTTTTTTTTTACACTTTTTTTCAAGTACCACTAGGGGACTTGAAGGTCCAACTGTCTGATGTTTTTTTTTCTAATACATTGCACTACCTACGTAGTGCAATATATTCGATCTGTCAGTTATTCACTGACAGCAAGCCGATTAGGCTTCGCCTCCCGGCGGGGCTTAATCGGCTCCCGTAATGGCAGAGCAGGAGGCCATTGTGTCACCTGTTGCCATAGCAGCAGTCGCCAGTCCTGATTGCCTGTCAGGGCTGGCGATCTGCTAGCAACCGCTAAGATGCAGCAATCGCTTTCGATTACTGTATCAAAGGGGTTAATGGCAGGGATCGGAGCAAGCTCCAGTTCCTGCCATTACAGGTGGATGTCAGCTGTAACATACAGCTGACTTCCACCGCTGATAATGCCGGATCAGCTCCTGAGCCGGCGCCATCTTGCCGGCGGCTACGGAAGCTGATCAGGCTTGACCGGCTTCCGTGCTAGGCAGACCGGGAGGCCAGTATTAGGCCTCCGGTGGCCCTTGCAGCCACCGGAACCCTGGCAATTTGATTGCTGGGGTTCCGATGAGCTGCAAACACCTTAAGTGCATCGATCGCTTTTGAGCGCTGCATTTAAGGGGTTAATAGCGGGGATTGAAGCTAATTTCGGTCCCCGCCATTACAGCCGGATGTCAGCTGTAAGATACAGCTGAGATCCGGCGATGATAGATACAGCTTCTGAGCCGGTGCCAAACATTTGGCGTATGGATACGGCAAATTGCGGGAAGTCATGGCTTTCCATGGCGTACCCATACGGCAAATGTCGGGAAGGGGTTAAGTTAAAATCCACATGGATGCAGCGCTTATCGTGTATTCACTTGTAGCAGATCTTGTGGCAGAAATTTCTGCAACTGAAGATCAGTTCCATTTATCTTTATGGGGTTTTTGAATTTTTGCAAGTTCCATTCAGATGAATAAGTCTGAGAAATTTCTGCAACAAGATCTGCCGCATTTTGGCTAGGTTCCCACGTATTGTAAATGCTGCGGAACTTCCACAACGGAATTCTGTGCAGCAGTTTTAACCCCTTCCCTCCGCAGACATTTTTCTGATTTTCACTTTTGTTTTTTCCTCCCCATCTTCCAAAAGCCATAACTTTTTTATTTTTCCATCAATATTGCCGTATGAAGGCTTTTTTTGCAGGACGAGTTGTAGATTTTTCACAGCACCATATAATGTAGTGGGAAACGATAAATAAAATATTTGTGGTGTGGAATAGGAAAAAACAGCGATTCCTCAATATTTTGGGTGGTTTTGTTTTTACGGCGTTCACCGTGCAATAAACCTGGATGTTAACTTTATTCTGCGGGTCAATACGATTACAGTGATACTAAATTTCTATAGTTTTTTAATGTTTCACTACTTTTACAGGGAAAAAAATGATTGTTAAAAATAAAATGTATGCTTTTTCAACATATTCTGAGAGCCGTAACTTTTTATTTTTCCGTCGATTTAGCAATATGTGGGCTTATGTTTTGCGGGGCAAGCTGTAGTTTATATTGATACCATTTTGGGGTACATGAGACTTTTTGATCACTTTTTATTTCATTTTTTGTGGGAGGTGAAGTGACCAAAAAACAGCAATTCTGATGTTTTTCATTTTTTATTTTTTACGGCATTCACCGTGCGAACTAAATAATGATATATTGTAATAGTTCAGACTTATACGGATGCTTTGAAACCAGTTATGTTAGCTTTTTATTTTTTTACATTGTGCTTGAGGGAAAATGGGAAAAGGGGGTGTTTTTGAACTTTTAATTTTAATTCTTTTTTTTATTTATTCGAAAAACTTTATTTTACTGTTTTTTACTTTTTTTACTTGTCCCCCTAGGGGACTTTAACCAGCGATCGTTAGATCGCTTGCATGATATACTGCAATACTAATGTATTGCAGTATATCATGATTCTGACAGTCTCCGGCAGGGCTTCATAGGAGTACAAAGATGTAGGACCTGGGGACCTTCATCAGGCCCCAGGCTACCATGCCAATCAACTGCACCCCCGATCTCGCCGTGGGGGGGTTGCAACATTACAGGGGGCTTAAACCAGCGGGATCGGAACTGTCGGCTGTAACACACAGCCGACACACTCGC
Source organism: Rhinoderma darwinii (assembly GCF_050947455.1). Taxonomy (NCBI): domain Eukaryota; kingdom Metazoa; phylum Chordata; class Amphibia; order Anura; family Rhinodermatidae; genus Rhinoderma; species Rhinoderma darwinii. Next base: position 83,602,957 of record NC_134691.1, read on the forward strand.
TCTATGGAGCGGGCTCAGCCCTTGAGCCCGCTCCATACTCCCCCACCCGGTGTGCACCGCATATATATGGCGGATGTCGGGAAAGTGTTAATAGCATTTACAACAGCAGCAAAGTTAATAACATTTAGCAAATCTCATGCACACGCCACAGAAAAAAATCTGAAACACGCTCATAAATTGACCTGCGTTGTGGAAATTAAATACGCAGCATGTCAATTTATGTTGCATATTCGTTGCTTTTCTGTTACTGGTTTTCCCCATTGAATTCAAAGGGGATGCAAAACTCGCAAACAGATAGCCAAGTGTTGCGACCTTTGAGGTGGGAACGCTGCGATTCCCTTACAAAAATCATAAATGAGGAAAAGAAAGCTTTATTTGATTTAAAATTAATAAAAAATCTTATACTTACCCCTAGCAATTGTCAAAACGATGTGTTGCACTGTACTGATCGCAGCCCGGCCTCCTGGGTTGATGTTTCATCCCATGTGACTACAGAGCTGCACATGGGCTGCAGCGTCATCCCAGGAGGCCAGGCTGCACTCAGAACAGATGGACACGTCACCATGACAACCAACAAATCCCTCTTGTTCTAAAGACCTGTGGGAGTCCCATGTCATAGACCTCCACTCGGATAAGTCAGATGTTTGCTATTATTATTTTAAAGTCTAAAAAGTTTTATGAATACATTTTTTAGTTGAGGAGAAAAAGCCTCTTTTTTTCAGTAGTATACATAGAGGAAAGGGGTTCTCATAGCAAAGATTTAACTGAAGCCCCCCCCCTCCCCATTGTAGTGCCAGGTCTAGTCACACAAGACAGAAAGGCCTGGTGTTTGTTTTCTCCTTCAAACCAGTTCCATGACCCTCGGGCCAATTCCCCACACCATTGTTTGTTAACAGTGTACCTCATCTGTCGGGTGGGCTGGCCCACCAAAGTACCAGAGGATCCGCAAATGGGCCTAGGCTTTGATAGAATAAGGGGTCCCAAAGTTCCAGCTGATGAGAACCCCACTTTGAGCTCACTGTGGAGCCAGTCTCTTGTAACAAGGGACTATTTCCTATGCGTTGCTTCGCAAATAACCTTAGATCTTTCTGATGGTAATTGATAAAGACCTGTGTGCGCAATAACAATAAAGTTTACAATACTATTAAGGGCGGGTTCACACATGGCGGATTTTCACTTAAATTCCGCTGCGGACACTCCGCAGCGTTAATCCGCAGCGGAGCCGTTTCTCCATTGACTTTCACTTTAATTTCGCAGTGTTCGTTTACACGATGCGTACAATTCCGCTGCGGAGCATAGGCTGCGGAGCGGAATGTGGTGTCCGCAGCATGCTCTGTCTGTTGCGGAGCAGTGGCGGACTGGTTGCGGACTCATGGCGGAATTTCTCCATTGACTTCAATGGAGATTCTAAGTTCCGCAATGAAGTCCGCAGCTGTCATGCACATGTTATGTGTGGTGCGGAGCGTATTGGTTTTTTAACATGACATTTCTTCATTCTGGCTGGACCTATGTATTTCTAGGTCTACAGCCAGACTGAGGAAGTCAATGGGGCTCCCGTAATGACGGGAGCGTTGCTAGGAGACGTCAGTAAATAGTCACTGTCCAGGGTGCTGAAAGAGTTAAGCGATCGGCAGTAACTGTTTCTGCACCCGGGACAGTGACTACCGATCCCAATATACATGTATCTGTAAAAAAACATATAAGTTCATACTTACCGAGAACTCCCTGTTTCTGTCTCCAGTCCGGCCTCCCAGGATGACGTTTCAGTGGAAGTGACGGCTGCAGCCAATCACAGGCCAAGCACAGGCTGCAGCGGTCACATGGACTGCCGCGTCATCCAGGGAGGTCGGGCTGGATGCCGAAGGAGGGACGCGTCATCAAGACAACGGGCGGTAAGTATGAATTTCTTTTACTTTCACTAGGGAAAGTGCTGTCCCTTCTCTCTATCCTGCACTGATAGGGAGAAGGGAAGCACTTTTCCTGCAGTCCGCAGCGGCCAGTCCGCATCAATTTTCTGCACATTTTGTGCAGATCCGCAGCCGTAATCCGCAACCCGGATTAGGTGCGGCATTGATGCGGACAGTTGCGGAGGAATTCCGCCATGTGTGGTCATGCCCTTAAAGTAAACTCCTTTCTGCTGCACACAGGTTTCCTTTTTGTTTATTTACATTTTTCACTCCCCATCTTCCAATAGCCATATCTTTTTTATTTTTTCATCTAAATAGCCGTATGATATATTGTCTTTTGCGGGATGAGTTATATTTTTTAATGACTCCTTTAATAAACGTATAAAATATTTTTTTCTGAGGTAGAATGGAAAAAAACAGCAATTCCTTCATTGTTTTTTTGGTTTTGATCTTAGAGTATTCACCAAGTGAAAAAAATTACATACCACCTACGAGAAAAGGGCTTGTACTAGCTCCAAAAAGCAAAACAGGTCCTGTCCAAATATTAAATACCTCCTACTAAATGACAGCAACACTAACAAAATAATTATAAATTCAATGAAAAACTTTATTGTTACATATAAATAGATAAAAATACATGAAACTGTAAGCATGTCCAAAATGAAAGATTTGACCCTAAGGTCTATAGTCGATCAGATACAATACATATAAAAAATGGAAAGTGCAAGTGTTAGAAATCAATGTAAGCCACATAAGTATACTAGGACTGGAATAAATTATAAAGTGCAAAATGCATACGATAAGCCAATAAAATACCTAGATACAGGAGAAGTGGAACATACAGACCAATGGGTAACACGCACCGACACGTGTTTTTCGCTCTGCTTCTCCTGGAGGTTAATCTTTCATTGTGGGTTTGCTTACATTTTCAGATAACAATTATATGTTAACTTTACACTACAGGTAGTGACAATTATGGCCTTACCAAATTTATATAGTTTTCTTTATGTTTTACTAATTTTCTAAAATAAAAACAATTTGTTAAAAAAAATTGTTTTGTTTCTCCATATTCTGAGACCTATAACTTTTTTATTTTTTTGTAGATTGAGCTGTGTGGGGGCTTGTTTTTATTGGGGCGTAATGTCATTTTTATTAGTACATATGACTTTTTGATCACTTTTTAAAATTTTTTTTTGGGGAAGGTGACCAAAAGGTAGCAACTGGCGTTTTTGTTTTTTTACATCATTAACCGAGAATAATGTGGCATAGCTTAATAGGAGGACCAAGATGACCCACCTGGGGGCTTTCATTAGGCCACCGGCTGTGATCACAACCCATCAGCACCCCACGATCTCATTGTAGGGTGGGCGGTGATGGGATGAGATGGGATTACCGATTTCTAACGGCTTAGATGCTGCAGTTTCTATTGACCACAGCATATGTGGTTAAATGGCTTGGATCAGGGTTATCCTTGGTCCCGGCCGTTAGAGTATGGTGTTAGCTGTACTATACAGCTGTCAACCGCTGTGTATGGACCATGCTCTGCTCCTGAGTCCGCTCTATACGTCCCCTTCCGACTTCCACTGTACGTGTGGATGTCAGGAAAGGGTTAAAGTGCATATCTTCTGTATAGATGGAGTATGGGCCCTCGGAAGCATTTCCTCTGTGGTCCCAATAACCCCAGTCTGACACAGGTTTTTGCCACTCTATAACAAACAAGATAGGAGAAACCAGGGCTGAGCACCATCTCTCCAAGGGCAGCTTCATTGGCTGTCTTTATAGTGCGTACGCCCTTGACTTTATTTCTTGCATGTAAATATAAGTTATATGTCTACTGATTCAACCTGCAGTCAGTCTCCTCGTGAATTCACAAGCCCATCCAATGAACATGTATAAAAGAAAAAGCAATAAAGAACCAGCAGACACAAGTAATATTCCAGTACTTCTATGATTAAACTATTGGTTGATAAAAATTACATTTTCTATTCCATTCATGAAAGTTCCTCTATACAATTATTTTCATGTTAGTGACGTTATATGTATAAGAACCTATAAATTGTATCCATTGTTACAGGCTTTAAAAGCCAACTTAAAAAAATAAACTACAAATCTCAATAGAAACATATTGTACTGCTATGGGGATTGAGAAAAGGAGGTATATGATAACAGACTGTCCACACAATGACTTCTATGCAAGTCAAGAACCTACCTTGGCTTTCTCCATGGCCCATCCTTCTCAGAAAGTCCTGTTCCATAAATGGCAGCATACCCCAGAATGTATCTGTATTCAGGAGATACACTTCACTGGCACTTTTAAATGTAAAATATTTTCATACATTTAATGTAAATCATGGTCCGTATTAATTTTGCCTTTCACTGCAACTTCAGGTTCATTAAATGTTATACATTTCAGGACTCCACTATTTTCTGCTTTATCTGCGAATATTTGCCACTGAGTTAATTTACTCTTGCATTTTTACAATACCACAGCATAGCCAACATCTCTGTCCCCGGCCTCATTGTGATACACCTAAATCTAGAAAAACTGTCCATATTCATCATGCAAAGTGCTTAACCCCTTAATGAAGAGGCCTATTTTAAACCTTAATGACCAAGCTATTTTTTACGTTTTTCTATCGTCGCATTCCAAGAGCTATAACTTTTTTATTTTTGCGTCGACATAGCTGTATAAGGACTTGTTTTTTGTGAGGCAAGTATTTTTTAATAGCACCATTTTGGGGTACATATAATTTAATGATTAACTTTTATTAACTTTTTTGGCGGGGTAATGGAAAAAAACCGCATACATTTTGCCACTCTTTTTTCGTTTTAGATTTACGCCGTTTACTGTGTGGTATATAACATAATAACTTTATTTAGTGGGTCATTACGATGGTGGCGAACCTAAATGTATATAGATTTTCTATGTTTTGCTACTTTTACACAGTAAAAACACTTTTTTTTTTTAACTGATTTGTTTTTGTGTCATCATGTTTTAAGAGCCATACATTTTTGCAGCTGTATGAGGGCTTGTTTTTTGCCAGATGGCTTCTACTTTTTATTGGTACCATTTTGCAGTACATGTGACTTTTTGATCACTTTTTATCAATTTTTTTTGAAGGCAGGATGAACAGAACACAGCAATTCTGGCATTGTTTTTTATTTGATTTTTTTATGGCGTTCACCGTGCGGTTTATATAACGCTCAGTAAGGACAAAAATTAGGACAAACACGGCACTCCCCTAGGGTATTAACGTTTTAAACGTGGATGCAATTGATAAATGGTGAAACATGAATGCTCACCTGGTGAGGTTGTGCTAGATGGTCGGCACAGCTCAACTTTTTCACATATCGGGTCGTAGTGGACCACTATGCACCGTGGCCTCCGGAGATGACCCTGGGTGTCTGTTCCCTGGGAATAGGGATCCTTCTACTCTGCACTGGTTAAATAACATAATAGCTTTATAGGTGGGGACGTTACGGATGCGGTGATACCAAATATGTGTAATGTTTTAATTATTTATTTATTTTCATATTAAAGTATTTTATAAGGGAAAAAGTGGGTTTTTAATTTTTTTTATTTGGGATTTTTATTTATTTATTATTAACGTTATTAAACTTTTTGATAACTTTATTTTTAGTCCCACAAGGGGCCTTCACTATGCGATCTTCTGATCGCTTTTATAATACACTGCAATACTTCTGTATTGCAGTGTATTATTGCCTGTCAGTGCATGGCCTACCAGGCATCCACTACAGGCAAACCTGGGGGCCTTTGTTAGAAGCCATCGGCGCCCTGCGATTGCAATTGCAGGGTGCCGGTGGGGTGAAAGAGGGAGCACCTGTCCTGAATCTCTTAAACATCTGCCTAAAAGACAATTTGTGAAGAAACATCATTGTCTGGTATTAATTTTGAGATCTCGGGTTCCATCCCTAGTGCATAAAATTCCTTCAAAGAGCAATTAAGAAGTCTAGACCAAGGCACTGTGACATCTACCAGTTCTCCTGCACACCTGAATGGGATAATCCCTTCTCGCATTAGGGGGGAAGGTATGTCTCTATTGTGTAGAAGTTTAGATATATGTCGACTTATTCTAACTGTACCTCTGGTAAAAGCACTTGACAAATCTGTTTTCTTATAGAGAATCTGTAAAGGATTTGCCAGACACAGCTTCTGTGTCGACGCCCGTGGGCAATCAGTCTGCACCTGCTCCTATGTCTGTGAGACTGACTCCATCTTCCACCACTCAGGATGGCAGGCTTAGGAGTGGGAGAGCCTATCACAGCCTGGCCAGACGGAGCTAGCTCCCGCCCACTGTCTATTTATACCTGCCTTTCCTGTTCCTAATTTGCCTGTGATTCTTCTCTGCTTGTTTCCTGGCCTTGCTGCTACTGCTTGTACTACTCATCCTCTGCTTGTTATAGACCTTGGCTTTCTGACCACTCTCCTGCTCAGCGTTTTGTACCTCGTTCACTCCAGGTTTGACTCGGCTCGTTCACTACTCTTGTTGCTCACGGTGTCCCCGTGGGCAGCTGCCCCGTTTCCCTAGCTTCTGTGTACCCTTGTCTGTTTGTCTGTCATGCACTTACCGAGCGTAGGGACCGTCGCCCAGTTGTACCCCATCGCCTAGGACGGGTCGTTGCAAGTAGGCAGGGACTGAGTGGCGTGTAGATTAGGGCTCACCTGTCTGTCTCCCTACCCCGTCATTACATAATCACAGGCCCATATACCTAGTCTACCCTGGTCCCTGACACATCTATGGACCCCCTTGAGACCCTGGCTCAGCAGATGCAGGGCCTCTCCCTACAGGTCCAGGCCCTGGCTCAGAGGGACAACCTGCATGATGCTACCCTGGTAGTGCCCCCCCACCTCACCTCTTGAACCCTACCTCAAGTTGCCAGACCGGTTCTCAGGGGACCGGAAGACCTTTTCGGGAGAGTTGTAGGCTCTATTTTCGCTTAAAGCCCCACTCCTCAGGTTCTGAGAGTCAGCGGGTGGGTATAATTATGTCCCGGCTCCAGGACGGGCCCCAAAAATGGGCCTTCTCCTTGGCTCCTGACGCCCCTGAACTTTCCTCCGTTGATCTTTTCTTTTCTGCTCTCGGGCTAATTTATGACGAGACTGACAAGACTTCCTTTGCCGAGAGTCAGCTGGTGACCTTACGTCAGGGTAAGAGACCTGTAGAGGAGTATTGTTCTGACTTTAGGAAGTGGTGGAAGATGGAGTCAGTCTCACAGACATAGGAGCAGGTGCAGACTGATTGCCCACGGGTGTCGACACAGAAGCTGTGTCTGGCAAATCCTTTACAGAATCCCATGTTTCCACAGAAGGGGGAAATACCTCATTCCCATGAGCTCCTTTTCAATCTCTACATGAATGGGGTATGGTGTAGTTGCCACCAAATCTAACCACCTCGATATATGGTTTGCTTTGTAATACATGTAAATGTCTGGGATAGCAATATCCCCTTGTTTAATCTTTTGTGTCAGGAGTGTATATGCCAATCTGGGGTTTCGGCCATTCCATAAGGAAGAGGTGAATAGACTGCGTAGAAACGTAAAAAACGTTTTAGGAAGCTCAATAGGTACAGTTTGCATAATATATATAATTTTGGGTAAAACGTACGTTTTCAATATATTTTTTTGTCCCATCCAGATGGGAATGGAAGTCTCATGTTTTTAAGCTGCAATTTAATGTAATATAATAATGGGACATAATTCAGGGAGTATAATAGGTGAGGATTTGCTGGTAACTGTACTCCCAGTACCTTGATAGATCTACTCAGCCACATAAAGGGGGTAATCGGTTTCAGTAGCCTAAAGAAAGATGGGGGAGCCGAAATATTCAAGATTTCAGATTTACCCAAATTAATTTTGAAGTTGGAAGCTCTGCCAAATTATTCAAGCACCTGAAGAAGTAGAGGTACCGCCTTTGTCGGGTTTGTGGAGAGGACTACTAGGTTATCCGCAAAAGCCACAGTAGTATGAGTGTGGCTTCCCACCTTTAAACCTTTTATGTCTGGGGTCTGCCTTATCTTCTGAAGAAGTGTTTTCATAATTAAAATGAAAAGTGCGAGGGAGAGAGGGCAATCCTGTCTCATGCCATTTTTTATACCAAAGCTTCTGGAAAGCGTACAGTTAACTCTAATTCGAGCCATGGGTCCGGAATATAAGGAAAAAATAGCTTTGACAAAATCACAGGGGAAGCCAAACTTCACCATGACAGCTCTCATATACTCCCAATTTACCCGGTCAAAAGCCTTTTCCGCATCCGTACCCACAAGAACCAGTGGTATCTTGTGTTTTTTTTACATATGTTACCACATGAATGAGTCTAGCCATATTAAATTTACCCTCGATACCCGGCACAAATCCCATCAGTTCGGGGCCGATCAGGTCATTCAAGACCTCTGATATCCAGGAAGCTAAGAGTTTAGACCATCATTTCAAGTCCGTATTTAGCAAAGAGATTTGGCGATAGCTCAAGCAGAGTTCAGGGTGTTTCCCCTCCTTGGGGATGATGGTGATATACGCTTCTAGGGTTTGATGCGGTCAAGAAGCACCTGCCATGAGGGAGTTACAGACCTTCACAAATCTGGCGACCAGGAGGTCAGAAAATGTTTTATAATAAGCGATCGGGAATCCATCAGGGCTTTTACCTGTCAGGATGGTTGAGAGAACCTTTAAAGCTTCAGCTTCCGTAACCGGGGCTGAGAGTTTAAGTGCAGCTGCTTCCGACAGGGTAGGTAGACAAACAGAGTCCAGAAAAGAAGAAATAGTGTCATGTCTAGGTCGAGAATCTACCCTTCCAGAATCCTTATCGATATGATAGAGGGACTCATAGTATAGGCTAAACTCCCTTGCGATGCTGTCAGTGTCAACATATCGACGTCCCATAAAGGATTTTACTGCTTGAATAAAATATTTTTCTCTTTGTTTTTTTGAGTAAAGCCGAAGTAATTTTAGATCCCTTGTGACCGTGTACAGAGTGTTTGTATTTACAGAGGTGTAGTGCCTTGGCAGCCTTTGCATTTAAAAGATTTCTCAGTTCCTGTCTCAGGAGAGCAAGATCATCTTGGGATTCTTGTGTAACTAAGCGTTTATTCAGGTTTTCAAGGGAAGAAATTCGGGTCAAAAGTGAGTTAATGTTCTTCTCACTTTGTTTCTTCAATTTAGAACCTTGACTAATAAAGAAACCCCTGAGCACAACTTTATGTGATTCCCATAAAATGTTTTCAGAGACATCTGGAGTGTCATTAATAGCAAAAAAAAATCTGTTAACGAGTCTCGCAAATTTTGTACAAGATCAAGTTGTTGTAGTAAAGTATTATTTAGTATCTATGTGAACATTCTTTTGGGCAGGCAGTTAGGTTTTATTGTAATTGAAACAGGAGCATGATCATAGACAGAAATTGCACCTATCTCTGAATCTTGTACTGCTGGTAGCATACGTTCAGAGGAATAAGTAGTCCAATCTGTGGTAGGATTGATGCCTGCCTGAGTAAACAGTATAATCTATCGTATCTGGATTTAGGCATCTCCAAATGTCTCTGAGGTGCAAAGAGGTCAGGGAGAGTCTTCATTTCCCAAGTAGTTTACTAGGGGGGGGGGGGGGGGGCGAACATTCTTAGAAGAATCCAAGGTGGGGTCTAATAAGGTATTGAAATCACCGCCTAGTACCAGAGTACCTTCGGTAAACAGAGAGACCTCGTCTAAAACCTTAGTAAGCCAGGTGAGTGGCCCAATATTAGGAGCATACAAGTTGACAAATGTAAGCATTTGATTAGCTATGGTCCCTTTAAGGAACAAGAAACGACCCTCAGGATCTTGCTGCATAGCAGTAAGTTTGAAGGTGTCATGATTTTTAAGGGCTATGCTAGTACCTCTTGACGCCGTGGAATAGGGGCTATGTTAAACAAGGTAGGAGACAGGGACGGAATGTGATTAAGACGAAAGTGGGTTTCCTGGAGAAAAATAACCTCCAGCTTGGACTTTCTCAAAAATGTGAAAATTTGGCGACGTTTTTGGGGGACGTTGAAGCCCCTTACATTAAAAGAACAAATTTTAAGTGAACCCATTGCAGACAATCAAATAGGACATCAAATAACATTCTGGCCTGGTCGTCACACTCAACATCAATATAAGTGCAATTCTAAGCATATATAGACAGTTAACTAAACATTGTAGACTCCTGAAACAAAGGGTTACTTCAGACATAAGACAACTTGAAAGCACCATCCACTGAGAAGATCACCAACAACCCAGTCAAGTAACAAAGAAAGGTGACGGGGATAGGTAAGGGGAAAATAGTACTGGTTGTGTGTCACGGGCTCATGGCACACATTCATGTTCTCAAGAAGGCTAAGAATAAACAAAAAACAGGAATTTAAGATTCCATTGGACTATAATCAAATATATTAAAGTATAAATGTCGTGGTTCCTCAGGGACCGAACAGTTAAGTGCAGCTAAGGGCTATTATATCAAGCAAACCTTTCCGGTAGAAAAGTAAACAGGTGAAAAAACAAATCCTGAGGAAGCAAACAGAAATATCAAAACTTACTATCTAAGGCAGTTCTTAGGACACAATCGTCCTCAAAAGATCAGCAAATCAGCTTCAAGTAACTGGAGAATCAGAAGAGGGCTTCTTGTTCTTGGGAGATCTGCCAGAAGAATGAGTCACCCATTGGGACGAGGAAGGCAGATCAGGCAGAGTTGTGTCACATGTGATCAGGAGTCAGGACTGGATATTCACCAGGGCAATGTCCAGATTGGACCAGAGAGCCGTGAGGTCATCTGGAAGTCGGACTGTATCCGTGCGACCATCTTTAGTAACGGACAGGCCAGAACAGTACAACCATCTGAAAGGGATCCGCTTATCCCGGAGTGAGTTCGTCAGCGGCTTAAGAGTCTGTCTTTTAGTGAATGTGGAGGCGGCAATGTCCTGATAAAGTTGCAGCTTCGTATTCTCAAAAACTTCTCACCAGCTTCTCTGACTTTTTGCAGTATCTTGGCTGTGTCCAATAAATTAAGAAGGACACAAATGACATCCCTCAGTGGGTCAGACCCAATCGGTTTAGGTCTAAGGGCTTTGTGTATTCTTTCGATGACCACTTGTACTGCTCTAGGCTGGCCCAGTAGTGTAACATAGATTTGACAAGCTACTGAAGGAGGAGCCTCTGTCGCTACTGTTCTACTGTTTCAGGCAGACCCCTTATCCGGATATTTTTGCGTCGGCTCCTGTTCTCTTGATCTTCCAGCATCAAATAAGCATTATTCAAGTGGGTCATCTGGACCATGAGGTTATATTTAATCACAGTCGTATGTTGTAGATGGGTGACATGAGCCATCTCAAGAGCTTCTACACGGTGGCCTATGTGTTTGGTATTAGCTTTTATGTCTGCTAATTGCTTCTGAATAGGTGACAGAGCTTTGCTCAACACTTTTGTTAGAAAGGAGCGCGATGTATTGTTGGAGGAGTTCTGATTATCTGAGGCTGTGCAGGAGCTATCAACATCGGAGTCATCATGTGTCTCATGATCTCTGTTTGAGATAGTGGGAGTTTGTCACAAGCAGTTAAAACTGTGTTGCAGGCAAGGATGGAAGCAGCAGCTCAATTTCAAAGCCAGGGAGGCGTGGACCACTGTATAGGAGTTTCAGGATAGGGTGTTGATGGGAGTTGTGGTCCCAAAAATACTGCCAGGTCTCTAGGACAGGCTCTGCTGTTGTGGCAGGGGGAATCACCCAGTTCTTTGGGTGTTTCTGTCCCTCCAGTCCGCTAGTGCAGCAGCCGCGGGTCGGGCCGGCCATAAATTTAGTCCGCAGCTTCGGCAGCGTGTGTAGGCCGCAACTTAAAAATGCTTATTTTGGGGCAAGTCACCCCTCTAAATACTCCGCTCGGTCCTGGGGAGGTAGTGCCAGCCAGCAGAGCCCTCCAAAGCCCTCCTATTTCCACCCCAAAGGATGACTATTTTTTTCCTCCATGTTTCAGAGAAGCACAGAGACAGTTAAATTGCTCTTTATTATGAGGACCCTACCAATCAGCTTACTACATTTCTGCTGACTCCTAATCATTGAATTCAGGTATTTCATTTAGTCCTATTGCCACAAGTGTATAAAATCCAGCACCTAGCCATGCAGTCGCCTTTACAAACATTTGTGAAAGAATGGGTCATTCTAAAGAGATCACTGAATTTCAGCGTGGTACTGTTATAGGATGTCACCGTTGTAACAAGTGAGTTCTTCCTTCTAGATATTCCACGATAAACTGTGAGTTGTATTATTGCAAAGTGGAAGTGTTTAGGGACCACAGCAACTAAGCCACGAAGTGTCAGACCGCGTAAAGTTACAGAGCGGGGTAGCCAAGGGGTGGATAGTGCATAAAAGTCACCCACACTCCGCTGACTCAATAACTGAAGAGTTCCAAACCTTCTCTGGCATTGATATCGGCTCAAAAATGGTGTCCCGGGAGACACTTGGCCGAGCAGCTGCGTGCAAGCCTTACATCACCAAACACAATTCGAAGCGTAGGATGGAGAGGTGTAAAGCACACCACCACTGGACTCTGGAGCAGTGGAAACGTGTTCTGTGGAGTGACGAATCACGCTTCTCTATCTGGCGGTCTGATGGACGAGTCTAGATTTGGCGAATGCCAGGAAAACTTTACATGCCTGACTACATTGTGCCAACTGTAAAGTTTGATGGAGGAGGGATAATGCTATGGCTTTTTTTAGGGGTTGGCCAAGGCCCCTTAGATCCAGTGAAAGGAAATCTTTATGCTCCTGCATATCAAGACAATTGTATGCTTCTAACTTTGTAGGAACAGTTTGGGGAAGGCCTTTTTCTGTTCCAGCATGACTGTACCCAGTAGCGGACACAGACAGCTCGGGTCCCTGTGCAAGAACAGTATATGGGCCCCTCATTTCCCCTTATGTTGCTCTAACAATCCATCAGTAGTTGTTAGTCATAAAATGTATTAGCTCATGCATTTCTAATAGACAGAAGGAGACTGCTTTATGGTGACAGTGGGCCCCTTACCTACTGGGCCCCTGTGCCGCTGCACATGTTGCACCAATGGTAGGTCCGCCCCTGACTGTACCTCAGTGCACAAAGCAAGGTCCATAAATGCATTATTGGGTGAGTTTTTGTGTGAAAGAGCTTGACTGTCCCGCACAGAGCCCTGACCTCAACCCCATCGAGCACCTTTGGGATTAACTAGAATGGAGATTGAGAGCTAGGCTCTCTCATCCATCACAAATACTCTTCTGCATGAATGGGCAAAAATTCCCACAGACACATTACAAAATCTTGTAGAAAGCCTTCCCGGAAGAGTGGAAGCTGTTTTAGCCTCAAAAGGGGGGGGGGGGGGGACCAACTCCAAATTAATCACTATGGATTTAGGATGGGATGGCATAAAAGCTCCTGTAGGTGTAATGTGTAGGTGCCCCAATAATTTTGTCCATATAGTATATGTATTAATTGCAAAAAAATATATTTCTCATATTTTCATTAAAAATTTAGCTTACTTTTACAGATGCAGCTTCTATGCATCTACTTTACATAGAATCTGCATCTCTGCCCTTTAACCCATATCTGTCAGTGAGCTGTACTGACGGTTTGGCTGACAGTGGCTACTGTTTGCCTCTGACAGCTTATCCAAACCTATTACTGATCACATCTAAGTTGATCAACACTATTCTTGTTCAGTGTTTTTCTAATAGTGGATACATGAACAGAGTTTGTTGTAGTTTGCAGAGTATCCAGTAGGTCTTTAGATGTTACACTTGCGTCCTTTCTCATCCCTTTCAGTATTGCCCATTGTGCTCTTCAAGTAATCTTAACAGGATGCCCACTCCTAGGGAGAGTCCTAAATTCCTCCATTTGTATATAATCTGTATAACCATGGATTGATGTACACCCAGGTCTTGAGCACCATGCGTTTTCTATAACACGTCTTCTAAACGTTGTTTGCCTGCAGGCATGGTTCACACTAACCAATCTTTCTTGAGAAGACCAGATTTGACAGTAACCAGGCTTTGAGTGCCTATATATTATCGGGCAATGCAACCAGTGAACTACAAACTTCTAATCACATTTTCTTAATTGAAACACCTTTTGCCAATTAACTTTTGAAGAAGTCATTACCACACCTGCACTGTGGTTGTTTACTCAATAAAAGACAGGAAAAGTACAACTATTTCTGTTATTAGTTTGATTACATTGTATTTGTATATAATTGTGACTTATATAACACATTTTATTAGTATTCAGTGTAGAAATCCACGTAATTCCAAAGGATTCACTTAGTTTTTCTCTTCAACTGTAGTTAAAATTAGTATAGAACTATATCATAATAATATCTATCTATCTATCTATCTATCTATCTATCTATCTATCTATCTATCTATCTATCTATCTATCTATCTATCTATCTATCTATCTATCTATCTATCTATCTATCTATCTATCTATCTATCTATCTATCTATCTATCTATCTATCTATCTATCATCTCTTTTAGATATAAAGAGGGGGCCAACAGAAGAAGCTGAGGATTCTTCTGCCATATATTCATTGGGACTATTGGAATAATATCTAGCACATTTTCAATTCTCCATACAACATTTCTGCTCAATTCCTTTCACCATATACAAAATTATGATTAGGAATATTGTGGGGAGAGATTCAAGGTATCATTGCAAGATGGACTACACATGGAGACACAAAGGTCTGCAATGGAGCTGTAGACACACAGTCGTAGGTAATTTTTGATCAAGACTATGTGCAAAGTTGCTTCAATTTTCTTTTATTTTAGATGCTTTAGAACAATAATACATAAAGGTGCAAAGGTGATAGGAAATACACTATAAGTACAATGAAATTAAGAAAAAGGTAATTCAATCACAGTGATCTCTAATATGATAAAGAAAAAGTTTGTTATGAGCTGCAGCTGGTTATTGGGATTTCAAAATGGTCTGAAATAAGTTTACTTCTCTAACATTTCCTTGTATATTAAGAAAGGTTAAAAGTGGATAATAAAACTGATGCATGGTAAGTTTAGAGATTGACAGCCAGACACTGATAAACATTCAGAAGCATAACAACCACCTCGGCTCAGCGATCATAGCACATTAACATCTAAGAGCTGCTGGAAGACCTATTGACTTTGTAATTTAATTTCAGTTCTCATGGGGTGAATTTCCACATCATAAAACCATTGTAATTTCCACGTTATTTGTAAACTGCTGAAGAAAATCTATTTCGAAACGTACATTAGAATATTTAAATGAATATTTTATGGAAATCTAAACTTCTAGCAATGACCAAAGATAAAATAGTATCGCCGACAGTTTATGGACATGGATGAATTATGTCAACTATGTAAAAAAAAAATGTTTATTAACCATCATAAAAAAAGTGCTATAAGGACTAGGCACATCAAGAGTGATAAGAAAAAAAATATTTTTCTATCACAAAATTCAAGTTGGGTTAGCAGATATTTCTTATAATCCCTACATATGAACTTATACCTACTGCTGAGTTCACGAATGTTACTGAAGAGCCATTTTAGTACTGTAGTCACTGTATGATCTGCAGCGAGATGATGTATGTATGTATTGTTCTTTTTTGTGAAACCGCAACTTCCAGCATATCCTTACCATCGTTCTGGCTATACTGGGAGCTGTAGTTTTATTCCGTACAAATCCGAATTTCTGCAAGGAGGAGAAAAAAACATGTCTACAGCACTAATAAAAGCAATGTTACTTTTTTCCATACTTTTTAAAACGGATGGAGAATGTATACATACCTGAAAAATGAATTGTCATCTCATGTGGACTCAACGTGCAGCCCAGGCCCTTGCTATAGTGGTACCTTTGGTTGACATGGAGGGCATTTGTGGATGTCATGGGTGAAATTTATGGCTGACATAGGAACCATCTGTGGCTGGAGCAATACTGAAGATGTTTGGTGACAAACTCTGCAGAGGGGAGTCATAGCTGAAACAACTCCTCCATCTGGTCTGGGCTAGATAGAGAAGAAAGGGAATGACTACAATCAGAAAAGTCAACTGTGAGTCATTGTATTTATTTATTGTGTATTCCACCTCTGACTGCACCTGATCAGTACTGTGTTCACTATTCCGGTGTATGGTGCTTATAATTGTTCTTTGTATGGCAATATTATTCAGTTATGGTATGGTAATATTATTTAGTCACAGTAAGATAGTATTCAGTCACTGTATGGTGTGTGTATTTGCGTAACTCAGTAATGTTCCCATAACTGCATTGTCTCACTTATTTTTTCAGAAGAACCTTTCATAACAAAATTGGTGCAGAGCCTTAGTTATTATATATGAACAGTCGGCCTTATAGTTTACATATGCACTCCTCCCATTCTGCCCTGGGTGATTTTAATTAGTTCATTGCTGGTTCCTAACAACCCCAGATATACGTAGGCTTAGTCCCAGTTCTGGGTGTATGTGCAGCCTAGGTACCCACCTCATAGAGGTCGCCTTGTCGTGGCAGGTATGCTCACACAATTTGATCAAAATGTGCGCTAAGAACCTCCCTATTGTAAGTAGATTTAGCAGTAAAGCATATTTATTTATATTTAGCGGCTTAGGTGGCAATAGTGTTTGCAGTGTGCAGTCACCATTTTCTTGTGTGTTGTATAAATTTGCAGTCACAGGCGTTCTTGTACCTGTATACACATTGTGTTTCATTTTGTTGGAATGTGCTGTTCAAACTTTTGTGTTTATGTGATTCATATTTGTGGGGTTAGTGACTGCCTCCATTTTTTGATCTTGCACTCCTCCCATTCTGCCCTGGGTGATTTTAATTAGCTTAATGCTAGTTCCTACCATCCCCAGATATATGTAGGCTTACACCCAGTTCTGGGTGTATGTGCAGCCTAGGTTCCCACCTCATAGAAGTCGCCTTGTCGTGGCAGGTGGGCTCACACAATTTGATCAAAATGTGGGTTAAGAACCTCACTATTGTAAGTAGATTTAGCAGTAATGCATATTTATTTATATGTAGCAGCTTATGTGGCATTAGCAGGGGTGGGATCCGGCCGGTTCGCCCCGGTTCTCCCGAACCGGTTGTTAAAATTACAGCCGGTTCGCAGATCGGGTGAAGCGGGAAGCCAGAGCCGGTCCCCTGCACTCAATTGTATTAGCTCCCTTAGGAC
The DNA here is from genome assembly GCF_050947455.1 of Rhinoderma darwinii. Lineage (NCBI taxonomy): Eukaryota > Metazoa > Chordata > Amphibia > Anura > Rhinodermatidae > Rhinoderma > Rhinoderma darwinii. The sequence continues at coordinate 83,620,050 of NC_134691.1, forward strand.
GCGGATACAATTGACTTCACTAGCGCTGCCCTGACGAGGCACATGATGCCTCACCATTTGGCGCTTTAGTGATGATGCAGTCGGCGATGACGTCATAACGCCGCTGCTTCGTTCCGCTGGAGGAGGACTGGCCTCGCTGGAGGATGGAGCTGGAACGGGACAGGTAAGAATTGTTTTTTTCCCTTCTACCGTGGGCAGCATTGTATATAGTCCCCAGTAGCTACAGGGGACTATATAGGGAACATAAACTACAGGGGACAATACATAGGCAGCAGTAGCTACAGGGGACTATATAGGGAACATAAACTACAGGGGACATTACATAGGTAGCAGTAGCTACAGGGGACTATATATGGAACAGTAGCTACAGGGGACGATATAGGGAACAGTAGCTACAGGGGACTATATAGGGAACAGCAGCTACAGGGGACTATATAGGGAACAGTAGCTACAGGGGACTATATAGAGAACAGTAGCTACAGGGGAATATATAGGGAACAGTAGCTACAGGGGTCTATATAGGGAACAGTAACTACAGAGGACAATACATAGGTAACAGTAACTACAGGGGACTATATAGGGAACTAACTATAGGGGACTTTATAGGGAACAGTAACTACAGGGAACTATTTAGGGAACACTAACTACAGGGGACTATATAGGGGCTCATATCTACAGGGAACGCATCAGGGGGCTCTATCTACAGGGTACGCCACAGTGGGCTCTATCTACAGGGATGTGCCATAGGGTGCCCTATCTACAGGGGGCACAATGCAGGAAACGCTACAGTAAATGCCACAGGGGGCACTATCTACAGGGAACGCTACAGTGGGCCCTGTCTGCAGGGAATGGTATATGGGGCACTATCTACAGGGAACGCTCTATGGGGAGCACTATCTACAGAGGGCTCTATGGGGAGAACTATCTATAGAGGGCTCTACTGGGAGCACTATCTACAGAGGGCTCTATGAGGGGCACTATCTACAGGGGGCACTATCCACAGGGGGCTCTATGAGGGGCACTATCTACAGAGGGCACTGTGTATGGTGCATTACTTTACAGTGTTTGACACCATTTTATTAATGGGCACAGTGTATGGTACTATTATAATCAGGGGTACAGTGTATGGTACTATTATATTCAGGGGCACAGTGTGTAGCATTATTATATTCGCAGACACAGTGTATGATACTATTATATTTTGTGGCATAGAGTGTGGCACCATAAGAATTTGCTCTTCGTTTATAGGTGCAGAAATGTTGAATAAGTGAGCTTCCGAAGACATCTGATTGAGCAAATTGACCCTTTTTCGGGAAATGGGTCATGGCCAGGAGGAATCATAGAGTTCTGGACCAGATGGAAAAGTAAAGAGAAAAAGAACCAATCTGAGAAGTCGTCACCGGTGAGTCACTAAATGTAAATGTTTATTCTCCCTGTGACTGCTCAGTACTGTAGTCACTGTATGATCTGCAGCGAGATGATGTATGTATGTATTGTTCTTTTTGTTAAACCGCAACTTCCAGCATATCCTTACCATCGTTCTGGCTATACTGGGAGCTGTAGTTTTATTCCGTACAAACTTATATGGCAGGGGTTAAACTAAATTTGCTAATTATCTCTGTACTGAGCTGTATTTGTACTGGTGCTGTATATATGTACTGAGCTTGATTCTGGGGCTGTATATATATATATGTACTGAGCTTGGTTCTGGAGTTATATTCATCATAACAACCAAGCTCAATACATATATACAGCACCAAAGAGAAGATCAGTACATATATACAACTCCAGAACAAAGCTCAATACATATATACAGCACCAAAGAGAAGCTCATAACATATATACAGCACCAGAACAAAGCTCAGTACATATATACAGCACCACAACAAAGCTTAGTACATAAATAAAGCACCAGAACCAAGCTTAGTACATATATACAACGTATAAGCCAAGCTCAGTACATATATACAGCAACAGAACCAAACTCATACACATATACAACACCAGAACCAAACTCAGTACATAAATACAGCAGCAGAACAAAGCTCAGTACTTAAATACAGCATCAGAACCAAGTTCAGTACATATATACAGCACCAGAACAAAGCTCAGTACATATATACCCACCAGAACAAAGCTCAGTACATAAATACAGCACCAGAACAAAGCTCAGTACATAAATACAGCACCAGAACCAAGCTCAGTGCATATATATCAGAACAACCAAGCTCAAAACATGTATAATTCAATTCAAAAAGTGAAACTCATATATTATATAGATTCATTACACAGAGTGATCTATTTCCAGCATTTTTTTCTTTTAATGTTGATGATTATGGGAACAGTTAATGACAGCCCAAAATTTAGTGTCTCAGAAAATTGGAATATTATATAAGCACAATTTCAAAAATGATTTTTAATACCGAAATGTCGTCCTACTGAAAAGTATGTACAGTAAACAGCAGTCAATACTAGGTCGGGGCTCCGACTCTGCATGAATTACTGCATCAATGCAGCGTGGCATGGGGGCGATCAGCCTGTGGCACTGCTGAGCTGTTATGGAAGCCCAGATTGCTTCATCACTGACTGGGGAAGCTTCACAAAGTAAATTTTGCATTTCATTGGGAAATCTCGGTCTCAGAGTCTGGAGGGAGAGTGGAGAGGCGTCAATCCAAGTGTCTTGTGGTCCAGTGTGAAGTTTCCACAGTCAGTGATGGTTTGGGGGCCATGTCATCTGCTGGTGTTAGTCCACTGTGTTATATCAAGTCCGCGCAGCCGTCTAGCAGTACATTTCCCAGCACTTCATTCTTCACTCTGCTGACAAGCTTTATGGCAATGCTGATTTCTTTTTTCAGCAGGACTCGGCACCTGCCCACACTGCCAAAACTACCAATACCTGGTGTAATAATTACAGTATCACTGCGCTTGATTGGCCAGCAAAATCGTCTAACCCAAACCCCACAGAGAATCTATAGGTTATTGTCAAGAGGAAGATAAGACCCCAGACCCAACTATGCAGACGAGCTGAAGGCCGCTATCATACAACCTGGGCTTCCATAACACCTCAGCAGTGCCACAGGGTGATCGTCTCCATGCCACGCCATTGATGCAGTAATTCATGCAAAAGGAGCACCGACCAAGTATTGAGTGCATATACTGTACATACTTTTTAGTAGGTCAATATTTCGGTATTAAAAATCATTTTTTGAAATTGGGCTTATATAATATTCAAATTTTCTGAGTGACTTAAATTTTGGGTTTTCATTAACTGTTACTATAATCATCAACATTACAAGAGAAAAAATGCTGGAAATAGATCACTCTGTGTGTAATGAATCTATAGAATATATGAGAGACTTTTTGAATTTAATTACTGAAATCAATTAACTTTTGATGATATTCGAATTTATTGAGAAGGACTAGTATATATACTGAGCTTTGTTCTGGTGTTGTATATATGTACTGAGCTTTGTTCTGGTGTTGTATTTATGTACTGAGCTTTGTTCTGGTGTTGTATATATGTACTGAACTTGGTTCTGGTGCTGTATATATGTACTGTGCTTTGTTCTGGTGCTGTATATATGTACTGAGCTTTGTTCTAGTGCTGTATATAAGTTCCTAGCTTGGTTCTGGTGCTGTATATATGTACTGAACTTGCTTCTGGTGTTGTATTTAGGTACTAAGCTTGGTTTTGGTGTTGTATATATGTACTGAGCTTTGTTTTGGTGCTGTATATATGTACTAATCTTTGTTCTGGTGCTGTATTTATGTACTGAGCTTTGTTCTGGTGCTGTATTTATGTACTGAGATTTGTTCTTGTGCTGTATTTATGTACTGAGCTTGGTTCTGGTGTTGTATATATGTTCTGAGCTTGGTTCTGGTGTGTTTATGTACTGAGCTTGGTTATAGTGTTGTATTTATGTACTGAGATTTGTTCTGGTGCTGTATTTATGTACTGAGCTTTGTTCTGGTATTGTAATTATGTACTGAGCTTGGTCTGGTGCTGTATATTTGTACTGAGCTTTGTTCTGGTGCTGTATATATGTACTGAGCTTTGTTCTGGTGCTGTATATATGTACTGAGCTTGCTCCTGGCACCGTATCTGTGCATTAGCCGGTAGAGTTGTCGCGGCTTTCTGTGCACTCTGCACTGTCCTCCACCCTTCTCATGTGCACAGCCTAACTAAATGGGCTGAGCACGCTTAGGATATTGAATGTGCGCATATAGACCTATATGTAATGGGTGAGTTTAATATAATGTGTGGGTAGGTCTGTACGCTTATGTAATTATATACATAGTGTGGCAATCCGCACTAAAGCATTCTGGACAGGGAATTTCTTTATTTAGAGTCCACTTTAATGTAGGGGGTATTTGGAATATCGGAATTGTTTTATTTTATTATTAGAATAATTTTCAATGGCGCGATACACCGCAAAACACCATGCACCCCCCCCCATTCCCGCAGCGCGTATGTCTTCGTCCGAAAAACAGGCAACCTTTTTTGTTAAAAATTTGAATCCCACCCCTGGACTTTAGTGTTCGCAGTGTGCTGTCGCAATTTTCTTGTGTGCTGTAGTTTACATTTAGGTATTCTGCACAATGAAGTATTTATATACATTTGATATTAATACGTTGCTTATCCTATTTTGACTGTGAGATCTTATAAAATGTAAAGGAAAACTCCAGCAAAAATTATAGTTTCTAATGTAAATTCTCTCTTATTATCATGATGTCTAAAGTTTCTACTGTATCCTGTAGGTTTCTGAATAATAAAATGTCAAGAATGCCCCAGTGACATCTGCAAATCTTCTAATCCTCATTTATTTTGCTGTTATCACTAAATCTAAACCAGGCTCTTTCCTCTTCATATAGAAACTATTGCCAACCCTTCATCCCTGCCAGTCCCTGCAGTGGGCTGATCATAACTTGGAATGATCTATATAACGAAAGGTTCTAATAGATCCATGTAATGCATGGGAAAGGCATCATGGGACATGAATTTACCAGAGCTAGATTGATTTCTAGATTAAATTCCCGAAGCTGTATTATTCTTTACTAAAAAGTAAGTTAGTGGAGTCATGAAAAAGAGAGCCATTCACATGGCTTCTGTAGGGACACTATTGACCAGGCCTAAATTTAAAGTTTTGGCATACATTCTTTTAAACTGTCAGAACTTTTGAACTACTTCGGATAACTTCACCATTTTTTAAATTGTTTTTTTTTTAGAACAAATCACACTTTCAAAAAATATATATTTATATGCAACACATATTTTATATTACAAACAAACAATTGATCCAAAAATTGACAGATTAGTGTAATTGATTAAGTTACGCTAAATAGTTAATGATTGAATTAATTAACGAACTAACAATTTATTATCACGCTAACTAACCTACTATTCCTGTCTGCCTATTCTAACACTAAGGTGCACAGGGAATACAAGTATATACTTTCTATATACTTTGTAAATGTAAATGTATATATATATATATATAAAAGCAGCACTTTGCGACTGTATACGTTGGTGCTATGCGAACCTGACCTTAATCCAAAACGGTCCTATAGACATGTGAAGAAATGATTGCATCACTCCAAAAGGTTGATGTCAAACACAAAAAGTGGTATATTGTTCCATGTTTCAAAGGATAAGCTACGTTTCAGTCCTCTCACAGGACCTTTTTCAAGCTTGCAACATCATTTATTACTTTGTCATTTTAACCTGATTTACCATTAATAAAAGTGGAACGTCGGTTCCTTTTACTTACCACAAGCGCTGGATTTTGGTCCTACTTCATCACCATGATTGATTAATCATGGTGATCACCTGCTTAGTAGCCGAACCAATCGTTTCGGCTGTCAGAGAACAGGTTGCTGGAGAGCCGGAGACACTGACACCGCTGGCGTCAGAGCGCTCTCCTCAGCGCTATGTCGGCAGAAGCAGAGGTCTGCAGATTCACGTCCTGGCTGCACGGGGTATATGTGGCTAGGACATGAATCTACAGATTGTACAGAATATAGGACTTGGCACTCATATGTTGAACAATGGATTTTTTATATTTGCAATCCAATACTTTATGTTTGGCACCATCTTCCACAGCAACGGATGTTGCGTATGAGAGCATGTTACATTCAGACTTTTTTTTCACAAACCTTAGTAGCAAGGCAAACTGAATTATCTGTTGAAGGTCTTGATAGACCGAAAACGTTCATAAGGTATTGGATTGCAAAAACAAAAATTAAATTGAGTGTTGAGTCCTATATTAATATTGTTACGGAGTGGTATCCTACTTGAGCCCCTGCATTATTCAGAGTGCAGTATATCCTCTACACATTATATTTTCCTGTATGGACATAACATAATCAAATTTGGGAAAATCAAAACCTAAAATCTGTGCATAGGACTGATAGAAGTTTTTTTTTTATATAAGATATATTTTGTGTTTACAATCCATTAAATATTATCAATCTTTGTTATTATAGCTGCTTATATTTTTTATATTCTAAGGGGGATTTATAAATCCCTCTTCGCCAGTCTTCTGGCGTAGAAAATTCGCAATATGTGGAAAAACTTGCTTTTTGCCCAAACATTTTGCAACTTTTACATTCTTTTGCAGCTTCCACTACTTTTAAAAAAGTAGCCGGGCTTAGCGGGAGAGATGGGGCCACAATGGCTCGATAAATTTACTATAATTTATGCCAGAAAAGTTGCTTACATCATAGCGTAAATCTACTCCAGCTCATAGCTGGAGTAGATTTTTTTTCTGACCCACGGATGACCAGAGATGCACCTAATTTATTAAGAGGCATCCGACTCCTAAGAAATTATAAGCATCTTACTCCAACTTTCTTTTGACTAAAAATGGTGTATGAAACTCCATCCTTAATAAATTACCCCCTAAGTATTTTGTAACATGTTTACAGGATTTTTCTCTGTCTAATATATGTCATAATGACTATTAGATTCTCTTACAATCCCCTAAGCTAGTCTATGTTTTTGAAGGCTTTTTCTTAATTTAAACAACTTTACCCTGTGGATAAAACTATGTTAGATTGGCTGCGGGTTTTAATAGCTCAGGGCCATCCTTAGATCTAATTGCTATTAAACAAATCTCTAGTGAAGGCAGCAAACAATTATTACTTGTGAGGAAAACTTTAATGTGGCAGAGATCCTCTGTCCTATTAGTCTGAGTTATGGTGAACGTGTGTTGGTGAACCGAAAGTAGTTTAGCCCTGACAAGCCCATAGGAAAATGATCTCGTGCTCTGGAGTCACAGATGAAAGGGTTATAAGAATAACTTTTTCTATCACTCTACACAACTTTTTGTGTTATGACTATGACCTACTTTTAAGGCAAAGTGTCTTGTATGCCACAACCCTGCTTTTAAATAAAAATGGATTGACTATTATTTAAAAGGCTGGCAGATTGGGTTTAGATTCAGCTCCATTGATATGACCTTTTAGGACGTAACATCTAAATACGTTTTTTCAAAGAATCTGGATAGTCGAAGATCAATAATGTGTTTAGAATTTGGTAAAGGGTAGGTGTGGAACTTTACAGTGAAGGTGCATTTGCTTGTCCTAACTGTAGTCAATACATATTGGTACATATAACAGATGGGGTTTATCAAAGGTATATTGGAATAAAAGAAAGAATAATAGAGTCTTCTACTTTGAAATCTAACAGGTACTGCTAAATAAAGTAAGCAAGACTACAAAACTTCTAAATCTGTTTTTATAGTGTTATAATTGTAACAATACAGATTGGGCTTTGTCACCTCACTGCCTCTGTGCCTTCCCACAAAACCTTTCTAATGATAATATATTGAGAAAGTTGCCAGCTATGTATATTTACATGTCTCCATTAATTTGGCATTTGGGTGTGACAAGAGTTTGTTTAGTTTTAACAATGCCAATCTTCTTAATCACCCACTACTGTAAGAGAAATAAAGAATTAAATCGTACCATTCATTGGGCATGGGCCTTCATTGTTTTCAATACACAAAGCCAAGTGGTAAACTCCAATACATAAGTGCAATTAAGAAGGGGTTGTCTTAAGTAGCTTGCAACCCTTCCAGTCTGAATTTTCTTTTTGTACTGGCCATTATGCCATGCACACAAAGCAAAATAAATAAATAATAGTATTTTATGGATCACAGTCTCCTGGGAGAGAGCAGAATTTCCTGACCATATCATGAACATGTTTTGCTCTCCCAAGATCCTCAGAGAAATGGCTGCCTGCGATCATATGTAACTAAAAGGCATTCCACTACGGACTGGAAGTCCCATCTACGGTGGAGCGCCTATTACTTGCACTTAGGAATATCACCAGATTGTTTTAATAATGTTTATAAAAGATATGACCATGAGAAATCATGAGTAGAATAAAATCTTCTGTTTATAACAGCCTGTTTCTCCAAAAGGACTTGAACTTTATCACCACAATTCCCTCGAGCTCCTCCTTGTAAGGGACTATTTCAATAAAACCAATATATTAGATAATTACAGCTTAAACAATTTTCTCATATAATCTTTAAGGGGTTATCCGGGTTATTAAAATTAATGGCCTATCTTTAGGATAGGCCAGCAATATTAGATCGGTGGGTGTCTGACTGTCAGCACCACACCAATCAGCTGTTTGAAGGGGTCGCGACGCTTGTACAAGCGCTGCAGCCTTTTCATTGTTTACATGCTTCTCCTCCTCGTTCGTACTTGCACACAACGTTACATTTGTAGTGGCCGTACAGGGCATTGCACGACTGTCCCATTCAAGTGACGAGCGCCACGGCGCCTTCAAACAAACTGATTGGTGAGGGTGCCGACAGTTGGAACACCACAAATCTAATATTGATGGCCATCAAATTTAATAACCTGGATAACCCCTTTAATGTATCTGCAAACTGGACAGACAGTACCTAGTCTTTTGACATGCCCATTCACTATATGGGCCCCGTATACAAAGGGAATCTGCTTCACATTCTAATGTCAGTCTTACAAATTAAAAAGGAGCTTTACAATTAGATTTGGCGGGTATTTAAGCCCCTCATTTTTCACTATTTACTGCCATTCAGTGACTTTTCACATATCTGCAGATTGTGCCTCTGATTGGTTCTAGTCTGGGAGATATCTCATCTCCAAATTATTCTAATGCAATCTGTCCCTTTAAATCACAAAATAATGACATCCCTACAGCATGGCCATTTATATAACATTATCCAGAATACAGATTGTGTATGATAAAAAAATACACTGGTTAATAAATGGTTAAACAATCTCTAAAGCTCCTTTCTATCATACTATGGATATACAATTGTAGAGCTCCAATTTCTTGTCTTTGATGTAGTTTCAGTAGAAAATTGCCATGCTATTTACACAAATTAGTGAAAGGGGTTTCCAGTGAATTGGATTGCTCTAAATAAGGACTATTAGAGAATCAGTTCAGCAGATAATCAGAAAACCTTCTTTCATCTTATGTTCAGCTCTAACAAAAAGCATATTATACCACAAGGTAAGCGAAGATGCACTTAAAGGAAGCTGTAATTAAGGAAAAGCGGTGGTAATTTGATAAGGAAGTTATCTAATACTCCACATAGGTAATGCATTACATAGAACAATTATTTTATTTGCAACAAAGACGTATACAATTTATCTGCATCTGTAATGACTTTTCATGTTTGATAATGTCAGACTTATCAGCGATATTTACCTTTATTATTTATATGTAATAAGTATGGTTTTTTTTGTAATCAGATCAAATGGAAATCTGAATATTTGGGAGCAGTTATTTATGTATTCATGAAACTGTTCACACTAGTGTACTAGCCACATTTTAATAATGGAGTTGCATGCTAACTTTAGTCTAATAAGATCACAGGATGTTCTTGTTTCTGTTGTGATTCGCATCACATCAGATGTCATTGATTTGTCTAAGTGCAAAATCAGTTCATTGCCCTACTTGCAGACTCATCCAACACATTGACATATGTTTATGTTACCATTAGACCAGACCAAGGGGGGATGATGGACTCTACAGATGAAATGCCAGTCAACTATGTGTAAGAGACTGCTGGCACCTAATAACATTATAATTATACAAGATGCTTTCTGTGTTCTAGTCTTAGATCGTTGACAAGTTAAAGGGATTTTACCATAATCAATATTTATCACCTCAATATTAGGGTATGTTCACACGCTTAACAAAAAACGTCTGAAAAATACGGAGCTGATTTCAGAGAAAACAGCCTCTGATTTTCAGGCGTTTTTGAAGCTGAGGCTGGGTTCACACGACCACATTAACGTCCGTAATGGACGGACGTATTTGGCCCGCAAGTCCCGGACCGAACTCAGTGCAGGGAGCCGGGCTCCTAGCATCATAGTTATGTACGATGCTAGGAGTCCCTGCCTCTCTGCAGGACAACTGTCCCGTACTGTAATCATGTTTTCAGTACGGGACAGTTGTCCTGCAGAGAGGCAGGGACTCCTAGAGTCGTACATAACTATGATGCTAGGAGCCCGGCTCCCTGCACTGAGTTCGGTCCGGGACTTGCGGCCCAAATACGTCCGTCCATTACGGACGTTAATGTGGTCGTGTGAACCCAGCCTGAGAATGAAATTTGGAGCTTCTTTTGAGGCTTCTTTTCAGACGTTTTTTGAGGCGTTTTTTGAGTCGTTTTTTGAGGCGTTTTTTATAGTGTTCAATGGAAAATCAGCTCCAAAAAGCGCCCCAAGAAGTGACATGCTACTTCTTTTTACGGAGCGTCTTTTTACGCTCCGTTTTTTGACAGCGAAGCATAAAATAAAGGCTCGTGAGAACAGAACATCGTAATTCCCATTGAAAGCAATGGGCAGATGTTTGTAGGCGTATTAGGGGCGTTTTTTCAGGCGTAATTCGAGGGGTAAAACGCCTCCATTACGTCTGAAAAGAGGTCGTGTGCACATACCCTAACAAGACAACACACAAGTGGGTATGTAAATGGAAAGAAAACGAAATAGCCACTCTATATTACACAAAATAAAATTTTATTAGAAATAAGCACACTACATAAGCATATTTAAAAACACTTAAAACACCAAACCATGCTGACCCAAATACATAGGGGGTTGCCGCCCTGATAAGCAGCCAAGTAGAAAAAGCCCCCAAGACCACCTAAATCCCTCAGCATAAAAGGCTAGTACAGAAACATAAGGAATGTTGCATCAAACTGTAAGCATGGTAGCGACATAGGTACAAGTGAGCCAAGGAATGGGATAAAGGTGTCTGAATGCCCCACGTGTATCGCCACAATGTGGCTTCCTCAGGGGTGTTTTGTTTGTGATGCAGTGCACAATACTTTTATATATGCAACATATTGATCATAATTGCATAAAGATGGGCACATAATCATGCACACTTACCCCTCTCCCTCCTCCCGGCGAGCACCATGCTCCCGCCGTCACCAGCGTCAATCACTGCACAGCACGCATGCGCCGGAACCGGCGCCAAGACCACACCCATCAGTGTCCCACGTATGCATGGTGCGCCGAAAGACAGACACCAAAGACAGCGCCAGCCTGTAAGCAGTGCGCGCGCGCTGGGGCCCCGCACACCAAAGCGTAACGAGACTCCCCGCGCATGCGCAGCGCGAAAGTTTTGAGGACGTAGACCACAGGCATCACACAGAATATATATAATGTATTTGGGATATATTGATGCACTGATCTAACCAGGCCACCAATTGACCCCATATATCTGTGAATGATTCAGTCAAACTTTGAAAAAAAGGAGAAAATGAGGTAGTATACTAGTATATATTTAGCATTCCAAAGTGAAAACGTAATATTCTAGAAAAAATCAATAAGAGGATTATATAGATAATTATTGTTTTAAAATCTCTATGATTTACACCGTGTTCGAAATTATTATGCACATTGGATTTAAGTGTCATAAACATTTAATTATTAGTTTTTCAATTAAACTCATGGATGGTATTGTGTCTTAGGGCTCTTTGGATCATTGTAATCAATCTCAGACACCCGTGATCATTAATAAATACCTATAACTGTACATGTGGACCTGTCACACATCCAAAAAAGGAAAAAATAGAACAGCAAGTACACATCAGTACACCTTGATAAAGCTACCGTGAAACGCGCGTCGGGGTTCGCGGTGTGGTGTTCACTTATAGGCTAACTATGACACATATTGGTTGGTATAGATCCTGGGACCGGGTTTGATCTGCGGTTACTCCCTGGACACCTTATATGTTTACACTCACACGCATACCAGCGTGTGTTTTGTTTTTTCCTCTTTATACTCGTTTTTGGTTCATTATTTTTTCTCTTGTATAGGAATGGTTGTATTCATCACACCTGTGGTATTTGGATTCCCTTATCTATAGCATGCCTTCCTGAGTTAACTTTTTCAGATTTTTGATCTTGTTCCATTCTGAGTATACTTCATTTGTCATAGCCTCAGTGTTCTCCACATCTTTGCATTTTAATTGTTTGTCCTATTTTAGGTCCTGATGGCCAATATGTTTTTATGTGTATTTCAATAAAGCATTGTGATCATTACAAGGTACAAATGTGTACTTGCTGTTCTATTTTTTCCTTATAGGTATTTATTCTATATTTTTCTTTGTTATATGTGGACGTTCATTTGAAACGTTATCGTTTGGTCTGTATCTATATAGGTATTCATCACCTGTGATAATTAGTTTGCCAGGTGTGCCCAATCAAAGGAAAAACTACTTAAGAAGGACGTTCCACGTTATTAAGCAGGCCACAGGTTTCAAGCAATATGGGAAAGAAAAAGGATCTCTCTGCTGCCGAAAAGCGTGAAATAGTGCAATACCTTGGACAAGATATGAAAACATTGGATATTTCAAGAAAACTTAAGCGTGATCATCGTACTGTGAAAAGATTTGTGGCTGATTCAGAGCACGGGTTCGTTCAGATAAAGGCATAATGGGGAAGGTTTCTGCCAGACAAATTAATAGGATTAGGAGAGCAGCTGCTAAAATGCCCTTGCAAAGCAGCAAACAGGTATTTGAAGCCGCTGGTGCCTCTGGAGTCCCGCGAACCTCAAGGTGTAGGATCCTCCAGAGGTTTGCAAGTGTGCATAAAGCTATTATTCGGCCACCCCTAAACAATGCTCACAAGCAGAAACTGTTGCAGTGGGCTCAGAAATACATGAAGACTAATTTTCAAACTGTGTTGTTTACTGATCAGTGCCGTGCAACCCTGGATGGTCCAGATGGATGGAGTAGTGGATGGTTGGTGAATGGCCACCATGTCCCAACAAGGCTGCAACGTCAGCAAGGAGGTGGCGGAGTCATGTTTTGGGCTGGAATGATGGGGAGAGAGCTGGTAGGCCCCTTTAGGGTCCCTGACAGTGTGAAAATGACCTCTGTAAAGTATAGAGCTTATGACTGACCACTTTCTTCCGTGGTACAAAAAGAAGAACCGTGCCTTCCGTAGCAAAATTATCTTCATGCATGACAATGCACCATCTCATGCTGCAAAGAATACCTCTGTGTCATTGGCTGCTATGGGCATAAAACGAGAGAAACTCATGGTGTGGCCTCCATGTTCCCCTGACCTCAACCCTATTGAGAACCTTTGGAGCATCCTCAAGCAAAATATCTATGAGGGTGGGAGGCAGTTCACATCAAAACAGAAGCTCTGGGAGGCTATTCTGACATCCTGCAAAGATATTCAAGCAGAAACTGTCCAAATACTCACAAATTCAATGGATGCAAGAATTGTGAAGGTGATATCAAAGAAGGGGTCCTATGTTAACATGTAACTTGGCCTGTTAAGTTTTTTTTTTATTGAAAGAGCTTTTGATTTCTGTAAACATGACCTCCTGATGCTGCAAATTCAAACATTACCATTTTAGTTCTCTTTACAACCTTTAAAATGTTTTGATCTCTGTTGTGCATAATAATTTGAAACAGTGCATTTTGAGTGTTTTACTTCTAAACAAAAATCTGTTATCACTAGGAGATTTGTTCAATAAAATTCGCATTATACTCCAACGGTTGATGGCTTGAAGATTATACTGACTGTCATTTGCATTGACTATTTAGGAAAATCAGCGAAAAATAACATTTGCATAATAATTTGGAACGCGGTGTATATCACACCACCAAGTGTCATGTATGTAAAATGAGAACAAAAAAGAAAAGGGGTTATCTGTACAATTATAACACCACAAAAGCCAAATAGTTATGCTAAATTACTGTAACTGCTAAACGTTCAGACATATAATATAGATTGCAATGAAACAATTTTTAGTGAAGCCTGTACTCAGGGCTGGTGTTACCACCCGGCAAAATTGGGCAAGTGCCGGGTACCACTACACTTGGGGGGGCCAACTCGGCCGCCAGGCGCTGACGCTGCCGTCTTCACGGCATCACTGTCCATATATGAACATTGATGTAAGGAGGAGAGAAGGAGTTTTGAAGCAGAGCAGATAGCTCTGGGGTTGCCCCTGACATCACTATCTGACCGGGACTTCAGCTTTGCTCCGGACATCACTATTCATATATGGACAGTGATGTCAGGAGCAGAACAGGAGTCCCAGGCAGAGTGCTAGTAGTGCTCTGCCCAGGACTATGGCTCTGGGGTTGCCCCTGGCAACATTGTCCATATATGGACAGTGACATCAGGGGCTTCTCCTGAAGCGGAATCCCCAGCCAGAGAGTCGGCAATGCTCTGGATGGGGATTTCACTCCTCGAGGGAGCCCCAGAGGCACTACCTACAGGGAGGGGGGCTGTGTGGCACTACCAGGCAGGGTGGATGTTTGGCACTACCAGGGAGGGTGGCTGTTTGGCACTACCATGGAGGGTGGCTGTGTGGCACTACCTGGGAGGAGGGGGCTGTGTGGCACTACATGGGCCTACAAAGTCTGTGTTGCCCAAAGGCCCCCATAAACCTGGAGCCGGCCCTGCCTATACTGAGCCCTACCACTTGTTGGTACCAACCATTTACTACCCCCTAAACTTTTTATTTTGGATTGTCAATTTATATCCCAATTACATTATTTTCACAATTCATGAAGCTTTGTTGCAAATATTGGGTTGTGATCCCCAATAGATTTAGATATTGCACATGAGAAAACCGTCATCTCCACCCGAAGGGAGAGATGCGAATCCATTATTTATGTTAAAATAAAATATCACCCAACCTTATCAAACACTATGGTGCATAGCTCCCAACCATCCCGGATCCGGCGGGACAGTCCCGGTTTCTCACCGCTGCCCCGCCGTCACGGGCGGTCTGAAAAATGTCCCGCTGGGCGCTGCGGCTGTATCAAAACAGCTGATCGCTGCTGACAGGCGACTACAGCAGCGATTAGCAATCAGCTTCAGAAGGAGGCAGGAGGTCTTGCGGCGGCATTCTGACTGGTGTCGATGCCAACCCGGGAGTGGACCAGTCCAGTTACCTGACCTATCAGGTGAAAGGTCAGGTGACTGGACTGGTCAACTCCTGGGCCGGCATCTACACCAGTCAGAACGCCGGTCAGATGACAGTTCAGGTGACTGGACTGGTCCACTCCTGGGCCAGCATGGACACCAGTCAGAACGCCACTGCAAGACCTCCTGCCTTCTCCTAACGGTGAGTGACGTGAAGGCAGAGTGGAGAGTGGTAGCAGTAGGCTACCTCTACCGCTCTCCGCTCTGGTGGCATTGTGGCACAAAGTTTAAGGGGGAGGGGGGTTGTGTGGCACAAAGGTTAAGGGGGAGGGGGGTTGTGTGGCACTATGTACAAGGTGGGAGAGGAGTTGTGTGGCACTAAGTACAAGGGAGGAGGGGGGTTGTGTGGAACTATGTACAAGGCGGGGAGGGGGGTTGTGTGGCACTATGTACAAGTGGGAGGGGGTTGTGTGGCACTATGTACAAGGGGGAAGGGGGTTGTGTGGCACTATGTACAAGGGAGAGGGGGTTGCGTGGCGCTATGTACAAGAGGGGTGCTGTGCGTGGCGCTATCTACAGGGGGGCTGGGCGTGGAGCTATCTACAGGGGGGCTGTGCGTGGAGCTATCTACAGGGGGGCTGTGTGTGGCGCTATCTACAGGGGGTGTGTGTGTCTCTATTTACAGGGATCTGTGTGTGGCGCTATCTACAGGGGGCTGTGTGTGGCACTCTCTTCAAGGCGGCTGTGTGTGGAGCTATCTACAGGGGGGCTGTGTGTGGCGCTATCTACAGGGGAGCCAAGTGTGGAGCTATCTACAGGGGGAGTGTGTGGAGCTATCTACAAGGAGGCCGTGTGTGAAGCTATCTACAGGGGGGCCGTGTGTGGAGCTATCTCCAGGGGGCCATGTGTGGAGCTATCTACAGGGGGCTGTGTGTGGAGCTATCTACAGGGGGCTGTGTGTGGCGCTATCTACAGGAGGGCTGTGTGTGGCACTATATGCAGGGGGCATCTGTGTGGCGCTATCTACAGGGGGGCTGTGTGTGGTGCTATTTACATGGGGCTGTGTGTGGCGCTATCTACATGGGGCTGTGTGTGGCGCTATCTACAGGGGGCTATGTATGGCGCTATCTACAGGGGGCTTGTCTGGTGCTATCTACAGGGGGCTGTGTCTGGTGCTATCTATACACAGCCCCCCATTTGTAAATATTACTAACCCTTATTTTTTTGTTTTGCAGGTTCCGTTGGACTGTTTGGACTACGTCGTAGATTCGTTGGACTACTGCACAAGGGCCACTGTTTCTGGCCTCTCCCAGCCTACTAGTAACAGCCTGCGGCCACCCCAGTGCCCGCCCGTCACTACAGATGGTCGGGTACTGGATCGTATCCGGTTCTTCCTAGCACCCCTGGTAATAATGGGGGTTAGTTGTTAGTTTCTACTGGCTAACACTAAGCCCCGCCTTAGTAATAGACATTGTCAAGCAGACAAGTGCCATTACCAAGACGCTAATAAAGTATTAAAAAACAACACATAGACATAAGAAAATATTTTTTATTGAAATAAGAACTCCCCCACACAATCCTCTTTCACAATTTTATTTTAAAAAAAACATAGATTATCGCAGTAGTCCAACGAATCTACGACGTAGTGCAAACAGTCCAGCGGAACCTGAAAAACAAAAAAATAAAGTTAGTAATATGAAGAATAAAAAAACTTCTCACCTCCAGCGATTTCTGTCTTCCCTGCGCTGCAGTAGAAACTAGACATCAATGAAAAATAATTCCCCTTCATGTAACTCTGCTACCTGTCAGCTGAAAACTCATCTACCACAGGGAAAAATGTTTCCCCATCATGTCTGATGCCCAGGTTTTTCTTTGTGGTACTCCGCCATGGGGAAACAGTTTTCCCTCTGATGGATGATTTTTCCATTGACCAGTAGCAGAGTTACACTACTGGAAAAAAAAATCCCAATCATGTAACTCTGCTACCTGTCAATTGAAAAGTCATCCACCCTAGGGTCTCCCTCTTGACTTTCATTGTTCTGAGCCTTTTGGTTTGTCCTGCATCTGCTGCCGCCGTGATGAGCAAATGTTATACCCAAGATAGGAAAAGTAACATAAAGACGATATAACCGGATCCATAATATCTGTGATATCCAGACAGTCTAGAGATCCAGATGCAGTACCCCTTGATAAAGCTACCGCGAAACGCGCGTCGGGGCTCATGGTGTGGTGTTCACCCTAAGGATTATTATGACTTATACTGGTTGGTACACTCTTTGGGACCGGGTTTGAACCTCGGTTACTCCCTTGCTATACTGTTCACACACATACTAGTGTGTCCTGTATGTTCCCTTCCTTGTATACTTGCTGTTCATCCATTGATTGTGTCATTGCATTGGCTTGGCAACTTATATTACAGCAGTGGTTTCTGGATTTTTTCCCATTAATAGTATGCCTTTCTGAACTACCTTTTATATATAGGTTTTTCTGAGTATATTCTATTGTGTCATAATCGGGTGTTCCTGTAATGGCCGGAAGGAGGTGAAGGGAAAGTGAGCCCTAATCTACCCACCGCCCTGTCCCTGCCTACTTGCAACGACTCGCCCTAGGCGACGAGGTACAACTGGGCGGCGGTCCCTACGCTGTCTAAGTGCACAGGAAAACAAACAGGGAACATGCAAGGGAAGGGGCAGTAGCCACGGAACGCCACGAGGAAACGGAGCGGCGAACGGACAGTCAGGACCAGGACGAAGTGAGTACACCCGAGCGGGCAAGGAGACAGAAGCAAGCCAGGGGCAAAGCAAAGCAGGTCAAGCAGAACTGCAGCAAGGCAGAAGCACGGCAGAAGCAGGCTGGAGCAAGCAGCA
Organism: Rhinoderma darwinii; assembly: GCF_050947455.1. Taxonomy (NCBI): domain Eukaryota; kingdom Metazoa; phylum Chordata; class Amphibia; order Anura; family Rhinodermatidae; genus Rhinoderma; species Rhinoderma darwinii. Next base: position 83,638,316 of record NC_134691.1, read on the forward strand.
GTGGGGCCAGGAATCCAAAAGAATTACAAGCACTGAGGGAGAGAACAGGGCAGGTAATAAAGGACAGGGGGCGGAGCTAACTCCGACAGACCAGGCCGCGATAGGCTCTCCCACTCCTGAGCCTGCCACCCTGGTTGGTGGGAGATGGTGTCAGTCGAACAGGTCTGGCCTCAGGTGTGGATTGATTAATCCCAGGAGTATACCTAGATGAAGTACCTGGCAGATCCCTAACAGTACTCCCCCTTTTATGAGGGGCCACCGGACCCTTACTAAGGGGACCCGGTTTAGTGGGGAAGAGAAGGTGGAACCTCCTGATCAATACCCCAGCGTGAACATCACGGGCAGGTACCCAAGTCCTCTCCTCCGGCCCGTATCCTCTCCAATGGACCAGGTACTGGAGGGAGCCCTGGACCATCCTACTGTCCATAATCTTGGCCACCTCGAATTCCACCCCCTCAGGGGTGAGAACGGGAACAGGAGGTATCCTCGAGGGGGACCAGGACGGGGAGCAGCGTTTAAGGAGGGAGGCATGGAAGACGTCATGTATGCGAAATGATGGGGGGAGCTCCAGACGGAAGGATACAGGGTTGAGGACTTCAATGATCTTATAAGGTCCAATAAATCGGGGAGCAAACTTCCTGGACGGGACCTTAAGGCGCAAGTTCCTGGACGACAACCAGACCAAATCCCCGACGACAAACCGGGGGTTAGCAGAACGTCTACTATCCGCCTGAATCTTTTGTGCGCTCTGGGACGCCTCTAGGTTCTTCTGAACCTGGGCCCAGACGGTGCACAGTTCCCGATGAACATCCTCTACCTCAGGATTATTGGAACAACCAGGGGAGACGGAGGAGAATCTTGGGTTAAACCCGAAATTACAGAAAAACGGGGAGACCCCTGACGAGTTACTGACCCGGTTATTCAAGGAAAATTCAGCAAGGGGAAGGAATGAGACCCAATCGAATTGACAGTCGGAGATGAAACACCTTAAATATTGTTCCAGGGATTGGTTGGTCCTTTCCGTTTGGCCATTAGTTTCGGGATGGAAGGCGGAGGAGAAGGACAGATCAATCTCCAACTTTTTACAAAAAGCTCTCCAAAATAAGGAAACAAATTGTACCCCTCTGTCAGAAACAATATTGACTGGGGCCCCATGGAGACGCAGGATGTGTTTCACAAACAAAGAAGCTAACGTCTTGGCGTTAGGTAGCTTCTTAAGGGGCACAAAGTGGCACATCTTGCTGAAGCGGTCGACTACCACCCACACCACCGACTTGCCCTGAGATGGAGGCAAATCGGTGATAAAATCCATGGAGATATGGGTCCAAGGTCTCTGGGGAATGGGCAAGGAACGTAGTAGGCCCGCAGGTCGGGACCTAGGGGTTTTGGACCTAGCGCAAACCTCACAAGCGGCGACGTAAGCCCTAACGTCTTTAGGCAACCCAGGCCACCAATAGTTTCTGGTAATGAGGTGTTTGGTGCCCAAGATGCCAGGATGACCAGATAGAGCGGAGTCATGGTTTTCCCTGAGTACCCTCAGCCGGTATTGCAGGGGAACAAACAGTTTGTCCCCAGGGACGTTCCCGGGAGCTGCACCCTGATCAGCCGCGATATCAGAAGCTAAATCAGAATCCGTGGCAGAGACGATTATACCAGGGGGTAAAATACAAGCAGGATCCTTCTCAGAAGGAGGATTGGCCATGAAACTACGTGACAGAGCATCAGCCTTAATATTCTTGGACCCAGCCCTATAGGTAACCAAGAAATTAAATCTGGTAAAGAATAGTGCCCACCGAGCTTGTCTAGGATTAAGCCTCCGGGCCGATTCTAGGAAAGCCAGATTCTTGTGATCCGTAAGGACCGTTACCTGGTGTCTGGCCCCCTCCAGGAAGTGCCGCCACTCCTCAAAAGCCCATTTAATGGCTAGAAGTTCGCGGTTGCCAATATCATAGTTACTCTCCGTGGGCGAAAACTTCCTAGAGAAGTAAGCACAGGGGCGGAGATGGGTGAGGGAGCTGGTACCCTGGGACAAGACGGCCCCCACTCCCACCTCGGAAGCGTCAACCTCCACAATAAATGGCTCCTCTTGGTTGGGCTGAATCAGCACGGGGGCCGAGATAAAGCACTTCTTGAGGGTCTCAAAGGCCTGGACGGCCTCAGGGGGCCAATGGAGGACATCAGCACCCTTGCGGGTAAGGTCCGTAAGAGGCTTAGCGACGACCGAGAAGTTGGCAATAAATCTCCTGTAATAGTTGGCGAACCCTAAAAAACACTGTAACGCCTTAAGGGAGGCAGGTTGGACCCATTCCGCCACAGCCTGAACCTTGGCAGGGTCCATGCGGAATTCATGAGGAGTGAGGATTTGCCCTAAAAATGGTATCTCCTGTACCCCAAAGACACATTTTTCAGTCTTAGCAAACAGATTATTCTCCCGAAGGACCTGGAGCACCTTCCTGACATGCTCCACGTGGGAGGACCAGTCCTTGGAAAACACCAGTATGTCATCAAGGTACACAACAAGAAAATTACCCAGGTACTCTCTCAGGATTTCATTAATAAAATTCTGGAAGACAGCAGGGGCATTACACAACCCAAAGGGCATGACCAGGTATTCGAAATGACCCTCGGGTGTGTTGAACGCAGTTTTCCACTCATCCCCCTCTTTGATGCGGATAAGGTTATATGCCCCCCGTAGATCGAACTTAGAAAACCATTGGGCTCCCTGAACCTGATTAAAAAGATCCGGAATCAAAGGAAGTGGGTACTGGTTCCTTACGGTGACCTTATTCAGGTTACGATAATCAATGCACGGCCTAAGACCACCATCCTTCTTCCCCACGAAGAAGAAGCCAGCACCTACAGGAGAAGTCGAGGGGCGAATGAAACCCTTGGCCAGGCATTCTTGGATATATTCCCTCATAGCTTTACGTTCAGGACATGAAAGATTAAATATCCTCCCCTTAGGAAGCTTGGCACCAGGCACCAAATCGATAGCGCAATCGTAATCTCTATGGGGGGGCAACACCTCGGAGGCCTCCTTAGAAAACACATCGGCGAAGTCCTGAACAAACTCAGGAAGCGTGTTTACCTCCTCCCGGGGAGAAATAGAGTTAACAGAAAGACATGACATAAGACATTCATTACCCCATTTGGTGAGATCCCCAGTATTCCAATCAAACGTGGGATTATGCAACTGCAACCAGGGAAGGCCTAAAACCAGATCAGACGATAATCCCTGCATCACCAGTACAGAGCACTGCTCCAAATGCATGGAGCCAACAAGGAGTTCAAAAACAGGAGTATGCTGAGTAAAATAACCATTAGCAAGGGGAGTTGAGTCGATTCCTACTACAGGGATAGGATAAGGTAAATCAATACAAGGCATCTTTAGAGACATAGCAAATTCCGCAGACATGATATTAGCAGATGACCCTGAATCCACGAAAGCACTGCCCGTGGCAGCCCGGCCAGCAAACGAGACCTGAAAGGGAAGCAAAATTTTATTGCGTTTCACATTAACGGGAAATACCTGTGCGCCCAAGTGACCTCCCCGATGATCACTTAGGCGCGGAAGTTTTCCGGCTTCTTATTCTTGCGCCTGGGACAGGTGTTCAGTAGATGCTTGTCGTCCCCACAGTAGAAGCAGAGACCATTCATTCTGCGAAACTCCCTACGTTGTCGAGGGGACATGGAGGCCCCGAGTTGCATAGGTACCTCCGAGTCCTCCGTGGAGGGGCGAGGAGACGGGACCTCGGGGGGGATTGCAGAAAAGTCAGAGGGGAGCACACTGAAGCGTTCTAGCTGACGTTCCCTGAGACGTCGGTCAAGTCGTACTGCTAGGGCCATAACCTGGTCAAGGGAGTCAGACGAGGGGTAGCTAACCAGCAGATCCTTCAGGGCGTCAGATAATCCTAACCTAAACTGGCACCTTAGGGCCGGATCGTTCCACTGAGAAGCTACGCACCACTTCCTAAAATCAGAACAGTATTCCTCAACCGGTCTCCTACCCTGACGTAAGGTCACCAGCTGACTCTCGGCTAAGGCAGTCCTGTCAGTCTCGTCGTAAATGAGTCCGAGGGCAGAGAAAAAATGATCAACAGAGGAAAGTTCAGGGGCGTCAGGAGCCAAGGAGAAGGCCCACTCTTGGGGCCCTTCCTGGAGTCGGGATATGATGATACCCACCCGCTGGTTCTCGGAACCTGAGGAGTGGGGCTTTAGGCGGAAATACAGTCTGCAACTCTCCCGGAAGGAGAGAAACGTCTTACGGTCCCCTGAGAACCGGTCAGGTAACTTGAGGTCGGGTTCTAGAGGTGAGGTGAGGGGTACTACTAAAGCAGCGTCACCCTGATTGACCCTTTGGGCCAGGGCCTGGACCTGTAGGGAGAGGCCCTGCATCTGCTGGGCCAGGGTCTCAAGGGGGTCCATGATAGCGTCAGCGTAGGAGAAATGGTAGACTAGGTAAGGGCTTGTAATTATGTAATGGCCGGAAGGAGGTGAAGGGAAAGTGAGCCCTAATCTACCCACCGCCCTGTCCCTGCCTACTTGCAACGACTCGCCCTAGGCGACGAGGTACAACTGGGCAACGGTCCCTACGCTGTCTAAGTGCACAGGAAAACAAACAGGGAACATGCAAGGGAAGGGGCAGTAGCCACGGAACGCCACGAGGAAACGGAGCGGCGAACGGACAGTCAGGACCAGGACGAAGTGAGTACACCCGAGCGGGCAAGGAGACAGAAGCAAGCCAGGGGCAAAGCAAAGCAGGTCAAGCAGAACTGCAGCAAGGCAGAAGCACGGCAGAAGCAGGCTGGAGCAAGCAGCAGTGGGGCCAGGAATCCAAAAGAATTACAAGCACTGAGGGAGAGAACAGGGCAGGTAATAAAGGACAGGGGGCGGAGCTAACTCCGACAGACCAGGCCGCGATAGGCTCTCCCACTCCTGAGCCTGCCACCCTGGTTGGTGGGAGATGGTGTCAGTCGAACAGGTCTGGCCTCAGGTGTGGATTGATTAATCCCAGGAGTATACCTAGATGAAGTACCTGGCAGATCCCTAACAGTTCCCCACTTCGTTGTATTTTAACTGTGTGTCTCATTTTAGGTCTTGATGGCCAATATGTTTTTATGTATTTCAATAAAGCGATGTGATTATTACAATGTACATATCTGTACTTGGTTCTATTTTTCCTTTGTGGATGCGTGATTTGTCCACATGTACATTTATAGGTATTCATTCTATATATTCTTTTGATATATGTGGACGTTAAATTGAAACGTTACTGTTCGGTCTGTAACTTTATAGGTATTCATCATAGTCTAGAGATCTGCAGTGAGAATATGCGCTTGTTATTTGGGCGTGGTTAGGGAGCGTGGCTTAAAATTGTCCCTCTTTTCCGAATTCAAAAGTCGGGAGGTGTCTCAAAGGCGGAAATAAATCTATGAGTATGTTAACGCAGTCATGGGCCAAAATATATTAGACTGAAATTTGTAATGGGTATGTCAACCGATACCCGCCCTCCAGTGATTTATCCAGTTTCCAAATCATAGGTAATAGATATACATATCTGAGAGAAAAGATGACACAAGAGACCATGCTTGTATGCTCAAAATCCTTCTCTGCGGTTTATTGATCCAAACAAGTATATAAGTATAATGACAGGAAAGGTGTAGGCTTTGGTTTCAGCCAATCATCTACAATATGATAATGACTCTGATTCAGCCAATGAGAATATTTCAATGCATTATAATAATTCTTCACCCTCCAAGCCCCAGGTGGCCTGAACCTTGTCCCATGGGAAGACACACATTTCAGAGACACAAGTTAATTTGTCTCCTTCTTATCTCACTAGAGAATGGACTGCAGATAAGTTTAAATCACTTAAACAGAGGGCTGAATCCCCTTCCCTCATGGTAAACAGCCATTGTTCATTCGGCCAAGGCTATTTGATCTGCTCCTTACAAGAGTAATAAAACATACAATTCAAGAACACATAACATAGAATTGCTTCAGGACATCTGCTGACATATTACTTTTTACTTATTAATCTCAAGATGGCTCCTTCAGGCCAAAAGATGGATTCCAACAATCCAAAATGGACGCCTACCATACAAGATGGAGTCCATGCAAAATGTTATCTTTTAGGCCTCATTTACACGAACGTAATATACGCGCGTGCGACGCGCGTGCTTTGCACGCATGTCGTACGCACCTATATTAGTCAATGGGGCAGTTTAGACGATGCGTGAATTGCGCTCAGCGCGTGTGCGCAGAAAAAAACTCACGACATGTTCTATAATCGTGCGTTTTTCGCGCACTCACGCACCCATTGAAGTCAATGGGTGCGTGAAAACCACGCATGCCGCACGGAAGCACTTCCGTGCGAACTGCGTGATTCGCGCAAGAGCTGTCAAACTCCTGAATGTAAACAGAAAAGCACCACGTGCTTTTCTGTTTACAAACATCCAAACGGAGTGTCAAATTCGAGATGAGCGCACCGAACTTCACCGGGTTCGGCCAAACTCGTTTTGACCGAAACCGGTAAAAAATGTTCGGGTACGCGACGTCAGGAGACAGTCACTGTCCACGGTGCTGAAAGCGTTAAACTGGTTCAGCACCATGGACAGTGACTTCCGCTCCGAAAATCCATGAACCTGTAAAAAAAAAAAGACGTTCTGACTTACCGATAACTCCGGTCCGACCTCCCGGGATGACAGTTAAGTCCAAGTGACAGCTGCAGCCAATCACAGGCCAAGCACAGGCTGCAGCCAATCACAGGCCAAGCACAGGCTGCAGCCAATCACAGGCTGCAGCGGTCTCATGGACTGCGGCGTCATCCTGGGAGGTGGGGCCGGATGACAAGAGAGGGACGCGTCACCAAGGCAACGGCCGGGAGCCCGGACTGGGGGAAGCAGGAAGTTCTTGGTAAGTATGAAAGTCTTTTTTTATTCACAGGTTGGTGTATATTGTGTTCGGCATTCACTGTCGAGGGTGCTGAAAGAGTTACTGCCGATCAGTTAGCTCTTTCAGCACCTTGGACAGTGACGGGCGTCGACTAGCCTCATCTCTATGATGGCGGCTGCGCGAAAATCACGCAGCCGCGCATCATACACGGATGACACACGGAGCTGCCAAGTGCCTTTTGCGCGCGCAAAACGCAGCGTTTTTTGCGCGCGCAAAACGCACACGCTCGTGTAAATGAGGCCTTAAACATATTCTAATCACTTTCACAGAGTATAAGATGCCTGCTAGATGCGCCCCGAACTAGGAGCACACTGGGAAGGAGAGAGAGAGGCAAGTAATGGACACATAATGAACCGAAAAGACACTCAATATCAAGAAAATATATATGTAAACATATAAGTCATAAATGTAAGTCAAAATAATATATATAAATGGTTGCTTCTTGTTAGTCTAAGTCGGAAGTCCCACAAATGTAAGAGGAGGAAGTTGATGAAAATAATACATACATATCACCTAAAAAATAAGACATAGAATAAATATCGATGATCTTTACATATATATCAGTATATGAGGACATATTACTGAGATATACGCTGTGTAATAATAAAAAAAAAAGTATATATATATATATATATATATATATATATATATAGTGCAATATATTCTATGAGTGTAAGATGCCCCAACGGACTCGAGGGTTAGTAATAATGTGAATTAATGACCATTAATATATTGCATAAAAATGTAACGAGAATTGTGTGATAAGACATAAAAGTAATAATAAACATAAAGACATGTGAAGTATAGGTCACAAATATCTGATCAGTGGGGGTCCGACTGCTGTGGCCCCCACCGTTCTTGAGAACGGGCTTACCTTCGGCAGCCCCATAGAAATAAATTAAGCAGTAGCCGAACATGCACAGTACCGCTCTACTAATATGGGACGCACAGGGTCGGCAAGGTAAGCCTATTCTCGTGATTAGTGGGGGTCCCAGCATTCAGATCCCCACCGACCAGATATTTATCACCTTTCTTGTGGATAGGTGATACATTTTGATTATTTTAAAACTCCTTTAAGCTAGCCGTACATTACAGTAGTGATTTCAGATGGGCATTTTCTGGGCAACTTTACAGTTGGTCTGTGAAGGTTGTCTAATTGGACGGCAATGCCATACGTTAAAAGGTCAAATCACTATTTGATCTCTGTTTGATCTGTGGCCTAATCTGAGCTTCTATTGATAGAATGCAGATTTGTCATTTTGTATGAATGATTTTCCAATGGCTGCACCAGGAAACGACCGAAAAAAATCCAACACAGCAGATCAACTATTTCAATGATATCTAATATCAGCATTGTGAGACTAGACAGGGACCACACATCCACAATACTTTGATATATAGCCATGTTCATGGTTATACATTTTTTCCAAGCAGCTATAGATCAAAGTATATATTGTGGCTATGCGGTCCATGTCTAGTCTCACAATACTGATATAAGTATGTAGTTTATCCCCCTCCATTTTTGTTGTTTTACTTGGCACCAGCACTCCACACATTTGACCCAGCTGATTTTAATTAGGGAATGACCTCATAAGTGTTTCTGCTCTTGCTTGTGCTCTCAGTTGGCCACTGGGAGCACATGGTAAGGTGAACTTATTCAATCTGTTGTGGTGCTGTGTGGTGGTATCTGTTGCTGTAGTGCTGCATTTGTGGGGGGACTTGGCTCTGAGTCAAAGATACTTGGCGTGGCCTGGCGGCATGGGTGCTTCTGGGTTGCTATATTCAGGAGGAAAAGATCAGCACTCCTTGTGGAATGTAAAAATAAATCTCCTTTATTTTGAATAGTCATCATGCTGTTTGGAGATGAAGTGGCGTAGGTAGTTCTCCAAGATCTGATTGATCCTCTCGACCTGACCATTTGACTGAGGATGGTAGGCCGAGGAAAAGTCCAACTTTATACCTAGGAGTCCGCAAAGGGCTCTCCAGAATTTCGAGGTGAACGTAACCCCCCGATCAGACACTATATGCTGCGGCAAGCCGTGCAGGCGGAAGATGTGTTGGATGAACAGCTTGGCCAGCAGAGGAGCAGAAGGAAGACCGGTCAGAGGAACGAAGTGGCCCATCTTAGAAAATCGATCCACCACCACCCAGACAGTACTGCATCCGGCAGAGAGAGGCAGGTCCGTAATAAAGTCCATAGCTATATGCTGCCAGGGGGCATTGGGCACAGGCAATGGCTGGAGCAGACTAGCAGGTCTGGAGTGAGCGACCTTGTTGGCTGCACATACTGAACAGGAAGAAACAAAGTCCATAATGTCCTTGGGCAGCGTGGGCCACCAGAAATGATGAGCAATCAGATCCCGAGTTTTACGGGTCCCCGCGTGACCTGCCAGTTTAGAGGAGTGTCCCCAGCGGAGGATTCTTCCACGGTCAGCCTGGTGCACAAAAGTCCTCCCTGGAGGAATGTCCCCAACTTGCAGGGGATTTACAGAGACAATGCAAGACGGATCAATGATGTTCTGTGGAATCTCCATGGTGTCTTCTGTCTCGAAAGACCTGGACAAGGCATCGGCCCTCACATTCTTGTCGGCCGGGCGATAATGGAGTTCAAACTGGAACCTGGTAAAGAACAGTGACCACCTAGCCTGATGAGGGTTCAGCTGTTGGGCTGTCTGCAGATAGGTAAGGTTCTTATGGTCTGTAAAAATCAGGATGGGATGAGCTGCTCCCGCTTGTAGATGTCGCCACTCCTCCAGAGCCAATTTGATAGCCAGTAACTCCCGATCCTTAATCGAGTAGTTGCGTCATGCGGAAGAGAAGAGCTTAGAAAAATATCCACATACCATTGACTTGCCCTTGGAGCCTCTCTGGAACAGGAGTACACCAGCACCGACAGAGGATGTGTCCAATGAGAACTGTAGAGAGACATCTGGATGATGGAGGATAGAGGTTGACGTGAAGGCAGTCTTCAGGCTATTGAATGTGGACTCTGCCTCAGGAGTCCACACCTTGGCACTCATGCCTTTCTTAGTGAGGTTAGAGATAGGAGAAGTCAGTGAGGAAAAGTACAGTCTGTAAAAATTGGCGAATCCGAGAAAGCGCTGTATGGCCCTCAAGCCTTGAAGGGGTGGCCATTCCAGAACATACTTTACCTTTTGAGGATTCATCTCGAGACCTCGATTCGAGACGATATAGTCCAGGAAGTGTAGAGCATCTTTTTCAAACACAGACTTTTCCAACTTAGCGTACAGACGATTCTCCCTTAACCGCAGCAAAACTTGACGGACATGTCTCTGATGTCACAGGATATGGAGAAAAAAATCAAGATATCATCAAGGTAGACTACTATACAGACATAGAGGAGGTCACAGAAAATATAATTAACAAACTCCTGGAAAACCGCGGGAGGATTACACAGGCCGAAGGGCATTATTAGATATTCATGGTGTCCATTACGGGTGTTAAATGCAGTCTTCCATTCATCACCCTGGCGAATTCGGACTAGGTTGTAAGCCCCACGGAGGTCTAGTTTGGAAAAAATCTTGGCACCACATATACGATCAAACAGTTCTGAGATCAGCGGCAATGGATATTTATTTTTCACAGTGATCTGGTTGAGACCTCGGTAGCCAATACAAGGACGAAGAGAACCATCCTCCTTTTTGACGAGGAAGAACCCGGCTCCTGCCTGGGAGTAAGACTTTCGTATGAAGCCCTTCTCCAAGTTCTCTTTCACATAGGCATAGGCGGACATGGACAGAGTCTCTGCCAAGCAGAGAGGATAAACCCATACCACGTGGAAGGGATTCACCAGGAGTCAGCTCGATAGGGCAGTCATACGCCCAGTGTGGAGGCAATGTCTCTGCCTCCCTCTTGCTGAAGACGTCCAAAAATGCAGCATAATGGCCCGGCAATCCTGCCAATGACCGAGGCAGCGAAGGCTGAGCTGAACGAATCTGCACCAGGCATCGGCTTTGACACTCAGGGCCCCACTGGAGAACCTCTCCAGTATTCGAGTCCAGGACTGGGGCATGTAGTCGGAGCCAAGGCAGGCCCAGCAACACAGGGTTAACGGCTTTGGATAGGACATAGAACGACAGGAATACGGAGTGAAGAGCTCCCACTTGGAGACTTAGCGGCTTGGTCACAGCTATAACTGTGAAGATTCACCAGGTCTCTATGGATGAAATTAGCAGCGGATCCAGAGTCCAGATACGCAGAGACCTGATGCGTTCTCTCGCCGGACACTATGGTCACTGGTATGGACAATTTAGACAGAAGTCCTTTCTTACCCAAGGTTGTCTCTACTAGCAACCCTAGGTTTTGAGATTTTTGGGGACACAGGCGAACAAGATGGCCACCGAGGCCGCAATATAGACAGAGTCCCGAAGTGTGTCTGCGTTGTCTCTCCTGGGTGGATAGCTTACACTGGTCCATCATCACAGACTCCTTAGGAGGATCGACATCTGAGGACAGCAGGGGTTGCTGCAAAGTAGGGTTCAGACTAGGACGGCCTCCCTCCCGATGAACCTCTTGGAGGCGTTCTCAGATCCTCATATCAATTCGGGCAGACAGAAGGATGAGGTCATCCAGGGTAGATGGCAGGTCTCGAGCGGCAAGTTCGTCCTTACTTTTAGGAGACAGTCCATGCCAGAATGCAGCCACCTGGGCCTCATTGTTCCATAACATTTCTCCCGCAAGGGTGCGGAAGTGGATGACGTACTCGCTCACGGAGGTGTCTCCTTGGCGTAGGTTAATCAAGGAAGTCCCTGCAGATGAGACCTGTCCAGGCTCCTTAAACACCATGCGAAAAGTCCGGTGGAAGCCCTGGAAGTCACGGGTCTCTAGTCCTTGTCTCTCCCAAACAGGGTTCGCCCATGCAAGAGCCTTGCCAGTGAGGAGAGAGATGATGAATGCGACCCTTGCGCCATCAGATGAAAATGTCCTAGTATATAGGCTGAAGTGGAACCAGTGAAGTGGAACTGGCACTGGTTCAAAAATCCACGACCGGTACCTGCGTCTCTATCATAGCGGTCCGGAAAGGAAAACGTGGGTCGACACTGCCAGGAGGTGTAGTCTGAGGATCAACACTGCCAGTTGGTGTAGTAGGAGGAACTACAGCTCGTGCCTCCTGCCGACGTGTGAGGATGTTCAAAGCCTGGAGGAGTCGGTCCTGTCGAGAACGGATGTCTAGCATATCCGCCCGAATCTCTTGTGACGTCGTCATGGTCTTGGATCAGCCAGCGGGGTCCATGGCCTTAGCTTACTGTCACGTAGGGTTCGTGGACCAACTCGGCCATACCGCCTTGGCGGTATGGCAGCTGGCCAACAGGGCGCAGGTCAGAGTCTATAGTTTATATAGGGTACCTGTGGCAGCTCTGACAGGCTTGGCAGGAACTAGGCAGCAGGTATACATCATGCGTGGAGAAGGAGAACAGGCGTGGTATACAGCACAGCACAGCTACAGCTAAGCACGGTACTAGATCAGGATACAGGTTACAGGATACAGGAACAGGAAACACTAGGGGACCATTTGCAAGACAGACTAGGAATACAACAACAAAGCTCAGGCGTAGGAGGATGGGGCTCGGGCCTTCTTATAGCCCAGTGTGCTCTGGCCCGATTAGCTCAATCACCAACATGCTTGCGCTCTGACTTCTCGAGTCTGGACTGAGCTCGTGAGCACACCCTGGTGGTCACTGTGAACCAGGACGGCCGTATGTGCAGACATCTCTTGAGAGAAGGGCGTCGACTGGATGGAAGGAGTTCGTGGTCAGCGACCACGGACGTAACAGCTTGTAAGACAGACATTAATACCACACAAAATAGTTACTATTTCATATATTCCATATGTCTACTTTATATTTGCATAGTTTTTTTTAACATTCTTTTATTTTTCTAGGACGTTACAAGGCTTAGCACTTTAGCAGCAATTTCTCATATTTTCAAGAAAATTTCAAAAGCCAATTTTTTCAGGGACCGATTCAGTTCTGAAGTGGCTTTGAGGGCCTTATATATTAGAAAGACCCCATAACTCACCCCATTTTGAAAACTGCACCCCTCAAAGTATCCAAAACAGCATTCAGAAAGTGTTTTAACCCCATTGGCGTTTCTCAGGAATTAAAGCAAAGTAGAGGTGAAATTTACAGGTTTTACACGAGAAATGCAACTCAATATATATTGCCCAGATTGTGCAGTTTTTGTAAATATCCCACATGTGGCTCTAGTGTGCTTATGGACTGAAGCATCGGCCTCAGAAGCAAAGGAGAACCTAGAGGATTTTGGGGCCTCCTTTTTTTAAAATATATTTTAGACACCATGTCAGGTTTGAAGAGGTCTTGTGGTACCAAACCAGTAAAGACCCCCCAAAAGTGACCCTATTTTAGAAACTACACCCCCCAATGAATTTATCTAGTGTTATATTTAGCATTTTGACCCCACAGTTTTTATGCTAAATGTATTCGAACTAGTCTGTGAAGATGAAAATCTACTTTTTTTCTCAAAAAATATAGACATTTTTAATTTTCACAAGGCATAAAGGAGAAATAACACCCCAGTATTTGTAAAGCAATTTCTCCCAATTACGGCAATACCAAATGTGGTAATAAACTGCTGTTTGGACCCACAGCAGGGCTCAGAAGAGAAGGAGCATCATTTGGATTTTGGAGCACTGATTTTGCTGGATTCGTTTTCAGTGCCGTGTCACGTTTGCAATGAACTGGAGGGACCAAAACCGTGGATACCACCCAAAAGTGACTCCATTTTGAAAACTACACCCTCACTGAATTTATCTAGGGGTATAGTTAACATTTTGACCCCACAGTTTTTATGCTAAATGTATTTGAATTAGTCTGTGAAGATGAGAATCCACTTTTCTTCTGAACAAATGTAGAAATTTGTAATTTTTACAAAGAATAAAGGAGAAAAAACACCCCAGCATTTGTAAACCAATTTCTCCCGATTACGGAAATACCCCATATGTGGTAATAAACTGCTGTTTGAACCCACAGCGGGGCTTAGAATTGAAGGAGCGCTATTTGGCTTTTGGAGCTAAGATTGGAGCTAAGATTTAGCTGAAATAGTTATTGGGTGTCATGTCGCATTTGCAAAGCCCCTGAGAGAACAAAACAGTGAAAATACCCCAAAAGTAACCCCATTTGGGAAACTACACCACTTAAGGAATCGATCTAGTGGTATAGTGAGCATTTAGGCCCCACAGGTCTTTTTCAAAATTTATTACAATTAGGCCGTGAAAATGAATATCAACATTATTCCCACTAAAATGTTGAATTTTTGAATTTCACAAAGAATAAAGGAAGAAAAAGCCGCCCAACATTTGTAAAGCAATTTCTCCCGAGTACGACTATACCCCACATGTGGTCATAAATGCTTTTTTATTAGAAATTAATTAACCCTTTCTGGACTGATCCATTTTTTGCTTTTTTAATTTGGTTTTTCACTCCCCGCATTCCAAGAGCCATAAAGTTTTTATTTTTCAGTCAATAAAGTGGTGTGAGGATTCATTTCTTGCGGGACCTACTGTAGTTTTCATTGGTACCATTTTTTGTTACGTACAACTTTTTGAGCACTTTTTATCAACATTTTTTTAGAGCTGAGGTGACCAAAGAACAGCAATTTTGGCGTTTTATATTATTATTTACAGCGTTCACCGTGTGAGTTAAATAATGGTATATTGTAATATTTCGGACTTTTACGGAAGCAGCAATACCAATTTTGTGTATTTTTTTTATTTTTTACATTGCTTTAGTGAAAGAATTGGGAAAAGGGTTTTCTTTTGGACTTTAAATATTTATTTAATTTTTTTCACAAATAACTTTATTTACTTTTTTTTTTTACACATTTTATTAGTCCCCCTATGGGACTTGAACCAACGTTCATTATATTACTGGTACAATACGCTGCAATACTAATGTATTGCAGTATATTGTAATTTTTACAAGCTCATGTAACAGCGCGATCGCTGTTCCTGTCCGTTAGTCCTGCGTGTCAGCTGTAATACACAGCTGACACCCGCAACGTATGGCACGGGGTCAGCGAGTGAGCCCGCTCCATACATCTCCCCTGCACACAATGACATGTTATTAAGTCGTGGTGCACGAAGGGGTTAAAGCGCAACGTGTGGTGCGGAGTGAACATTTTAATTTTCCACTGATATGCCATTTGAGTGCACAATATGTTGTGCCCAGTTTGTGTCACTAAAGACAAATACCTCATAAAATATTAATCGGGTTCTCCAGGGTATGGCGATGCCAGATCTGTGGGTGTAAACTGCTGTTTGGGCACGCTGCAGGGCTCAGAAGGGAGGGAGCGGCATTTGGCTTTTGGAGCGCATATTTTGCTTGGTAATAGTTCTGTTTGGCGTTTTGCTGGTATTTCAGTTTATAATGTGGGGGCATATGTAAACTGGGCAGAGTACATCATGGGTATAATAAGAGGATATAATAATGGGGTAAATAAATAATAATCCTCAGATGTGTGGCCGGTGTCGCACTGATAAATGGTGCCCAATCTTATCCGCTTTTGGAACACTCTGCACATTTTGCATCGCCATATTCTGAGAGCCAGAACTTCTTTATTTCTTCATCACCAGAGCTGTGTGAGGGCTTATTTGTTGCGGGACAATCTGTAGTTTTCATTGGTGCCATTTTGGGGTACATGCGTTTTTTTTAATCACTTTTTGTTCCATTTTTTGCCAAGCAAGGTGACCAAAAACCATCAATTCTGACAATGGTTTTTATTCTTTTTTTTTATGACGTTCACCCTGCACTATAAATTACAATTTTACTTTATGCTGCAGGTCGATACGATTACGGCGATACCATATGTATATAGTTTTTATTACGTTTTGCAGCGTTTGCGCGATAAAATCACTCTTTTATAAAAATAATTAGTTTTTTGTGTTACCATATTCTGAGAGCCATAACTTTTTTATTTTTCAGTCAAAAAGCTGTGTAATGGCTTGATTTTTTGCGAGACGGGTTGTAGTTTTTATCGGTACTATTTTGGCATACATGCGACTTTTTGACCACTTTTTATTGTATATTTTCGTTGAGGTGGTGACCAAAAAATAGTGATTCTGGCATTTTTTTTTACTTATTTTTTTTGTGGTGTTCACCGTGCGGGAAAAAAACCAATCTAGTTTTATAGCTGGGGTCGTTACGAACGTGGTGATACCAAATATGTGTACTTTTAGCGTGTTCATTTTTTTCCTATAATAAAATACTTATTATAGGGAAAAAAAGCATTTTTTTGTTGATGTAACTTATAACTTTTATTTTTTTACTTTTATGAAACATTTTTATGATCTTTTTTTACTTGTCCCACTAGCGGACATTTAGACTTGCAGCTATGATCGCTGCTAGAGTGCATTACACTACCTACGTAGTGTAATGTGTTCTAACTGTCATTGTGACGTGACAGTCACACTGACAAGAAGCCTACGAGGACCAGCTCTTCCGGCTGGTCCTAATAGGCTTTTGTACATGGCAGCCCGGAAGCCATTGTCTGGCGTCCGGTTGCCATGGGTACCATCGTCAGCCCCCGTGATTTCACGTGGGGGCTGCTCATCTCTACTAAACTCCTTAAATGCGGCGATTGCAATCGACCGCCGCATTGAAGGGGTTAACTGCCGAAATCAGCGGCGATGGGCCACTGATCGGCAACAGGGAATACACCCTGCACAGTTAACCGCCACTGCGGTGTAGCGCCGCGCAGCGGTTAACTGTCAAAGTACAGATGTAACTGCTCATCTTGACGTGCAGTTACGTCAAGTTGCGGGAAGGGGTTAATGGTATGTTCTTGGTGGCAAGATTTGCCATGCAAAATTGCTTTTCTAGCAGTAGGCTTGCGATAAGTGCCAGTCTGAACAGTCTCTAAACTGGAGGTACAGCTCAAAGTGAAATCCAGGAATGTAATTTGTTGGCAATCATAAGCATAGGTGAAAGTCAAACCAAATGGGTTATTGTTTATGTAGCTGATGAAGTCTGGTATGGTCGCCACATCTGAGGACCAGATGATGATCATATCATCAATGTAACGACCATACCAGACCAGATCAAGAGCAAAAGGATTGCTGTCAGTGAATAGAAAACATTCCTCCCACCATGCTACATATAGGTTGGCGAGCGAAGGGGAAAATGTAACATGGTTAAACAATAGTTTCAGTCAATTCGTTTAAACTATGGGGCACCAGGGTATCTAATTTGTAGATCCAATAGACCTCTCTTTTGCACAAAGAGTTGAACCTATTGTGAAGGTGTACATCTATTTGGTCAACTGGGGTTATTTTAGAACACCCAAAATCCCATTTATGCTTAAATGTACAATGTTTTGAGACACCGTGCATGAGGAATTTTTTATTACAGTTAGACCTATGTTTATTAAGTCTGCAGTGAAGGGGTTGAATAGTTTATCCCGCATATTGAGCTCCACAGACACAATCTATTAAATAGATTATGAACTGTGATTGACAGTTGAGTTCTTTATTTATGTTAAATGTATTCCCATTATGTTTTAAACAAAAGGTGGTGATATTGTGGGTAATAGTGTGACAGCATAGGCACCTAGGTGTGCCACATTTAAAACTCCCCACTTTGATCTTAATTTGGGGCTGAACGTAAGGAAGTTGTATCCCAATTCGTGGAAAATTTACCCTACTGGGGGCTAAAATATTTTTAATAGTGGGAGCTCTCCAAAATGTCAGGAGGGGTTTCGCGAGGAGAATGGCTTTAAGCAAGGAGTCGTGATGTAGGGGAGTGGGGTGTTTTAAATGTGGCACACCTAGGTGCCTATGCTGTCACACTATTACCCACCATAGCACCACCTTTTGTTCAAATCATAATGCGAATGTTTGGCCAGGCTGTCCTTGATTTTTTTTGTGAGCTATATTGTATGTGGTGATAAAATTAAAATCAAAATTGAGCTCTGGTTTAAGAGCCGGGTCCTTGCTTGTATTATGTGGATTTTGAAATGTGTTTTGTTTTTCTGGTTTCGGTAGGAGGTATTCTTTTTGTGCTAATTTGTAATTAGTCTTTTGAAGACTTGGGCTAGTACATAATTGGGATATCCCTTCCCTTTGAAACGTTAATACAACACGCAACTCTATTTTTGGAAGTCGGTGTCCAGTGTGCAATTGTTCCGTATCTTTTTATACCGGCCAAAAGGGATATTGCTTATCCACTTGGAGTAGTGACCGCTAGTATAGTTGAGGTAGCTATTAGTATCTACGGTTTTGAAGTGTTTACGGGTGGTGATTTTTTCCTTTGTTATTGAGATTGATAAATCAAGGTAATATATAGTGTCCTATTTGATAGTGTAATTAAAATTAATCCCCCAATTGTTGTTATTAAGGGAGTGACAGAAATGGCTAGCACTTTCGGTGTCCCCATCCCAGATCAAAAATAAATCGTCAATATATCTGCAATATATACGGATGTGGGACAAAAACAAGGGGTTTTTCCATATATGCAGTTCCTTGAAAGCCCCCATGAAGATGTTAGTGTAACCGGGGGCTACTTTTGTACCCATAGCAGTCCCCCTGATTTGATGGTAGATAGATTGGTTGAATGAAAATATATTGTTTTTAAGGATGAACTCAAGCCCTAGGCAAATGAAATTAACCGGAGCTGGCATTAAAGTGGGGTCTTTATTGAGTGCGCTTCTAACGCTTTTCAATCCTATAGTGTGCTCGATGTTGGAATAATGTGCACTAACATCTAGAGTGATGAGGAACAGGGATTTGCTCCATTTTGATTGAGTTGAGGTCATTTATGAGTTGGGTGGAGTCTTTTAGATAACTGGGCAGATTTAGAACATATTTTTGTAATACCGGATCTAAATAGTGTGATAGATGGCAAGTGGGGGACTGAATCCCATAGATGATTGGTCTCCCTGGAGGGTTAATTAAATCTTTGTATATTTTTGGAAGATGGTAGAACAATAGAATGTTGATATTTTTAGGTAAAAGATGATTCCTTTAGTTTTTATTGAGGATGGATGAATGATGGGCGGCATTGATGATATCACAAAGTTGATTAGTTATTTCTATGAGGGGGTTGGTTTTCAGTAGGGTGTAGTAGCTAAGATCTGATAGTATTCGTGTGGCTTCTTTTTTATAGTCGATGTTTTGGATCACTATTCCGCCTCCTTTGTTCACGGAGCGGATGACAATTTGTCTGTTTTGTTCGAGATTCTTTAGGGCTGTTCTTTCGATGTGTGTGAGATTATCCTTATTCAGGATTTTATATATCTCCAGATGTTCAAGGTCTTTATAGACTAGGTGGTGGAAGGTTTTGATGAAGTTACCTTGATTTTCTACAGGGTAAAATTTAGATTGCGGTTTCAGCTCAGTGTGTAGGTAGGGGTCGGTATGTTCAATTTAGGTGGTGTCGCATACAGCTGGTGCGGTTTTACTTGCACCCAGCTGGAAATCTGAGGGTCAGTTTTCTCATGAAACGGTGAAGAACTAGAAATAGATCAAGGCCCCTTGCTGGTGTTGCTGGGCAAAAGGAGAGTCCTTTTTTAAGTAACAATGTTTCTGATGGAGTTAGGCCTCATGCACACGAACGTAAAAACGCCCGTAATTACGAGCTGTAATTACGGCCCGTAATTACGGGCCCATAGACTTCTATTGGCCACGGGTACCTTCCCGTATGCTTACGGGAAGGTGCCTGTGCTGTTGAAAAATATAGAACATGTCCTATTTCAGGCCGTAATAACGGCACGGTCAGGCCCATATAAGTCTATGGGGCTCCCGTAATTACGGGTGGCTACGTGTGTTGCTAGGCGACGTCAGTGTCCAGGGTGCTGAAAGAGTTAACTTATCGGCAATAACTCTTTCAGCACCTGGAACAGGTACTACCGCTGGAGTTAATAGTATTAAAAGTTAACTTACCCAGAACTCTTCTTCTTCCTCCAGTCCTGCCTCCTGAGATGATGTTTCATCCCATGTGAACGCTGCAGCCAATCACAGGCCAATCACAGGCTGCAGCGGTCACATGGACTGCCGCGTCATCCAGGGAGGTCGGACTGGATGTCAAAAGAGGGACGCGTCACCAAGACAACGGCCGGGTACGTAGGAACTTCTTTTACTTTAAACCGCTGCGGAAACTCTGCCCGAAAGGGCTGCCCCTTCTCTCTATCCTGATAGAGAGAAGGGGCTGCCGATTAGTGCAGAGAAAACGGGTCCGTAAATACTGGTTGAATACGGGTCGAATACGTGTGACCATGGATCCGTATTTACACCAGTATTTATGGGAGGAAAAAAATACGTTCGTGTGCATGGGTCCTTAATGTGTAATTGGATAGATTAAAGATGGAAGTATCACTTTCTGAGGGCTGGTGTATAATTCTCCCCCCCCCCTCCTGGTTCCTCTGAGTCGTTTTTTCTTGTTGATGCAATGGCTGGGGTGAGAAACGGTACTAATGCAAAATGCCCTGCAGTGGTATTGTCAATTATGGTAGCAGGGGATGGTGGTAGGATAAGGGAAAAGGATTTGGAGACCTGGGTCTTGAGTTCAGTACTGAGTACAGTAGTGGCAGAGGTATCTGGGGGGGGTAGGTTTGTGGGATGATCTGTGGACTGTGAGTGTGGACAGGTCAAGTTTGGTATCTGGAGGGGTTTTTAGAGATATGGTATATTCTGGTATTATGATTGTGTCACGAAGCGGGTTAGTGGACCCACTAGGCCAAACAACAGGAAACCCCAGCAATACAATGTCCCACACAAGGGTACCTGGATAGTCCAGACAGTGGCCACAGCTCTGGCGCTGATGGAGATGGGTTGCGGCAGACGTGGCGGATTCCTCTGGATGTGGCAGATGACACAGGACGTGGCGGATTCCTCCGGACGTGGCAGATGACACAGGACGTGGCACGACTTGATACTAAAGGCACAGCACGAGAAACAGGAACAGGGAACAAGGCACGGGTAACAACTGGAACGGGAAACACTAAGGGACCATTTGCAAGACAGACTGGGAAAACTAACAACGCTCAGGCAAGGTTCGGAAGGGCTGGGGCCTTCTTATAGACCAGGAAATCGTGGCAGTTGATAGTGATGACGATTTCCTATGCGCGCGCACCCTACGGGACACAGCAGAACGGAGCGGAAGTGAGCACTGGCGTATCCTGGGAAGGAGATGGGGACCAGCGCTCACGGATCTATGGCTGCGGGCGTCAGGAGGTTAGTAAACCCGACGCCCCGCGGCCATGGACGCTACAGATTGCATCACCATGTGTGTGATGCTTTTTTTGCTGTCCTATTTCTTCACATTTGGGCTGTTCATTTCTTTGTTTGTAATATTTGCTATTTAAAAACAATCTTTTGTTTCCGTTCTGTTCAAATTTGGTATTATTACTGTTCCTAGTAATGTTGATGTGATGGGAAAATGGTCGATGGTGAGGAGTAGGGGCATGGTTGGAAGGTGTGGTGGAGTGAGCATCTGGTGCATTATGAGGGTTCATGATGGGTGGTGGTGGTAAAGATTTGGGCCAAGATCTAATTAGGTTGCTGAGATAGTCGAGCCTATCTCGCCCTAATTTAATGGGGTTTTTTCGCCACCAAATCTTGTTCTAGTTTGAACATACAGTTGGTGATATTTTGGTTAATACAGTGGAAGTCTGGATGTTGGTGATAAGCTTCCAGTTTTTTAATAAGGGATTAAATAGTGGATGAGAGTTCCTCTACGCATTTTTCTCTTTTTGTGCGTAGTCTAACTAACATCCCTCTTGTGCATTCTTCCATATATTCTTCCCAATCAGTCATGAAGGTGATGTCCTCTTTGAAGGAGGATTCAAACATCATCCTTAGGCCTCTCGGGGAGATCCCTTTAAGGTAAATAGATAAAAAGATAACATCTAGGTGGGGATGTAATTCACTTTTACAGTGGTTCTCTAGTTCATTAAAGGTATCAGCCATACACCTAGAGTCAGCAACACAGCGTATCAGTACGTTGTGTTGCGTTAAGTCCTTAACGACAACGACATACTATTACGTTGGATGTAGTTAAGGGGTTAAATCAATGTTTTAGGTGATTTTAAACATTTTTTAATTTACTTTTATTAAAAATGTTGTTTAGTTTTTCTGATACAGCTTCAATGCATCCTCTATACATACAAGCTCTATTGTTTGCTATGGATCGATTCAGTCAGTTCACCAGACCTCTCTCGGCAGAGCCGTTGATTCTGCTGAAATGTCGGAATCGGCTCATAGCTAAACAACATTTTTAATAAGTCAATTTACAAGATGTTTAACCCCTTAGTGACCAGCCTATTTTAGGTGTTAAAGACCAAGCGATTTTTTAAGTTTTTCCATCGTCGCATTCAAAGAGCTTCATACTATATAACTTTTTTGTTGGTATGTTCACACTGAGTTTTTTGCAGGCAGAAAATTCTGCCTGGAAAAATCAGCTCTGGTTTTTTTAAGTGGTTTTGCACCACAGGCGTTTTTGACACGTTTTTTTTTTTTACCTATTTCTTCAACAGGCAAAGGGAAAAAGTGGTTTTTTACATAAAACGCGTCGGCCGTTCACAGCATTTTTTCCGTCTCTCATTGATTTCAATGGGGTTTTTGAGGCGGAAAATGCCTCAAGATAGGGCATGTTGCTTCTTTTTCCCGCGAGTGTTTTTTTCTGCTCGCGGGAAAAAAACGCCTCCACCTCCCATTAAAAATAATGGGAGGCAATGTCGGACGGTTTCCGCGGAAAAAAACGTGTCAAAAAACTCTGTGTGAACAGGGCCTTATAGAATGTTTTCTAAAAATTTGAAATAATGTAAGGTGCAGCAATTATATGTTAAAATAGTTACCCAGTTTCTTATCACATATTTATCAAGAAATAAGTTTGTTATATGATTACACAGCAAATAAGAAAAGGGACCAGAGGCTAACGCCATCCTGCAAGGATGAAAGGAAGGAAAGGGGGCAACAAGCTCTGGGCCCCTTCTAACCTAATATATAGATATGAAAACCTGTACATGCAAGGGGCCACATTTCGTTTTTAGATTTTGCTTTTCTCATTTTAGATGTAATAATATAAAGAAAACAATATATTGCTATAGTATCTATTCAATACATCCATAAACACATTCAGAAGTGCAGGGATGGTACTCTGAGGACAAGTTGAGAAACTTGTGACAGCATTCTCAATATTTCTTTCTTGTGCTAATGGTTGGCTGAAGGAAGAGGCAGGAATGCTTGAAATGCTTAGGAGCAGTTCTCACTCATTCACACAGGACCATCACATCAAAATAGCGTATTGAACAGAGGAACCTTTAAGGCTTCATTCACACAGGGTGGATACACTGCATAAAAGTACACAGCGTATCGGCCTCAGGGTTTTTTTTTAGGATGGAATATCCGCTGTGGAAAACGAAAAAAAAAACCACATACTTATCCTCTGACGTCCTGAAGACCCGCCTAATGGGATGATGTTTAATCCTATATGACCGCTGCTGCCAATTATAGGTTGCAGCGGTCATATGGGATTAAACATCATCCCAGGAGACCGGCCTGGATGAAGAAACACAGAATTCTGGGTTATTTTTTTCTAAGTTGCGTTTTTTGCGGGGAAATCGTTGCTTTTCCGCCGCAAAAAAAACGCAACAACTGCTATATGTTGCGGGTTTTACCTCCCATTGTATTAGATGGTGAAAACCCGCAACACCAAAAGCAGAGTTAACGCAAATACAATTAACGTGAAGAAGATTAAAAAGATGCCCCGCAGGTCAATTTCTCAAAGATTTTTCTGCTCACGATTTACGCAGCCTGTGGATGAGGTTTGTTCAAATCTCATCCCCTCTGCTGCTACTGTGTTATGCTGCGGATTTTCCGCAACAAAATCCGTTGCAGAAAATCTGCAGTATTTACACTGCATGTGAACTTACCCTAAAAGTAAAAATATTGCTGTGTCAAATGGTACACAGGGTTAGGATGCACTTACTAAATCCATGTATAAAAGCATGCAGAAATGGACAGGTTCAAAGAATCGGGAAATGTGATCTCAGTGACTGAGAAATTGTTGCTGGTGCCAGGTGGGATGTTTCCAGGATCTCAGAAACTGATAATTTCCTGGGATGTTCTTGAGAAGAGAGTGGTGTACAAAATGAAAAAAGTACAGAGGCGGAAGGCTAGACTTGTATAAATGCTCAAGTCAATGTGTAAAATAAATCATATACAGAGGCAGCAGAATAAACTGCATCCTACAGATGCCAGGTAGGAAAAAGTTATAGTGGGTACCGGCTCATTACATCTAGACGATTCAAGATTGGAAAATGTTGCCTAGTCTAAAAAATCAACATTGTTACTACACCATGCAGATGTGAAGATGAAATTATATATCTTAGATCCAGAGATATGGGTGTAGAACCTCATATATGAAACCTTATCTATCGCAATACAGTAAAATCGTATAGAGGTACATACATGCAATACAATAAGATACACATTACAATATAATAGTTACCTTTTTTTTTTTTTTTACTTTACTGATGTAACATGTTCTTTTAACCATTTACCTCTAACCGGAAAATGGAACAGTTATATTTGTGAATATTATGTGTGTTCTATAAATAAGCATGGTGTCCCTTTAATATTTTCTAGGGCATCTATTGAATCAACAAATAAACATATGGTGAGTGCTTTGTGTCCGTGTCCTGGGAAATCCGCTATGAATTGTTCTCTGCAACAATAATTGAAGCCCACTTGATAAGAAATTTTAATTGTGTGCCAATCACATCCAGTATGTACTATATGCAATATCAAATCATGCAAAGTACTTTGGGTTTTCTGAGTACCTTTCTTCTATCATGCTCCTTTTAAACAATCTAACATAATTGAAATTTAAATTGTTGCTTTTAATCAGGTACAACTTCAATTTCCGTCTTTTCATGAAATGCTGCTTATATCCCATTCTCAACTTGGATGAAGCACTGAATTATACACTTACCATAAAAACAATGCGTAATTATCAGCTCGATGACATCTACAATGTATGCTCTTGAATTGGGCACTAAATTACTTAATCAACATGTGGTAGAAATATCTAATATTCTAAATAATGGAATCCAATTACAACAACTACACAACAACTAGATTCTGTAAGTAGTATGTTAATTCATCTTGATTTGAACATGTTTGGAAATATAAATATTTTCAACATTTTAGTGTCTATGTTTGGAAGAATCAGGATTGTAATTTATGCAATATGACAGATAAAATCATTTGGACATTTAGATATGAGAGAGCATAATTGATTATAGATTCTGTTAACCTGTTCCCTGCCAGGAAACACAGAAGTTATAATCAATTAGCTATACATTTTTCCAATTGTATTTCTGATAAAAAAAAGTTTTGGCAGAGGTTAAAAGTTGTGAAGTTACGTACAATTATTACAGCGATATATGTTAAAAAGTTATTTATATAAAGAAAATAATGTATTAAATTATCTCTTGGTATTACTGTTAAATAAATGGAAAAAAATTACAAAATCAAGATTCATATCGAAAATCGCCCATAGTGTTGAAAAAAAAATCTATATTTTATATTTTGACAAAATCGGCCCTACTCTGACCCAAAAACGGTACAAAAACAGCAAAAGCCAAAACACAATTGAGATTTACTAAGCTAAAAACAAAATAATTGGCGCACACGTCTTGTGCTAGTTTTACTATGTGTTTTAGAGACGTTTCATGCCTCACTAGACAGATTTGAAAAGTGTATAGAAAAGGGTTGTGACTTACAAATATGGGGCGTGACTTAAATTTCACAAAGTGCACCAAAATTGTGCCAAGATTTTGATGCAAGGTATTGGTCTAAAGTAAGCCAACCAAAAGGTGGCATAAGGAAGAGAAAAGGGTTGTGACGTGTCTAGCAAGATACACCAAACTTATCATACAACATGCAGCACTGTGATAAATTTGGTGTATGTTCTGCTTGTCTGGCCTAGCTTTAAGTTGTCTTATTTTAAGACTTTCTCATATTTCACTATAGACTTTCAAGTAACATCTGGCCACATCTTTTTTTAACAGAAAAAAAAGTGCAAAAAGCCTTGAAAAACACCAGTGAAATGTGTAAAAACGTTGTGTGTGAAACCGGGGCCCAAACGTTCTTTTATCAAAAGCAAACACAATTCGCAGGAATTCTCCAAAAAGAAATCTAAATACATTGAGTTGCCACTTTATGAGAGACACCCATCAGGTAGCGCATTGTACCACCTTTGGCCTTCAGTTTCGCAGCAATTCGTCGTGGTATAGATTCCACTAGGTGTTGAAGAATTTGTGAAGGAAATATTGGCCTTTGTGGTCAGGATAGGTTCTTGCAGTTGCCGCTAAAGTGTCTTTCTGCCAAAGGGGGGGGGGGGACAGCTGCCACAAAGGGATAAACTTGGCCCTATTGTCCAAACATTCATCCACAGGTATCAGAGGGTACAGTTGCATCCAAATCTAATTTTCCATTAGCCTTAATCTTAAAGTCTCTGGAAACCTTTGACATGGAGAAAATTATTTTTAGATATGTTAGTGGTTACCTGGAGTTAAACAAGTTGCATTAAGTTTCTGGATGCAATCTTCATTCCTTCATTCATTTTCAGACTCACTGATATTCAGTTTACAACCTGCTCCTGGTTTCAGACTATTTTCCTATGGAGGTGTCCCTCCAAGTAATAGATTCTGGATGTGAGGTCTGTGTCTCCATGCTGCTGCTTCCTCACTTACTAGCGCTCATGTATCAGCACAACCTTTTCTCTACACTGATATTGTATGTGATTCCCTCTGTGCTCTCCTCCCTATCCACACACTTATACTGATAGTCTGTGTGATCTGCCCACACTTAACACCTGGAAGCGTTTCCCTCTCTCCACTCTCTCATCTGCCATGTACAACCTCCTGCCCCTCTCTAATGCGATCTCTACATTGAGAGAATGGAGGGTAGAGCAGATTACGTCAGCCCATCAGAAGTGGACTGGTGGATTTGACTTAGCAGCAGGAGCAAAACCAGCTATCTACAGGAGCTACACATACTCTACAGCATTAAAATGGTAGGAAAATTGTAGGAAATATTTAGGAAATATTTAATAAAGAACAATTAGAAAATTGCATTACTTTGCATTTAGGAAGCTAAAAAAAAACAATTAAAAAAAAATGGGAAAGGTGTCCATAAACTGATTCACACGCCAATATATTTAGTACCAAGTGCTTAAGCCCTAAACCATTAATAATTGAGATTTACTAAGCTAAAAACAAAATAATTGGCGCACACGTCTTGTGCTAGTTTTACTATGTGTTTTAAGAATCTACACTTGTGCATATGTTTCTGTTGACATACTTAATTCATATATAAATAGGAGATAATGCTTATGTAACAGTCATGTTAACAATTTTCAATATGATCTAAGTTTGTTGGAGCATACGGGCAAATGCTATGTGTGAATTACCTGGTTATTACCTGACAGGCAAAAATAATAATCTAATCTGATCACCACGATTATTACAATTGTAGCATGTAAACTGTAATTAAGTGTAGCATTATAACAGCTTATATAGAAAATAAGTGCATATGTGTGTGTATCAACAGCACCTTTAACAGAGTGACACTAATAGTATTTATCAACCTTGTATTTGGGAGATCTGTTAAAGAAGGTTTTCTGAAAATGTTTCACACACTTGCACCCAATTATCCATTTATTTCTATTGAGGCACTTCTCATTACTGCCCCCTATATTTCACTTATAGTATTACACTTGCACACACACTATTAATTTATTATTTCTTACTACACATCCCATGCACCACACACACCACACCCCTCAAGACTAGTGGGAGTGGCTATTATTATTTAAAGCACCTGCTCACACTCCTTCATCAGCGTTTCTGACCTGGCTGTGTCCATTTGTAAGTATGGCCTTTTTTGGTGTTTTTTGTATATGTCCCCTTGTTTTTATCTGTTTTGTCTGTAATTAAGTGTAGCATTATAACGGCTTATATAGAAAATAAGTGCATATGTGTGTGTATCAACAGCACCTTTAACAGAGTGACACTAATAGTATTTATCAACCTTGTATTTGGGAGATCTGTTAAAGAAGGTTTTCTGAAAATGTAATCAGGATTCTATTTTGGATCACTGAATTGTGCCCAAAGCATTTTCTTTGATTATTGTGCTTGTAGGTATCACAATACATTAATTCAGATTACAAAAGAGAAAATGCAAACATTTGTTTCATTAGAAAACTAAAATTACAGTTTCTACCTCAAAAGGAACAAAGTGTTGAGTACAGATAATTGCATTTGTATAAAATGAAAATACGATCCTAATTAAATAAATGCCCTGTGATTTTTATTTGCAGTAAGCCGAATGTAAGCTAATTATTTTGAAAATAATACTAATTAAATGTCATCAGTATGCATAGCGTATTTCAGTTAGATGGAAGACAATAGAGCCATTGGTTCTATTGTCAGGGTCTTCCACAGAATTTCTTGTTTGCCTGCCATGACATTTTGTCCCCGACTCCCTTCTGCAGTCAGTGGGGATCCACCAGCCATACTGCATGTAACGTGCTGTCCTGCAGTGACCACTAGGGTCCTTTAGTGTTATCCTGTTCCCGTTGTTCCCTGTGCCCTGCTACCTGTATCCTGTATCCCGTGCTAATTGTTCCTGTGCCTTAGACCTGCGGGAGTCATGTTGTGCCACCAGTTCCACCTACTGTATTACACCACGTCTGGTGTCTGCTGTCAAGATCCCATCTGTGCCTAGCCGTTGCTACTGTCTGAACCACTACAGGTACCCTTGTGATTGGACTACTTATACATTGACTTGGTACTCTGTTGGCCAGCTGCTATCCCGCTATGGCTGTACGGCCCATTGGGTTCACATACTCACAGTTCGTGAAAGTACGCTCAGGCCATGTACTCCGCTGGTCAAACCAAGACAATGATGACATCCCAAGTCATGCGGGTGGATATGCTAGACCTCCGGTCACGACAGGATCAACTCCTCCAGGTGGTGAACATAATTGCACATCGGCTGAATACGCAAGCTGCAGCCATGGCACTTGCTCCTATTGTTCCTGCTTTTCCTCCTATTACACCTCCTGGCCACACCGATTCCCGATTCTCTCTGCCACTACCTCCTCTCTACAACAGAGACGTGAGAACCTGCAGGGGATTTCTGATCCAATGTCAGATCCACTTCAGTCTACATGCCAGAGCATTTCCTTCCGAGGGCACAAGGATCGTATTCATAGTCTCTCTTCTTACTGGCAAGGCCCTGGCATGGGCGAACCCCATCTGGGAACGTCAGGGACCGGAGATCCATGACTTACAGTGTTTTCTACAGACTTTCCGCACTGTATTTGAGGAACCTGGACGAGTCTCTTCAGCAGCTGCATCCCTGTGGGTGAGTCCGCCATTCAATTCTGTAGCCTGGCGGCAGAGCTGACCTGGAACAACGAAGCCCTGGTGGCTACCTTCTGGCAGGGTTTGTCCTTCGATATTAAAGACAATCTTGCCGCTCGAGATCTGCCTTCTACCCTAGATGACCTCATTTTTCTAGCCGCCCGGATTGACATGAGGATCCAGAAACGGTCTCAAGAGGTTCGCCGGGCCAGAAGACTTCCTAGGCTGGCCCCTACAATCCAGCAACCCCTGCTGCCCTCCTCAGCGCTGCCACCGGAGGAGCCTATACAAGTAGACCATCTCAAGCTGTAGGTCCAAGAGAAACAATGCAGACACACTTCGGGACTCTGTCTGTATTGACTAATTAATAAATTGTCCATTCCCGTGACCATAGCGTCCGGCGAGAAGACGCACCGGGTCTCTGCCTACCTGGACTCCGGGTCCGCGGCAAACTTCATCCAACAGGACCTAGTGGATCAGCTCCAGTTGCCGACTGTTCCCTTGGAGACACCACTGGCTGTTGCCTCGATGAATGGACTTCCTCTCCCCGAGCCTTCGTGTCTGAGACCAAGCCACTGAAGCTCCATTGGAGCTCTTCATGTCGAGCAGATTACTTTCCTCATCTTGCCCAAAGCCGTCAATCCGGTGTTGCTGGGTCTGCCTTGGCTCCGGCTTCATGCCCCGGTTCTGGACTGGAATTCCTGAGAAGTTCTCCAATGGGGCTCCAAATGTCTCCACTGCCGCCTGTCACAGATTCAGCCTTTCCTGCCTCTTATGTCTCAGTCATTGACAGGACTACCCAATAATTTTGCACAGTTTGCAGACGTCTTTTAAAAAAAGGAGGCCGAGATGCTTCCCCCAAACCGTGCGTACGACTGCCCGATTGAACTGGTTCCTAATGCTTCAACGCCCCATGGACGGGTATACCCTCTCTCCTTGCCAGAGACTCAGTCCATGTCGGCCTATATCAATCAGAATCAGGAGAGGGGTGTTATACAAAAATCCTCCTCCCCGGCCGTTGCCGGGTTGTTCTTTGTAAAGAAGAAAGACGGATCTCTTCGACCGTGCATTGACCACCGCGGTCTCAACCAGATCACAGTCAAAAACAAATACTCTTTGCCACTGATCTCAGAACTATTTGATCGCATACGTGGAGCCAAGATCTTCTCTAAACTAGACTTGCGTGGTGCCTACAACTTAATCCGAATTCGTAAATGTGATGAGTGGAAGACGGCATTTAACACCCGGGACGGGCACTACGAATTCCTGGTGATGCCCTTCGGCCTGTGTAACGCTCCTGCGGTCTTCCAAGAATTTTTCAATGATATCTTCCGAGATCTCCTCTATGTCTGTGTTGTAGTCTATCTTGATGACATTTTGATTTTCTCCTCAGATCCGATGACACATCGGAGGCATGTCCGTCAAATCCTTCTGCGATTAAGGGAGAATCGCCTATATGCCAAGTTGTAGAAATGTACGTTTGAAAGTAATTCTCTGCCCTTCCTGGGCTACATCATCTCGGATCAAGGTCTCAAGATGGATCCTGAGAAAGTAAAGTCCGTTCTGGAGTGGCCATACAGCTTTTTTTTGGGATTCGCTAACTTCTACCTGTAATTTATCCCAAACTTCTCTTCACTGATGGTCCCCATCTCTACCCTCACTAAGAAAGGTATGAATGACAAGGTGTGGACTCTAGACGCAGAATCAGCATTCAATAGCCTCAAGGGTGCCTTCACTTCAGCCTCGATCCTTCATCATTCTGACGTCTCTCAACAATTCTCGTTGGAGGTGGACACTTCTTTTGTTGGTGCATGTGCACTTCTGTTCCAGAGAAGCCTCAAAGGAAAGGCAGTAGAATGTGGCTATTACTCTAGACTTTTTTCCCCCGCAGAGCGCAATTACTCTATTGGGGATCGGGAGTTACTGGCCATCAAATTGGCTCTGAAGGAGTGGAGACATCTGCTAGAGGGCACAGCTCACCCCATCCTGATCTACACTGACCACAAGAACCTCACCTATCTCCAATCAGCTCAACGGTATAAAACCCTTTCAAGCCAGGTGGTCGCTGTTCTTCACCAATTTCCAAATAGTGCTCCACTACTGTCCCGCTGACACAAAAGAGGGCCAATGCCCTGTCCAAGTCGTTTGAAACGGAGGAGACTGTGGAGCCCCCTCAATATATCATAGACCCATCCTGCATTGTCACTGCCAATCCTTTGCAAGTTAGGGACATCCCTCCGGGGAGGACTTTTGTTCGGTTGGCAGACAGGAGAAGAATTCTTTGCTGGGGACACAGCTCCAAACTGGCTGTGCACGCTGGTATTCGCAAGACTCGAGACCTGATAACTCGTCATTTCTGGTGGCCCACACTGCCCAAAGATATTGTGGAATTTGTCTCTTCCTGAACTGTGTGTGCTTCTAACAAGGTTGCTCACTCCAAGCCTGCTGGTCTGCTCCAACCTCTGCCTGTGCCCAACACTCCCTGGCAGCACATTGCAATGGACTTTGTCATTGATCTTCCTCTCTCAGCAGGATGCAACACTGTCTGGGTGGTGGTGGACCGGTTCTCTAAGATGGCACATTTTATCCCGCTGACCGGCCTCCCTGCTGCTCCTCGACTGGCAAATCTCTTTATTCAGCACATCTTCCGTTTGCATGGCTTGCCCTTTCACATCGTGTCTGATCTGGGGTTTCAGTTCATGGTGGATTGGAAGGGGTTTGGTACAGATGGGAGGTCCTGGGAGCCAGAAGAGAACCTCGTAAGGGGGGGAGGGTACTGTAACAGCCGCGGTTGCAGACCGCTGATGCCTTTCATACTACCGACATCTTCCTCCCCAAAGATGCTAGCACATGCGGCCATCCTGTCCTGCAGTGACCTCTAGGGTGCGCGCACGAGCTCATTCCCGACCTTAAAGGGCCAGCGTGCACACATGTCAAGAATTAACTAATTACTCCAAGATCACCCTGGACTATAAGACGGGCCCTGCCCCTTTTCTCATTGCCTGAGCGTTGTTGTGTTTTCCTATGTTAGTCTTGCAAATGGTCCCTTAGTGTTATCCTGTTCCCGTTGTTCCCCGTGCCCTGCTACCTGTATCCTGTATCCCGTGCTAATTGTTCCTGTGCCTTAGACCAGTTGGAGTCATATTGTGCCACCAGTTCCACCTGCTGGTGTCTGCTGTCAAGATCCCATCTGTGCCTAGCCGCCGCTACTGTCTGAACCACTACAGGTACCCTTGTGCTTAGACTATTTATACATTGACTTGGTACTCTGTTGGCCAGCTGCTATCCCGCTATGGCGGTACGGCCCAGTGGGTCCACATACCCACAGTTCGTGACACTATGAATGTTCCTGGTGGTCTGGGTTGGCTTACTGGTTAACGCCTAATGTTTCAAGTGTTGAAGCATCTTTAGTAGTAATAATAATAATATCCATTTTGGTCTAGGTTGATTTAGGGGTTAATGATAGTATGTCTATTGGGGTCTATTATTGTTTAGACATTAATCCATTTTATCCCTGGTTCTAGGGCAACCTTGGTTGGTTACTCTACTCTAAACCCAGTCTAGCTGTCGTATATCTTTCTTGTAGACTGGTGACCAAATTGTTTACAGTACCTACATACTAAATGATCATTGCTCCGTTGGAAGGGAGCAAACGAGCGCTGATCAACAAGCTGTATTTGCCCATGTAAAAACACCTTTAGCTAAGGTTTTGATCTTCCCATCCTTTCCTGTGGAGCCCTAAAACTCAATTACACCGGTCAGGAAAAAGCGAGGATAAAACAACTGCCTACACACCAAACAGGTTGTAGCTGAACTCAAAATGTTTACAGTATAGGTGCGGTTTTTATATCCCAAATGGTGAAAGATTTCCTTTCACTCCAACAAATTGAATGCTGTCTTATAAGATCTTTGAGTTTTTAGCAAACATGTGAGTGTTGCAGTTACTTCTGCAACGTTAAACTGACACACAGATTATGAGTTAAAAGGGATTGTCCCAAGATTAAATGTTATCCGCTAACCACAAGATTGGTGACAATATACTGATTATACTGATTATACTGATTATACTGGCTGGGACCACCACCGGTCATGAGAATGGGGGTCCCGTTCCTTCAAATCAATGGAGCGGCCGGTAATGCATGCGCACTTCCGCTTCAATCACGGTCTAGTCGAGGACTGCTGGAGAAATCTGAGTACAGCGCTCGGATTTGGCAGAGCCATAGAGAATGAATGGAGCAGCAGGGCGCATGCTAGACCTGCCGCGCCATTGATTTGGAGGAACAAAACCCCTGTTCTTGTGATTGGTGGGGGTTCCAGGTGTCAGATCCCCACTGATCAGCATGTGATCACCTAGCCTGTAGTTAGGGGAGAGCATTTAATCTTGGGCAACCCTTTTAAGCGTTAAAAGAAGTAGCAAAAATGACATCTAGTCAAAGCAGGAATCATTACTGATAACAGTGAGATAATAGTCTAAATACATTGTTCCAAATTTTCAGCAAGCTATCACTCATCTTGTGTTTGCCCTAAAAGGGTTGAACCAGAAATAAAGGTGTTGTCTGGGCATGGGGTAGTTTTCATACTGATGCCCTATCCACAGGATAGTTCCACAGGATAGTTCATCAGTATATGATCGTGGGGGTCAGACACCCGGACCCCGCACTGATCAGCTGTTCCGACTACCTCCGTGTTAATCTTATTTTGCCATATCTCTGCTCAAGCCTCCATCTTTTTGAAATCCATCTGTAATATAATAATGTCCGTGTTTGTGTTAATTACTTTACACAGATTAGTATCTACAATATTGACATTTTATTACATAAGCCCCCTACAAGGTTAATAAATATACACTCCTCAACATTGAACTTGCAACACCAAGAAGGAAACGTTTTGGAAGTGTGGAAATCACAGGATCGATAGACATGTTAATGATATGCAAATGATAAAAAAATGTAAACAAAATATTCCAAACATCTGGATTTATTCAGTATAGATTATAAATGCTACCCGCAGAAATACACGCACTTACATGCCTTGGCATGCTATCAATAAGGTTATTAATAGTTGCCTGAGGAATGTTATGCCACATGTCTACACTGATTGCCACCCTAGGCTTGGGATGTGATGTCCAATTTCACTTGCAGTACAGAATGGATCACTACACGCCATTCTTTTAATCAGACGATCCATTCGTGCAGAGGTTCGCCTCCGTGCACCTCTTGCTGTCACTCCCGTTCGTTGCTGTACTCCCAACCTTCGGGACATGCAACGTTGAACAGTCATGACATCTCGGCCTAGGTGCGTAGCGATCTGCTGAAGAGATAAACCAAGGTCTCTCTGTTCAAGGATTCTCTCCCTCTCAGTCTGCGACAAGTGGTGATAACTGGCACGTCGACAAACAGGAGGCCATCAAAAAATCATCCCACACCATTTGATCTGACTTTTGAGGTTTCACTTTGCTTTGCTTTCAATCTGGCTTTAGTGCTCTTCCCACATGCCACAGATTGGAACTAGGTGCTTACAAAATTGATCATTTGCAGATCTTTGCGACACCTGCTGCTTCCTCAATTTGCAAAACCTTACGGCTTACTTTTCTTGGTGTTGCAATTTCAATGTTGAGGAGTGTATTAAAAAGAACAGAAACCAATAATGAACCCTCCAAAACCCCACTAGGAATTGTGACCCAATCTGAATGTGCTCCATTGTAGGTGTTGTCCAGGATTAGGAAAAAGGTTTCCTTTTTACCAGAAACAATGTCAGTCTTGTCCATGGTTTATGTCTGGTGTTGCATTTTATTGCTATTTAAAGAGGCTCTGTCACCAGTTTATAAGTGCTCTATCTCCTACATAATCTGATAGGTACTGCAATGTAGATAACAACAATGGTTTTTATTTAGAAAAAACGATCATTTTTGAGCAAGTTATGAACAATTTTAGATTTATGCTAATTCGTTTCTCAGTGCCCAACTTTTGACCAAGTATGCATTGTAAAGAGAAGTGTATGACGCTGACCAATCTGCGTCATACACTTCTCTCCATTCATGTCCATCTGTATTCACAGCACAGCGTGATCTTGCGAGATCATGCTGTGCTGTCACATACACAAACAGTAACTTTACCGAGGTGTCTTGAGAGTGAATAGACATTGTCTCCAGCCAGGGGCGTAACTAGGAAAGACTGGGCCCCATAGCAAACTTTTGACTGGGGCCCCCCTCCCCTGGGTGTCACACAACCCCCCCCCTTGTAGATAGTGCCTTTTTTACAGCCCCCTGTAGATAACGCCATACAGAGTCCCCCCTGTAGATAACGCCATACAGCCCCCTTTGTAGATATCTACAGAGGGGGCTGTATGGCGTTATCTACAAAGGGGGCTGTATGGCGTTATCTACAGGGGAGACTCGGTATGGCGTTCTCTACAGTGGGGGCTGTATGGCGTTCTCTACAGTGGGGGCTGTATGGCGTTCTCTACAGTGGGGGCTGTATGGCGTTATCTACAGTGGGGGCTGTATGGCGTTATCTATAGAGGGGGCTGTATGGCGTTCTCTACAGTGGGGGCTGAATGGCGTTATCTACAGTGGGGGCTGTATGGCGTTCTCTACAGGGGGGCTGTATGGCGTTCTCTACAGGGGGGCTGTATGGCGTTATCTACAGTGGGGGCTGTATGGCGTTCTCTACAGTGGGGGCTGTATGGCATTATCTACAGAGGGGGCTGTCTGGCGTTATCTACAGAGGGGGCTGTATGGTGTTCTCTACAGTGGTGGCTGTATGGCGTTATCTACAAAGGGGGATGTATGGCGCTAACGCCATACAGCCCCCACTGTAGAGAATGCCATACAGCCCCCCCTGTAGAGAACGCCATACAGACCCCCCTGTAGATAACGCCATACAGCCCCCACTGTAGAGAATGCATACAGCCCCCACTGTAGAGAACGCCACACAGACCCCCTGTAGAGAACGCCATACAGAACCCCCCCTGTATATAACGCCATACAGCCCCCCCTGTAGAGAACGCCATACAGAGTCCCCCCTATAGATAACGCCATACAGCCCCCCCTGTAGATAACGCCATACAGCCCCCCTGTAGGTAACGCCATACAGCCCCCCTGTAGGTAACTCCATATAGCCCTGTAATGGCCGGAAGGAGGTGAAGGGAAAGTGAGCCCTAATCTACCCACCGCCCTGTCCCTGCCTACTTGCAACGACTCGCCCTAGGCGACGAGGTACAACTGGGCGGCGGTCCCTACGCTGTCTAAGTGCACAGGAAAACAAACAGGGAACATGCAAGGGAAGGGGCAGTAGCCACGGAACGCCACGAGGAAACGGAGCGGCGAACGGACAGTCAGGACCAGGACGAAGTGAGTACACCCAAGCGGGCAAGGAGACAGAAGCAAGCCAGGGGCAAAGCAAAGCAGGTCAAGCAGAACTGCAGCAAGGCAGAAGCACGGCAGAAGCAGGCTGGAGCAAGCAGCAGTGGGGCCAGGAATCCAAAAGAATTACAAGCACTGAGGGAGAGAACAGGGCAGGTAATAAAGGACAGGGGGCGGAGCTAACTCCGACAGACCAGGCCGCGATAGGCTCTCCCACTCCTGAGCCTGCCACCCTGGTTGGTGGGAGATGGTGTCAGTCGAACAGGTCTGGCCTCAGGTGTGGATTGATTAATCCCAGGAGTATACCTAGATGAAGTACCTGGCAGATCCCTAACAAGCCCCCTGTAGGTAACGCCATACAGCCCCCCTGTAGGTAACGCTATACAGCCCCCCCTGTAGGTAACGCTATACAGCCCCCCTGTAGGTAACGCTATACAGCCCCCCCTGTAGGTAACGCCATGCAGCCCCAACCCCCCAAAAAAATCCGACCTACAGTGTGTCCTACAAAAGACATGTATCTCCTATCCACAGGATAGGGGATACATGTGTGATCGCTGGCAGCGATAGGGAGAACGGGGGACCGAAAGTCCCCCGAAGTTCTCCATGACTAACCTCTGATTTTCGACGTCTGCGCAGCTCAATAAAAATGAAAGGAGCGCTGGTCACGCATGCGCACAAGCGCGACAGGCGCTCCATTCATTTCTACGGAGCTGCCGGCACAGACCCCAGAAATCCGAGGTTTGTGATGGAGAACTTCAGGGGACTTTCAGTCCCCCGTTCTCCATATCAATGCCAGCGATCACACATGTATCCCCTATCCTGTGGATAGGGGATACATGTCTTTTGTTAAATGGCAGAGTGGGAAGATACCTCCCTGCTCTGCCGTAGTGTTCAGTGGCGTCGCGCTGTAGCAGCCATAGCGGCTGCTAGCAGAGCCTCCGGCCATGGTGGGGGCCCGTGCTGGCGGGCGACACGGGCCCCCTCATGCCGCGGGCCCCGTAGCAGCTGCTACGGCTGCTACGGCGGTAGTTACGCCACTTTCTCCAGCCATGATGCGATGTCTATTCACACTCCCGACACTTCGGTAAAGTTTCTGTGGGACTTACTTACACAGCTGTGCTGTGAGTACAGATGGACATGAGTGGAGAGAAGTGTACGACGCTGATGAACCTCTCATTACAATGCCCACTTGGTCAAAAGTTAAAAAACACCCAGTTGCTCATTAAGAAACGAATTAGCATAAATCTAAAATTGTTCATAACTTGCTCTCAAAAATTAGAGTTTTTCAAAATAAAAAACACTGTTGTTATCTACATTACAGCACCTATCAGATTAGGTAGGGGATAGGGCATTTATAAACTGGTGGCAGAGCCTCTTTAAGTGAAATTGTGCGGAGCTCTCATGGACAAGAGTGGCGCTGTTTCATAAAAAAAGGCAGATACTTTTTTCGGTCCAGACTAGAACTTACTTCCTCAAAAACTGATCAGATTAGTTTGGTAAGATCAATCAATGTGTTTAGAATGGATAGAAAATATAAAAAAGGCAGAGGGGTTTGTCAAGATCAGTGCTAAATATAAACATTGGAGAAATGTCTGTATATTTTCTTTTGTTAAAGTAATAGAATACTATATTTAATTTGTATTATTATTTTGATTGTAAATATGTAAATACTGTAATTATTCCTAAGTGAGTTTTTATTTTTATTTTTTATTAATATGTGGAGTCTTTATGGGTAAATATTCATGCAGTGGGGAACAATGGTAAACTACTGACTGAAGTTTGTT
This sequence comes from Rhinoderma darwinii, assembly GCF_050947455.1. Taxonomy (NCBI): domain Eukaryota; kingdom Metazoa; phylum Chordata; class Amphibia; order Anura; family Rhinodermatidae; genus Rhinoderma; species Rhinoderma darwinii. Next base: position 83,676,821 of record NC_134691.1, read on the forward strand.
ACAAGCCACCAAACATAACTGAAAAGACTGAGGAAGAAATGTTGCAACAAACAAAAAAGGCAGCAAATAATAATGGGGTCTTTATTATGGGGGATTTTAACTATCCTGACATTAATTGGGACATAGAGGCTGCTGGTTGTGCTAAAAGCTGTAAGATTTTATCCACAATTTAAGACAATTGTTTTACCCAGTTGGTAGATGAACCAACCAGAGGAGGTGCTCTGCTGCATCTGGTCTTTTCTAATAGACCAGATACAATATCAGATATGGAGGTTTTCGGGAGGCCTTGGGCAACAGCTACCATAATAATGTAAGTTTCAAAATAAGGAAGCTCTGAATATAAGAAAAACACAAAGGGCATTTAAAATAATGAGGGCTGAGGGTTCAGAAAAGTAATACAGGCTTACAAAAATCTGAATAGGAAATGTTAAAATTAAATCACACTAACAAAGTTAGCTGCAGAAAAACAAATAGCTAACAACATTAAAATAATTTCCATCAAAGATAAATGTATAAATGCTAAAAAGAAAAAAATATGATAATATTGGCTCTTTAATGGATAACTGTGAGAATATAATTTCAGAAGACGAAGAAAAGTCAGAGATATTAAACCTGTGCCAGCAGTGGCGGATTAAGTAGACGATGGGCCCTGGGCTGTTACCAAAACTTGGGCCCCCCTTGCGCACCGCCGCCCTGTCGCGCCATAACTATTTTTAACACTACCTTTTTGGACAAGCATTAAAGAGGCTCTGTCACCAGATTTTGCAACCCCTATCTCCTATTGCAGCAGATAGGCGCTGCAATGTAGATTACAGTAACGTTTTTATTTTTAAAAAACGAGCATTTTTGGCAAATGAGGCTTGCAAAAGTCCAAGTGGGTGTGTTTAAAAGTAAAAGTCCAAGTGGGCGTGTATTATGTGCGTGCATCGGGGCGTTTTTAATACTTTTACTAGCTGGGCGTTCTGATGAGAAGTATCATCCACTTCTCTTCAGAACGCCCAGCTTCTGCCAGATCACGCTGTGACGTCACTCACAGGTCCTGCATCGTGTCAGACGAGCGAGGACACATCGGCACCAGAGGCTACAGTTGATTCTGCAGCAGCATCAGCGTTTGCAGGTAAGTAGCTACATCGACTTACCTGCTAACGCCGATGCTGCTGCAGAATCAACTGAAGCCTCTGGTGCCGATGTGTCCTCGCTCGTCTGACACGATGCAGGACCTGTGAGTGACGTCACAGCGTGATCTGGCAGAAGCTGGGCGTTCTGAAGAGAAGTGGATGATACTTCTCGTCAGAGCGCCCAGCTAGTAAAAGTATTAAAAACGCCCCGATGTACGCACATAGTACACGCCCACTTGGAATTTTACTTTTAAACACACCCACTTGGACTTTTGCAAGCCTCATTTGCATAACTACAAAAATGGTCATAACTTGGCCAAAAATGCTCGTTTTTTAAAAATAAAAACGTTACTGTAATCTACATTGCAGCGCCTATCTGCTGCAATAGCAGATAGGGGTTGCAAAATCTGGTGACAGAGCCTCTTTAACAAATGGGTGTTACGGATTCCCCTTGTCACAGGGCTGTGTCCCTACATACTGACAGTATCACACTGTGCAGGGACACATCCTCCTGACAAGGTCAATTGTCTATCAGTCTTGGACTGCACAAAGACTTTTTGTGAAATACAAGGATTTCCTATAATAAAAATGTCAGGAGAGGTGACAGATTCTCTATAAATCTAGTGACTCACATGTGACGACGTCTCAGATTCTAGTAGTTTTTTTCCTCTTCTCTTCTCCATCCGGTCCAGAGCTCATGACGACGTCTCCCGGCCATGACTGATTTCTGCAGAATTTTCCACTCAGATGTCTTCGACTCCTCACTTTTCCAACATTTCCACACCTATAAATGAAAATAAAGTTATCATGGTGCCACATACTGTACCCCTAAATATAATAGCACCAAACACTGCGCGCCTGAATATAATAATACCATACACTGTAAAACACCACATACACACAGCCCCCTGTACATAGTGCCACACACAGCCTCATGTACATAGTGCCACACACAGCCCCCTGTACATATTACACCCCCCCATAGATAGCACCACACACAGCCCATTGTACATAGTGCCACACACAGCCCCTGTACATAGTGCCATTCACAGCCCCCTGTTCAGTGCCACACACAGCCCCCCGTAGATAGCACCACTCACAGTCCCCTGTACATAGTGCCACTCACAGTCCCCTGTACATAGTTCCACACACAGCCCCCTGTACATAGTGCCACACACAGCCCCCTGTACATAGTGCCACACACAGCCCCCAGTACATAGTGCCACACACAGCCCCTGTGGATATTACACCCCCCGATACATAGCGCTACACAGAGCCCCCTGTAGATATCACACATCCCCCCATAGAGAGCATTACACACAGCCCCCTATAGATACAAATTAATATCCCCCCCAAACGGAAATCTTTAGCAAAGTTAAGGTTTCCATTTGCCTTTCCGTTGAGGGGTTAACCAGATGGAACCCCTCAACGAAAGGGCAGCGTTGATTTGAACAGGGCCTTAGCTACAGGGCCCTAGATACAGGGCCCATGTGCATGTGTGATACTGTTTGTTGGACCTTGTATCTAAGCCTAATGTAGGCTTAGATACAGGGTGCAGCAGACAGTATTCTTATGCAGTATAAGCTGGGGCCCTGTATCTAACACAAGAAAGTGAAAGCAGGTCAAAATCTGCCTCAAAATTCCTGAAGGAATTTTGAGGCAGATTTTTCTGCCTGCAAAAAACTCCCGTGTGAACATACCCTTAGGCTATGTTCACACGGAGTATTTTGCAGGAGGAATATCTGCCTCAAAATTCCGTTTGGAAGTTTGAGGCAGATTTTCCTCTCCCTGCACGCCGATTTTTGCTGAGTTTTTCGCTGCGTTTTTCGCCCGCGGCCATTGAGCACAGCGGCCATAAAACACAGCGAAATACGCTTTCTCTGCCTCCCATTGAAGTCAATGGGAGGTCAGAGGCGTAAACGAACGAAGATAGGGCATGTCGCTTCTTTTTCCCGCAAGGCAGTTTTACTGCTCGCGGGAAAAAGATGCCGACGCCTCCCATTGAAATCAATGGGAGGCATTTTCGGGCCGTTTTTGACGAGTTTTGTGACGCGGTTAGCCTTATAGTACTCTACCACACGTATGCGAATAGCAAAGTGTCCCGAGGTCTGGTTGAGACAATTGACTTCAAGGGGAAGAGAGGCTGATGTGTGGAGGTGCGAGGCTACTGGCAGAAGCGACGGCCTTGGTGTAAATATAGAAAGACATGCACTATATTTAGGCTCTGAATACTGATTGCATGTCTATATATCTTTCACACTTTATATAGGCAGATGCAAATAAATCTCACAGAAAAGAACACTGGTTTGTTTTGGAAAAGAAAATGTGTTTCTATCATGGTTTGTCTCCTGTGCGCTGCAGCCGTTGTCAATATACTGTGTTGCAGAGGAACTTTTAGAGGAATGTCAAGTCGGCAGGCTCTAACCATCTAAGTGACTCCAGAGGACTCCATGAAGGGGGAAATAACCCCCCTATCCCATCCCCCATAGAGCCCTCAGTATTTATTATACAGCAGGGAGGGTTGAGCGTGTAACTCACTGCTGAGTGTCTATGGAGGGAAATTATTGTCCCCCCATAGAGTCCTCTGCAGTGAGTTACACGCTCAACCCTCCCTGCTGTATAATAAATACTGAGGGCTCTATGGGGGATGGGATGGGATGGGGGGGTTATTCCCCCCTTCATGGAGTCCTCTGGAGTCACTTAGATGTAAATGAAGATGGAGACGAACATGAACACTAACCTTCTCGTCGCTCGACCACCGCCCTTCTCGTCTGTTCCTCACTGGCGGTACGTGAAGCGTCAGAGGGGCGTGTTCTACCGCGACTAGCAGACGCACGTCTGCAAGTCCATATCCATCCCCCTCCTCATCAGCACTGCTCTGGCGGCTGCATTCTGTTGCAGTCCGCCCGCCCCTCCCTCTCAACGGCCATTAGCGGCGCTTCTTCTGAACGGTCCTTAAGCGATTTAAAATGATGTGCGTTTCGGGCTGCGATGGGCCCCCTGGGAGCCTTGGGCCCCGGGCGGCCGCCCGAAACGCCCATATGATAATCCGCCACTGTGTGCCAGATATTTGAAGAGGGGGGTAGTAATCGAGGTTTCAAGGTGTAACAAAAGGCTCACAAGCATTGGTGCAAAAGTTTAGCTTGACCCACCCCACCATCTCTTCATGCCCGACGGTTGGTTACTTATTATATTAACAATTTAACTGGAAAGGACATTGATCTCTGGATCCTGATCTCTCATTAGATTCAAGGTATCAGGCTGAGATCAGGCTGCAGAGGCCGTCAATTCAGCTTCTCAATCACAACCAGAAACACTGCAACCTGTTAATGCGCATGAAAGATCACTGAATACACAGGCCAATTATGTGGTTTTTGAGCCACTTCAATTATGTGACTTAATTGGACGCAATGTGCTATTTACTTAAGTGATTAGGCTACCTAATGTTTTAATTGTGCTGTAATTGCTATTCTGTGCCATTTGTGAATTGCTGCAGCCAGAGGATGATTAACATATCTTCGTTAGTTGTAAATGATATTGTTATAATGAAAATAAATGTTCCTCATCTAATATATACTCAGTTTATAAATCTAGGTTCATGTTGTCTTAACATTTTTTCTTGACACACGTTTTGGCAAGTGAATCTATTTTTTTCCATGATCCAAACAGCTTCTGGTACAATTATTTGGCAGATAATACCTGACCATGTAGTCCTAAAGAATTTCTGAGACCCCTGACAAGACAAAATGATGTCTCTCACCTCCTTGTGCAGTCAGTGTGCACCCAGAAATTTCACTGGGAGTCCTTATTATATTGGGGAAAATAATGCCGCAGTGAATATTTTTGTTACTTGAATGTATTAACAACACTTAGCTGGATAATAAACCTGAGTGGGGAAGGAGTTAGTGGTAACATCCCTGAAGTCTATGGTGATGAAAGGGTTCATTTATTTCATACCGTATATACAGTGGGTAACCAACCTTCAGGGCTCAACTGCTGTCCTTGTAACCTGTGACAGGAAGCTTTAAAATTAATCTGAGGAAGCTTTGGGAATTATGCTGACGATTCCTAGTGATTTAGGGTAGCTTGGGATTTAATGATAATATTCCTGGTAGTCTAGGGTAGTAAAGATGTTAATGGTAACATCCCTGGTGGTCTAAGATGGTGAAGGTTTTAGTGGTACCAGAACTAATGGTCTAGGTTGATGAAAGGGGTAATACAAACCACTATGACAGTAAAGGGATTAGTTGTTTCATACATAATTTTCAATAGGTTACTCAGCACTCCAGACTCTAGTGCTGGTTCAACAGTTTGTGAGGTCAGCCTCTCTCAGTAGTCCTCCGCCTGATCCCTAACAAAGTAATTTTGGATTGCAATGCTGCCAGGCCCCCTGGGCTTCTGTTCTCTCTGTAATGGCAGGAAGGAGGTGAAGGGAAAGTGAGCCCTAATCTACCCACCGCCCTGTCCCTGCCTACTTGCAACGACCCGCCCTAGGCGACGAGGTACAACTGGGCGGCGGTCCCTACGCTGGCTAAGTGCACAGGAAGACAAACAGGGAACACGCAAGGGAAGGGGCAGTAGCCACGGAACGCCACGAGGAAACGGGGCGGCGAACGAACAGTCAGGACCAGGACGAAGTGAGTACACCCGAGCGGACACGGAGACAGAAGCAAGCCAGGGCAAGCAAAGCAGGTCAAGCAGAACTGCAGCAAGGCAGAAGCACGGCAGAAGCAGGCTGGAGCAAGCAGCAGTGGGGCCAGGAATCCAAAAGAATTACAAGCACTGAGGGAGAGCACAGGGCAGGTAATAAAGGGCAGGGGGCGGAGCTAACTCCGAGAGACCAGGCCGCGATAGGCTCTCCCACTCCTGAGCCTGCCACCCTGGTTGGTGGGAGAAGGTGTCAGTCGAACAGGTCTGGCCTCAGGTGTGGATTGATTAATCCCAGGAGTGTAGCTAGATGAAGTACCTGGCAGATCCCTAACAGTACTCCCCCTTTTATGAGGGGCCACCGGACCCTTACTAAGGGGACCCGGTTTAGTGGGGAAGAGGAGGTGGAACCTCCTGATCAATACCCCAGCGTGAACATCACGGGCAGGTACCCAAGTCCTCTCCTCCGGCCCGTATCCTCTCCAATGGACCAGGTACTGGAGGGAGCCCTGGACCATCCTACTGTCCATAATCTTGGCCACCTCGAATTCCACCCCCTCAGGGGTGAGAACGGGAACAGGAGGTATCCTCGAGGGGGACCAGGACGGGGAGCAGCGTTTAAGGAGGGAGGCATGGAAGACGTCATGTATGCGAAAGGATGGGGGGAGCTCCAGACGGAAGGATACAGGGTTGAGGACTTCAATGATCTTATAAGGTCCAATAAATCGGGGAGCAAACTTCCTGGACGGGACCTTAAGGCGCAAGTTCCTGGACGACAACCAGACCAAATCCCCGACGACAAACCGGGGGTTAGCAGAACGTCTACTATCCGCCTGAATCTTTTGTGCGCTCTGGGACGCCTCTAGGTTCTTCTGAACCTGGGCCCAGACAGTGCACAGTTCCCGATGAACCTCCTCTACCTCAGGATTATTGGAACAACCAGGGGAGACGGAGGAGAACCTAGGGTTAAACCCGAAATTACAGAAAAACGGGGAGACCCCTGACGAGTTACTGACCCGGTTATTCAGGGAAAATTCAGCAAGGGGAAGGAATGAGACCCAATCGAATTGACAGTCAGAGATGAAACACCTTAAATATTGTTCCAGGGATTGGTTGGTCCTTTCCGTTTGGCCATTGGTTTCGGGATGGAAGGCGGAGGAGAAGGACAGATCAATCTCCAACTTTTTACAAAAAGCTCTCCAAAATAAGGAAACAAATTGTACCCCTCTGTCAGAAACGATATTGACTGGGGCCCCATGGAGACGCAGGATGTGTTTCACAAACAAAGAAGCTAACGTCTTGGCGTTAGGTAGCTTCTTAAGGGGCACAAAGTGGCACATCTTGCTGAAGCGGTCGACTACCACCCACACCACCGACTTGCCCTGAGATGGAGGCAAATCGGTGATAAAATCCATGGAGATATGGGTCCAAGGTCTCTGGGGAATGGGCAAGGAACGTAGTAGGCCCGCAGGTCGGGACCTAGGGGTTTTGGACCTAGCGCAAACCTCACAAGCGGCGACGTAAGCCCTAACATCTTTAGGCAACCCAGGCCACCAATAGTTTCTGGTAATGAGGTGTTTGGTGCCCAAGATGCCAGGATGACCGGATAGAGCGGAGTCATGGTTTTCCCTGAGTACCCTCAGCCGGTATTGCAGGGGAACAAACAGTTTGTCCCCAGGGACGTTCCCGGGAGCTGCACCCTGATCAGCCGCGATATCAGAAGCTAAATCAGAATCCGTGGCAGAGACGATTATACCAGGGGGTAAAATACAAGCGGGATCCTTCTCGGAAGGAGGATTGGCCATGAAACTACGTGACAGAGCGTCAGCCTTAATATTCTTGGACCCAGCCCTATAGGTAACCAAGAAATTAAATCTGGTAAAGAATAGTGCCCACCGAGCTTGTCTAGGATTAAGCCTCCGGGCCGATTCTAGGAAAACCAGATTCTTGTGATCCGTAAGGACCGTTACCTGGTGTCTGGCCCCCTCCAGGAAGTGCCGCCACTCCTCAAAAGCCCATTTAATGGCTAGAAGTTCGCGGTTGCCAATATCATAGTTACTCTCCGTGGGCGAAAACTTCCTAGAGAAGTAAGCACAGGGGCGGAGATGGGTGAGGGAGCTGGTACCCTGGGACAGGACGGCCCCCACTCCCACCTCGGAAGCGTCAACCTCCACAATAAATGGCTCCTCTTGGTTGGGCTGAATCAGCACGGGGGCCGAGATAAAGCACTTCTTGAGAGTCTCAAAGGCCTGGACGGCCTCAGGGGGCCAATGGAGGACATCGGCACCCTTGCGGGTAAGGTCCGTAAGAGGCTTAGCGACGACCGAGAAGTTGGCAATAAATCTCCTGTAATAGTTGGCGAACCCTAAAAAACACTGTAACGCCTTAAGGGAGGCAGGTTGGACCCATTCCGCCACAGCTTGAACCGTGGCAGGGTCCATGCGGAATTCATGAGGAGTGAGGATTTGCCCTAAAAATGGTATCTCCTGTACCCCAAAGACACATTTTTCAGTCTTAGCAAACAGATTATTCTCCCGAAGGACCTGGAGCACCTTCCTGACATGCTCCACGTGGGAGGACCAGTCCTTGGAAAACACCAGTATGTCATCAAGGTACACAACAAGAAAATTACCCAGGTACTCTCTCAGGATTTCATTAATAAAATTCTGGAAGACAGCAGGGGCATTACACAACCCAAAGGGCATGACCAGGTATTCGAAATGACCCTCGGGTGTGTTGAACGCAGTTTTCCACTCATCCCCCTCTTTGATGCGGATAAGGTTATATGCCCCCCGTAGATCGAACTTAGAAAACCATTGGGCTCCCTGAACCTGATTAAAAAGATCCGGAATCAAAGGAAGTGGGTACTGGTTCCTTACGGTGACCTTATTCAGGTTACGATAATCAATGCACGGCCTAAGACCACCATCCTTCTTCCCCACGAAGAAGAAGCCAGCACCTACAGGAGAAGTCGAGGGGCGAATGAAACCCTTGGCCAGGCATTCTTGGATATACACCCTCATCGCTTCACGTTCAGGACATGAAAGATTAAATATCCTACCCTTAGGAAGCTTGGCACCAGGCACCAAATCGATAGCGCAATCGTAATCTCTATGGGGGGGCAACACCTCAGAGGCCTCCTTAGAAAACACATCGGCGAAGTCCTGAACAAACTCAGGAAGTGTGTTTACCTCCTCCCGGGGAGAAATAGAGTTAACAGAAAGACATGACCTCAGACATTCATTACCCCATTTGGTGAGATCCCCAGTATTCCAATCAAATGTGGGATTATGCAACTGCAACCAGGGAAGGCCTAAAACCAGATCAGACGATAATCCCTGCATCACCAGTACAGAGCACTGCTCCAAATGCATGGAGCCAACCAGGAGTTCAAAAACAGGAGTATGCTGAGTAAAATAACCATTAGCAAGGGGTGTTGAGTCGATTCCTACTACAGGGATAGGATAAGGTAAATCAATACAAGGCATCTTTAGAGACATAGCAAATTCCACAGACATGATATTAGCAGATGAGCCAGAATCCACGAAAGCACTGCCCGTGGCAGACCGGCCAGCAAACGAGACCTGAAAGGGAAGCAAAATTTTATTGCGTTTCACATTAACGGGAAATACCTGTGCGCCCAAGTGACCTCCCCGATGATCACTTAGGCGCGGAAGTTTTCCGGCTTCTTATTCTTGCGCCTGGGACAGGTGTTCAGTAGATGCTTGTCGTCCCCACAGTAGAAGCAGAGACCATTCATTCTGCGAAACTCCCTACGTTGTCGAGGGGACATGGAGGCCCCGAGTTGCATAGGTACCTCCGAGTCCTCCGTGGAGGGGCGAGGAGACGGGACCTCGGGGGGAATCGCAGAAAAGTCAGAGGGGAGCACACTGAAGCGTTCTAGCTGACGTTCCCTGAGACGTCGGTCAAGTCGTACTGCTAGGGCCATAACCTGGTCAAGGGAGTCAGGCGAGGGGTAGCTAACCAGCAGATCCTTCAGGGCGTCAGATAATCCTAACCTAAACTGGCACCTTAGGGCCGGATCGTTCCACTGAGAAGCTACGCACCACTTCCTAAAATCAGAACAGTATTCCTCAACCGGTCTTCTACCCTGACGTAAGGTCACCAGCTGACTCTCGGCTAAAGCAGTCCTGTCAGTCTCGTCGTAAATGAGTCCGAGGGCAGAGAAAAAATGATCAACAGAGGAAAGTTCAGGGGCGTCAGGAGCCAAGGAGAAGGCCCACTCTTGGGGCCCTTCCTGGAGTCGGGATATGATGATACCCACCCGCTGGTTCTCGGAACCTGAGGAGTGGGGCTTTAGGCGGAAATACAGTCTGCAACTCTCCCGGAAGGAGAGAAACGTCTTACGGTCCCCTGAAAACCGGTCAGGTAACTTGAGGTCGGGTTCTAGAGGTGAGGTGAGGGGTACTACTAAAGCAGCGTCACCCTGATTGACCCTTTGGGCCAGGGCCTGGACCTGTAGGGAGAGGCCCTGCATCTGCTGGGTCAGGGTCTCAAGGGGGTCCATGATAGCGTCAGCGTAGGAGAAATGGTAGACTAGGTAAGGGCTTGTAATTATGTAATGGCAGGAAGGAGGTGAAGGGAAAGTGAGCCCTAATCTACCCACCGCCCTGTCCCTGCCTACTTGCAACGACCCGCCCTAGGCGACGAGGTACAACTGGGCGGCGGTCCCTACGCTGGCTAAGTGCACAGGAAGACAAACAGGGAACACGCAAGGGAAGGGGCAGTAGCCACGGAACGCCACGAGGAAACGGGGCGGCGAACGAACAGTCAGGACCAGGACGAAGTGAGTACACCCGAGCGGACACGGAGACAGAAGCAAGCCAGGGCAAGCAAAGCAGGTCAAGCAGAACTGCAGCAAGGCAGAAGCACGGCAGAAGCAGGCTGGAGCAAGCAGCAGTGGGGCCAGGAATCCAAAAGAATTACAAGCACTGAGGGAGAGCACAGGGCAGGTAATAAAGGGCAGGGGGCGGAGCTAACTCCGAGAGACCAGGCCGCGATAGGCTCTCCCACTCCTGAGCCTGCCACCCTGGTTGGTGGGAGAAGGTGTCAGTCGAACAGGTCTGGCCTCAGGTGTGGATTGATTAATCCCAGGAGTGTAGCTAGATGAAGTACCTGGCAGATCCCTAACACTCTCACTGCCCTTTCCCGATGAGGATCTGCTCCATTCCTCCATATAGGCGGCCCTGTACCTGTTGTAAATGCTGTTTCAAAACATTCTTGCAAAGAATGCAAATCATGTATAAAAAAAAAATTAAATTTTTTTGAAAGTCAACATTTATTTTAAAAGAGTAACTTATCACCTATAGGAGTCATTTAGACTGAGCGGGGGAGGGTGGTTACAAACTCTGGCCATGCACACATCTGATGGAGAGGGGCTGGGGTGAGAGGGGGACAACTGGGGCTCAAGGATGAAGGAGAAGAGGAGTACGCTAGACACTGAGGTGAGAACTGTCCAAATTTGGACAGTTATGTCACTAGAGCTTCTTGATGTATCCGTTAAGCTATGATGGCTGCTATTGTAGTCTATGGGTGACAGATGCTACTGTTAGGCATCCGACACAGCCTCCGTTTAACGTATGCATAAGGAGCTTTTTCCGGCGTCTGCATGAAATCAGAGAACTCATTGCTACATTTCTGCATTGCTATGAATGTAGAAAAAATTGGGAACTTAAAAACGCTTCTCACGTTTCTCAAATGCAGTCATGTGAATTGTTATTTCATAAATGAATGAAGGCAGACATTTATACTTCACTATCAGCATCCTCACTACGCCTCCTTAGTGCGATTGTACTACAAAAATTACAGATTTGTAATAAAGATAAAAACACAGATATGAGATTGAACTTTGTAAATATTTGTCAAAGAAGTGAAAATGATTAAGCATTTATGCTCAAGCAAGCTACCCATATCTCTGTCATGGCTAAAATAACCAAATACCAAAAAAAACTCTATGGGAAAATTTTAAAGCAAGAATATTTATTCTTTTAATTATTTATGTGAATATATATATTTTTTTAAATGGTGGACCACACTTGTCATCACTGTATAAGTCCCACTGTGCCTTGTATAAGTTCATAGCCAATAAACGTCCTAGTTTTAGCCATATTTAGGGCACACATACTCTGTCACTATTGCTACTGACCATTTCCCAGTACACTAAGGCACTGTACATCTGTAATTCGCCAAAATAGATCTAGGAGCATAATTCTGCAAGAAGTGGATGGTTCCAAAGTACTGCTAGCACAGTGGTAACCTAACAGAAGAAAGCAACAAAAAAAAGAAATTATATAAGGCAACATAAATGTAGGATAAATTACAGTAAATTCTGTAAAAATGGGCCGGTTGACTACCCTGAGCTCTGGATTGTTCACTGTGTGCCCGCTATAACTCACTCCCTTCCCCATTTCTGTGTTACAGGCCACAGTAATTGCAGAAGTTTAAAAAAAATACCATTACAATGTTAAAAGATGTTAACGCAAATGTTAAGTAAAATAAATAGTACTTAATTTCCTAGAAGGCTTCAGGTCAATGCGCAAACAGCGGTTGAGCTCTGAGCTGTGTCCGTCAGTTCTCGTTGTGGTCAAGAGTGTGTTACACATTGTTACCTGTGGGTACCTGGTGGCCAGACGATTATACCATCACCATTCCCTATGCCACTAATAATTTAAAAAACATCCCCATAAATACTAACAGTTTAAAATGGTTGTCATAGCAAAATAAATAAAATGGTCTTGTACTATCTATACACAGCCAAGCGTTTATTGAAGAGTTGGCATTGTTACAATTAAAACTGCATGCAATGGCCAATATATCTGATACTTTAATGTGGTTAACCAAAATTGTTAATATTTATCATCAACTTTAGGCAACATATATGTTAATGTTGTTAAAATTGTTCAGCTTCGGGGCAGAGCCTGACCGCAGAGAGTGATGGCAGCTTAGCTCTTCAGCTCCTCACACACATGACCTAGGACCACTGAAATAGCAAGGCACAACGACCGACATGGTCAAAATTGCCAAGAACGATACAAGGGAACAACAGGGGATGTTGAAAACCCACAAAGGTCAGGCCGATCTGGACAAATTCTTAAAAATTAAACCGTCTCAGAGCCAGGCCCGCCCACCTAAAATTGCGCCGCACACCATCCCAGAGATGAGACCGGAAGACGACTCTCAGGAGGTCAAGAGACTGCTTCTACAGCCTCGCGCACTGAGAAAGCTCCGATTTCTCGGGCTCACCTTAAGAAAACTATCTTGCAAGCGCTTACGCCGATGATGAAGGACCTCTCAGACATCAAGGAGGATGTCCGCCATATTGGCAACCGCATGGAGCATTTGGAGTCTGAGGTCACGGACTCGGTCAGCTTCTGTGACTCATTGAGCCACAAGGTACAACAGCAGGAGGTTCAACTCAATCATGTGATGACTCTCCTGGAAGATCAGGAAAATAGAAGCAGGTGAAAGAACGTTAGATTCAAGGGCATACCTGAATCCTTTGCTTCTGAGGCATTACACGCGGTGGCTATGCAGCTATTTGCGGACCTGCTGGGTCAGGAATGGGCTTCCGCCATTGTTATTGAGAGGATTCACAGAGCATTGCGTCCTGCACCGAAAGGGTTTGACCCTCCTAGAGACGTTGTCTGAAGATTACTTAGCTTTGTGGACACATCGGCCATCTTACAAGCCAACAGAGCACGTGCAGATATTTTGTTGGGAGATGTGAAGTTTCAACTATTTCAAGATGTAGTGGCATCCACTCTGTCGAAGCGCAGAATGATGCGTCCCTTACTACTCAAACTACAGGACATGCGGATCTCATATAATTGGATGTATCCCTCTGGTCTAGCCATATTGAAAAATGCTAAAAGAATCGTAATACATACGCCCATAGATTTGCAAGATGCTTAGGAAAAACTAGGTATTGCTTCTATGGATATTCCCTCTTGGATGCCTGCTCATACTGACCTACATCTGCCGAATCTACCACAGCTCACTCCATGGGCGACGGCGGGAAAGCTGAGATCTCCTAGGCCTAAGAAAGCTCAAGCAAGTGTTAAAGATAAGGACTATACTTTAGTATAACCTTCCTTTGTTGTTATCTCATGCGGTTCATTTACTGTCTATGCATTTTTGTTGCGAACGAAGAAGTGATACCCTAGTTATTTGGGAATTCCCTCATATAATGCATAAGTTTTTCTTTTTCATTCTGATATTGTATTGTGCTTTAACAATATGTATTTGGATATAGTGGTTCTAGGTCAGGTATCGGTTCAGGGGAAATGTTTCTTTGTTCCCCACACTCTTTATCACAGTCTTGGTTCAGTAATGGTTACCTCAATACTATACACATGTTGTATTTTACCTTGATAACTGGCATCGTGCTATACTTGAGCCAGGCTTCTTTGCTTGCCCCAGGGTCGAAGAGTCGAGGGCTCCCTGATAGAGGTTTGATTCTCGGTCTCTGGCTGCATTCTCTTTTTGTTATGTACATAAGTTCTTTTTCCCTGTATGTCCTCTGTGTTTCCTCGTTTTCCCACCCCTTTCTATTCATGATAACCTCTACAATGCTACAGTGGATGATGTTGGTGCATGGATCTGACAAATCTGCGATATTATGGCGGAAATTAATATAGTTACTTATAATGTCAGGAGTTTGAACTCCCCGAATAAGCGGAACCATGTATTGACGCTGTTAAAAAAAGAGAAGTTTTCTATAGTGTTTTTCCAAGAAACACATTTTAAACAAGGGAAGATACCTAAATTGCCAACTCATTAAATCAATAAGTGGTTCCACTCTGGTTCGGATAGCTCTGCATCGCAAGGAGTATCTATTGCATCACATAAAGAGATACCTTTCTCTCTTACTGCACAATATTGCTCCGCTGATGGTAGAGCACTTTTTTTAAAAGGACATATTGGTAATGACATGTATACTCTTGCAAATTTGTATGCTCCTAATACTTCCCAATCGAGATGGTTTGACAAGATCTTCGATGCTTTGACGGTCTTTTCATAAGGGTCTATTATTTTGGGAGGGGACTGTAATGTCACTTTGAATCCACTTAGTGACTCCTCTAATGGTAAGTCTGCGTTATCATTTGCTGCATTAGGTAGAATTAAAAGGCCTCTTGAAATAACTCTAGGGATCGGGAGGGACTAACATTGACCATAAAGGTCTAGAAACAGACTATCATTTACCCTTGAGCCCTAAAAAAACAAAATCCAACACCCGAAAAGGAAGAGCAAAATAAACACGCCGTAAATCCATTTCTTCTATATACCCTGGTTATGCCCTTACGACAAGAATTATTATCTAAAAGAACATTTTCTTTACAATCTTATTATTAATTATATATGCTATTTGTCTTGCAAGTTATAGAACAACTGTATAGGAGGTAATTTATAATGGAATATATGGTTATTTCCTGGTCAGGAGATTTTTTAATATCTGTGTCCATTTCCCCTATTCCCTTTTCATATATTAATATTCTAAAATGTATTTAGATTTCAATAAAAAAAAAAATTAATCATTTTCTTACAACCCAAGAGTGCCTTTTGTGTTTATGAATATTTTTATTTTTTCAGAAATGGCACCGTGTGATATAATTATTGCATTTTATGGGAATTTCTATTAGGTATGGTTTAAAAACCAAATTTCGTTTTTTATAAGAGTTAAAAGGAAACTTCAGGGATTACAGTTGGTAGATGCTTGGCGGGCGCTCTATCCCTCGACTCAAGACTTCACTTTTTATTCTCTAGCACATAGGTCACACCAGAGATTGGACTATATATTTATTCAAGAGAGTCTGCTTACGGCTCTGAAGTTAGCTAGGATTGGATCCATGACACTCTCGGATCATTCCCCCTGTTAGCATTACTTTATCCCTTACTGGTCTGCCCATTAGGGAATGGTCTTGGCGTCTTAATGATACTCTTTTAGACAATGATACACATAGAGAATATTTAGCTGACCAATTACAGTTTTATTTTGACACCAACACCTCTCAGGAAGTCACGGCCACCTGTGTATGGGAAGCACATAAGGCTTATATGAGGGGTCTTGTTGTTTCCTTGAATACTAAGGTTAAAAAAGAAAAAAGCAAGGCCATTAACTCCTTACTGTCTCAAATTTCGGTATTGGAAAAGTTGCATAAAAGACCGACAGCTGAAACGGCTCAAAAGGAACTTTATTCCTTAAGAGTGAAACTAAAAGATATGTTGAACCAGAAGTTAGCCAAAAATTTGCTTCATTATAAACAGAAGATCCATGCGCATGGTGACAAGGGAGGGGAACTCATGACTGCTCTAATTAAAAAACAAAAGGAAAAATCCTTCATCTCCCGAATTAAGGGGGCTGGTGGCACTTTGTATACCTCCACATCTGGTATAGCCAAGGAATTCACTTAATTCTATTCCTCCCTTTATAATATCAAAGAAGATGTGTCTGGCTCAGAGGGTACTCAGAGGGGCACACAAATATAATTTTTTTTGGAGTCCATTGATTTAGCTACTCTGTCCCTGGAGGAGGCGGACAGAGTACCGGGTAAGAGTCCAGGCCCAGACAGCTTCCCTCTTACCTTATACAGAAAATTTCAGGATATATTACTACCACACCTAACTCACATGTGTAATGCACTCTTACAGGGCACTCCTTTTTCGAGACAATCCTTGGAAGCGTTCATAACCATAATACCGAAAGTGGGGAAATATACTTCTCTTTGCGCTAGTTATAGACCGATTTCTTTACTAAACCTGGATCTCAAAATTTGGGCTAAACTCCTGGCGAATTGGTAACTTTCTACCGAAATTCATTGGTCCTGATCAGATGGGGTTCGTGAGGGGGAGGGAGGGTAGACATAAGGCTATGAGATTGCTGAATTCTATACAATATGCTAATCACTCATAAACACCATTGATACTAATGGAACGGATGCTGAAAAAGCTTTCGACAGAGTGGCTTGGGATTTCATGAAACAAGTATTAGACAAGTTTCTTTTTCCGCAGCAATTTATAACAGCAATATTTTCGTTATATAATGAGCCATATGCTCGGATACGAGTTAATGGTGTTTTGTCCCCCTCCTTCTCCATAGCGAATGGCACTAGACAGGGTTGCCCACTGTCCCCCACTCTCTTTGTTTTGACTTTGGAGATGCTCCTCCAAAAGATTAGGTCTAATTCTCTAATTGAAGGTCTGCAGATGGAGGAGTATACACACTTGGTGGCTGCCTTTGCAGATGACATACTTGTAATGGTCAGTAACCCACAACAGGCCTTGCCACGGCTCCAAAATATTTTTGACAATTATGGGGGTGCCTCTAACTTCAGAATTAATTATAGCAAGTCTGAAATACTTAACATATCCCTGTCATCTACTGTTCCACAGGGTTTAAAAAACAACTCTCCCTTCTCCTGGCCCACTCACTCTATTAAATATCTAGGAGTTCAAATACCTAGTCAGCTGCAGGATCTTTATAAACTGAATTATCAACCGCTTTTAAAAATATTGTCAATGCAACTTACTTCTTACCACATACCCTTTATGTCCTGGATGGGACGGAAAAACCTCTTGCAGACGTATATATTGCCGATTATCTTATATGTCATGTCCAAGGTTCCGATTCACCTTCCAAAGAGTTTCTTTCTAATAGTGAAACTTCTTTTTTCGTTCTTTTTGTGGAATCAGCGTAGGCCACGCTTGTCCTACAAAATGCTATCACAGAGGAGGGATGGAGGGGGATTGGGGCTGCCGGATGTGGAGATGTACTACAGGGCCATCCATTTACAGAGATGGTTTGATTTGATTCGCCAGGGGACTTAACTTGGTGCACCTCTGCAGAGACAATGGCTCTGGGGACGGATTCCTTGCGATTATTATGGCTGCCAGATCATGGGGATTTAAAATCCATCCAAAATCCTCTATTGAAAGGCACTTTATCGGCTTGGAGTTCCTATAGACATTCAGCTAATACTTACCTGACGTCTTCGCCAATAATGCCAGCCTCTTTGATACCTTACATTATCAGATATATGGATTCTCCACCGGGGGATATATGGAATTTTTTCCGTCATGTTACTATTGCAGATTTGTTAGAGGACAATAAGGTTCCTTCCCATGCAAAGCTTCAATCTCTGGTGTCGCCTAAAAATTTAAACTTCATACAAATGGATCATGTCCGCCATGTTTGTACATCTTTCCTCTACTCTCAAAATGGGATCAGGGATTTGGGTGACATTGAAAAACTACATCTTGCCAAATCGGTGACGAAACGGAAAATTATCAAAACTGTACTCTACTCTCTTTCATTTTGTCTTGGGAAACGGAGCTAAATAGGAAGTTCACTGAGCAGGAGAAAAAATGGATCCCGAGATATTCACATGGGTTTTCGAGGTGTATTAAACTGCAAGAGAGTCATTATAAATTACTAACGAGGTGGTACAAGACGCCGGAGCGAATGTTTTATCTTGGTTTCTCAGACTCTAAATTGTGTTGGCGATGTCAGGGGACCACGGGAACATTATCTCATATATGGTGGTTTTGGTGGTATGGAGGTGTGTCAGGAGATTAATGAGATTTGTGATTCTAATATTTCATTCTCTATAGAATTGATAGCTTTAGCGTTACCCTCACAGGAATTTAAACCTTCTAAAATGCATCTAGCAATATACTTAGTAGCTGCAGCCAAATACTTAATTCCACTCTGCTGGCTACAGACTTCTCCTCCATCTAAAAGACAATGGATCATCAGATTTGTAGTCTTGAAGAGTTGACAGCTGGCAAGACCATAAGCATACTCAGTTTCTCCGTGTCTGGCAGCCTTGGCTAGAATATAGGTCCAGGGTACTCTGATTTTACATATTTTACATGTGTTACTAGAGGTTGCTATCCGCATAGTTGTGATTCTTCTGTATATCAAGTCAGATATGTTTCAATAAATATCTATCTGCATTGTTCGGTACTTTTCCCCCTTCTTTCCCTTTCCCCTATTGTACATGCTATTATGTTTGTACACTTTTGTGTCCTTGTTTTTCTGCAATTGTATTGTTTTGACAAGTACCTGTATTTCCTTTAATGTTCACAAGATATGTTAGAGACACTCACAGGAATGTATGTAAATTCCTCATGTTGCACATGGTATATTGTTTATTTCTTCTTGTCTGTACTTTTATTGAATAAAAACAGATTTGACAAAAAAATAATTGTTCAGCTTCGACTTGGTGGTAGCTGGATCCGTTGCTGCACCACTTTGGGTGCTGTTAATGCCATGATTTGTTGTCTACCACTGGGGAGAATCAGGCAGCTGTGAGCCCCCTTGGCACTCTGGGTGGCTACTTTACCACTGTACCAGATGGAAATTTCCAGAATAATGAGTACTTAATATTATTTTTTAAAAATACTCGTAATAATATGTATCATTCAGCCTTATGCAAAATTGAATTCACTGTTCACTTTTTTTGAAGTTTTTAAGATGTATTGTATTTTTTAGGCTTCTATTTCATATAAGATAATCTTATTTCCTAGCAGCACATTCCTTTATTCTATGCATTAATACTTTTTTCTTGGGGCAACGACTATAGATTATAGATCTCAACAATTGATCTATTTCTATTAAATTTAAAAGTAAAATATAAAATAACTGTCTTTCCTTAACAAAATTTCAGGCCATCGATATCTAAATGAAGTAAGACGGTAACAGTTTATCCCCCATCTGCCTTTTTCCTATAACAATTCATAATATGGATTTTAAATTTCTTTGAGTTATTGCTGCTGGAAACACCTCATTTTATTCTGTGTGCCTTCTCCATCAACTCTATCTCGTACAATGGAATTCATCACATAAAGGTGTGTCATCCTCTGAGACTCTCTTATTCTGATTTAATCCTTATTAATGGCTCCAGCTCCCACCAGCTGTCAAACTGTAAATATATCGGTAAAGGTTTCTACATAAAAACTCAATTTTAAGTTATACAAAATGGATTTAGATGTCATAAATGAGATGTCAAAGATATTAATATACAGTTTAAACCATCTACTTCAATCATTCTCTCTCAGATGTACAAGATGTTATTTTACCATTTCAGGTGATCCAAATGGCTTTTAACAAGTACTTTTCTGCAGTATATTTCAAAGGAAACGAAATCTTGAAAAATGTTATATGGCAACATTGTACGGTAGTATCTTTTACATCTTCACTATATGACTTATGCTTCATCAGGCCTCCACTGGTTACTTGACCATTGACATATATCGAAAAATCCCTGATCTCACTGTTTCTCTCTGTAAGAGAAAACATCAACATGCCTACCGGAAAGCCAAATATGTCAACTCTACTGTTATGGCATGACAAAAAGTGCAAGCCAAGACTTTACTTCAATATTCTATAACAAAAGACGTAATACTTAGCAAAAGCTGGAAAACGTATTTCTGGAGCAACTACTGTAGAATTGGAAAGTCTCCTACTTATCCCTAAGGTGCAGTATGATAACAGTTATTGCTGATGAAGATGAAGTGTACAGCATAGCCTGTGACTATTGAATCAGCTTGACATGTCACACCTACTTTTCTGAGCCAGATATTGTATATGCTTAGAGCAGTTGTCACATTCTTTTTACCATGTGTCTTGCAAAGTGTATCAGAAGGTAGAGACAATGTAAGAAATCTATTAAAGCCTTTACGCTAGTATTCTAGTTAAAAAAAAAAGTGTACATCTTTACGTACGCTTGTTTTTTGCAAAAATTAGCACCTTTTTTCACTTTTACGCCGCTCATTTTACTTTTCCAAAAAGCAGGTGGAGCTTAGAGTAAGGGATGGGGCCACACGACACATTTATTAATATTTACACCAAAAAATGGTGGAGATTTATGCCAGCATGGAGTGGGCTTGGACAGACAGACAAAGACGTACCAAATTTATTCAGGGGCGTGCGCCACCTTATAAATTTGACACTTCTTACTCCAACCTATGCAGCGTGATATCACACAACAAAAGCCATTGAAAAGTAATTGCAGAAGTCAAGATAAGGGATCTAGCCATTGTTTATTTAATGCGATAAAAGTCAAGGTAAAGATGGATACATCTGTATGTGCATATGGCCATAATATGACTTGTATTCTGCATTTTTTTAAGCAGTTTTCTCCTCTACCGGCTTTATCTCTAATTCCCAGTTCACACATATAAGTGGAGAATCCTGCTCTCCTAACTCTAGCTATCACATAGGGTCACTTAGACATTTCCTTATTTTTGAAAGAAAAGCACAGCTTTTTTCAATGAAGATAACATTAAATTAATCAGAAATACAATCTATACATTGTTAATGTGCTAAATGACTATTCTAGCTGCAAACGTCTGGTTTTTAATGCAATATCTACATAGGTGTATAGAGGCCCATTTCCAGCAACCATCACTCCAGTGTTCTAATGGTACTGTAAACAGTTTTGCTGTTTAGAGGAGCTATAAAACTGACCTTCCTTTGAGCTAGTTGAGAATCTGGAGCATTACATTTGTGGGTTCGATTAAACTCTCAAAATGGCTAGAAAAAGAGAGCTTTCATGTGAAACTCGACAGTCTATTCTTGTTCTTAGAAATTAAGGCTATTCCATGCAAGAAATTGCCAAGAAACTGAAGATTTCCTACAACGGTGTGTACTACTCCCTTCAGAGGACAGCAAAAACAGGCTCTAACCAGAGTAGAAAGAGAAGTGGAGGCCCCGCTGCAGAACTGAGCAACAAGACAAGTACATTAGAGTCTCTAGTTTGAGAAATAGACGCCTCAAAGGTCCTCAACTGGCAGCTTCATTAAATAGTTGTAAAGGATCTGCCAGACACAGCTTCTGTGTCGACGCCCGTGGTTAGTCAGTCTGCACCTGCTCCTAAGTCTGGTCGAGTGACCCCTCCTTCTACCAATCAGGCTGGGAGGCTGAGAAGTGGGAGAGCCTATCACAGCCTGGCCAGACGGAGCTAGGGGAACCGAAGATGGAACCTCCTGAGCAATACTGCAGCGTGAACATCCTGGGCGGGTACCCAAGTCCTCTCCTCAGGCCCATATCCTTTCCAATGGACCAGGTACTGGAGAGAGCCTTGGACCATCCTGCTGTCCACAATCTTGGCCACCTCGAATTCTACCCCTTCAGGGGTGAGAACAGGGACCGGAGGTTTCCTCGAGGGAGCCAAGGATGGGGAGCAGCGTTTCAGGAGGGTGGCATGAAACACGTCGTGTATTCGAAAAGACGGGGGTAACTCCAGTCGGAGGGAGACAGGGTTAAGGACTTCAATGACCTTGTATAGCCCTATATACCGGGGAGCAAACTTTTTGGACGGGACTTTAATGCGCACATTTTTTGAAGACAGCCACACCAGATCCCCGACCACAAACAAGGGGTTAGCAGAACGTCTTCTATCTGCCTGAGTCTTTTGTATGCTCTGGGACGCCTCTAGGTTCTTCTGAACCTGGGCCCAGACTGTGCACAGTTCCCGATGAATGACATCTACCTCAGGATTGTTGGAACCACCAGGTGAAACGGAGGAGAACCGTGGATTAAACCCAAAATTACAGAAAAAGGGGGAGACCCCTAACGAGTTACTGACCCGGCTATTAAGGGAAAATTCAGCGAGGGAAATTAAGGCGACCCAATCATATTGACAGTCAGAGATAAAACACCTTAAATATTGTACTAGAGACCGATTACTCCTCTCGGTTTCGCCATTAGTTTCAGGATGGAAGGCCGAGGAGAAGGACAGATCAATCTCCAACTTTTTACAGAAGGCTCTCCAAAACAATGAAACAAATTGTACCCCTCTGTCAGAAACAATATTGACAGGAACCCCATGGAGAGGCAGGATGTGTTTGACAAACAAGGTAGCTAACATCTTAGCATTGGGTAGTTTCTTGAGGGGCACAAAGTGGCACATCTTACTGAAGCGGTCTACTACAACCCACACCACCGACTTGCCTTTAGATGGAGGCAGATCGGTGATAAAATCCATGGAGATACGGGTCCAAGGTCTCTGGGGAATGGGCAAAGAACATAGTAAGCCCGCTGTTTGGGACCTGGGAGTCTTGGACCTAGCACAAATTTCACAAGCGGCGACGTAGGTCTTAACGTCTTTAAGCAACCCAGGCCACCAATAGTTTCTGGCAATGAAGTGCTTGGTACCCAGGATGCCTGGATGGCCAGATAGTGCAGAGTCATGATTTTCCCTGAGTACCCTTAGCCAGAATTGCAGGGGAACAAACAGCTTGTTCTCAGGAAGGTTCCCGGGAGCTGAACCTTGATCAGCCGCAATTTCAGAGACTAAGTCAGAATCAACAGAGGAAATGATTATACCTGGGGCAAAACACAAGCAGGATCTTCCTCCGCAGGAGGGCTGGCCATGAAGCTATGCGACAGTGCATCAGCTTTAATATTTTTAGACCCAGCCCTATAGGTGACCAAAAAGTTGAATTTAGTAAAAAATAACACCCATCGAGCTTGTCTCGGGTTTAGCCTCCGGGCAGATTCTAGGAAAACCAGATTTTTTGTGGTCGGTAAGGACCGTAACCTGGTGCCTAGCCCCCTCCAGGAAGTGGTGCCACTCTTCAAATGCCCATTTAATGGCTAAGAGTTTGCGGTTGCCAATGTCATAGTTACTCTCAGTGGGTGAGAACTTCCTGGAGAAGTAGGCACAGGGACGGAGATGGGTGAGGGACCTGGTACCCTGGGACAAGACAGCACCCACTCCCACCTCGGAGGCGTCAACCTCCACAATGAATGGCTCAATTTGGTTAGGCTGAATCAGCACTGGGGCCGAGATAAAGCACTTCTTAAGGACCTCAAAAGCCTGGACCGCCTCAGGAGGCCAGTGGAGGAGATCAGCACCTTTGCGAGTGAGATCCGTAAGAGGCTTAGCGATGACCGAGAAGTTAGCAATAAATCTCCTGTAATAATTAGCAAACCCCAGGAAGCACTGTAACGCCTTCAGGGAGGCAGGTTGGACCCATTCAGCCACAGCCTGAACCTTGGCAGGGTCCATGCAGAATTCATGAGGAGTGAGGATTTGACCCAAAAATGGTATCTCCTGCACCCCAAACACACATTTTTCGGTTTTAGCAAACAGTTTGTTTTCCCGAAGGGCCTGGAGCACCTTCCTGACATGCTCAATGTGGGAGGACCAGTACTTTGAAAACACAAGTATGTCATCAAGGTACACTACAAGAAATACCCCCAGGTAGTTTCTTAAGATCTAATTTATGAAATTCTGGAAGACTGCGGGAGCATTACACAACCCAAAGGGCATGATGAGGTATTCGAAATGACCTTCGGGCGTGTTAAACGCAGTCTTCCACTCATCCCCCTCTTTGATGCGGATAAGGTTATAAGTCCCCCGTAGATCAAACTTAGAGAACCATTGGGCCCCCTGAACCTGATTGAAGAGATCAGGAATCAAAGGAAGGGGATACTGGTTCCTTACAGTGACCTTATTCAAGTTTCGGTAGTCGATGCACGGCCTAAGACCACCATCCTTCTTCCCTAAGAAGAAGAAGCCAGCACCTACCGGAGAAGTAGAGGGGCGAATGTAACCCTTGGCCAGGCATTCCTGGATATACTCTCTCATGGCTTCACGTTCGGGACAAGAGAGATTAAATATCCTACCCTTAGGGAGATTAGCTCCTGGTACCAAATCGATTGCGCAATCGTATTCTCTATGAGGAGGTAACACTTCGGAGGCTTTTTTAGAAAAAACATCAGCGAAGTCCTGAATAAACTTAGGCTCTCCCACTCCACAGCCTCCCAGCCTGATTGGTAGAAGGAGGGGTCACTCGAACAGACTTAGGAGCAGGTGCAGACTGACTAACCACGGGCGTCGACACAGAAGCTGTGTCTGGCAGATCCTTTACAATAGTACCCGCAAAACGCCAGTGTCAACGTCTTCAGTGAAGAGGCGACTCCGGGATGCTGGCCTTCAGGGCAGAGTGGCAAAGAAAAAGCCATATCTGAGACTGGCTAATAAAAGGAAAAGATTAATATGGGCAAAAGCACACAGACATTGGACAGAGGAAGATTGGAAAAAAGTGTTATGGACAGACGAATCGAAGTTTGAGGTGTTTGGATCACACAGAAGGACATTTGTGAGACACAGAACAACTGAAAAGGTGCTGGAAGAGTGCCTGACGCCATCTGTCAAGCATGGTGGAGGTAATGTGATGGTCTGGGGTTGCTTTGGTGCTGGTAAAGTGGGAGATTTGTACAAGGTAAAAGGGATTTTTAATAAGGAAGGCTATCACTCCATTTTGCAACGCCATGCCATACCCTGTGGACAGCGCTTAATTGGAGCTAATTTCATCCTACAACAGGACAATGCCCCAAAGCACACCTCCAAATTATGCAAGAACTATTTAGGGAAGAAGCAGGCAGCTGGTATTCTATCTGTAATGGAGTGGCCAGTGCAGTCACCAGATCTCAACTCCATAGAGCTGTTGTGGGAGCAGCTTGACCGTATGGTACGCAAGAAGTGCCCAGCAAGCCAATCCAACTTGTGGGAGGGGCTTCTGGAAGCATGGGGTGAAATTTCTCCCGATTACCTCAGCAAATTAACAGCTAGAATGCCAAAGGTCTGCAATGCTGTAATTGCTGCAAATGGAGCATTCATTGACGAAAGCAAAGCTTGAAGGAGAAAATTATTATTTCAAATAAAAATCATTATTTCTAACCTTGTCAATGTCTTGACTATATTTTCTAGTCATTTTGCAACTCATTTGATAAATCTAAGTGTGAGTTTTCATGGAAAACACAAAATTGTCTGGGTGACCCCAAACTTTTGAACGGTAGTGTGTGTGTATATATATATATATATATATATATATATATATATACATATATACAAACAGCAGCAACATGAATCAGATTATACAGCAGTAATGAGCAGTATAGCTGAGAATCCAGCACTGGTGAGGGATGTAACCCCTATTGGGAGCTGCAGTACGTCTATGCCTTTCTCACTCTACTCCTTGTCCCCCTCCCCTCTCCACAGACTTCTATGGACAGCGTGTCTGTGGCTCTCTCACTCTGCTTCTGCTCCCTCCTCTTTCTCCCCCTCCCCTCACTGTAGATTTCTATGGGCGGCGTGTCTGTGTCTCTCTCACTGTGCCCCTGCTCCCCCTCCTTCTCCTCTCCCCTCTTCATAGACATGCATGGGCAGCGTGTCTGTGTCTCTTTACTTCTCTGCTATCTCCTCCTGCTCTGCCCTCTCCTCTCCATGGACTTGTATGGGCAGCGTGTCTGTGTCTCGTTCTCTCTCTCTGCCCAATCTTCCTGCCCCCTCCTCCCCTCTCTATACACAGGCAGTGAAGAGACACCCCCACCTGCCATCAATTTTGCTCTGTATCTAGGGATGGATTTTGCTTGACAACAGGGGTGGATAGCAGTTTACATAAAGGGACACACCTAGTGTCAGTAATTTCACACAGAATTTGTATGAATCATACAACTACATTTTAATAGTAAGTAAATTACAAAGTTGATATATATTAGGTATACTATTTGATTAACATAAGTTGATTGAAAACTTAGTGTCCATTTAAAGTTGAGTCCTATATAGGCCTAATTTTTCAGAGTTGTGCCTCACAAAGATTTTAATACCTTAATGCTAAAAATCTGACCCAAAACTTGTGTTTCGCCTCCACTGGATATCGATAAACTGAGGGCTATCCTTACTGGATATCGATAAACTGAGGGCTACTTGCTGCATTAAATTACTAGCAATACTGCTCAAATGATAGAAGCTATAAGATTACATTGCTTAGTTAAGTTGTAATCCATTTTATTATTCCTTTACTTCAAAAAGTGAGACCCGGTGCCATTGAATCAGGAAAGAGGATGCTTCACTTGCCAAGGCAGGAGGTGTGATATATCACACAGTGGTGAAGACAAAGCTATTTTCCTTGGGATTTTTAGGGAATGGATTATTGTTTTAGATATCAGTAGATGACATGGTTTGTCACATGCTAGGTTGGCATGTCAGAGAGTTAGCTATATAGGTGAGTTTATTTAGGCCATGTTAGAAGTTAGGTGAGCCCACGCATGTTCACCTGTTGAAGAGGTTGGTAGAGGAATAAGGATGGCATTGGTGTTTGAGTGGTTTGTTAAAAGAAAACATTGATATTTAAAAGTGTCACTTATTTAAAATGTTTAATTAAATGAACCCCCATGGCCTTGTCCAGATACGTTGGTGTTTCATGTCTGGTTTCTAATCATAGTTGGAGGAAGAGGATGACTACTGTATCCTGCACTGATTAAGACCATTGACTTGGATCAATGCATGACTTTTCATTTTAAACCATGTATAAGCCAAGTCAGTGACATTTCACAATTGTTCATTGTATGTAAATACACAGAAATCATATGTGTACCTCCAGAAGCAGTTCATTGTTTTTTTTGACAGTCAAAATAATTATTTGTCCTGAATGATTCAATTCATCTATGTTTCATTTTAACTCCATATATTTATATCACAGCCTTCCTTTTTGCATGTATTTGTTGGGTTTGTTTTTCCCCATTTTTATTACTTTACCTTTTGCTTTCCCTGTCCTGCAGCTATGTGAGCCAGCTGCAGGAGGAAATTGACTAACATCACATCACTGTTTCATCTGATATTGGCATTGCTTGCCTAGGGGACAGATTTGATGAGCATTAGTTGTTGTTAAAGAGAGATGATGGAATTTTTTTACTTGGACAGGAAGGTGCTACTTTCTTTGTAGTAATAACAATTCAAACCCATAATGATATTTGAAGAATAGATACGTTTATGCCATTAGCGCTTTTTGTTCTTAAGTGTTTCTTCTAGAAAGTTCATTTTGAAATTTAAGTCATAGCAAAATGCATTTAAAGGAATAGACTGTAATATGCAAACCACTAAAGAGATTTTTACTTACAGTTGGATCAACATGAACACATTTTACTGATATAAACTATAAAATATTTAGGGACAACATTGTTAATCGTGATTACCCACATTCTGATCCCAAACAATAGCATTGTTTTGCATCTTAAAGATAATACCAGTACACGACAATAAACAATAAAGATATCTTAGACCCCAGGTAGCACTCCAATCAACAGGTTCTGCTTTATATAAGACTTGTGAAGCGTAACACCAATAGTAAAAACTGCACGGCCTAAGTATACTGTAAATGTCCCATGTGTATTTTTTTTAATTTCCGCAGTAAATTTAAAGTAGTCACATGACCATTTCTTAATTTCAAAATCTCTACTGACACCTCTCCAGCTACAGGGCAAGACTCATTTAGTTTGTTGTCAGCCCAACACTAATACAAATCACTGCAACCTGAACAATTGCCCCTGTGGTTAGATGATGAACTATTAGGAATTTTTGGAGTTGTCATGTAGTTACCTTCAAAGTGCTGCTAAGAAGAACCTTTCTGGTCATTAAGGGGGTCTTCTCACCAAATATGTTTATGGCATATTGACTAGGTATGTGTAGAGTGATTGTGCACCAGGAATGGAGGACAGACATCTGATTCTTATAATCGATGATGATCTCAGCAGTCACACTACTGATTATACAATAATGGGTTAATGGTATGTTCAATTTATGTATTGTCATGGGAAACCCCTTTTAACACCTTAATGCCATATGACTATCTAAGAAGTTCCTGCAAATTGACGTACTAGTACGTCCGTCATGGTGATGACATGGGCCCTGGAGCTGTGTCCGCGCCATTACTTACGGGCGCCAGCTGTATTATACAGCAAAAACCTCACTTGAACAGCCAGGATCAGAGATAACTCTGATACATCCGTTTAATCCCTTAGATACCGTGGTTAATAGCAACCACAGTATCTATGTGGTTTCAGAAGGTTGGGGCTCCCTATGTAAGCCCATTGCACACCCCCTTGACCCACAAGATGATTGTGTAGTGCCGATTGGTTGCTTTGGCAGCCAGGCGGCCAAAAAATGGCTACGCTGACAGGCATAATACACTGAAATACAGAAGTATTGAGTCGTTTTAATACAGTTTTTATCGGAATTTTTGTTTTTTCATCTGCTTTGATAGAAAACAATGCTGCATTACCATATTTTTATTCTGCAGTTTTCCCCATTTGTATCCGTGGGGAAAAACTCAGAAAAACCATGAGTGATAAGGCATGCTGCAGTATTAAAATACCAGAGCCTGCACGGAAAAGCGAAATACATATTTTGTGAATTAGATTTTTTTTTTTTTAAATCTACTCACTACTATGGCCCATCTCATTGCAACAGTGAATTACAGTATTGAAGAAGCAGCAAAAAAAGAGATATAGGTGAATGTATCTTTAAAGCCCAAAAAATGTCACCATGATAGACCTTTATTAAGAGATTGTCTGGTTTGGAAAACCCATTTAACCAGAATTGGATCTAGGAAAGCAGACCGATAAGTCCTCCTTTTACATTTTTCTTCTATTTAGGTTCCATTCCTGGCTTTGGCTTAAAAAATCCATGCAAAATTTGCAGCAAATCTGCACTTAGTGAACAAGGTCTATTAGACCATAAAGGCAAATACCCCATGTCTATGCATTATATGGATAGCCCATTGATTATATTAGGCTTCTAGTGACGGAGGCAAGAAGTAAAAACTATGCTTGTATATAGCTATAAGGGAAAACATGGCCTAATAATTACCAGTAAACCAAAATACTAATTAAAAACTGCACAAATAGCTCAAAAGGAAGATTTTTGTCAAATCGAAAGACTGAATAATTTGGTTTATTTAATCTAATATTAATGTAATACCACATCTAACATATCTAATATTTGATAACATCAAACAGAGGTTAATGGATCCCATGAGCAGTTATAAGCGGGAATTTCTCAAAAGATTTATGCCACTTCAGTGACGGAAAAAAGACGCAAATTTTGTCGCATGCTGGTTTTATGCAAAAATTTAGTAGGAGGAGCTTAGCAGAAGGGGATGAAACCATCTTCAGCCCAAACAATTCACTACAATTTACGCCAGAAATTGGCTTAAATTTTAGCCTAAATCTACGCTTGCTCGCAGTTGAAATAGGGCTTGTTTTCCCCCCTCACTACCTAGAGCTCTAACCTATTGCCCTAATATCTTTGGTTCATTGAGATCCCATTTTCTTTTCTACTAGGCCAGAAATCTGAACTATGCATTCATTGTATTTTTTTGTATTGTTTTGATTAAAACTCATGTTGTTTCATATCTCTAATTTCCAATTCGTTTTATGATTCTTGAAGAAAACACTCTTTGCTGGCGGGTTTAGAGCGCAGTTTTATTTTCTTCATCTTTAATATCTTGTATATTACACTGCTGGTGTGCCGAATTTGAAAGTACGCATTACAGAATACTGTTTTGTGGGTTTCTTTATGCCAGATCAACGTCAATACTATTATTTGCAAAGCAGCAACTTAGTTTGTAACATGGGCCCTGGAACGTCCTAAGGGACAATTTACAAGGCAAGTTACTAAATCTTGATAAAGATGGTGTCAAGAGGCACAGTAAGAAACAATCTTTTAGCTTGTTTTTTAATTAGTAAACCTGTCAGATTTACTCTACAGAATAGTTAAAACTGTCATTAGAAATCTCATTTACTTAGTTGTTGTGTATATATATAATTTTCAAGTTTACATCATCTCAATGGACTGTAGATTCTTCATATCTTCTGGGAATGTGGTAAAATATTAATAAGAAAAGAGAAAATGGCCTTAAAGGGGTTATCCAGTATTTTATAATTGAAGGACTATCCTTGGGATAAGCCATCAATGCTATTTCAGTGGGGGTCCGACTCACGCCACCCCCACCGATAAGCTATTTCACTTGAATGGGACAATGATGTAATACCTTGTTTAGCGGCTACAAATGTAAACGGCACGCAAATGTACGAACGAGGATAATTATGTAAACAATAAATAGGCTGTTGCGCTCGTACAAGTCCCAGGGCCCCTCCAAACAGTTGATCAGCGGGGGTGCCGATAGTTGGACCTCCACTGATCTAATATTGATGGCCTATCCTAAGGGTAGGCCATAAATTGTAAAAACCTGGATCAACCCTCTAAATATAGCGATCTTCCATATTCAATTTAATTATTGTCATAATCATTGACGCTGTTTATGATGATTGACATTGCATGCTGTTATTTAGTCTATGATCTACAAGTGCACATCGATCCTTCTCAACAGATGACTCTCCCATTTTTACTTTCTCTAGGACATATGGTGCATGTACCATTATCCACATTGTTCCTCATTTGCCAACTGGATGCTTAAAAACTTAGTGTATCCAAGTCGGCTTGTAATTTATGAACATCTTCCATAGACTAGATTCACACGAGCATTTCCGTTTTGCTTGTGTAAAAAAATGCAGCGTTTTTCTTGCATTGCAGTTCCATGTGGCACCCGTGTACAGTGCGTGTCTGCGTTCTTTACGCGCGTATGTCAGCCGTATGTCATGCATTTTTTACGTCAGCAAAAAAAACAGAAGGAGGTGTTTTTTTCTGCATTATTTCTTTAGCAACTGTTGCGTGAATCACGAACAGCACATGGATGACGTCCATGTGCTGTCCGTTGTTTTCACACAATCATTGACTTCAATGGGCTGCATGGTGCGCAAAAATGCACAAAAATAGGACCTGCAGTAAGTTTCACGCAGCGGATACACGCTCTAAAATACGATTGTTTGAATCAGGCCATAGACTGTACTATATTACATAGCTTTGTGTCATCTACAAAAATATAAACCGTGTTATTAATCCCACCCTCTATATAATTTATAAATAAGTTAAATAATAGCGGCACTAGCACTAGGGTAAGTCCACACGTAGCGTTTTCCACACTCCCTTTAAGAACTCTTGAGTGTAACCCATCTGGTCCTGAAGCCTTAGGCCTAATTCACAAAGAGTTTTTTGCACGCAAAAAAAAACTTGCAGATTTTTACCTGCCTGCGCTTTTTTGTGGCGTTTTTCGCCCGCGGCCATTGAGGACCTCCTATTGATTTCAATGGGAGGTCAGAGGCGGAACTTAAGCAGGAAATGACATGACGCTTTTTTATCCCGCGAGCGGCTGAAAGCCGTGTAAGAAAAAAAAATGCCTCAGCCTCCCATTGAACTCAATGGGAGGCGGTTTCGAACGTTTTTTTGGGCTGAAATCGGTTTGCTGACACGGTTTGCTGCGTCAAAATCAGCGCCAAAAAAACTGTGTGAACTGGCCTTTCTCACATTTATTTTATTTAACTTCGCTTTGACCATATCTACATTCAGTCAGTAAAGTATGTTAATTTATATATTAATAGCACTTGCACCACCTTCATCAGCTGCTCTTTCTTCTGTTGTATATACAGAGCTAAAGAACCAATTTAGTAGCTCTGCCTCTTCTTGATCCCCTGTGACCAATTCCCCATTACCACTATTTAGGGGTCCTAAATGTTCTGACCTTGTTGTTTTTTTGCATTTATATACTTAAACAATTTTTTGGGGTTTTATTTTGCTCTCTTTGGCCACCTGCCTTCCATTCTGTATTGTTAATGTTTTGTTTTCTTACCTTTTTATAGATTTTATTAAGCTCTCTTTGTAATTAGCTTTAATATTGGCTCTTTTCAAAGGCTAAAGCTGAACCCTCAGATTTATTTTTTTCAAATGCCCCTTTCTTGTCATTTATTGCCTTTTTGCAGTAGGTGTAAGCCATGTGGGGTTTAATTAATTACATATATATAATATACACAGGAATACATTTTGGAAAAATAGCAGCAAAATTGTGGGATATAATGTATAACTTTTAATAATAATTTACTAAAAGACATCAAGTATTACCAGAAAGTGAAAGACGAACCCTATCACCAAATTGGGTTGTAAACAAACATAAAAACAAACAAACAGGAAAAGTAACCTTCCTAGACCAAAAAAGAAAACAAAAATAAAAGAAAACACTATACTGCATTAATGGTAAAGGCAATGAGTGCATGTCAGGTACCCTCCGGTTATAAGGAAACTAGCATAAGGAATCTGAAAAAGTATAAGGAAACCAGCAGTCCAAACTGGACTGATCTTACCGGGACCCCTGAAGTGCAGCAGGGTGGTTGGGTTGGGGTACCGGAGCCATGGGATCCTGTTTGGGAGACCTCTCGTTGCAGGTGTTCAGTTCAGATGTGGCATCCGAGACCTAGGGATGTAAGTCCCAAGGTTACGTCCCCCAAATCTAGCCCTAAGCTGGACCTGTAACCTTTCTCTATGCCTCTGAAAATTGCTACTATAATGTTAAAACATACACAACACACAGAGAAAAGGAGAATCCTGCTCCCTTATCTCTCTCCTACACACACATAGAAGTAGCACTGAGCTGTCTAGTTAAAAATTCAGCTCTTAGATGAGATAGAATATTTACTAGAAGCTGAAGCAGCGTCTCTGTCTGCCTCCAGCTCCCTCCTCATCCTTTTCCTCCCCTCTCCATAGACTTCTTCGGGCAGCTTTGTAACCTGATACCTCAGTGAGCTGACCATCCATCTTTATCTCTGTCTCACTGAAGATGGATTTTACCAGCGGATTCAGAGTGAATGATCAGTGCAAGGGGCAGGTAGAAGGAGTAGAGGAGTCTGATAACTGTAGAAATAGGCTTTTTTCTGAAGTAATATGTATTACAAAGTTTCTAATCTTCCCTAATACTGCCATTTAGGACATTTGAATCACCATTAATTTCAATAGTGACGGATTCCCTGCAAATTGTTTCTGTTTGTCACCGTTGTGTACGGGTTCCGTTATTTTGATGGAATAAATACCGCTATTGATTCAGTTAAAACAATGGAACCCTTAGACAACGGTGACAAACGGAAACCATTTTTGACGGATACGTCACTATTGAAATCAATGGTGATGCAAACGGAAACCTATGGTTTCCATTTGTTTCAGTTTGGATTCCGTTCATGGGTTCCCCTGACTGAAAGCTCCGACGGAACCCATGAACGGAGTCGCAATGCAGATGTGAATGAAGTGTAATATGGATAAAGAAGCTAGTATATGTAATAAAGTGTAATCTATAGCTATAGCTGATACATATTATGTGTATATAAATATTGTTCTTTCATATAAAATAGTCGGTGTAATTATTGAAAAGCAGTTATTTAGAAAATTTTTGCATCATCCTTTTTAAATGTCTGTGCTTTTCTCATATTATTGGCCTTGATGATGCATTTCTTTAATTGCATTTATGCGTCATGATGCTAAACTACAGTTATACAATTTCTACATAATTTGGTTAACATTAGTGCATATACATATTTAATGACTGTTATAAAACCAAACTATTATGTTTTTATGTAGGCTTAGATTCAAAAGTATAAGAAAAATTTACGTATCAGAGAGGATTAGTTTGTTCTTTCTTTAGTGTCATGCAGTATATGTAAATAATAGTCTCTACTGAATTGAGGTTATAGAAAAAAATGATGCGATTTTAATTAAAAAGAATCTAAACCAAATATGCAGAAACTTGACTTATAGTATCGATATTGAAGTGAAAGTGAACAAATAATAATAATAATAATAATATATAATTGATAATAATAACAACAACAGACTATGATACTGTTATTTTTGCTTTTGTTTATAGCAAATTTGGGACATCACAAATAATTGTAGAAAGGGTGGTTTCTCCATCATCAGTATGAATGGTTCTTGTAATTACATTGAGATCAAAAATTTAAAAAAGTGACGTGATGTGCAAACCTGCACAAAGGCATACATGCAATAGTGGCAGGCACAAGAATGCTATGAGAACCAAATTGGTAGGGAGATCTGCACTGAACTGCTGCCCCTTCTTTCATTGACACTGTTTTAGCTGCAACCTGCTGGTGCCACTAAGAATAACTCTGCATCCAGATTTGTACAGCTCCTATTGAATTCAATATTAGCTGTATAAATCCATATGCAATTATCTCCCCCTAGTGGTGGCTGCTTACAGCCAGAATTATATAATATGGAATTTTGGAGCTATGGGAAATAATTATGCACGCTGAGGTTAACATATCAGTTTAGATAAGTTGCAGAGCAAAAAACAAACTGCAAAAAAGTGTTTGCTCTCTGTTTGCTGACGCAACAGCATCGGGGCTTACCTATTAGGGCATGACCACACATGGCGGAATTCCTCCGCAACTGTCCGCATCAATGCCGCACCTAATCCGGGTTGCGGATTACGGCTGCGGATCTGCACAAAATGTGCAGAAAATTGATGCGGACTGGCCGCTGCGGACTGCAGGAAAAGTGCTTCCCTTCTCCCTATCAGTGCAGGATAGAGAGAAGGGACAGCACTTTCCCTAGTGAAAGTAAAAGAAATTCATACTTACCGCCCGTTGTCTTGATGACGCGTCCCTCCTTCGGCATCCAGCCCGACCTCCCTGGATGACGCGCCAGTCCATGTGACCGCTGCAGCCTGTGCTTGGCCTGTGATTGGCTGCAGCCGTCACTTAGACTGAAACGTCATCCTGGGAGGCCGGACTGGAGACAGAAACAGGGAGTTCTCGGTAAGTATGAACTTATATGTTTTTTTACAGATACATGTATATTGGGATCGGTAGTCACTGTCCCGGGTGCAGAAACAGTTACTGCCGATCGCTTAACTCTTTCAGCACCCTGGACAGTGACTATTTACTGACGTCTCCTAGCAACGCTCCCGTCATTACGGGAGCCCCATTGACTTCCTCAGTCTGGCTGTAGACCTAGAAATACATAGGTCCAGCCAGAATGAAGAAATGTCATGTTAAAAAACCAATACGCTCCGCACCACACATAACATGTGCATGACAGCTGCGGACTTCATTGCGGAACTTAGAATCTCCATTGAAGTCAATGGAGAAATTCCGCCATGAGTCCGCAACCAGTCCGCCACTGCTCCGCAACAGACAGAGCATGCTGCGGACACCACATTCCGCTCCGCAGCCTATGCTCCGCAGCGGAATTGTACGCATCGTGTAAACGAACACTGCGAAATTAAAGTGAAAGTCAATGGAGAAACGGCTCCGCTGCGGATTAACGCTGCGGAGTGTCCGCAGCGGAATTTAAGTGAAAATCCGCCATGTGTGAACCCGCCCTTAAATGTCAAGGCAGATGATAGCAGGCATGAAAGTATAAAACTGCAGCCAAGATTACATTTTTCTAAAACAGGTGGGAAAATTAAAGCTGGTGTCTAATTGGCTGCTATAGCGATCATTAATTGTGTGATAACACTAAGTTGTCACAGTACAAGGATGGGAAGTGTTGTCATGAGAACACAGATATAGAAGTTTTTCTCAATGGAGATATGTCTTTACTCTTTCACACTTTAAAATACAGTAAATGGGCTTATATATGGTAATTCACCTAAATGTCCGTAGAGGACCTGAGACCGTGATGCAATTAGGCAAAGACACAAATCCAAGCATCTGGGCAAGATCTTCCACTTGGACTTTAAGGCTGGCCATACATATTAGATAGCTGTCAGCCGAACGATCTTTCAGCGCAGTTATTCCTCCTGATCCTCCCATGCACATGCACGCTTAGCTCGCTCGAGCGTAAATGTATTGTGAATAGGGAGAGGGGAGTAAGCCACTATCAGACACTACCATGAGAAAAAAGGGGAAAGGGCATGTTGAAATCCAACTGCTTCTCTCCCTTGACATCTGCCGCTTGGGGAGAGTCGGGAGACCCTCCTAAACATTAGATGGTCATCCAAAACTCCCGAAGTTGGCTGGTTTGGCCAACATAAATCTTATGTGTATGGCCACCTTAAGAGCTCTCTTCTTATTGAATAATTTAGGTAATAAACAAATGGACTTTAGAGGAACTTAAACTAGTTAAAGTGGAATGTGCTTTCATCAAATTGGCTGAAGTTACTTATATCTTTTAAAAGATGAATAATGTTAGTATTAAGCTAAAACATGATTTTGCTTTCAAACCAATAGATTATATAACTACAGAATTGAGAAGCAAAAAAAAGATATCCAATTGTATTTGCTTAGACAAGCCATCATAGAAGATAAATATATTTGCTTGAACCTACAATGCTAACGCCTACAAAATGAAGCAGGTCAGTGTAGTTTTGTGCTCTTTTACCACACTTTTGACTTAAACTGTATCATATTATAATCAAAGGAAGCCCGTGACTACAGAAGAATGTGCCGGGGTGTTCATTATCAGTAGCAATTACGTGCTTGCAAGAACGATTCATTATTGACAACCCATAATTTTATACTCAAAGAATATAAAAAATCTCTGAATTATATACTTTTCATCCTTCTTCTGCCACATTCTTAATTGCAGGACATATGATTATTGATTTTACATGCTCACGTTTCCCATAGCAAAATGTGAAATGTATCAAATGTGATAACGAATTAAATGAAGCCGTCTAATAAATTTGATTTAGCCAATTATATTGCTATATATTTCTTGTTAAAGTCATTAATATATATACATATATGTGTGTGTATATATACACTTAAAAAAAGTCTGTGAATGCAGAAATATTCATTAATGTAGATTAATGGAAATAATTCTGTGAAGTAATGTAAATTATAATAATTTAAATGTCCATGTCGTCATTCTTGCTCTCTAACTAAACTTGGAAATTTCCTAGTTATTGACAAATATTACGTATGCAACGAATAAAACACAGGAAAGGATGTCCACTATTGGCAAAGATGCTACCATCTCCTAGGTTAAAGAGATAAGATCTAAAGCATGTGCTTTGTCATTGGAAAAAATATTTTTAGATCTGTATCTATGTACCTGGAGAGGTTCAATTTTAACACTGCTATTGGCCAAATTCTGCATTGCTTCTTTTACTTTTAAAACTTACTTTTTCTGACATGTATACTTGTGGACCTAACAGTTCAGGGCTCAGGGGGTGTACCTGTGATGTATGCTCTCTCTTTCCCTACTGCCTTTTCTTAAAGGGGTTGTCCACATTTTATATTTTATATTATTTTTTTATCGAATAGGTAATCGTACAGACTTCTAATATACATCTATTTAAAATTCTGCTCTCATACCTTTCTTATATCAGTGCAGTTGTCTCTGTCTAAAAAGCAAAAAATGGTATAGCCCACAGATTTGTCCATAAAAGAGCACCCGTGTGCGTGTGGGCTGGTCACATGACTGATGCCATGTTTAGTCATATTGACTTAGCCTGTGGATCCATGACACAGGAATAATCTGTGGGCTATATCATTCTACTGGGACAGGGGCCTCATGCACTATAATAAATGTATGCGAGCAGAAATTCTAATACATGTATAGTAGAAAACTGTATGATTTCCTATTCTACGAATGAGTAAAAAATTAAGCAAAAACTGGACAACCCCTTTAATGCTGTAGCCATTGTACCTGTGTGTCATGATCCGTGGGTATGTGGACCCACTAGGCCACACGGCCGTAGCAGAGTAGCAGCTGGCCAAACTACAGCCCTAGTACAATAGTACCTTTAATAGTCCAGACAGTAATGGAGGCTCGGTACAGATGAACTTGTTGACACCAGACGTGGTGTATATCAGCAGGTGTGACCGGTGGCACAACACGACTTCAACAGGTTAAGGCACAGGAACAGATATAGCACGGGATACAGGTAGCAGGGCACGGGAACAATGGGAACAGGATAACACCAAGGGACTATTTGCTAAGACTATCACGGGTAAACACAACAACACTCAGGCAATGAATGAAAGGGCAGAGCACTTTTTATAGTCCAGGGTGATCATGGGCTAATTACAGATCTTACCCATGTGTGTCCACTGGCCCTTTAGGGCCGGACGCCAGCGCGCACTCACCCTATGGGAACCAGTGCAGCGATGTGAAAGTGAGTGCCAGCTTCTCTCAGGAAAGAGATGCTGCCCAGCACTCACTGGTCCATGGCCGCGGCCGTCGGGAGGCAGGTCTGAATAATGGTCCACGGCTGTGGACGTTACACTGTGCAACCTCTTTCACGCTAACTTGGCTGTGCAAGCTGTGATTTCTGTGGGAAAATACAGTACCGTGGTCTCCTCATGGATATATAACATGCCGTATGTGAATAACACCGATCTGCTCTAGCCACAGATGCCTCTACAGTATTCAGGAGTAGGTTAGCAATAAGGAGAGAGTAATACATGACTGCTTAATGTTTAAAGAGACTCTCTAGTCAGAGAGTCAGTGTTTATAAAATGTCAATAAATGGCAATGAATGTCTCCATACCTTCAGATTATTATTTCCCAGTATGGGAATGCAGCACAGTCTACTCTATGGACCGGGTAGAGGCTGGTGACGTCATTCTTGTCATATATAGTGTCAATTTTTTTCACATAACAGTTGGGATCCTTGAAACATATCTTGCATCTTTGAAAAAACTTTTAAGGAACTAGAGTGTTTTCCAACAAGGTTCCCTGGAACTCTAGAGTTAAATGTTCCTCAGAAGACAAATGCAGTAAGTGCTGTCGCTTTTAGATTATAGACTGCAAATTGATCTCAGCCCCATAGATACTTAACATGGAGGCATACAAAGCAGTCAACGAATCTCGGACAGAATATAGAATTGTAGAATGCTTTACCCACCCATACACAAAGCTACTTTGAGGTAGAAATGGGAGCAAGGGTTCTCTGGTAGTGGAACCATTTTTCAGATATTTACCCATAGTAATAAAGTTGAGATTCACTTAAAGGGGTTTTCCGTAACAAATTAATCCAATCCTGTTAAACTAAGCATGTCAAATCTAATCTTTTTGCAATGTACTTGCGTTTGAAAAGATGTTCCTAGCGGCGTACCTCAGCTCCTATCACGTGATGCCTCGCTAGCCCAAAATCCTAACTTCCGCTTCAGCCCTGTCCATGAACTCTAACTTCCGTTTTCCGGCAGTCTGAGTGTACGGTCACATCATAAATGACGTAACTGTACACTGTGTTAATGGGTTGCACCATGTTCTCTTACTCCTATTCAGAGCATGCATGGTTGATACACACTCAGTGTCCAACATGCATGTTCTATTCTAGGGTTCAGCAACCTCCGGCACCTGGTATGCTCTCCCTGTGTTCAGCGCCGTTGTATGCTGCGGTGCTGAAGACAGGGAGAGACTCGGGGGCAGAGCGGGGAAACAAAGGGGCAGAGCGACACAGTGGCAGAGCGGGGAGACATTCTGGAATGCTCTCCCTGTGGAGAGACAGGGGCAGAGCGGAAAGACACAGTGACAGAGCGAAGTGACACACTTGCATGCTCTCCCTGTGTTCAGCACCCTTGAATGCTGCGGTGCTGAACACAGGGGGAGACTCGGGCAGAGCGGAGAGACACAGTGGCAGAGCGGGGAGAGACAGGCGTGGAGCGGAGAGACATACTGGCATGCTCTCCCCTTGCTCAGCGCCGTTGTATGCTCCGGCGCTGAACACAGGGAGAGACACAGGATCTTCAGTGGGGAGAAACTACTAGGGGAGGAAACATCGGCGCTTTGATTCATGGGATTTGTAGTCTTTGTATTCACAACAGTAAACGTCCAGTCACAGCAAAATGCGATGTAAACAAACTGGAAAATAACCTCAGGGAGAGTAGAATAAAGAAATTGAGTCATAAAAACAGGTGGTGAACATAGGTTGAACAGAAGTACCAGATATAAATGTTTATTCAATTATAAAAACGATGCCAGAAAGCCCCTTTAAAGGCTATGTAAACCTTTGAAAGTGATTTAAAAAAAAAAAAGTTGCTTGTGTTTGGTGCAGCTTTCAAATTAGTTTTTACTAAAAATTATTTTTTACCTTTTGAGATACAGCTGCTTTGTATCCTGTATACAGAACAGCTGTATCGTTCACTGAATCCTGTACCGATCTGGTCCACAGGACTGACAGTTTCAGTGAAAGCACCGACACGCAGGATCCACCTCTTAACCATCACATCTAAGTTCATAACTTAGACAGACAAAGATCAGCAGCACTGGAGAAATAGATTAACTGGGTGTACGCCTCTTGGGTCCCAGTACAATGACCCTTCAATATAGTGGAAAGTAGAAAATGAGGTAGCTCAAACAAATAAATGAAAAATAGTGATCCTGTTTATTCCACACGCAACATTTTAGCTCAGCATGAGACTTTCTCAAGCTAGAAAGATGAGAAAGGCTCATACTGAGCTAAAACGTTGCATAGCCTTTAAATAAAGAAGCCAAAGTGCACCAAAATCTTTAACTAATATTTATGGGTGGTAAAGCAAATTTTGAATCTTTTGCTCATCTCTACCCAGAAACTTGCAACCTTGCCTTTGCCCCTAATGCTTTACAGTAGTTCTACAGGTTTTATTATTTAAACAGTAATGAAATATAATGAGTGAAAAGTAAATATGCTCAAAGTCTTTTAATTTGATTTTCAAAGAGGAATAAATTGGTGAAGTGAAACCAACTTATCGTCTAAGCAATTTAACACAAAGGAATTTTTCCCTTAAAGGCCTTATAAAATAACAATGATCACATTATAGCAGAAAATTGTACATTATGTTTAGTAGTTTGCTAATTAGAAAAATATAAATATTAATGAAATAGAATTTCAGTCCAGAAAATTAAATTTATGTGATTAGCATCTTATGCACTAAAATAATTTGCAGTTTCTTTCATATCTCACAGATAAATAATTAAATTTTGAATTTTGTCATGCCACTTTCCTTTGTTTTATTATATTATTCCCTGAGCAGTTTGCTAAAAAATTAATTGCAATTCAATATAGAGAATTAGCAAAATTGATCAAGCAAACACCATTATCACTTAATTGACTTCATTGTCAAGTGTGGATACTTTGAGTTCACTTTTTGAGCATTTGTCCAATATCAAACAAATTAGATGTTTAATAACTTTTTACAAAAAACAAAATTAGATCACATAAAGTGGAATTTACAAGAATATTATAATAATAGTAATAATAATAATAATAATAGAAAATATTTAAAACTTGGGTCCTGGGATATATGGCAATGCATGCAGAGAATAAAATTGTACCAAGGTTTTCCAATAATAATAAAATAATAGCATCGGAATTGAATGGCTGATCCCAATCATAAATTCAAAGTAGTTACCTAACCAGGGATGGGAAAAAAAATATCTTCCCCAACAATCAGTATGTGAAATTTAGTATGATATCTGTCATATAACTACTAGCCTTCATATTAAGTATGATTGTATCGTGTATCATTATCAGAAAGTGTAGGGTTTTTTAACATCAAGAAATTGCACCTCCACCCCTAGGTAGCAACCGATTTCTACTACCCCTTGTCCCTGAACATGTTTAAAGAGGCTCTGTCACCAGATTTTGCAACCCCCTATCTGCTATTGCAGCAGATAGGCGCTGCAATGTAGATTACAGTAACATTTTTATTTTTAAAAAACGAGCATTTTTGGCCAAGTTATGACCATTTTTGTATTTATGCAAATGAGGCTTGCAAAAGTACAACTGGGCGTGTTGAAAAGTAAAAGTCCAAGTGGGCGCATATTATGTGCGTACATCGGAGCGTTTTTACTTCTTTTACTAGCTGGGCTTTCTGACGAGAAGTATCATCCACTTCTCTTCAGAACGCCCAGCTTCTGGCAGTGCAGACACAGCCGTGTTCTCGAGAGATCACGCTGTGACGTCACTCACAGGTCCTGCATCGTGTCAGACGAGCGAGGACACATCGGCACCAGAGGCTACAGATGATTCTGCAGCAGCATCGGCGTTTGCAGGTAAATCGATGTAGCTACTTACCTGCAAACGCTGATGCTGCTGCAGAATCAAATGTAGCCTCTGGTGCCGATGTGGCCGACACGATGCAGGACCTGTGAGTGACGTCACAGATCTGCACTGCCAGAAGCTGGGCGTTCTGAAGAGAAGTGGATGATACTTCTCGTCAGAAAGCCCAGCTAGTAAAAGTAGTAAACACGCCCCAATGTACGCACATAATACACGCCCAGTTGTACTTTTACTTTTCAACACTTTAAAAAAGGGTTAGATAATTTCCTAGAACAAAAAAATATTAGCTCCTATGTGTAGAAATTTTTCCTTCCCTTTTCCCTTCCCTTGGTTGAACTTGATGGACATGTGTCTTTTTTCAGCCGTACTAACTATGTAACTATGTAACTATGTAAC
The DNA here is from genome assembly GCF_050947455.1 of Rhinoderma darwinii. Lineage (NCBI taxonomy): Eukaryota > Metazoa > Chordata > Amphibia > Anura > Rhinodermatidae > Rhinoderma > Rhinoderma darwinii. The sequence continues at coordinate 83,719,684 of NC_134691.1, forward strand.
ACGCCCAGTTGTACTTTTGGAAGCCTCATTTGCATAAATACAAAAATGGCCATAACTTGGCCAAAAATGCTCGTTTTTAAAAAATAAAAACGTTACTGTAATCTACATTGCAGCGCCTATCTGCTGCAATAGCAGATAGGGGTTGCAAAATCTGGTGACAGAGCCTCTTTAACTGTACATTATTAACTCCTTGGAGACACGGCCAATTTAAGTTTTTTTAATTTTAGTTTTTTCCTCTCTGCCTTCCAAAAGCATGTCATGGCACCATTTATTGTAATGCATAATGTACTGGGAAGCTGAAATTTTTTTATGGGGTGAAATGGGAAAAAAATAGCGATTATGCCATTTTTTGGGGGGTTTTGTTTTTACGGTGTCCAACAGGCGGTAAAAATGACATATTCACTTTATTCTAGAGGTTGATACGATTACGGTGATACCAAATTTATATGTTTTGTATTATGTTTTAGCACTTTAAAAAAAATATATTTGCTAAAAAAAATAAATGTTTTGTGTCGCCATGTTCTGAGAGCCATAACTTCTTTTACTTTTCCATCAATTTAGCGATGTCAGGGCTTAATTTTTGCGAGATGAGCTGCAGTTTTCACCGTTACCATTTTGGGGTATATGCAACTTTTTGATCACTTTTTATTTATTTTTTTTGGAGAGCTAAGGTGACCAAAAAACAGGAATTTGCGTGTTTTATAATTTTTTTTTTATAAAGTTCACAGAGCTTGTTAAACAATGCTATATTGTGATAGTTCGGACTTTTACGGACGCGGCGATACCAGGGAAAAGGGGGGTTTTAGGGATAGTAGTTAGGGAAACAGCGTAGCTCGCATGCTACGCTGCTTCCATTACTGCCATTCACTACTATGGGAGTTACAGAAACAGTGTAGCTCAGCGAGCTACACTGTTTACTTCTTAATACACAAAACAACTCATACAGCACGTGTGGGGCTAGATGCTTAAAGTATAGCATACTACCCTGGTACTGGAAAAAGGCAACTCCTATATATACTTATATACACTGGAGAAAAATGGAGCATAATAGCCAAAGGTAAAAAAGAATAGCTTTATTGAACATATAGAGACATACACAAGGGATATTAAAAAGGTACAAAGCTGGACAAGAGGACTCTATATAATTTCAATGTAACACAGCTGAAAGACTCTCTACATAATACAGGGTAATATAGGGTTAATAGAGGCAATGGATGGACTATAGGAGTGGTAAGAAAGGTAGATTACACCAGATACCATACCGCGGTAAAGGTACAGCTAAAGCCTATAGAAGTTAATAGCATGGAATCGGGTGACGATAGAAAACCAAGTACTAACACAGAGACCTTGAAAATGAGTAAAGCATAAGTCATATTCAGAAAGGTAAATGTTCGGTCTAAGACCTAAGTAAACCACTCATCCACCCACTCCTAAAATAACTTACCCATGAAAGAAGGTAGCTAGGAGAGTCAAGCTGTTGTAAAATGAACCACAACACGCGTTTCGCGATGTGCTTCCAACATTTTAAGGTGACCAAAAAACAGCAATTTGCGTGTTTTATTATTTTTTTTTTACAAAGTTCACAGAGCTTGTTAAACAATGCTATATTGTGATAGTTCGGACTTTTACGGACGCGGCGATACCAGGGAAAAGGGGGGTTTTAGGGATAGTAGTTAGGGAAACAGCGTAGCTCGCATGCTACGCTGCTTCCATTACTACCATTCACTACTATGGGAGTTACAGAAACAGTGTAGCTCAGCGAGCTACACTGTTTACTTCTTCATGGTCGGAAATCACACACTTCAGCTGCAACATGATATCTGTCATATGCCATATCTGTTTGTTTTTTCGTCCCCGCCTTCCAAAAGCCATAACTTCTTTGTATTTTTGTCGACATAGCCGTATGAGGGCATTTTTTTTTAACTGTGTCCGATAAAAGAGGGCACAAACTTAAATAGTGCTGTCTTTAGTAAAAACAGAAAAAAAATGTAAATGAATTGCACAAAAGTCAGAGGTTCTTAAGAAGCAGGAGACATCCTTATATTTAGGATTCTACTAAATTGTGGACACCTAACACAAAACAACATTACAAATGAACATGAGTCTTTCTCAAACAAAAATAAAGTGTAACATCTATTTATATTACAATTGTGTTATTAAAAAATCCTAACCAATCTAATCATTCATTATATCATAATTGATCAGTGTTCAACAAATGTGTATCATATAAAACCAATGAATCGGTGCATGTATCATTCATCATATCTCACCCGTCATGTTTGGCATCTAATTGTCTAATCCAGGGGTCTCAAACTCGGCCGGGTAAGTGGGCCGCATATAGAAAAAATGGGAAGTTAACGGGCCGCATTACTTTCAAATTTGATACAATACTAAATTATTGTTAATCAATTAGTTATTTGAACTACTAGAACACTATAATAATAGCGCTAGGTTTAAAATTTGAGATATTTCTCCACGTGCTTATTTCAACAATCCAGCTTTCCAGTTTGTGTCGCTAAATGCAGTCCGGCAGCGCAGTTAGCACACTTGGCAAGATTGGGCAGCCCCTTTTTAGATAGTGCCGCAGTGCCCTCTGTGGATGCTGCCGCAGTGCCCTCTGTGGATGCTGCCGCAGTGCCCTCTGTGGATGCTGCCGCAGTGCCCTCTGTGGATGCTGCCGCAGTGCCCTCTGTGGATGCTGCCGCAGTGCCCTCTGTGGATGCTGCCGACGCAGTGCCCTCTGTGGATAATGCAACACACCACTAGATAAGGCCACAGTGCCCTCTGTAGATAAGGCCACAGTGCCCTCTGTAGATAAGGCCACAGTGCCCTCTGTAGATAAGGCCACAGTGCCCTCTGTAGATAAGGCCACAGTGCCCTCTGTAGATAAGGCCACAGTGCCCTCTGTAGATAAGGCCCCAGTGCCCTCTGTAGAGGCTGCCCCAGTGCCCTCTGTAGAGGCTGCCCCAGTGATGTCAGGGGCTTGCCCAGAGCTGGAGTCCCGGAGCAGAGCCGCTTCTGGCACTCTGCCTGGGATTCCAGCTCTGCTCCTGACATCACTGTCAGCGATGTCAGAGGCTTCCCCAGAGTCCCGGAGCAGAGCCGATAATAGCGCTCTGCCCGGGACTCCGCTCTGGGGAAGACCCAGACACACTGTCTATATATGGGCAGCGATGTCAGGGAATTCCACAGAGTCCCGGAGCAGAGCCGACACCAGCGCTCTGCTCGGGACTCCGGATCTGGGGAAGCCCCAGACATCACTGTTCATATGTGGACAGCGATGTCAGGGATTTCCACAGAGTCCAGGAGCAGAGCCGATACTAGCGCTCTGCCCAGGACTCCGCTCTGGGGAAGACCCTGACACACTGTCCATATATGGGCAGATATGTCAGGGAATTCCACAGCGTCCCAGAGCAGAGCCTATACTAGCGCTCTGCCCGGGACTCTGCTATGGGGAAGACCCTGACACACTGTCCACATATGGGCAGCGATGTCAGGGAATTCCACAGAGTACCGGAGCAGAGTCTGTACTAGCGCTCTGCCTGGGACTCCGGCTCTGGGGAAGCCCCAGACATCGCTGTTCATATGTGGACAGCGATGTCAGGGAATTCCACAGAGTCCAGGAGCAGAGCCGACACCTGCGCTCTGCTCCGCTCTGGGCAAGACCCTGACACACTGTCCATATTTGGGCAGCGATGTCAGGGAATTCCACAGAGTCTCGGAGCAGAGCCTGTACTAGCGCTCTGCCCGGGACTCAGGCTCTGGGGAAGCCCCAGACATCGCTGTTCATATGTGGACAGCGATGTCAGGGAATTCCACAGAGTCCCGGAGCAGAGCCGAAACCAGTGCTCTGCTCGGGACTCCGGCTCTGGGGAAGCCCCAGACATCGCTGTTCATATGTGGACAGCGATGTCAGGGAATTCCACAGAGTCCCGGAGTAGAGCCGACACCAGCGCTCTGCTCGGGACTCCGGCTCTGGGGAAGCCACAGACATTACTGTTCATATGTGGACAGCGATGTCAGGGAATTTTACACAGAGTCCAGGAGCAGAGCCGACACCTGTGCTCTGCTCCGCTCTGGGCAAGACCCTGACACACTGTCCATATATGGGCAGCGATGTCAGGGAATTCAACAGAGTCTCGGAGCAGAGCCTGTACTAGCGCTCTGCCCGGGACTCCGGCTCTGGGGAAGCCCCAGACATCGCTGTTCATATGTGGACAGCGATGTCAGGGAATTCCACAGAGTCCCAGAGCAGAGCCGACACCAGCGCTCTGCTTGGGACTCCGGCTCTGGGGAAGCCCC